>NC_064622.1:156104177-156729177 GCF_023898315.1 Schistocerca nitens
TTAACCAATGGCACCCCATACCATCATGCCGGGTACGAATACACGCTTCCAATGTGTGTTCACCGCGATGTCGCCAAACACGGATGCGACCATCATGATGCTGTAAACAGAACCCGGATTCATCAGAAAAAATGACGTTTTGCCATTCGTGCATCCAGGTTCGTCGTTGAGTACACCATCGCAGGCGCTCCTGTCTGTGATGCAGAGTCAAGGGTAACCGCAGCCATACTGCTGCAAACGTCGTCGAACTGTTCGTGCAGATGGTTGTTGTCTTGCAAACGTCCCCATCTGTTGACACAGGGATCGAGACGTGGCTGCACGATCCGCTACATCCATCCGGATAAGATGCCTGTCATCTCGACTGCTAGTGATACGAGGCCGTTGGGATCCAGCACGGCGTTCCGTATTACCCTCCTGAACCCACCGATTCCATATTCTGCTAACAGTCATTGGATCTCGACCAACGCGAGCGGCAATGTCGCCATACGATAAACCGCAATCGCGATAGGCTACAATCCAACCTTTATCAAAGTCGGAAACGTGATGGTACGCATTTCTCCTCCTTACACGAGACATCACAACAACATTTCACGAGGAAACGCCGGTTACCTGCTGTTTGTGTATGAGAAATCAGTTGGAAACTTTCCTCATGTCAGCACGTTGTAGGTGTCGCCACCGGCGCCAACCTTGTGTGAATGCTCTGAAAAGCTAATCATTTGCATATCACAGCATCTTCTTCCTGTCGGTTACATTTCGCGCCTGTAGCACGTCATCTTCGTGGTGTAGCAATTTTAATGGCCAGTAATGTATTTTATTTTTCTATTCTTTCTCGTGTTAACATTAGTAAATAATTCCGTCCTTTAAGAACTACTATAACACTGCAAATGTTAAAATATAAGATAATATATAATGAATTAGCTGCAACAGTTGCTTTAATAGACCTTTATTTTTCCATGATGACATTTCAAGATGCCTGGCAACCTATCTTCGGGTTTTTACATTTATTTTCGTGTCGTGAACATTGTATCTTCAGTAACGGCGTTTCAGAATTTTGCAACGGATGCTTTTAAGACAGCTGTTGAAAAATTTCGTAAGTAAAGAGACAATCTTTATGACGCATAAATAATTATAAATGTCTGAGACAGGCTGTAGAAAAATTTCGTAAGTAAAGAGACAATCTTGATGACGCTTAAATAATTATAAATGTCTGAGGATGGGGTGAACATAAAATGAATTTAATCTCAAAAAGGCTTGTTTTGAGACATTATTTTGTTTGCGTGGCGTGTCGGGTAAGGGATGTCATTCATATTAGTGCATTGCCCTATAGTTTTGACTTTATGTTACAGGATCGCTCTTGTCGCGTCACTTGGCGAGGCGGCTCGGGAGCTTAAGTGTGTGAATTAGACCCACGATTCACCGAAGGTTGCCCACGACACTGCGAATCTTGCCAGCAAACATATAAATTTGTGTATTAATATTAACTTTTTTAAAAGTTTATATACGATTCCAACTTGACTATTGACATCATTCACACTAACAGCTTCTTCAGTTTGATTTCATTAACTTCCACATCAAGCTCATATTTCAATTAGTATTTTATGTAATGTTACCTATCATTTTCCGATTAAATCGACCTATCAGAAACTCGCCCTTCACAGGCAGGCGTGAAACACCGGACCTAGCTCATTGCACTGTCTCGCACAAATTTTCGGAGAGGCACCTAACTTGTTCAGTGAACCGAATAGGTATGCGCATCATAATCATTATTTGCGTTAAAAGTGCTTCGGAGAACGTTTATGTACATATTCATGAATGTGCGAATGGTAACAGTTATTATATCGTGTGGAGATAATTTTACGAACTTTAAATTGTGCTCAGTAAGTGAAGCTCATAATTCGCGAACTTACACTCCAATATTACGGTTATGCTGGGTCCAAAGACTGCTTTTTTATTAAAACAAGGTGGCATCCCACTATTTCGAAACTCTTTATTTAAAATAATGTTGAGGTTTTCCAGTTTGCCAGTCCATTATTAAAATTCGATTGAATGCTTGTGCAAAGCCCGAATTCTGGGTTAAAACATGGGACGTCGAGACAACCTTACAAGATGCGAGGGAAGCAAACCTCTTCACGGTGAATCAGGGAACTTGCAGGTTACGAGCGGGTTAACGTAACGGTCCACACATAACGAATCGCGAGGAACAACTGTTGCCATTAGCGTGTCCGATACTGGAATGTGTCTTGGCAGGAAAAATCCAATTCTCTCCCTAATTAATTAATTAGGTAGAAGAGGGTAGGGTCCGTTACAACATGTTTGCTAGCACAGAGGAACTATGTGTTTTATTATATATATTTTCCTGTGTATTAGTTATTGTGTCTTGGCCAATGAGTGCTCAGTGGCAACCCTATTTCCTACTAGAATAGTGACCGCTATTCTCCAGTAGTCCAGGTCTACCTCTGTGCACACAATGTTAAGACGGCAGCAACGCAGTCATCGTTCATTTCCAACATCCCTTGACTATTGTTAACCCCTTATTCTACTGTTACATTTACTATCTGACCCTGAAGTTTTTCTCTGAAAATCATTTAACTGTCGTTGTTTCACAGAACATGACCTTTTCTCTGAAAATCATTTAACTTTAGTGTTATTCAACACGTAACATTCAAAGTTGTTTTCCTGTGGCTTGTCTGTTGGCATCATCTTCTGCAGGACTTGCACTTGTAAGCATACAGGTTATGCGATGTGCAAGAAATACAGGGTAACTATAATGTTCATGAAACATTTCAAAAACTCTGTGTAGGTAAATGGCTAAACATAATGTAACAAAATACATGAAAAGGCAAACTCTCACACGTTGTGCTCACAGGTTATTTCGGAAAATCGTCGACAGGGTCGCCAGCGACCATAGTTGCCATGTACGCCGTCTTGAGGATTCTGACCTGGAGCTACTCGAGTGACCATCGAGGTCGGCGTATTCGATG
The DNA here is from genome assembly GCF_023898315.1 of Schistocerca nitens. Taxonomy (NCBI): domain Eukaryota; kingdom Metazoa; phylum Arthropoda; class Insecta; order Orthoptera; family Acrididae; genus Schistocerca; species Schistocerca nitens. Next base: position 156,107,159 of record NC_064622.1, read on the forward strand.
CTTTGTGAATTGTTTTTTTGTGGAGTTACATCAAGAGTGGCGTTTATACACTCCTGGAAATGGAAAAAAGAACACATTGACACCGGTGTGTCAGACCCACCATACTTGCTCCGGACACTGCGAGAGGGCTGTACAAGCAATGATCACACGCACGGCACAGCGGACACACCAGGAACCGCGGTGTTGGCCGTCGAATGGCGCTAGCTGCGCAGCATTTGTGCACCGCCGCCGTCAGTGTCAGCCAGTTTGCCGTGGCATACGGAGCTCCATCGTAGTCTTTAACACTGGTAGCATGCCGCGACAGCGTGGACGTGAACCGTATGTGCAGTTGACGGACTTTGAGCGAGGGCGTATAGTGGGCATGCGGGAGGCCGGGTGGACGTACCGCCGAATTGCTCAACACGTGGGGCGTGAGGTCTCCACAGTACATCGATGTTGTCGCCAGTGGTCGGCGGAAGGTGCACGTGCCCGTCGACCTGGGACCGGACCGCAGCGACGCACGGATGCACGCCAAGACCGTAGGATCCTACGCAGTGCCGTAGGGGACCGCACCGCCACTTCCCAGCAAATTAGGGACACTGTTGCTCCTGGGGTATCGGCGAGGACCATTCGCAACCGTCTCCATGAAGCTGGGCTACGGTCCCGCACACCGTTAGGCCGTCTTCCGCTCACGCCCCAACATCGTGCAGCCCACCTCCAGTGGTGTCGCGACAGGCGTGAATGGAGGGACGAATGGAGACGTGTCGTCTTCAGCGATGAGAGTCGCTTCTGCCTTGGTGACAATGATGGCCGTATGCGTGTTTGGCGCCGTGCAGGTGAGCGCCACAATCAGGACTGCATACGACCGAGGCACACAGGGCCAACACCCGGCATCATGGTGTGGGGAGCGATCTCCTACACTGGCCGTACACCACTGGTGATCGTCGAGGGGACACTGAATAGTGCACGGTACATCCAAACCGTCATCGAACCCATCGTTCTACCATTCCTAGACCGGCAAGGGAACTTGCTGTTCCAACAGGACAATGCACGTCCGCATGTATCCCGTGCCACCCAACGTGCTCTAGAAGGTGTAAGTCAACTACCCTGGCCAGCAAGATCTCCGGATCTGTCCCCCATTGAGCATGTTTGGGACTGGATGAAGCGTCGTCTCACGCGGTCTGCACGTCCAGCACGAACGCTGGTCCAACTGAGGCGCCAGGTGGAAATGGCATGGCAAGCCGTTCCACAGGACTACATCCAGCATCTCTACGATCGTCTCCATGGGAGAATAGCAGCCTGCATTGCTGCGAAAGGTGGATATACACTGTACTAGTGCCGACATTGTGCATGCTCTGTTGCCTGTGTCTATGTGCCTGTGGTTCTGTCAGTGTGATCATGTGATGTATCTGACCCCAGGAATGTGTCAATAAAGTTTCCCCTTCCTGGGACAATGAATTCACGGTGTTCTTATTTCAATTTCCAGGAGTGTATTATACCTCTGCCATAGAACTTCGACGGCGAGACACGCATCTTAGCAGCTATTCTTACGTCACTCGTGATATGCTGGCATGAATTTGGACAGAATTGGACCACAGATTAGGTGCGTGCCGTGTGGCGAAGGGTGGACATTTCGCAAAGAAAAAAACCTTTGGGAGTTTCTCTTTCATATATTGTAACATTTGTTAAATTCTTATCGGCCATTTACCAGTACCAGTCTTTTGAAATTACTCATTCTGATGATGGGACACGCCGAAAATTCGTTAAAAAATGTTTTAACAACAAGTGGACTCTTGTTACTAGCAACCTAAAGCTGTGACGAAACATATTCAGTTATAGTAAGTAACATCCAGGAGCGCGACGCTGAAGTTATTGTTAATAGAATGAGAATAGTATTGTTTTCTTTTTAACTTCGTTTCGTGAAGGAAACATGGTGTCTGGTTCAAACAGTCCAGAGTAACTTATTAAACGAACAGTAACTATTGTCAGGTTAAAAATTGTTGAAAATGGATAAATTTTGTGGAAATGGAAGCAGTTTTGGCGCATGTTTATTTCCTTAGCACATACTGTAATGATATGATATGACTACCTTATTACATATGTCTTTCCCTTCATAAAATTGTATGTTCGTATTATGTATTATGTCCAGGTCTCCCGAACGTTGACTTGCTGTAGAAGCTAGTTGCAGAACAATAAAATATTCTATCAGTTTTGTTGTGGTTATACTTAGGAACGTCATGTATTCATCCGCACAGTTGTTATAATTGAAAACCTTGTGGCAATTCAGCTTATTTAATCCCTTGCAGCTCTGCTAATCTGGCTCGGGTGTACCGTCAGTAGAAAGACCCCTAATATAAAAATCCCCGCCCCGGTTATAGCAACTGATCCAGCACATAAATTCTTAGTGTGGCAGTTAATTTGCATTTGATTGCCATTACTTACAGAAGTTCTACAGCAACAAAACTTACACCGCTCCAGATGATTACGATTCCAGTGAGTAATCCACCACAGGCAAAGAATAATTCTCTCTCCCTACACACGAGATATTCATAAAATGAAATTTAAATTTCGTTGTATTAGACCAAAGGCATCAATAAGTCACCACACGGACAAGCAAATACTCTCATCACGTAAAAGAAAAACAGGGAACTGCGGAAGAAACAAGTCTTGCCTGTACTATGAAAGCACCTTTACAGTCACTGCACTTTGCAGTATCTGACCAACTTCCTTTAACAAAACTTTCTTTAAGAAAATCAGTAGACTTTAAATTTAATAAAATTTTCGGGCCTGGAATAACTAAAATTATTATATGAGTCAGGAATGGGCACAGCGCAAAGACTGGCGCTAACAAATTATTGGAGTAGTGTCGTTTATCGCGGCGACAGCTTCGTGTGTATTCTTGGCTTTCGGGGTTATTGTTGTATTGCCGTCAATGCTCATGCCTCCTCCACCCAGGTACACTCCATCCCCTGGCGGGTTGAAATACTGCGTGACAGCTCTTTACTCAGCATGAAACAAATTTCCAAACCAATGAATTGGTTCAAATGGCTCTGAGCACTATGGTACTTTGAGGTCATCAGTCCCCTAGAACTTATAACTACTTAAACCGAAATAACCTAAGGACATCACACACTCCAATGCCCGAGTCGGGATTCGAACCTGCAACCGTAGCAGTCGCGTGGTTCCGGACTGAAGCACCTAGACCCGCTCGGCCATCGGGTCCAGCAAAAAATTAATGAAAAGTCTATCTTCGACTACCATCACTCAGCGAACATCTTTTCTGTCTTCATCCGGCGTTACTACTTAAAAGGATGAAACACAAAAGCGTATGTGCGGCTGACATACAGTGCGTGACCCAAAAGATATAGTCAGAAGCCAATCAAAATGTTGTTTACGTACACACCATCAATGGGTACGTAATTGGTTAGATTTGCAATTCTCTGCGACAGGTAGAACAGTTGTTAAGTGGATTAGTGGTGTTCGTGATTAGAGTTCTTACCAGGCCTGGTGGGGTATATAAGAGACCTGAACTTCGGCAGATATTTAATGACCACTGTAAAAGACACGGCATATCGTGTATTGGTTTGAGACAGTCTTATTGGCACCTGACAGCATTTGAAAGCAGCCTCGGTGTAGGCCTGCACTTAAAGGGCTAGTCGAAAGGTGCCGTATCCAGATTTGTGGAGCTTTCGGATGTGGCCGTGGCCCGTTGTTGGACTGCATGCCAATGTGAGGACAGGCGTACTCGAAGTCAAGGTTCAGAGGCGTACTCGAAGTCATGGTTCAGAGGCATACTCGAAGTCAAGGTTCAGAGGCGTACTCGAAGTCAAGGTTCAGAGGCGTACTCGAAGTCAAGGTTCAGAGGCGTACTCGACATCAAGGTTCAGAGGCGTACTCGAAGTCAAGGTTCAGAGGCGTACTCGAAGTCAAGTTTCAGAGGTGTACTCGAAGTCAAGGTTCAGAGGCGTACTCGAAGTCAAGGTTCAGAGGCGTACTCGAAGTCAAGGTTCAGAGGCGTACTCGAAGTCAAGGTTCAGAGGCGTACTCGAAGTCAAGGTTCAGAGGCGTACTCAAAGTCAAGGTTCAGAGGCGTACTCGAAGTCAAGGTTCAGAGGCGTACTCGAAGTCAAGGTTCAGAGGCGTACTCGAAGGCAAGGTTCAGAGGCGTACTCGAAGTCAAGGTTCAGAGGCGTACTCGAAGTCAAGGTTCAGAGGCGTACTCGAAGTCAAGGTTCAGAGGCATACTCGAAGTCAAGGTTCAGAGGCGTACTCGAAGCCAAGGTTCAGAGGCGTACTCGAAGTCAAGGTTCAGAGGCGTACTCGAAGTCAAGGTTCAGAGGCGTACTCGAAGTCAAGGTTCAGAGGCGTACTCAAAGTCAAGGTTCAGAGGCGTACTCGAAGTCAAGGTTCAGAGGCGTACTCAAAGTCAAGGTTCAGAGGTGTACTCGAAGTCAAGGTTCAGAGGCGTACTCGAAGTCAAGGTTCAGAGGCGTACTCGAAGTCAAGGTTCAGAGGCGTACTCGAAGTCAAGGTTCAGAGGCGTACTCGAAGTCAAGGTTCAGAGGCGTACTCGAAGCCAAGGTTCAGAGGCGTACTCGAAGCCAAGGTTCAGAGGCGTACTCGAAGTCAAGGTTCAGAGGCGTACTCGAAGTCAAGGTTCAGAGGCGTACTCGAAGTCAAGGTTCAGAGGCGTACTCGAAGCCAAGGTTCAGAGGCGTACTCGAAGTCAAGGTTCAGAGGCGTAATCGAAGTCAAGGTTCAGAGGCGTACTCGAAGCCAAGGTTCAGAGGCGTACTCGAAGTCAAGGTTCAGAGGCGTACTCGAAGTCAAGGTTCAGAGGCGTACTCGAAGTCAAGGTTCAGAGGCGTACTCGAAGTCAAGGTTCAGAGGCGTACTCGAAGTCAAGGTTCAGAGGCGTACTCAAAGTCAAGGTTCAGAGGCGTACTCGAAGTCAAGGTTCAGAGGCGTACTCGAAGTCAAGGTTCAGAGGCGTACTCGAAGTCATGGTTCAGAGGCATACTCGAAGTCAAGGTTCAGAGGCGTACTCGAAGTCAAGGTTCAGAGGCGTACTCGAAGTTAAGGTTCAGAGGCGTACTCGAAGTCAAGGTTCAGAGGCGTACTCGAAGTCAAGGTTCAGAGGCGTACTCGAAGTCAAGGTTCAGAGGCGTACTCGAAGTCAAGTTTCAGAGGTGTACTCGAAGTCAAGGTTCAGAGGCGTACTCGAAGTCAAGGTTCAGAGGCGTACTCGAAGTCAAGGTTCAGAGGCATACTTGAAGTCAAGGTTCAGAGGCGTACTCGAAGTCAAGGTTCAGAGGCGTACTCGAAGTCAAGGTTCAGAGGTGTACTTGAAGTCAAGGTTCAGAGGCGTACTCGAAGTCAAGGTTCAGAGGCGTACTCGAAGTCAAGGTTCAGAGGCATACTTGAAGTCAAGGTTCAGAGGTGTACTCGAAGTCAAGGTTCAGACTGCGTACGTCTGACCACCACAAGGAAGGATCGCTGTAGACCAGCAACATCCGTAAACCCTTCATGTCTGAGTCTCCCATCCAAAAACAAGTAATGGATTCCCTGTAGTATTGTGTCAGCCCACACCATCGGTTGGTGGCTAGCAGCAGCTGAACCAAGGAATTACCGTCCCGAGCATATGTCGCCGTCAACACCGCAATACAGTTGGCGGTGTCTGGACTGGTACTGTGACTGGCAAGCATGGACTGCTGATGAATGACGTCGCATTTGTGTTCAGCTGTGACTCGTGGTTCTGCATTACCAGTGGCAGCGTGTATGATCGCGACCTGAGGAAAGATCCCATTCCTCCTATGTTCTGAAGTGAAACAGTATCATTACTCCTGAAGTCATGCTGTGGGCAGCCTTTGGGTATGGATCGAGGTCACAAGCTGGTAGTTATTAAGGGAACTCTGATGGTGGAACTCTACGCCACCGACAGCTTGCGTCCTCATGCATTACTTCACGTGCGGCAGCATCTTCGTACCATTTTTCAACAGGACAATGCTTGTCATCTCACGGCATGTGCCGCTATGAACCTTCTGAGAGATATTCATACTCTGGATCTGCAGCTCTTGTCTGTCTTTCCGTATTTGCAGTTAAATTATAAGCTATAGATTTCGCCATTTTGCAAACACAGTTTTTTTTTCCTTTTAAACTAAACATGTTTCGTCACCTTTGTGCCATCATCAGTGGGTTTTGTTTATTGGAAACTGTAAAAGGTGAACATATTTTAGGTTGTAACTGATGCAACAAAGTTAAGCCTAAGGAAAGTTGTTGTTCCTTTTGCTTCTTACCATGATTTTACAATATATTGTTTTGCAGGACCAGTGTATAGTGACCTGCGCTTATCATCTGCAAAGTGAACGACGTAAATGTGAATTTCATCGACGAGTTAAAACATCTCTTGATTTTTAAAAAAACGTGAGTTTGGCTTCTCAAAATGTTTTGTATATATATTTGTTATTTTAATAACATCGACGAGTTAAAACTTCTCTTGATTTTTAAGAAAACGTGATTTTGGCGTGCCATATATTAGTTTCCAATAAACAAAACCATCTGATGATGACACGAAGGTACTGAAACATGTATGGGTAAAAAGAAAAAACTGTGTTTGCAAAAACGGGGGACCTATATCCTACAAGTCTGCGAGATGTTGAGTACTCACGTGGTCAGCCAGATTTATTCGCGACAGAACATACGTGAGAGCAGCTTCGACGGTAACTCTGTCCCAGGGCAAGTATCCAGGATATCAAGTGCCAGTCACAACAGCTGCAGGTCAGCTTGCCTCGGGAGAGCACAGAACGCCCTTACACCACCTTTCCAACCGAATCTAACATAGGCCAGAGGCAGTGCAACTTCATACTAATGTCAGCTCATGGTGCCAAGTTGTTTGTAAATCTGACACAATTTTATAATCACTGAAATAACATCGCATAGCTCCAACCTGCGACGTTTCACTTCGTTTTCTTCTCCCTTTCTGGGTGCTTAATTTCTTTTGTCGAGTAGTGTAGATGTCTTGCATCTGATGACGATTGGGGAAAATTGCGAGTGTCCCAATTGGATGTTGCGGCTGCCCGCAGCGCGGACAGCGACGACTTCTGCAAGTCGGTGGTGCTGGACTGCGGTGGCGAGGGCATCGCGGCGGGCGCGTCGCCGCTGGAGGCGCCGCTGCCGCCCCCGCAGCCCGCCCCCGCCGCCCGCGTGCCCGTCTCGCTCTGCCTCTGCATCGTCGTCGCGTACGTGTGCGCCGGCGCGCTGCTGTTCAACCGGCTGGAGAACTGGACCTTCCTGGAGGGCTCCTTCTTCTGCTTCACCAGCCTGGGCACCATCGGCTTCGGCGACCTGGTGCCGGGCGGGCTCGACGGCACCGCCCACCAGCAGCTCAGCGTCATCGCCAGCTCCGCCTACATCCTCGTCGGCATGGCGCTCGTCGCCATGTGCTTCAACCTCGTACAGGTGAGCTCATAAAGTGCTAATTCGAAATATAACAAAATTAAAAATATAAAGCTACGGAATTAATTTCTTGTGTGCATAAAGTCTTCTTGGCGTTGAGACCACGTTAAATCGGATTTAAAACTCGAGCTTTCGAATATTAACACCTTCTTCTTCGTCAGGAGATGACTGTCTACCCACCGAGCGAGGTGGCGCTGTGCTTAGCACAATGGACTCGCATTCGAGGGAGGACGATGGTTCAGACCCGCGTCCGACGATCCTGAGTTAAGTTTTCCATGATTTCCCTAAATCGCCACATGGAAATGCCCTTTGAAAGGGCGCAGTCGGTTTTCTTCCCCATTCTTCCCTAATCCGATGGGACTGATGACCTTGCTGTTTGGTGCCCCCCTCCCCCCCAAATCAACCAACCAACCAACAGGATTGAAGTCTGTTTTCTTTATGGAAGCGTTGAAGCTGGTCATTGGTCAGCTCATGTTGCTTGGCAGCTCATGTCTGTTGGCAGTGGCAAGCTTGAACGCCACTATAAAGGAAGCAGACGTCGCTCACGGCTGAGAGAGGACACCTGACTAAGAAGATGACGTTAATCTTCTAAAGCTTGAATTTTAACTCCCATTTGATGTCGTCTGAACACGCTGAAGACGTTGTACAATAATGCGGTGATTCTTTTTCAGCAGCAGCAAAAATGCTATAATTGTCTCAGGGAAATCGAGATGGCTTCCTTAGCCGTCTGTATTGGCCTGGTACCGGTGCAACTTTTCCGCTGCTGCCTAAAATGAATGATCACACGATACGCCACTATAGCAATGGGCTGCGCCGTTTTGTTTAGGCCCTCTAGCGGCGTGCTAGGGTACTGTTGTGAGCGGATTTCAGTGTGTACCAGGATTGCAAACATGTACCTTCAAATAAACAAAAGTTAATTAATCAGCTTTATTTTACGAGGTGATAATTAAAACATTCTGATTACATTTGAAATTGATTTGTTTTATGAAATAAAATGTATTAAGGACAGTAGAAGTGTAAGAGCAATATCAATGTGTGAAGTATTTTGAGGAAGAAAATGTTTACAAAAATCAGTATGCATTCCACGAACAGAGAACTTGGCAAAACCGATCTCTCTATTCCACCATGAAATCCGAAGCGCAGTAGATATCGTTACCCAGCCTTAAGCTGTGTTCCTTGGCTTCATGAAGGCGTTCTATGCAGTTCTGTCCATCTGACCTGATTTGAGATTGTATGCATCATTTTTTTGCAGACAGAGCTCAACGCGTCGTTCTTTGTAGAACAAAATCCACAGATGGAATCTCGCCATAGTATATATGAGTATTATTGTAGATAACGTTGGAGACTCCCTGAGGCAATTGGCGGATGACTGCAACGTTTGTATACTGTAGAGAAATACAAGAAGACCTGCGCAGAATCGATGATTGGAGCAGGGGGTGGTAACTGAATATGAACGAAAAGGAATGCAACCCATTGTGCAGGAATAGGCGAAACTACACTACTCTTCTACTACACCGTTGTCGACAAATCGTTGGAAATAATCCCAGGAAAAGTCGAACAAAATGTTACTTCCTTCTGTATAAATCTGCCTAAATGAGCAAGACAAAATTCAAAGAAATTAGAGCTCATCATACAGAGATTTAAAGACAATCACAGTCATTTCCGCCCACCGCCCCCCGGCGCCATTCCTTCGGAGGGTGGTACGAAGACAGTAGTACCAGATGGCTTGCCGAATATAAACGTGAACGTAGGTGTAGATGAACCACTGCAGCAAAGAAATACCAGCCTTTTTTACACTTTTATTATATAAGAAAAGGGACACTACACCATTTGAACCAAAGGGGTTATCATCAGACGCGGTTGTTTTAATTTTTGTAATCTGAATTATTCTGCTCACAAGATGTCGGCTGTTTCTGAGTGTGCAAAAAGTTTCTTTGGGTGGCAGTGCTGTCGGAAATCTGTCGACCGTTGTTGAAGAGCTTAATACTCCTCGAAATAATTAGCAAGACTGAACACTTTTCCGAACTTCAGAGACATAAACTGTATAAGGCAAAACATTACACAAACACTGCCACATGGATATTCGCATACAAACATGGCGTCCACTGTGATGATCGTGTCAGTTCGAACCTCATAACAGCTCTATTTTTTAACGAAATGGATGCAGATTTCTAGACCTGTTTTACCGTGTGGAGATTTGTAGAACTCCTCATGATAGGTCAGCGGTGCACTGTACAAAGGAAGCAGCTACTCGGGTAGCAGAGTGAATATGAGAGTTTTTTAGGCTAGGCAGTAGTATGAGGCTAGGAAAGTGCTTCTGTTAGATAGAGCAGATAATCAGTTATCAACTTCTCACTTAGACAGTGAGTTGGCATCAGTTAGTACCAGTAAGGTGAATGTAGACGAATTATGGGCAAAGTTTAAGCAGGCAAAGTTTAAGCAGACAGCAAATCGTAATCTCGAAATTTATATGCCTAGTAAGTGGATAAAGGATGGATGGTTTCACAACGAAATTCGACGGATACTGAGGGAGCAGAGGCTATTGCACTCTCGGTTCAAAAGGGAACGCATAAATGACGACAAGCAAAGGTTAGAAGAGGTTCGTGCGTCTGTGAAAAGATCTATACTCGAAGAGAACCCGAGAAAATTCTGCTCGTATGTAAAATCGCTAAGCGAGTCTACGGCTTCCATTCAGTTCCTCGTTGACCAGCCTCGTGCGGCAGTTGAAGATCGCAAAACGAAAGCTGACGTTTTAAATTCCACTTTCAGGAAAATCATACAAACATACCATTATTTGACCATCGGACAGACTCCCATATTGGCGACATAGTAATAAGCATACCTGACGTAGAGAAACAACTGACAGATTTGAAAGCAAATAAATCACCGTGTCCTGATGGAATCCCCGTTCGATCTTACAAAGAGTACTCTACGGTATTGGTCCCTTACCTAGCTTGCATTTGTCGTGAATCTCTCACCCAGCGCAAACCACCAAGCGACAGCAAATAAGCGCAGGGGACTCCTGTATATAAGAAAGGTAAAAGAACAGGCCCGCAAAATTAGAGACCAATATCCCTAACTTCTGTTTGCTGCAGAATCCTTGAGCGTATTCTCAGTTCGAATATAATAAATTTTCTTGAGACTGAGAAACTTATGTGCATGAATCAGTGTGATTTTAGAAAGCATCGCTCATGCGAAATTCAGATTGCCCTTTTGTCACATGATATACGGAGAACTATGGATGAAGAGCAACAGGCAGATTCCATATTTCTAGATTTCCGGAAAGCGTATGACACGTTGCGCCATTGCAGGCACGAAGGTACGAGCATATGGAATAAGTTCACAGATATGTGACTGGCTCGAAGACTTCTTAAATAATAGAACCCAGTATGTAGCCCTTAACGGCGAGTTCATCAGAGATATATCGTCAGCGGTGCCCCAAGGAAGTGTGACAGGACCCGTGTTGTTCTCTGCATACGTAAACGCTGACAGGGTGGTCAGCATTCTGCGGTTGTTTGATGATGCACGGTAAGGTGTCGAAGTTGAGTGGCTGTAGAGGATACAAGACGACTTAGACAAAATTTCCAGTTGCTATGATGTATAGCAGCTACCCCTAAATGTGGAAAAATGTAAATTAATGCGGATGATCAGGAAGGTCAAACCTGTATTGTTCGGGTACAGTATTACTAGTGTCATGCTTGACACAGTCAAGTCGTTTAAGTATCCGGGGTTAACGTTGCAAAGCGATATGTGGTGGGACGAGCATGTGAAAACCGTGGTAGGGAAGGCGAGTCGTTCGGTTTATTAGGAGAATTTTAGGAAAGACTGATTCACCTGTAAAGGAGACCTTTCCTTGAGTACTGCTCGAGTGTTTGGGGTCCGTATCAGGTTGGATTGTAGGAAGACATCGAACCAATTCAGAGGCGGGCTGCTAGATTTGTTACCGGTAGGTTCGAACGACATGTAAGTGTTACGGAGATACTTCAGGAACTCCATTGGAGGTAAGACGATATTCGGGAAACACTATTGAGAAAATTTTGAGAACCGGCATTTGAAGCTGACTGGCGAACGATCGTACTGCCGCCAACGTACACTGCGCATAAGGACCACGAAGATAAGTTACGAGAAATTACGGCTCATACGGGGGCATACAGACAGTCGTTTTTCCCTCGCTCTATTTGCCAGTGGAACGAAGGAAATGACAAATAGTGGTACAGGGTACCGTCCGCCAGATACCGTACGTGGCTTGTGGAATGTCTATGTAGACGGGTTCCCGGGTTCGATTCCCGGCGGGGTCAGGGATTTTCTTTGCCTCGTGATGACTGGGTGTTGTGTGCTGTCCTTAGGTTAGTTAGGTTTAAGTAGTCCTAAGTTCTAGGGGACTGATGACCATAGATGTTAAGTCCCATAGTGCTCAGAGCCATTTTTGTCTATGTAGATGTAGATGTAGTAAGTAACATTATTAAAGGTGGCTACTTGATGCTTAGACTGGCAATGGCAAGGAAAGCGTTTCTGAAGAAGAGAAATTTGTTAACATCGAGTATAGATTTAAGTGTCAGGAAGTCGTTTCTGAAAGTATTTGTATGGAGTGTAGCCATGTATGGAAGTGAAACATGGACGATAACTACTTTGGACAAGAAGAGAATAGAAGCTTTCGAAATGTGGTGCTACAGAAGAATGCTGAAGATAAGGTGGGTAGATCACGTAACTAATGAGGAGGTATTGAATAGGATTGGGGAGAAGAGAAGTTTGTGGCACAACTTGACTAGAAGAAGGGATCGGTTGGTAGGACATGCTTTGAGGCATCAAGGGATCACAAATTTAGCATTGGAGGGCACCGTGGAGGGTAAAAATCGTAGAGGGAGACCAAGAGATGCATACACTAAGCAAATTCAGAAGGATGTAGGTTGCAGTAGGTACTGGGAGATGAAGAAGCTTGCACAGGATAGAGTAGCATGGAGAGCTGCATCAAACCAGTCTCAGGACTGAAGACCACAACAACAACAACTTGATGCTATGTTTCCATGTTTCTTTAAATTAACCGGTATCTACATTGCGTCCGCCAGATCTTCTTGGTATCAATTACAGCAATCTGGCAGAAAGGGAACACCCCTCCCACCGAAGTAGTTGGTGTTATGATGTGGCCTGCTTGCACGCAGAAACCATACAGATTCCTCACATGATCAAATACCGTTGGGCAACAGCTGTGACAAAAATAGATCACAAGACAGATTAACAACAGTTTCCAATACCGATACTGTTTATTGATACAAGTTCTACAATACTTGACTAGATCATGGAGATTGTACCATGGCAATATCATTTACACTGATCTGTGAACGATGAGTAAAATTCTCTAGTATTTGGCGTTATGTCAAGCAGGCATGACAGCAGACAGATTTAGAGACATTTTTATAGGAGGAGGATGATAGATCGGTATAAGCCACAAAAATTGTAATAGAGATGCTCAAGGAACGTAAATGGGAACGTTTGAAAGCATGGCAGCCGTATTGGGTAAATTTAGAGAACAGGTATGCAGGCAGACAGCGCTACAATTCTACTGCCTCCATCTTATTTATGGTCTCTAAATCATGACAGTAAGGTCAGAGGCATCAGGATGCTGACCGAGGCGTGTACCATCATTTAGTTCACGAATGGATCAGGGTGTAAAATAACTAATATTGATACCAATTACCCTACGTCGTGAATTAAACTGTGGCTTTCAGTGTGTACAAGGCGTTTCAAAGTCTTTGTGACAAACGTCTAGAGGCGATAGATCACAACTTTTGTTGGAGACACGTTCACTGACCTTCCTAGGAAAGTGTCTCTAAGTCTGTCTGCTGTCATGCCTACTTGATAGAGCGCAAGAGCTCTTTTAAAACTGATCGTCCTAGTATTCGTATACGATTTTCCTTAAAAGATACACTGCACGCGATCGTGTCTTGCTCGTTAATCGAAGATGTACAATGAGTAAAGGGTTTCTGGAACCTTGGAATCTGTCCAATCACCTGCTTGTGCGATGTGCAGAATATCGTGTGCAGTTCAGTTTCAAATCTACTCTAGGGTTCTAGATCACAAAGGCATTGATGATGATAATGCTTTGTGGGGTGCTCAACATCGTGGTCATCAGCGCCCGGCAAAGACGTTGACCATATTGCTATGTAACATCGTGCACACATGCTTCTACCCTTTTTTGCCAGCAGTAATGATTACACTCTTTTCAGATCATGCGGCACTATTTGCTGCATGAGGAATTTTCGATAAAAATGTGCTTGCAAAGGGCCTAATTCCGCAGCGTGTTGGCCGGCCGGAGTGGCCGAGCGGTTGTAGGCGCTACAGTCTGGAACCGCGCGACCGCTACTGTCGCAGGTTCGAATCCTGCCTGGGGAATGGATGTGTGCGATGTCCTTAGGTTAGTTAGGTTTAAGTAGTTCTAAGTTGTAGAGGACTGAAGACCTGAGAAGTTAAGTCCTATAGTGCTCAGAGTCATTTTTGAACCGCAGGATGTTGTTGTTTTGATGTCCAGTCCGAAAACTCGCTTGCCGCAGTTCTCCATGTTACTCTATCCTGTGCAAGCCTCTTCATCTTCGAGTAACTACCGCAACCTATGTCTTTCTTAATCTGCTTATTGTATTCATCTCTTGGTCTTACGACTTTTATCCACCACGCTTTCCTCCAGTACTAAGTTGGTGATCTCTTGATGTCTCAAAATGCGTCCTACCAAGTGATCCCTCCTTCTTGTCGGTGTGTGCCACAAGTTTCTTTTCTCCCCAGTTCTGTTCAGAACCTCTTCGTTAGTTACGTGACCTACCCATCTAAATTTAAGCATTATTCTGTAGCAATACATTTCAAGAGTTTCTAATCTCTTCTTGTCTAAACCGTTTTTCGTCCATGTTTCACTTTCATACATGGCTACACTCCATACAAATACTTTCAGAAAAGAATTCCTGACACTTAAATCAATACTCGATGTTAACAAATTTCTCTTCTTCAGAAACGCTTTCCTTGCCATTGCCAGCCTACATTTTATATCCTCTCTACTTCGACCATCATCAGTTATTTTGCTCCCCAAATAGCAAAAGTCATGTACTACTTTAAGTGTCTCATTTCCTAATCTAGTTCCCTCGGCATAGTCTGATTTAATTCGATTACATTCCATTATCCTCGTTTTGCTTCTGTTGATGTTCATCTTATATTCTACATTCAAGACACTGTCCATTCCGTTCAATTGCCCTTCCAACTTCTTTGCTATCTCTGACAGAATTTCTTCGGAAATCTCAAAATTTTTATTTCTTCTGCCTGGACTTTAATTCTTACTGCAATTTTTTTCTTTTCTTTCCTTTACTGCTTGCTCAATATACATACAGAGTGAATAACATCGGGAATAGGCTACAACCCTGTGTCACTCCATTCTCAATAACTGCTTACTTTTCATGCCCCTCCCCTCGACTTTAATAACTGCCATCTGGTTTCTGTGCAAACTGTAAATAGCCCTTCGCTCCCTGTATTTCACTCCTGCCTCCGTTAGAATTAGAAAGAAAGTATTCCAGTCAACACTGTCAAAATCTTTCTCTAAGTCTCCAAAATTTAGGGTCAATATTGCCTCGCGTGTTCCTACACTACTCCGGAATCCAAACTGATCTTCCCCGAAGTCGGCTTGTATCAGCTTTTCCCTCCTTCTGTAAAGAATTGGTGTTAGTATTTTGCAACCGTACCTTATTAAACTGATAGTTCTGTAATTTCCACACCTGTCAGCACCTGCTTTCTTTGGAATTGGAATTATTATATTCTTCTTGAGGTCTGAGGGTACTTCGCCCGTCTCATACATTTCGCTGACCAGATGGAAGAGGTTTGATATGGCTGGGCTTTTCCAAGGATCTCAATAGTTTTATTAACGAAATGTTGTCTACTCCCGGGGCCTTGTTTCGATTTGGGTCTTTCAGAGCTCTATCCATAATATTGCCCTCAAGTACATCTTCCTTGTACAGACCCTCTATATACTCCTTCCACCATCCTGCTTTCTCTTCTTTGCTTAGGACTGGTTTTCCATCTGAGCTATTAGTGTTCATACAGGTGGTTCCCTCTTCTCCAAAGATCTCTATAATTTTTCCATAGGCGGCATCTATCTTTTCCCTAGTAAAATATGCTTCTAAATCCTTACATTTGTCCTCTAGCCATTCCCGCTTAGCCATTACGCACTTCCTAATTTTTCTATAGGTGGTATCTATCTTTCCCCTAGTAATATATGCTTTTAAATCCCTACATTTGTCCACTAGCAATTCCCGCTTACCCATTTTGCACTTCCTGTCAATCCCATTTTTTAAACGTTTGTATTCCTTTTCGCCTGCTTCATCTACTGCATTTTTATCTTTTCTCCTTCATCAGTTAAATTAAATATCACTTGTGTTACCCAAGGATTTCTCCTAGCCCTCGTCTTTTTACCTACTTGTTCCGCTGCTGCCCTCACTATTTCAATTCTCAAAGCTACCCATTCTTCTTCTACTGTATTCCTTTCCCCTGTTCGTGTCAATCCTTCTCTAATGCTCCCTCTAAAAGTCAACAAAACCTCTGGTTCTATCAGTTTATCCAGGTCCCATCTCCTTAAGTTCCTACGTTTTTGCAGTTTCTTCACTCTTAAACTGCAGGTCATAACCAATAAATTGTGGTCAGAGTCCACATCTGCCCCTGGAATGTCTTACAATTTAAAACCTTCTTCGAAAGTCTCCGTCTTATCAGTATGTAATCAATCTGAAACATTCCGGTGTCTCCAGGTCTCTTCCAAGCATACAACCTACTTTCGTGATTCTTAAACCAAGTGTTAGCTGTGATTAAACTATGCTCAGTGCAAAATTCGACGAGACTGCTTTCTTCTTCATTCCTTTCCCACAGTCCAGATTCACTTCCTATTTTTCATACTATACCTTTTCCTACTATCGAATTCCAGTCCCCCATAGTTACTAAATTTTCGTTTCTCTTAACTATCTGAATAATTTATTTTATTTCATCATACACATCCTCAATCTCTTCATCATCTCCGGAGCTAGTTGACATATGACCTTGTGTTACTATGGTGCGTGTGGGTTTCGTGTTTGTCTTGGCTACAACAATGCGTTCACTATGTTATTCATAATAACTAAACCGCGTCCCTGTTATCTTATTCATTATTAAACGTACTCCTGCACGACTCCTATTTGATTTTGTATTTATAACGCTGCATTCACCTGACAAGAAGGCTTGTTCCTCCTGTCAGCGAACTTCACTAACTCCCACTATACCTAACTTTAACCTAACCATTTCCCTTTTTAAATTTTCTAACATACCTTCTGGATTAAGGGCTCTGACATTGCATGCTCAGATCCTTAGAATGCCAATTTTGTTTCTCCTGATAACATCTTCCTGCGTAGTCCCCGCCGGAAATCGGAATGAGAGATTATTTTACCTCCGATATATTTTACTCAAGTGGATGCCATCATCATTTAACCATACAGGAGAGCTGCATGTATTCGGAAAAAATTACGGCTGTAGTTTCCCCCTTGCTTTCAGCTGTTCGCTGTACAAGAACAGCAAGGCAGTTTTGATTGATGTTAGAAACACAGATCAGTCATTCATCCAGACTTTCGCCCCTGCAACTAATGAAGAGGCTGTTGACCCTCTTCAGGAACCACACGTTTGTCTGGCATCTCAATAGATACCCCTCCGCTCTTTGGTTGCATGTACCTTACAGGTACCTGTGTCACTGAAGCACGCAAACTCCCCCCCCCCCTCCACCAACGTCAAGGTCCTCGGTTCATGCGTATCCAGTGTAAAATTTAGTATGAAGTCCGTCAAGCCTGCCTTGCCCGATTTTTTAAAGAGTACCATGGTTTTTCATTTCTATATATCCCAATTTATGAGTTGAGTGTGAGAATCAAACATTGATATGGTGGGTTTTTCATGCACGAACATATCTTTCGTTTTAATATTTTTGTTTTCTGTTCGCTGGCTTCAGTTTCATCGCCAGACTAATGCTCGAGTGATTAGATGGAAGGTTTTGCTCCGCTCATTGACTTTACGTGTGACTGTACACGTGGTAGTTGGTAATGGCCCTCCGGCTAAAATCTGAAAGAAATAGTGACATAAGATCACGATGCTGGCTCGGAGTTGCGCTATAATTTCGGGCGTATTGTGGGACCGTTTGTCTTCGAGGAAGTATTCGCAAAAGGTTACTGTCCGGGCAACGGGGTGGTTACATTTAGCTATCTTTACGACGCTCTGGAAATATGTTCGTGAGTACACGAAGCCCAATTCTATGAGGATCGTTTGAGAAGTCTGGTAAATTTCTATGAAATTGCGGGAATTTTCGTAAAGCCTCAATATGTTCATTCTTGTGCGCTAGTGAGCAAGTAAAAAGCTGATGCGTCAGGCAGTTAGCTCTTGATAGCCATCTGAATTGGTCATTGGAGTTGGCGCTGCTAGACACGCATATAAGACGAGTTCCATGCTTATAGTAAGCCTTTTGCATTTGAGGGTTGGAAATGTGGACAGGGCAAAACAGAACTGAATAAATCTCATGTAAATGTTGCAGTAGCACTCGAGACTATTTTTGAATAAATGAATTTAAACGTGCAACTTCATGTTTTTGCTGCTTAATGACTTCTCCATTAAATTTCGTGAGTGCAGCTGCATAATTTCTTCTTCTTCTTCTTCTAATATTTCGGCTGCATTTGGTTCAGCCATCTTCAGAGTGAGCCGCAATATTAAAAGAAGGAGGAATTATGCGGTTGCACACCGGAAATTTAATGAAATTTGAACTTGCCCGTAGAAATACTAAGGAAGAAAGAAAATATTCCTTCCTCGCCTCCCCTGTTAGGGTAATTATAATTGAAACCGCTAAAAAGTCAATCATAACGCAATCCATCAGCGCTAAGTGGAAGAGAGAGCAAGGTAGTTCAAACTGTAGGGCGCATTTCGGCACTTACTGCCATTCTGTCACGTCTTCCGGGCGTCCCTGATTCTATCCAATTAACTGCCACGTACCACTTCACTGTCACGATCAATGACAACGGTAGTTGGTCTCAGACTGTCCCTACTGCAATCCGAGGGAGATAATTAGCATTTTGTCACTGTTCGGGCTTTACTGATGCATACGTTGCAAATGCACTACTCTGCTTTGCCTTCGGATCATATGGCGGGAATCCTCCAATATTTCATCGATACCAGTGTTCGACATCTTCAGGTGGTGGTAAATGGTGTTGCCACCACTACGCGTAGGCAGGAAGACGCTCTCGCATTTGGAGGAAATCGGCGCTCATGGTGCCCCCCACCTGGAGACGCATGAAGGCCCCCCACGCATGCGTTGTAGACAAGCACTGTGCTGCCGGACGCTCCTGTGATTAAAAACTGAATTATACACTGAGGCGCCAAAGAAACTGATATAGGCATACGTATTCAAATACAGAGATATGTAAACAGGCAGAATCGGCATTGCAGTCGGAAACGCCTGTATAAGACAACAAGTGTCTGGCACTGTTGTTAGATTGGTTATCAAGATTTAAGTGAGTTTGAACGTGGTGTTACAGTCGGGGCACGAGTGATGAACGCAGCATCTCAGAGGTAGCTACGAAGTAGGGATTTTCCCGTTCGACAATTTCACGACTGTACCGTGAATATCAGGAATTCGGTAAAACATCAGATCTCCGACATCCCTACGGCCGGAAAAAGATCCAGCAAGAACGGGATCAACGACGGCTGAAGAGAATCGTTCAACGTTACAGAAGTGTAACCGTTCCACAAATTGCTGCAGATTTCAGTGCTGGACCATCAACAAGTGTCAGCGTGCGAACCATTAAACGAAACGTCTTTGATCTGGGCTTTCGGAGCCTAAGGCCCACTCGTGTACCCTTGATGACTGCACGACACAAAACTTTACGCCTCACCTGGGCCCTTCAACACTGACACTGGACTGCTGATAACTGGAAACATGTTGCCTGGAAGGACTTATCGAACGGATGGACGTGTACTGGTCTAGAAACAACATCATGAGTCCATGGACCCTGCAAGTCAACAGGGGACTGTTCAAGCTGGCGCAGGCTCCTTAATGGTGTGGGGCGTGTAGTTGGAGTGATCTGGGAGCCCTAATACGTCCAGGTACGACTCTGACAATTGACACGTACGTAAGCATCATGTCTGATCACCTCCATCCATTCATGTCCATTGTGCATTCGAAGGACTTGGGCAATTCCAGCAGGACAATGCAACGCCCTACGCGTCCAGAATTGCTACGGAGTGACTCCAGGAACACTCTTCTGAGTTTAAACACTTCCGCTGGCCACATCCCCTCGTATTCTTACGGATTTATGGACAGCCCTGCAGTATTTATGGTGTCAATTCCGTCCAGCACTGCTTCAGACATTAGTCGAGTCCGTGCCATGTCGCGTTGCGGCACTTCTGCGTGCTCGTGGGGGCCCTAAACGATATTAGGCAGGTGTACCAGTCTCTTTTGCTCTTCAGTGTATCTCAGCAGTGCGCTGGATCGACTCATAAATCGGAAGTTCTTGTTTCTTCTTCTTTAATGGCGGCGCTTAATGGAAAACATGCATCCCTGTTGATAAGACTGTCCGGCGTAAAAATGTGTATGGCCTCCTTAAGAACACAGTCCAAACAAGATGAAGCTGAGCATAAATCTTCAGTCTTCTCGTAAAACATGTGGTGCCACCTGTCCAGGCAATGATTGGCTACCGCTGATTTATCAGGTTTGCCCAGGCGTGTATGACGCTGGTGTTCAATACAACTTCTTGCTCGGTTCCGCATGAATGCCCAATATAAGATTTCCCAATTTGGCATATATACGTTTCCTAAGGGCAAGATCGTCTTTGACCGAAAACAACAAATTCCTCAGTTTTGCCGGTGGCCAGAAAATACACTTCATGTCGCGTGTCCTGAATATTCTTTTTGTACTTGAAGACATGCTGCAAAAATAGTATAAGAAGGCATTTGCATTGGTTCCCCCGCCCAGCTTCTTTTACATCCCTGTTCTCAGCATACTTAGGATGGAATGCATGGCTTACCTATTAGACAGTGACAACAGCATCTACCACCACCTGAAGATATCAAGCAGTTGTATCGACGAAATATTGTGGGATTTGGGCAATATGATCCGGCGGCAAACCGGAGAAGTTTATTTGCAACAGATCCGTCGGAAAAGCCCGAAAAGTCCGAAAAGTCACATTAGGTACCTCTATGGGGAGGAGATGGCCAACGACATACTTCAGTTAGTTAGATCATAAGAGAGGTAGACTGCTGTGCACTATGGCCTATTTATTGAGATACAAGCAAACTATCCCAACGTTTGCTAAATTTAGATGTAATATCGACTCTGTGGCCGCTGCCAGAATCAAACGACGGGCAAGTGCAGCCCTAGTGAGAGTGAGGGTACGTCAAACGCTACTGGAACTGCACATGGTGTCCATGAAACTACAATCACTGCATCTAAAGACCTCTTCGAACATCTCAGCTGTATCTTTGGATTGGGTAGATTGCGTTACGTGGGCTCTAGCTGATAAGTCGAAACATCAAGCAGAGGCTTGCAAAATATCCAAGTAAACTTGTCTCGAGGCACAGCTGAGAGATGGAAATGCACCATGTCGACGCAGTGTATTTGATCCCACGGATAGCATCTTGGACGACGCCGCGGTTACGGTGCTCGAGAAAGGTTTGAACTATGCACCGACACCTGGGTCAGCTCCAGTCCGAGATGTGCTAGCTGGGGTAGAACAGGCAATTTTGGAACTTCCTGGTAGCGCTGCCGAAGAGTTTAGGAGATACACCTGCCGAATTTTAACCCGAGCCCCTCATAAAAGTTTATTATCAGTTCAGCAGAGAGAAAAGATCTGCGAAACTTGAGGCCGGAAAAGACCTCGTCATTACACCCGCTGATAAGTGGAACGCCACTGTCCTTCTCTTACGAGCTGAATACAGCAGTAAGACAGAAGCGAAGCTAGACGACCCTGCTTATCGCAAGCTAAGAGAGGATCCGAAACAGGCTGCAGTTCCCCGAAGACGGTACAGCCCACCGGAGATGCATAAGGATGGTTCTCCTCTTCACCCAATAGTGAGCAACATTGGAGCTCGAGCGAGGTGGAGCAGTGGTTAGCACACCGGACTCGCGTTCGGGAGGGCGACGGTTCAGACCCGCGTCCAGCAATCCTGATTTAGATTTTGCGTGATTTTCCTAAATCGCTTCAGGCAAACGCCGGGATGGTTCCTTTGAAGTGGCACGGCCGAATTCCTTCGCACCCTTCCCTAATCCGATGGGAACGATGGGACCGATGGGGCCGATGACCTTGCTGTTTGGTCCCTTCTCTCAAAGCAACCAGTCAACCGTTGGAGCTCCTACATTTTTCTTGGTTAAATATCTTACTTTACTGTTGGAACCTCTCGAAGACAAATGTAACCATCACACGCGGAATTCAGATGATCTCATAGGACGCCTGAAGACACTTAAGCTGCATCCATCAGATATTTTAGTTAGACGGACGTTGTATCTTTGTTTACGAAAGTACTTCTAAATATCTCTTTAGAGCCTATTAGCAGCAAGTTTGTGAAAGACATCGTTGCATTGTTTAAACATGTGCTTACCTCAATTTATTTCTTATTCGATGGTCATTATTTCGAACAAGTGGACGGAGTCGCCATTGGAAGTCCTCTGTCTCTCATGGTGGCCATTTATTTTATGGAAGACTCTGAGGAAAAAGCACTGCAGTTGGCAAACCTCCAATCCTCCTCCTTCTGGCGGTATGTAGACGAAACGCTTGTGGTGTGGCCTCCAGCATCCTAACTCCCTCCATCTGAATATACGGCTCACCATGGAAGTGGAGAAAGATGACATCTTACCATTCCTGGATGTCATGGTTAGAGGGAAAGCCGACGGTACACTGGGACGTAGTGTCTACCGCAAACCAACTCCCACAGAGTTATGTCTGCAGTCCACAAGCTGTCATCATTCTCCACAACGCTGTAGTGTATTACACTCTTTGATACATAGATCACATGTGGTTATAGGTATCGACAGTCTGCCTGGTGAGCTATAACACCTTAGAATGGTGTTCCAACAGGACTGCTATTGTGATGGCCAGATACGTCATACATTCCGTTCCAAGCAAGTTCAGAGCAGGGACGTAAATGAAGATGCAGAGGCTTCCAGTGCAACGGCCTTCTTGCCATATCTTGGCGGCATGTCTTCAAGAATAAAAAGTATCCTGTAGAGATACGACATCAAGTGTGTTTTACGGCCACTAGCAAAATTGAGGAATTTGCTGTGTACAGTCAAAGACGATCGTGGTCATAGGAAATATGGGGTATATAAGATCCCATGTCAATGTGGGAAATCTTATATTTGACAGATTCGCCGAACCGTGCAAGAACGGTGCGTTAAAACCCCATCGTCATACACGCCTTGGACAACCTGATAAATCAGAAGTAGTGGAGCATTGTCTGGACATGGGGCGTCACATGTTTTAAGCGAAGGCGGAAATTTTATACTCAGTTCATCTTTTTGGGACTGCGTTCTTAAGGATGTCCTACAAATCCGTACGACGGATTCCCTTCACAGGGATGCAGGCTAACAATTAAGCGCCATCTGGAATCCAGCATTGGCTGCGTTAGATTAAAAGAGATAAAACAACAACTTGCAATTCATGAATTGACGCAGCGCACTGCTGAGACTTAATTCAATTTTTAAGCACAGTAGCGTCTTGCGGCACGCTCTTTGCCCATCACGCACGCGTGGAACACCTTTCTGCGCCTCTTGGCGAGGGCACTATGCGCACCGCTTTCTTCAAACTGCGAGCGTCTTCCCGCACACGCGTATTGCCTGCTCCTGGCCTAATAAATTTCGACTGCGCCGCGCGATTATCATCAGTCGCGTCTGGTAGCAGTGACCAAAGACCTACCGTCTCCTGAAGTTGTCGAACAGTTGTATCGACGAAATCCACATTATGACCCGGTGGCAAACCCGAGAAGGGTATCTGCAGGTAACATTTTGTCTATTGTGCTTTTGTTACAATGGAAGAGAGTGATTGAAGAAGTACAAAAGTATGATGGGTAATGTATGAGTTATTGATAACAGCTGAAGATAATTATAATCCGTGCGAATACTTTCATAGGTACTAAGTAAACTACAATGCTCCAGGATTTTTTGGCAGTGAGGGGAGGAGGAGGAGGAAGGAGGAGGAGGAGGAGGAGAAGAAGAAGAAGAAGAAGAAGAAGCGTGAATAGTTCAATTGCGAAAGATAATGTGTGAACCTTCCCACTGATGTCTGAACCATAACCGCAGCCACAATGGAATGTTATCTGGACACATGACATGGCCCGTGTTCAATTTGGCGCTCCCTTAAATCACTAAAATGGCAACCTACATCGCAGTCAGTCTAGCCAGCCCAGCCAGGAGCTGAAATCCAAAGCATGGCACACCTGAGTTCTGGTTCATCCTGCCTTTAATAGAGCAACTTGTGCAGAATGTCCCTCAGTTACTGACTGTTGATAAAATACGCATCTGGGAGACTGTTTTAACCCAATGTTTGGCAATGGTTAATAGGAACATGCAGGATGTTTTACCCCTATTCGTAACAGTTGATGCTCTTAGTAATGTGCAATGCCTCTCTTGTAGCACCTGCCTCTAGAGCTGGATGAGCATATCGGTGATGCTCCTTCATTCATTAGGCGGATCCGTGACAAAACACGCTGCTCTTCTTTGGATATTTTCTGTCTCTTCCATTAAGCCTATCTAATGAGGTTCCAACACTGACGACCAATACCCAAAATGTAGTATAACATCGTTTCCTTTCTGTGCTCCCAGTAGATCTTAGTCTGGCATCTGGATCTCCTGCAACTATGGCAGAATTCCAAAGACTCATCTGCAGTC
Organism: Schistocerca nitens; assembly: GCF_023898315.1. NCBI lineage: Eukaryota > Metazoa > Arthropoda > Insecta > Orthoptera > Acrididae > Schistocerca > Schistocerca nitens. The sequence continues at coordinate 156,131,493 of NC_064622.1, forward strand.
GTCTGGACAGCCGTGGCTTTACCTGCTGTCCGCATTGTGCAAGCTCATGACGGATGTCCCCTCATCCTATCCAGTGCACACAACAGCCTTCGGCGAACACTGTCCTACCTGTCGGCAGCGTCACTTTTTACAAGCTGCGTTAATTTAATGGTACCCCTCGGCCCACTTTTATCTGCTGCCTACCTGCAAAACTTCCAGCCCAGCCAATCAAGAAATAAAATGCTTACAAGTATTTCCTGTATTGACAACCACTGTCGGAGAATATCCAATATAAATAAAGTAGTACGCTATTTTCAAATGAAATTAATTTGATCTACATATCAGTCAATATAATTTGCATACCAAATATCGATAATGTGAAATCAATGAAACCGTCTGTTTCCCAGTCTTTCACCCAGACAACTGGAAAACCGTGGCCTGGTCAGATGAGCCCTGATTTCTGTTGCTAATCGCTGATGGTAAGGGTGGTGCAGACCCTACAAAGACATGGACCCAAAGTGTCAACAAGGCACTGTGCAAGGTGGTGGTGGCTCCACAATGGTATGGACTGTGTTTACATGGAATAGACTGAGTCCTCTGGTCCAACTGAACCGATCATCAACTGGAAACCGTTACGTTCGCCTATTTGGAGACCATTTCATCGACTTAATGTTCCCAAACACGTCACCAGGCTACAAACGATCAAAATTGGTTTGAAGAACATTCTGCACAATTTGAGTTAATAATCTGGCCACCTACACCACACGACATGGAACCCACCGAACATTTATGGAATATAATCAAGAGGTCAATTCGGTCACAAAATCCTGCACTGACAACAATTTCGCAGTTATGGAAGGCTTTAGAGGCAGCATGGTTCAGTATCTCTACAGGGTACTTCCAATGATAGTTGAGTCCATGCCTCGTAGATGTGCTGGATATCGCCAGCATATATATATATATATATATATATATATATATATATATATATATATATATATACTCCTGGAAATGGAAAAAAGAACACATTGACACCGGTGTGTCAGACCCACCATACTTGCTCCGGACACTGCGAGAGGGCTGTACAAGCAACGATCACACGCACGGCACAGCGGACACACCAGGAACCGCGGTGTTGGCCGTCGAATGGCGCTAGCTGCGCAGCATTTGTGCACCACCGCCGTCAGTGTCAGCCAGTTTGCCGTGGCATACGGAGCTCCATCGCAGTCTTTAACACTGGTAGCATGCCGCGACAGCGTGGACGTGAACCGTATGTGCAGTTGACGGACTTTGAGCGAGGGCGTATAGTGGGCATGCGGGAGGCCGGGTGGACGTACCGCCGAATTGCTCAACACGTGGGGCGTGAGGTCTCCACAGTACATCGATGTTGTCGCCAGTGGTCGGCGGAAGGTGCACGTGCCCGTCGACCTGGGACCGGACCGCTGCGACGCACGGATGCACGCCAAGACCGTAGGATCCTACGCAGTGCCGTAGGGGACCGCACCGCCACTTCCCAGCAAATTAGGGACACTGTTGCTCATGGGGTATCGGCGAGGACCATTCGCAACCGTCTCCATGAAGCTGGGCTACGGTCCCGCACACCGTTAGGCCGTCTTCCGCTCACGCCCCAACATCGTGCAGCCCGCCTCCAGTGGTGTCGCGACAGGCGTGAATGAAGGGACGAATGGAGACGTGTCGTCTTCAGCGATGAGAGTCGCTTCTGCCTTGGTGCCAATGATGGTCGTATGCGTGTTTGGCGCCGTGCAGGTGAGCGCCACAATCAGGACTGCATACGACCGAGGCACACAGGGCCAACACCCGGCATCATGGTGTGGGGAGCGATCTCCTACACTGGCCGTACACCACTGGTGATCGTCGAGGGGACACTGAATAGTGCACGGTACATCCAAACCGTCATCGAACCCATCGTTCTACCATTCCTAGACCGGCAAGGGAACTTGCTGTTCCAACAGGACAATGCACGTCCGCATGTATCCCGTGCCACCCAACGTGCTCTAGAAGGTGTAAGTCAACTACCCTGGCCAGCAAGATCTCCGGATCTGTCCCCCATTGAGCATGTTTGGGACTGGATGAAGCGTCGTCTCACGCGGTCTGCACGTCCAGCACGAACGCTGGTCCAACTGAGGCGCCAGGTGGAAATGGCATGGCAAGCCGTTCCACAGGACTACATCCAGCATCTCTACGATCGTCTCCATCGGAGAATAGCAGCCTGCATTGCTGCGAAAGGTGGATATACACTGTACTAGTGCCGACATTGTGCATGCTCTGTTGCCTGTGTCTATGTGCCTGTGGTTCTGTCAGTGTGATCATGTGATGTATCTGACCCCAGGAATGTGTCAATAAAGTTTCCCCTTCCTGGGACAATGAATTCACGGTGTTCTTATTTCAATTTCCAGGAGTATATATATATATATATATATATATATATATATATACTGGGAATAATGTACATAGAGAGGTAAAAATTGACACACATGCTTGGAATGACATGGGGTTTTATTAGAACGAAAAAAAACACCCCATTTCGCTAGACGCGTGAAAGACCTCTTGTGCGCGTCGTTTGGTGAGGATGGTGTGCTCAGCCGCCACTTTCGTCATGCTTGGCCTCCCAGGTCCCCAGACCTCAGTCCGTGCGATTATTGGCTTTGGGGTTACCTGAAGTCGCAAGTGTATCGTGATCGACCGACATCTCTAGGGATGCAGAAAGACAACATCCGACGCCAATGCCTCACCATAACTCCAGACATGCTTTACAGTGCTGTTCACAACATTATTCCTCGACTACAGCTGTTGTTGAGGAATGATGGTGGACATATTGAGCATTTCCTGTAAAGAACATCATCTTTGCTTTGTCTTACCTTGCTTATGCTAATTATTGCTATTCTGATAAGATCAAGCGCCATCTGTCGGACATTTTTTGAACGTTTTTATTTTTTTGGTTCCATTTGACATCCACTGCTAGATAAAGATCGCCTTCAGACTTCGACATGCCATTCGTGTTATTGTTGTCCCAGCATTTTTTCTAATGACGTCTACCCAACTTCCATTAGGCCATCCTCCCAGACTTTCTTTTCTCTTGGAGTCCATCAAGGAACTTTCTTGGTCCATTGACCATACATTCGGTTATGTGCAGCTCATCTGCATTTAATTATCATTACCGTCTTAATCACGTCTTCCACTGCCTTATTTATTTTTCTCTCTCTCCTAATAATTGCCAACGTGCCTCTATCCATTGCCCGCTGAGCATAAAGGGTCATATGTCACCCTGCCAAAATCAAAATTGGTGATATGCACTCACTGCAAAGTTTCCATTTTCCATAGGAAGCTTAGTTTGTGAAAGATTGTTTATATTGTTAAAGGCCCGCTAAATAACTTTAATTTATCTATATAAATACAGTAATCCGTAGCCAGGCACATTTTTAAATAATTGTTTATTCAATTAACTAATTTTCAAAACATTTCAGGCACATCTTCAGATGTTGAACACGGAAGCTACATATTTATTTTCACAGAGTGACGCCGGGCATGGCCCTGTGACAAAAACGTAGATAAAAGGACTTTGATGTATCGCGATGAGTAATGGTTATACGACGAGTTGTATCGAAAAATAAATTCTGTTACTTATTGAGTCAGTATGGACGGCCTTATAGATGGTATCCATCGATTTCGATTGCCAACTGCCCACAGATAAATCACTTTTAACTAGTAATACAAATTTATACCGACTGGCACGATAAATCGCCAGCATCCAGCACATGCTGTAGAACTGGTGCCTGTTACATACATATTCACTAAGAGATCTGACATACTTCACTCGGAGACAATCATCGGGTTTATGATGCAGATAATACCATAGAACTGTGCTGCACTCCCCATCACTGCAAAACACTTACGAGACAAATTAGACAATAAATAATTTATGAAGAACATTCTGGATACCATAACAAAAAACTGCATTGTTCTAAGTGCAAATAAGAAAGTTTTTTTGTTACAAGTGCGATTAACACTGAGGCACTACTCTTTATTTGTGGTAATATAAACACAGCAATAGAGCAGTAAAGTTCCAAGTAGTAGGACTGTAGTCAACAATATCCATTTCGTTCCTTTTTTATTAAAAATTTTTACAAGAGACTAACAAAATTCCCCCCTTGCCGTTGGTGGGGAGGCTTGCGTGCCTCAGCGATACAGATGGCCATACCGTAGGTGCAACCACAACGGAGGGGTATCTGTTGAGAGGCCAGACAAACATGTGGTTCCTGAAGAGGGGCAGCAGCCTTTTCAGTAGTCGCAGGGGCAACAGTCTGGATGATTAACTGATCTGGCCTTGTAACATTAACCAAAACGGCCTTGCTGTGCTGGTACTGCGAACGGCTGAAAGCAAGGGGAAACTACAGCCGTAATTTTTCCTGAGGACATGCAGATTTACTGTATGATTAAATGATGATGGCGTCCTCTTGGGTAAAATATTCCGGAGGTAAAATAGTCCCCCATTCGGATCTCCGGGCGGGGACTACTCAAGAGGACGTCATTATCAGGAGAAAGAAAACTGGCATTCTACGGATCGGAGCGTGGAATGTCAGATCCCTTAATCGGGCAGGTAGGTTAGAAAATTTAAAAAGGGAAATGGATAGGTTAAAGTTAGATATAGTGGGAATTAGTGAAGTTCGGTGGCAGGAGGAACAAGACTTTTGGTCAGGTGATTACAGGGTTATAAATACAAAATCAAATAGGGGTAATGCAGGAGTAGGTTTAATAATGAATAAAAAAATAGGAGTGCGGGTTAGCTACTACAAACAGCATAGTGAACGCATTATTGTGGCCAAGATAGACACAAATCCCATGCCTACTACAGTAGTACAAGTTTATATGCCAACTAGCTCTGCAGATGATGAAGAAATTGATGAAATGTATGACGAGATAAAAGAAATTATTCAGGTAGTGAAGGGAGACGAAAATTTAATAGTCATGGGTGACTGGAATTCGTCAGTAGGAAAAGGGAGAGAAGGAAACATAGTAGGTGAATATGGATTGGGGGGAAGAAATGAAAGAGGAAGCCACCTTGTAGAATTTTGCACAGAGCATAACTTAATCATAGCTAACACTTGGTTCAAGAATCATAAAAGAAGGTTGTATCCCTGGAAGAATCCTGGAGATACTAAAAGGTATCACATAGATTATATAATGGTAAGACAGAGATTTAGGAACCAGGTTTGAAATTGTAAGACATTTCCAGGGGCAGATGTGGATTCTGACCACAATCTATTGGTTATGAACTGCAGATTGAAACTGAAGAAACTGCAAAAAGGTGGGAATTTAAGGAGATGAGACTTGGATAAACTGAAAGAACCAGAGGTTGTAGAGAGTTTAAGGGAGAGCATAAGGGAACAATTGACAGGAATGGGGGAAAGACATAAAGTAGAAGAAGAATGGGTAGCTCTGAGGGATGAAGTAGTGAAGGCAGCAGAGGATCAAGTAGGTAAAAAGACGAGGGCTAATAGAAATCCTTGGGTAACAGAAGAAATATTGAATTTAATTGATGAAAGGAGAAAATATAAAAATGCAGTAAATGAAGCAGGCAAAAAGGAATACAAACGTCTCAAAAATGAGATCGACAGGAAGTGCAAAATGGCTAAGCAGGGATGGCTAGATTACAAATGTAAGTATGTAGAGGCTTATCTCACTAGGGGTAAGATAGATACTGCCTACAGGAAAATTAAAGAGAACTTTGGAGAGAAGAGAACCACTTGTATGAATATCAAGAGCTCAGATGGCAACCCAGTTCTAAGCAAAGAAGGGAAGGCATAAAGGTGGGAGGAGTATATAGAGGGTTTATACAAGGGCGATGTACTTGAGGACAATATTATGGAAATGGAAGAGGATGTAGATGAAGATGAAATGGGAGATAAGATACTGCGTGAAGAGTTTGACAGAGCACTGAAAGACCTGAGTCGAAACAAGGCCCCGGGAGTAGACAACATTCCATTAGAACTACTGATGGCCTTGGGAGAGCCAGTCATCACAAAACTCTACCATCTGGTGTGCAAGATGTATGAGACAGGCGAAATACCCACAGACTTCAAGAAGAATATAATAATTCCAATCCCAAAGAAAGCAGGTGTTGACAGATGTGAAAATTACCGAACTATCAGTTTAATAAGTCACAGCTGCAAAATACTAACGCGAATTCTTTACAGACGAATGGAAAAACTGGTAGAAGCGGACCTCGGGGAAGATCAGTTTGGATTCCGTAGAAATGTTGGAACACGTGAGGCAATACTAACCTTACGACTTATCTTAGAAGAAAGATTAAGAAAAGGCCAACCTACGTTTCTAGCATTTGTAGACTTGGAGAAAGCTTTTGACAACGTTAACTGGAATACTCTCTTTCAAATTCTGAAGGTGGCAGGGGTAAAATACAGGGAGCGAAAGGCTATTTACAATTTGTACAGAAACCAGATGGCAGTTATAAGAGTCGAGGGGCATGAAAGGGAATCAGTGGTTGGGAAAGGAGTGAGACAGGGTTGTAGCCTCTCCCCGATGTTATTCAATCTGTACATTGAGCAAGCAGTAAAGGAAACAAAAGAAATATTCGGAGTAGGTATTAAAATTCATGGAGAACAAGTAAAAATTTTGAGGTTCGCCGATGACATTGTAATTCTGTCAGAGACAGCAAAGGACTTGGAAAAGCAGTTGAACGGAATGGACAGTGTCTTGATAGGAGGATATAAGATGAACATCAACAAAAGCAAAACGAGGATAATGGAATGTAGTCAAATTAAATCGGGTGATGCTGAGGGGATTAGATTAGGAAATGAGACACTTAAAGTAGTAAAGGAGTTTTGCTATTTAGGGAGCAAAATAACTGATGATGGTCGAAGTAGAGAGGATATAAAATGTAGACTGGCAATGGCAAGGAAATCATTTCTGAAGAAGAGAAATTTGTTAACATCGAGTATAGATTTAAGTGTCAGGAAGTCGTTTCTGAAAGTACACTCCTGGAAATGGAAAAAAGAACACATTGACACCGGTGTGTCAGACCCACCATACTTGCTCCGGACACTGCGAGAGGGCTGTACAAGCAATGATCACACGCACGGCACAGCGGACACACCAGGAACCGCGGTGTTGGCCGTCGAATGGCGCTAGCTGCGCAGTATTTGTGCACCGCCGCCGTCAGTGTCAGCCAGTTTGCCGTGGCATACGGAGCTCCATCGCAGTCTTTAACACTGGTAGCATGCCGCGAAAGCGTGGACGTGAACCGTATGTGCAGTTGACGGACTTTGAGCGAGGGCGTATAGTGGGCATGCGGGAGGCCGGGTGGACGTACCGCCGAATTGCTCAACACGTGGGGCGTGGGGTCTCCACAGTACATCGATGTTGTCGCCAGTGGTCGGCGGAAGGTGCACGTGCCCGTCGACCTGGGACCGGACCGCAGCGACGCACGGATGCACGCCAAGACCGTAGGATCCTACGCAGTGCCGTAGGGGACCGCACCGCCACTTCCCAGCAAATTAGGGACACTGTTGCTCCTGGGGTATCGGCGAGGACCATTCGCAACCGTCTCCATGAAGCTGGGCTACGGTCCCGCACACCGTTAGACCGTCTTCGCCCCAACATCGTGCAGCCCGCCTCCAGTGGTGTCGCGACAGGCGTGAATGGAGGGACGAATGGAGACGTGTCGTCTTCAGCGATGAGAGTCGCTTCTGCCTTGGTGCCAATGATGGTCGTATGCGTGTTTGGCGCCGTGCAGGTGAGCGCCACAATCAGGACTGCATACGACCGAGGCACACAGGGCCAACACCTGGCATCATGGTGTGGGGAGCGATCTCCTACACTGGCCGTTCACCACTGGTGATCGTCGAGGGGCACTGAATAGTGCACGGTACATCCAAACCGTCATCGAACCCATCGTTCTACCATTCCTAGACCGGCAAGGGAACTTGCTGTTCCAACAGGACAATGCACGTCCGCATGTATCCCGTGCCACCCAACGTGCTCTAGAAGGTGTAAGTCAACTACCCTGGCCAGCAAGATCTCCGGATCTGTCCCCCATTGAGCATGTTTGGGACTGGATGAAGCGTCGTCTCACGCGGTCTGCATGTCCAGCACGAACGCTGGTCCAACTGAGGCGCCAGGTGGAAATGGCATGGCAAGCCGTTCCACAGGACTACATCCAGCATCTCTACGATCGTCTCCATGGGAGAATAGCAGCCTGCATTGCTGCGAAAGGTGGATATACACTGTACTAGTGCCGACATTGTGCATGCTCTGTTGCCTGTGTCTATGTGCCTGTGGTTCTGTCAGTGTGATCATGTGATGTATCTGACCCCAGGAATGTGTCAATAAAGTTTCCCCTTCCTGGGACAATGAATTCACGGTGTTCTTATTTCAATTTCCAGGAGTGTATTTGTATGGAGTGTAGCCATGTCTGGAAGTGAAACATGGACGATAACCAGTTTGGACAAGAAGAGAATAGAAGCTTTCGAAATGTGGTGCTACAGAAGAATGATGAAGATAAGGTGGGTAGATCACGTAACTAATGAGGAGGTATTGAATAGGATTGGGGAGAAGAGAAGTTTGTGGCACAACTTGACTAGAAGAAGGGATCGGTTGGTAGGACATGTTTTGAGGCATCAAGGGATCACAAATTTAGCATTGGAGGGCAGCGTGGAGGGTAAAAATCGTAGAGGGAGACCAAGAGATCAATACACTAAGCAGATTCAGAAGGATGTAGGTTGCAGTAGGTACTGGGAGATGAAGAAGCTTGCACAGGATAGAGTAGCATGGAGAGCTGCATCAAACCAGTCTCAGGACTGAAGACCACAACAACAACAACAATAACAAAATTAAGTTCAAGAACAATATCTTTCAGTATTGACTTATGTTCCTTCCACAACTCCATCAGACGTTGCAAAGTTTATTGTACAACGTCCTGCGCTGTTAACGAACAAACGGCTTTTCATAACATTTCCAGACACATTTTGTTTTGTCTGTTCAGTTCTCTAACTTATTTACTGTTTTTGAGGCGCAAATTATCTCCCTCCATTACAAAAATGTCGTATGATACCAACAATAGCTTTCATGCACTGTGCTCGTAACACAGACTGTGCATCAACTACACTGAGAGAAAATTATCTATAACACCGGAGTGGAGTTTTGCTACGTAAACGAACGTTATTAGGCGTATTTCTACATCTGAAACATAACTGATATTGAAATTTCACGCATGACAGTGTCGCCAGTAGCGTCACTATGAGGATGGAAATCAGGTGTGGTTTACATACACGCTGTAACGGAGGTGAGCGTTACGTACCTTTACGATTGGACGTCGAGAGTTGATGTCACTCAGGAATTCCTTTAACGCGACAAAGAAGCCATTATCAACACCTCACTGAGTTTGAACGATGTCGTGAAATAGGGATGCGAGGAGGTGGATGTTCCATCCGTGATATTGCAGAAAGACTTGACAGGTATGTAACTACTGCACATGATGGCTGGCAGTGGTGGTCTCGAAAAGGTACGATCGCAAGAAGACTGGGCTCCAGACGGCCACGTAGCACTACCAAGAGGGAAGACCATCGTTCTCGGCGTACAGCTCTGTCGCATCGTATTTAATCTGCAGCAGAAATTTGAGCAGTAGTTGGCACCACACTGACACAACTAATTGTTACAAATCGGTTACTTCAAGGGCAGCTCCGAGCCAGACGTCCTGTGGCGTGCAATCCACTGACCCCAAAGCACCCCATTTGTGATTTCACTGGCGTCAAGCGAGAGCTCATTGGAGGTCTGTTGTGTTTTCTGATGAGTGCTGGTTCTGCCGCAGGGTCAGTGATGACTGCAACAAAGTTGTCTGCGTACTAGACACATTGGATGTACAGCTGGTCTTATGGTCTGGGGTGCGTGTGTTGGTTAAAAGCAGGCCATTCGAGGGCCTGCAACGAATCTGTCTGCGTGCTAGTTTCCCTGGACCTACACCTGGAGTTATGGTCTGGGATGTGATTTGGTATATCACCAGGAGTACTCTGGTGGTTATCCCACGTACCATGATTGCGAAGTTGCACGTCAGTCTGGTGATTCGACTTGTGGTGCTGCCATTCATGAACAGCATTCCAGGGGGCGTTTTCCAACAGGATAACGCTCGTCTACATACCGCTGCTGTAACCCAACAAGCTTTACAGTGTCGACATGTTGCCTTGACCTGCACGACTTGTCTCCAGTCGAGCACATCTGGGAAAGTATAGGGCGAAAACTCCAATGTCATCCTCAGACAGCATTAACCGTCCTCGTATTGACCGACCAAGTGCAACAGGCATGGAACACTATCCCACAAACTGACATCCGCTCCTGCACAACACAATGCATGCACGTTTGGATGCTTTCATTCAACATCCTGGCGGCTACAGTGTTTAATAATGTACCAGCATTTCACAGTTGCCAAGTCTTATCTCACGCTTACATTAACCTATTAATCACTTAAATACGTTACCCAGACAAATGTATTCTAGAAACTTCACTACTATACATTATTTATTTTTTGGTGTTGCTATTTTTCCCGCAGTTTAAATGGAGGAGACCTAGGTGCATGGCACTTTTAACGACAGAGGGAAGTACTGCATAAAACAAAGACCATGTGCCGTCTAGTAATGAACATTTGAAACTTTTCTCCATCATTTGGCACTTGGAACAAGTCTACGGACATGGAACAGCGTACCAACAACACAGCAGCACAGGAAACGCGTTTTATGAAAAAATGGCACTTACACTGCCTAACCATCGGTATTGTTTCGTTTATACCAAAGTGAAGCTTTATTTTTTATTTGGCTTCGTGAAGTATATTTTTACATTCACTCCACCCCTTATATCTAAGTCCGCACACGTTAACAAACTTTCCAGAGCGTGTAAAATTTATGTGCGAGCAGTTCACGTTCTTTTAATCCTTATTGTTGCTGATTTTCACGCTTTCTTTCAAAGTTGTTCGTTGTTGATATTTATGCGAAATAGATACAAAACGAAGGTGATTTTGGCATGTCCCATTAACATGTACACTGCTGGTCATTAAAATTGCTGCACCAAGAAGAAATGCAGATGATAAACGGGTATTCATTGGACAAATATATTATACTAGAACTGACATATGATTACATTTTCACGCAATCTGGGTGCATAGATCCTGAGAAATCAGTACCCAGAACAACCACCTCTGGCCGTAATAACGGCAGAGCTTGGATGGCGTGTACAGGTACAGCTGCCCATGCAGCTTCAACACGATACCACAGTTCATCAAGAGTAGTAACTGGCGTATTGTGACGAGCCAGTTGCTCGGCCACCATTGACCAGATGTTTTCAGTTGGTGAGAGATCTGGAGAATGTGTTGGCCAGGGCAGCAGTCGAACGTTTTCTGTATCCAGAAAGGCCCGTACAGGACCTGCAAGATGGGGACGTGCATTATCCTGCTGAAATGTTGGGTTTCGCAGGGATCGAATGAAGGGTAGAGCCACGGGTCGTAACACATCTGAAATGGAACGTCCACTGTTCAAAGTGCCGCAGCCATGGTCTACGAGCTGATAGTCCATGCTGCTGAAAACGGCGTCGTACTGTTCGTGCAGATGGTTGTTGTCTTGCGGACGTCCACATCTGTTAACTCAGGGATCGAGACATGGCTGCACGATCCGTTACAGCCATGCGGATAAGATGCCTGTCATCTCGACTGCTAGTGATAAGAGGCCGTTGGGATGCAGCACGGCGTTCCGTATTACCCTCCTGAACCCACCGATTCCATATTCTACTAACAGTCATTGGATCTCGACCAACGCGAGCAGCAATGTCGCGATACGATAAACCGCAATCGCGATAGGCTACAATCCGACCTTTATCAATGTCGGAAACGTAATGGTACGCATTTCTCCTCCTTACGATGCATCACAACAACGTTTCAGCAGGCAACGCCGGTCAACTGCTGTTAGTGTATGAGAAATCGGTTGGAAACTTTCATCATGTCAGCACGTTGTAGGTGTCGCCACCGGCGCCAACCTTGTGTGAATGCTCTGGAAAGCTAATCATTTGCATATCATTGCATCTTCTTCCTGTCGTTTAAATTTCGCGTCTGTAGCACATCTTCGTGGTGTAGCAATTTTAATGGCCAGTAGTCTATTAATTCCCTTCTTCTTCTTCTTCTTCTTTTTATGCATTTAGGTATCTCAAAGGCTCCTGTAGAGCTGCTAAGTATACGAAACCGCCCAGCGTGATACCTTGTTTAAGTTTTTCATTTCCCACTGTCCTGGTGAACAATGCTTTGTTTCCCCAGAGCTGTTACCATAGGATTTGAAACTTCATGACACATGAAAACTTTGTACCGGACTGAGAGTGGAACTCACAGTCTTGTTTTTAGTCAGCAGTGCTGTTAACAAAGTGACCTGCCCAGACACGACTCATGACCCGCCCTCACAGCTATCCTTCGGCAGTACCTTCTCCTCTTTTCCAAATTTCGCGCAAAGTCTGCTGCACAGCTTGCAGGACTACCTCCCATGGAAGGAAGGATATTGCGGAGAAGTAACTGGTCACAGTCCAGAGAGGTTGTTTCCAGCAAGAATCTTTCATTCTGCAGCGAAAAGTGTGCTGTTATTAAATTTCCGGTCGGATTAAAACTGTATTACCTACCGGGATTCGATCTCGGAACATTGCCTTTGAATGATAATGCCTTTACCGATTGAGCTACCGGCTCTCGACTCACAAACCATCTGGCTATCTCAGTTGATTACAGAATTGCCCGGAGTTCTGAGTTAAGAGTCCAGATCAGGTACACAGCTTTAATCTGCAAACAAGTTCCACAACGGCGCACACCCCGTTGCACAGTAACAATTCATTTGAGGAGTATATCTTTTGTCATGAAAGTCAAAAGATTTCTCTAGCTCTAAGAAAGAGAGTCAAAGCTGCAGTTCATCCTCATTGTCTTGTTTTGTAATTTACGCGTAGTTCACAACTCGCATTTGGTCCCTTGTGCTTTCTTTCGGGTCATCGGTCTTCTGACTGGTTTGATGCGGCCGGCCACGATTTGTTCTCCCGTACCAACCTCTTCATCTCAGATTAGCACTTACATCATATGTGCTCAATTATTTGTCGGATCTGTTCGAATCTCTGTCTTCCCCTACAGCTTTTACCCTCCACAACTCCGTCTAGTACCATGTAAGCTATTCCCTGATGCGCTAAGAAATGTCGTACCATCCAGTCCCTTCTTCATGTCAGTGTTGTCCACATATTCCTTTCCTCGGCGATTCTATGGATAACCTTACCGATTCTTCCTTTATCAGTCCACCTAATTTCAGCATCCTTCTATAGCATATCTCAAAAGCCACGATTCTCTTCTCGTCCAGTTCTCCCGCAGTCCATCATTCAATAACATACAACAGTGTGCTCCAGACGTACATTCTCGAACATTTTTTCTTCGCATTAAGGTCTTTATTTGACCAGAAATGCCCCCTTTGCCTGTGCTAATCTGCTTTTTATGATCCTCTTGCTTCGACCACCATATGTTATTTTCCTTCCAAGGTAGGAGAATTCCTACACTGTGTTTACGTCGTGGTCCCCAGTGCTGATATTAACTTTATCACTAATCTCTGCTATTTTTCTTTATCATCATCTTCCCTTTACTGTTAATCCACATTCTTTCCTCAGAAAATCCACATTCCTTCCTCAGAAGACTGGTCATTCCATTCGCAAGTTCCTGCAATTCTTCTTCGCATTCACTGACGAGACCAAAGTTATCAACGACTCTTATCCTTGATTTTCTTTCACCCCAGGTTTAATCCTACACCTGAACCCATCTTTTATTTCCGGCATTGCTTCTTCTGTATACATATTGAACAGTAGCGAGGAAAGACTTCATCCCTGTCGTGCACTATTTTTAATACGACCACTTCTTGGTCTTGCAGTCTTCCCTGTGCTACACCGTCTGATGAAAAGTATCTACTCACATATTATGGAAATCAAGATGGCGTCTTTTCATCCTTCATCTTTTTGACGGCTTTAACTCTGCTGGAGACACTTTCAAACAGGTGACTGACTCTATGTGGAGGAATGGTAGCCCACTCTTCACAAGAGCTGAAATCAGAGAATATAATCGTGTTGGAAACTGGGGGTCTAGAGCGGAGTCGACGCTTTAAGTCATCCCAAGGATGTTCCATTGGTTTCAGGTAGGGACTGAGGGCACTGTAGGCCGTATCGGGAATGTTGTCTACAAACCAAGGCCACACAGGTGCGGCGTCATGGCGGGGTGCGTTGTTATGCTGGTACAACCATCATCATCTCCTAACTGTTCGTCTTCTGTACGCAATACACAGTCCTGTAAAATGTTTTCGCATCCTCCCGCATTCAGCGTTTCCTCAAGAGTAATAAGGGGACCACACACTGACCACGAAAAACACCCCCGTACCGTAACACTACCTCTTCCGTACTTCACTGTTGGCACTAAACGTCTTGGCAGGTATCGTACTATTGGCATTCGCCAAACCTAAGCACTTCCATCGGATTGCGACAGGGTAAAGGATGAGTCATGACTTGTTGCTAGTCATCCACTGTCCGCGGTGTCGCTCTTTACATCTCCTCTAAGTACTATGAAAATGGTTCGATGAACCCTCTGCCAGGCTCTTAAGTGTAAATTTCAGAGTAACCATGTAGATGTAGATGTAGATGTCCTCACTTAACGCTGACTACGGAAATGTGCGGCTTATGAGGAGCTGCTCGATCATTGTACCCCATTCTTTTTAATTCTCACAATGATCTCGTTGTTTACAGAATGTTAAACGCTAATCTTCCTTCTGGAACTCCCAATGCAGACCCATCGTTCTTGCTAGATTAATGGTAAAACAGTACTGGCCATTAAAATTGCTGCACCAAGAAGAAATGCAGTTGATAAACGGGTATTCATTGGACAAATATATAATACTAGAACTGACATGTGATTACATTTTCACGCAGTTTGGGTGCATAGATCCTGATAAATCAGTACCCAGAACAACCACCTCTGGCCGTAATAACGGCCTTGATACTCCTGGGCATTGAGTCAAACAGAGCTTTGATGGCGTGTACAGGTACAGCTGCCCATGCAGCTTCAACACGATACCACAGTTCATCACGAGTAGTGACTGGCGTATTGTGACGAGCTAGTTGCTCGGCCAACATTGACCAGACGTTTTCAATTGGTGAGAGATCTGGAGAATGTGCTGGCCAGGGCATCAGTCGAACATTTTCTGTATCCAGAAAGGCCAGTACAGGACCTGCAACATGCGGTCGTGCATTATCCTGCTGTAACGTAGGGTTTCGCAGGGATCGAATGAAGGGTAGAGCCACGGGTCGCAACACATCTGAAATGTAACGTCCACTGTTTAAAGTGCCGTCAATGCGAACAAGAGGTGACAGAAACGTGTAACCAATGGCACCCCATGCCATCACGCCGGGTGATACGCCAGATGGCGATGACGAATACACGCTTCCAATGTGCGTTCACCGCGATGTCGCCAAACACGGATGCGACCATCATGATGTTGTAAATAGATCCTGGATTCATACGAAAAAAAAGACGTTTTGCCATTCGTGCATCCAGGTTCGTAGTTGAGTACACCATCGCAGGCGCTCCTGTCTGTGATACAGCGTCAAGGGTAACCGCAGCCATGGTCTCCGAGCCGACAGTCCATGATGCTGCAAACGTCGTCGAACTGTTCGTGCAGCTGGTTGTTGTCTTGCAAACGTCCCCATATGTTGACTCAGGGATAGAGACGTGGCTGCACGATCCATTACAGCCATGCGGATAAGATGCCTGTCATCTCGACTGCTAGTGATACGAGACCGTTGGGATCCAGCACGGCTTTCCGTATTACCATCCTGAACCCACCGATTCCATATTCTGCTGCCAGTCATTGTTGGATCTCGACCAACGCGAGCAGCATTGTCGCGATACGATAAACCGCAATCGCGATAGGCTAGAATCCGACCTTTATCAAAGTCGGGAACGTGATGGTACGCATTTCTCCTCCTTACACGAGGCATCACAACAACGTTTCACCAGGCAGCGCCGGTCAACTGCTGTTTGTGTATGAGAAATCGGTTGGAAACTTTCCTCATGTCAGCACGTTGTAGGTGTCGCCACCGGCGCCAACCTTGTGTGAATGCTCTGAAAAGCTAATCATTTGCATATCACAGCATCTTCTTCCTGTCGGTTAAATTTTGCGTCTGTAGCACGTCATCTTCGTAGTGTAGCAATTTTGATGGCCAGTAGCGTAGTTTGGAACTCATGAGTGCTTCTTTCTGCTCCTTTACCGCGGTTTTTACAACCATCCTCCGCAATGCTCAACGGTCTGTCTCCGTCAGTACGGGACGTCTGCTTGGTCATTGGTGTAGCTGTGATTGTTATTTTGAGTTTCCACGTCAGAGTCACGTCATCAACAGTCGACCTGAGAAGCCTTATAAGGGCTGAAATGTCCCTGGTGAACGTGCAATGACTACTCCGCGATCAACCATTCTGCTGTTACTGCTCCCCTACTGACAGCACACCCTGCCTCCTTATATACTAGCGGGTCCACTTCTCGTGACATCTAGTGGCCAGTTCCGCATTACATTGGGATACCCGTATGCTTTTGATCAAATAGTGTATGTTTCTGGCTTTATGCAGCTCTCCATGCCACTCTATCCTGTATAAGCCTCTCCGTCTCCGAATAAAAACTGCACCTACAACTTTCTGAATTTGCTTAATATATTCATCTCCTGGTGTCCCCCTACGATTTGTAGCTCCCAAACTTACACCGTTACTAAATTGGTGATCCCACCATCGATTCCTTCTTTTAGTCAAGCTGTGCCTCAAATTTCTTTTCTCCCCCATTCTTTTCAGTAGCTTTTATTAGTTACTCGACTTACCCATCTAATCTTACTGTTCAAATTGTTAATCGTCCATGTTTCACTTCCGTACATGGCTACACACCAAACAAATACTTTCAGAAAGACTTCCTAGCACTCAAACCTATGTTCAATGTTAACAAATTTCTTTTCTCCAGAAACGCTTTTCTTGATGTTGCTCTTCGGCTATCATCATTTATTTTCCTGCCCAAATAACAAAATTCATCGACTACTTTTAGTATGTCGCTTCCTAATCTAACTCCCCGATTTAATTTGGCTGTATTCATTATCCTTGCTTCGCTATTGCTGATGTTCATCTTATATGCTCCCTTAGCCCGCCCGGCTAGACGCGCGATCTAACGCGCTGCTTCGTGAGAGGGAAGGCGTGCCGGTCCCCAGTACCAATCCATCCGATGGCTTAGTGTCGAGGTCCGGTGTACCGGCCAGCCTGTGGATGGTTTTTAAGGCGGTTTTCCTTCTACCTCAGCGAACGCGGACTGGTTCCCCTTATTCCGCCTCAGTTACACTGTTTCAGTGACTTCTGCGCACCGTCCGCTGTGGCCGAGCGGTTCTAGGCGCTTCAGTCCGGAACCACGCAGCTGCTACGATCACAGGTTCGAATCCTGGCTCGAGCATGCATGTATGTGAGGTCCTTAGGTTAGCTTAGGTTAGTTACGTATACGTAGTTCTAAGTCTAGGGGACTCATGACCTCAGATATTAAGTCTCCTAGTGCTTAGAGCCATTTGCACTTTTTTTTTAGCTGCGCAAACACCGTTTCGACATACGCGTACACCGCCATTGCTCTACCACAAAAGCATTAGGGGTAAGAATCGTTTGGTATGAGACGTTCCCCGGGCGAGAGGGGGAGGGGGGGGAGGGGGGCGGTCCACTGCGGGACGGACCGCACGATAACCCTGGGTTCGGTGTGGGGCGGCAGTGGGGTGGGTGGACTGCTGTGGCCTGTTGTGGGGCTGTGAACCACTGAGGGTTGCGGCACGACGAAGCCTCTCCGTCGTTCCTAGATCCCCGGTTTAATATAAACATACATATATGCTCCCTTCAAGAAACTGTCCATTCTGTTCAGCTGCTCTTCCTAGTCCTTCACCGTCTCTGATAGAATCACAGTGTCATCGGCAAACCTCGTAGTTTTTATTTATTCTCCACAAACCTTAATTCCTACTACAAATTTGTCTTTGGTTTCGTTTGCTGCTTGCTCAGTGTAGAGATTGAGTACCATCGGGGATAGGCTACAAATCTGTCTCACTCCAGTCTCAACCACTAATTCGCTCTCTATGTCCTCGGCTCTTATAACGGCCGTCTTGTACAAGTTGTGAATTGCTTTTCGCTCGCTGTACTTTATCCCTGCTACTTCAGAATTTCAAAGAGAGTATTCCAATCAACATCGACAAAATATTTCTCAAAGTCTGCAAATGCTATAAACGGAGGTTTGTCTTTCCTTATACTATAGAATTATATACAGGCAATTCATATTTTATTGATACTGGTATATTGTGTAAAGAGGATTTGAAAGACAATGTAGCATTACTCTTTGGAGCCGTACGAGGTGCATTCAAGTTCTAAGGCCTCTGATTTTTTTTCTCCGGACTGGAAAGAGATAGAAACATGCGCATTGTTTTAAAATGAGGCCACGTTCATTGTCAATACGTCCCAGAGATGGCAGCACCGTACGGCAGATGGAATTTTACCGCCAGCAGCGAGAATGAGAACTGTTTTAAATACTTAAAATGGCGACGTTTTCCTTACTTGAACAGCGTGCAATCTTTCGTTTTCTGAATTTGCGTGGTGTGAAACTAATTGAAATTCATCGACAGTTGAAGGAGACATGTGGTGATGGAGTTATGGATGTGTCGAAAGTGCGTTAGTGGGTGCGACAGTTTAATGAAGGCAGAACATCGTGTGACAACAAACCGAAACAACCTCGGGCTCGCACAAGCCGGTCTGACGACATGATCGAGAAAGTGGAGAGAATTGTTTTGGGAGATCGCCGAATGACTGTTGAACAGATCGCCTCCAGAGTTGGCATTTCTGTGGGTTCTGTGCACACAATCCTGCATGACGACCTGAAAGTGCGAAAAGTGTCATCCAGGTGGGTGCCACGTAGGCTGACGGACGACCACATGGCTGCCCGTGTGGCATGCTGCCAAGCAATGTTGACGCGCAACGACAGCATGAATGGGACTTTCTTCTCGTCGGTTGTGACAATAGATGAGACGTGGATGCCATTTTTCAATCCAGAAACAAAGCGCCAGTCAGCTCAATGGAAGCACACAGATTCACCGCCACCAAAAAAATTTCGGGTAACCGCCAGTGCTGAAAAAATGATGGTGTCCATGTTCTGGGACAGCGAGGGCGTAATCCTTACCCATTGCGTTCCAAATGGCACTACGGTAACAGGTGCATCCTACGAAAATGTTTTGAAGTACAAATTCCTTCCTGCACTGCAACAAAAACGTCCGGGAAGGGCTGCGTGTGTGCTGTTTCACCAAGACAACGCACCCGCACATCGAGCTAACGTTACGCAACAGTTTCTTCGTGATAACAACTTTGAAGTGATTCCTCATGCTCCCTACTCACCTGACCTGGCTCCTAGTGACTTTTGGCTTTTTCCAACAATGAAAGACACTCTCCGTGGCCGCACATTTACCAGCCGTGCTGCTATTGCCTCAGCGATTTTCCAGTGGTCAAAACGGACTCCTAAAGAAGCCTTCGCCGCTGCCATGGAATCATGGCGTCAGCGTTGTGAAAAATGTGTACGTCTGCAGGGCGATTACGTCGAGAAGTAACGCCAGTTTCATAGATTTCGGGTGAGTAGTTAATTAGAAAAGAAATCGGAGGTCTTAGAATTTGAATGCACCTCGTAAGCTGTGAATAACCCACAACTGTGTGCAAGAGTGCTGGAGACGCAAGTAGTGAGCTTTACCCTAACCGAGAGAGGTGAGACGGAAATCAGGGGACGGACACGCTGTTTGCTGTCTCCGGCGGCTCGACCCATGTACAACACAGGGGTGACGTATGTAGTGCGGCGACCGATACGGGCCTGGGACGCGAGTCGGTCTATAGGAACAAGCGGCTGTGTGCGAGGGCGGCTCATCAGCTCGAGCACAGCCTGCAGGTCAGGGGGGGGGGGGGGGGGCAGATGGCCTCGTCACTGCGTCCCGCTTCCCAACTACGGCTCTAAATGTGACCACTAAACTCTGTGCACTATGCTCTCCATGCTGCGCGAACGTACCCCTTACACAGTATTCGCCACTCGTTACAGAATTTCGTTACTCAAGTATCCATTACACAAAAGTACATTTCTCCTAACCTGTCAGGTTGTGAGAAGAACCGAGGTCGTAAAAGCATCAGTTGATTAAGATATATTTCATTAATAGACACTTCTCTTCTCTACGCTGCTGAATAGCCATTGTGGCTGTATTGGAATTTCTTCTTGGTGCAGCAATTTTAATGGCCAGTAGTGTATTTATTTTCATTTAAGCTAATACGCGTTTCCGGCTTTCACCCATCTTCAGTTAGCGTAATACATATTTGAGTCTTCAGTCAGTACATAGTTACAGCATCTACAGCAAATTGGACGCTGAAGCTGCCTTGTGCGAAATAACAATTTTGTTTAACTAACACACTTCGCGAATTCCATAATTACGATGTATTGCTGTTTACGTGTACTTACTTTCCATTCTGCTTGCAATTATTCCTAGCGCCGATATCGATGTGTTATGGATGTGGCCCAAATACATTTATACTTCCATTTTGCACAAAAGCGGCCCATTATCCGCCATGTTCACCCTGAAATCTTTGTTTACATCCCAGATTACATTTATGGTCAAAGATTACATTTGGCCACATCCGTAATGGTGAGGATCGGAATAACAAGAAGCAGAACAGAAAGCAAGTACGCATAAACAGGAATACATCATAAATATACAACTCACGAGGTGTATTAGCTAAACAAAATGGCAGCTGTAATGTCCAATTTGCTCTATATCTTGTAACTATGTACATCTACACCTGCATCGTACTCCGCAAACCACCTAATGGTCTGTGGCGGAGGGTACTTCCGGTACCACTATCTGATCCCTCCGACCCTGTTCCACTCGTGAATAGTGCGTGGGAAGAATCATTTAAGGTAAGCCTCTGTATTAGCTATAATTTCTCGAATTTTCTCCTCGTGGTCAATACGCCAGATGTATGTGGGGGGGGGGGGGGGGAGTTCAAAATGGTTCAAATGGCTCTGAGCACTATGGACTCAACAGCTGTGGTCATAAGTCCCCTAGAACTTAGAACTACTTAAACCTAACTAACCTAAGGACATCACACACATCCATTCCCGAGGCAGGATTCGAACCTGCGACCGTAGCAGTCGCGCGGTTCCTGACTGAGCGCCTAGAACCGCTAGACCACCGCGGCCGGCTGGGGGGAAGTAATATGTTGTCTGACTCCTCCTGAAAAGTGCTGCCCCGAAATTTCAATAGTACATCTCTCGTGATGCACAACGCCTCTCTTGCAACGTCTGCCAGTGGAGTTTGTTTAGCATCTCCGTAACGCTTTCTCGCTAGCTTAACTATCCCGTGACGAAACGCACCGCTCCTCGTTGGATCTTTTCTATCTCCTCTATCAGTCCTACCTAGCGGGGATCCCAGATCGATGAACAACACTCAAAAATTGGGCGAACAAGCGCCTTATAAGCCACTTATTTTGTGGATTAGTTACATTTCCTTAAGATTCTTCCGATGAATCTGAGTCTGGTGTCTGCTTTTCCCACTCTCTGTTTCATATGGTCACTCCAATTAAGGTCGCTCTGGATAGTTACGCCTAGATATTTTACGGAAGACGCTGTCTGAAGTTGTTTGTCATCAATAGTGTAGTTATGCTTTGTTGAATTTCTTTTCCTATGTATGCGCAATATGTTTCATTTATTTACGTTCTAGGCCAACTGCCAGAGTCTGCACCATTGATCAATTCTCTGCAGGTCGTTCTACAAATTCTTACTATCTTCTGGCGTTGCTACTTTGGTATAGGCAACGGCATCATCTGAGAATAGCCTTAAAGAGCATCTGACGCTTTCTACTAGATCATTCATACATATACATCGTAAACAAGAACTGTCCTATCACACTTCCCTGTGGTACTCCGGATATTACCTTTAGATCTGTTGATTTAGTTCTATTAAGAGCGACGTGCTGAGTTCTATGTGCAAGGAAGTCTTGAATCCAATCGCAGGTCTGCTCCGATACTCCGTAAGTTCGTATTTTTTTCGTTGAACGACAAGGCGGGATGGTGTCAAATGCCTTACTGAAATCAAGGAACACGTCATCAACCTGAGCGTCGTTGTCCACTGCGCTGCGGATCTCTTGGAGAAACAGAGCGAGCTGAGTTTCGCAGGATCTCTGTTTGCAGAATTCAAGTTGATTTTTATACAGGAGGTGTTCTTTTTCCAAAAAACGTCATAATCTTGACCATATAACATGTTCTATAATTCTGCAACAGATTGACTTCAACGATATAGTTCTCCAATTGTGTGATCTGTCTTACGGCCATTCTTAAAAACGGGAATGACCTGCGCTTTTTTCCATTGATTAGGTTCCTTTCGTTGCTCAAGCAATCTACGATAAATTACTGCTAGAAGGGGACCAAGTTCTTTCGCATAATCTTTATTGAATCTATAGGTATCTCATTTGGTCCTGAAGCCTTTCCATTACTAAGTGATTGTAGCTGCTTTTTAATTCCGCGATCGGTTATCTCAGTATAGCCATTTCGACGTTCGTACGACGATTCAAATATGTACGACTATTACTCCAAGCGAACATTGGTCAAGGCTCGAAACGCGTGTCAGCTGGAGACCCAAAGAACACCTGACTAATATCGTGTAGAGTCACCGCGAGCCCGCAGGAGTACAGCAACGCGACGAGACATGGACTCGACTGATGTCTGAAGCAGTGCTGGAGGGAACTGACACCATGAATCGTGCAGGGCTGTCCATAAATCCGTAAGAGTACGAGGGGGAGTAGATTTCTTCTGAACAGCACGTTGCAAGGCATCCCAATGTTAACGTCTGGGGTCTTTCGTGGGCATCGGAAGGGTTTAAACTCAGAAATGTTCCTGGAGCCACTGTGTAGCAATTCTGGATGTGTGCGTGTCGCACTGTCCTGCTGGATTTGCCCAAGACCGTCGTTATGCACAATGGACACGAATGGAAGCCGCGCAGGGTAGCCGCGTGGTCTATGGAGTCTTTTCACGGTCCGCGCGGCTACCCCGTCGGAGGTTCGAGTCCTCCCTTGGCCATGGGTGTGTGTGTGTGTGTGTCGTCCTTAGCGTAAATTAGTTTAAGTTGGACTGAGTAGTGTGTAAGCTTAGGGACCGATGACCTTAGCAGTTCGGTCCCATAAGACCTTACCACAAATTTCCAACATTTTCCATGAATGGATGTAGGTGATCAGACAGGATGCTTACGTATGTGTCACCTGTTAAAGTCGTGCCTAGACGTAACAGGGGCCCCATATCACTCCAACTGCACATGCCCCACGCAATTACAGAGAATCCACCAGCTAGAACAGCCGCTGCTAGGATGCAGGGTCGACGGATTCATGAAGCTGTCTCCTTAAAGGTACTCGTCCACTTCAGTGTATATAACAAAGTGACTGGTTGCTGTGTTTATTAAAATAATCAGCAGAGACCAAGCAGTCATAAAGGCGAAGGGTGGCTACTCACCATATTAGTAGATGTCGAGATACAGGGTGATCAGAAAGTCAGTATAAATTTGAAAACTTAATAAACCACGGAATAACGTAGATAGAGAGGTAAAAATTGACACACATGCTTGGAATGACATGGGGTTTTATTAGAACAAAAAAAAAAAACAAAGTTCACAAAACGTCCGACAGATGGCGCTGGACAGCAAAACCTCAGTGACAGCGCATGACAATCGTGTGTAAAAGGAGATGTAATGAGAGAGAGAGAATCAGATGCGCCAGCAGTCGCAGCATGTTGACGTTACCTGAAAAGGCACTTTTAGTGAAGCTGTATTATGAGAATGGGGAATGTGCTAGTTCAGCGCTACGATCCTATCGCCATAGGAAGGGGATTCGAACGGGTAAAGGTCCGTTGACAAATACAGCTGTGGCGAGAATGATTTCGAAGTTCGAAGCCACGTGTTATTTAGACGATAGACCCCGTAGTGGCCGACCGAGCACAAGGCGTAATGCTGCTGAGACAGTTCAGGAAGAAATGGAGACTGTAGCGGGTTCGTCTATTCACGGGGA
Source organism: Schistocerca nitens (assembly GCF_023898315.1). Lineage (NCBI taxonomy): Eukaryota > Metazoa > Arthropoda > Insecta > Orthoptera > Acrididae > Schistocerca > Schistocerca nitens. The sequence continues at coordinate 156,155,658 of NC_064622.1, forward strand.
AGTCAGCGCTCGTACAGTCGCACGTCGCACCGGCGTTCCATACACTACTGTTTGGTTGGCACTTAGGCGTACCCTCCGATGCTATCCGCACAAAATCCATCGGCATCATGAACTGTTACCTGGCGATTTAGTGAAGCGGAGGGCATTTGCGGTGTGGGCGTTTCAAAAGATGGCGGAAGATGGCGATTGGTCGAGTAACGTGTTTTGGACCGACGAAGCTCATTTCACGCTCCGGGGGTCTGTCAACGCCCACAACTGCAGAATTTCGGCTACCGAAATTCCTAGAACTGTCGTGGAAATTCCATTGCACGACGAAAAAGTCACGGTATGGGTGGGATTTACCACATCTACCGTTATCGGGCCTTTTTTCTTCGAGGAAATGCGTGAGTCGTGTTTTGTAAGTGCTACCGTGACAGGTGAGAGGTACGCCGATACTTTACAGCATCGCATCATCCCCAGCCTGGCTGATAAACACCTGCTGGAACGTACGATGTTTATGCAGGATAGCGCTCCACCCCATATTGCTAGACGCGTGAAAGATCTCTTGCTCGCGTAGTTTGGTGATGATCGTGTGCTCAGCCGCCACTTTCGTCATGCTCGGCCTCCCAGGTCCCCAGACCTCAGTCCGTGCGATTATTGGCTTTGGGGTTACCTGAAGTCGCAAGGGTATCGTGATCGACCGACATCTCTAGGGATGCTGAAAGACAAACATCCGACGCCAATGCCTCATCATAACTCCGGACATGCTTTACAGTGCTGTTCACAACATTATTTCTCGACTACAGCTATATTTGAGGAATGATGGTGGACATATTTAGCATTTCCTGTAAAGAACATCATCTTTACTTTGTCTTGCTTTGTTATGCTAATTATTGCTATTCTGATCAGATCAAGCGCCATCTGTCGGACATTTTTTGAACTTTTGTATTTTTTTTGTTTTTTTTTTTTTGTTTTAATAATACCCCATGCCATTCCAAGCATGTGTGTCAATTTGTACCTCTCTATCTACATTATTCCGTGATTTATTCAGTTTTCAAATTTATACTGACTTTTTGATCACCTGATACTTTTGACAAGATTGTGTGTAATGTTGATGCATTAATTTGTTCTGTAATCGGTGCTGATATTCAAGACAATAAAAGTGGGTTAAAAGCTGTGAGCTATCTGGGGAAGTTAACCTTGCATTACTGAGCAACTGTTTCACCAGGTATCCAGTCTAACTTACCGAATTCCCAACCAGACTAACATTAATTATAATCTTACGATAGCCGGTGATATATATATATATATATATATATATATATATATATATATATATATATATAAAGACAATTTAAATAAATAGAAATAAATCAGTTTATATTGGGACATCTATTTTAACATTGATCATTGTTCCGTTAAAATTTCAGCTTATTAAACTTGATTCATAACTTAACTGGTGCCTTACTTAGGATTGTGAAAATATGAGTTTGTAATGTTACGGAACACATCAAATTTGGAGCCAAGAATGGGGGAGACTGCATACAACACTGCATTCATAAAATAACACACGAAGAACGTTGAAACATATGCAAGAGGAAATTAACCACAACCAACCGATTCAATTTTCAACCAAAGAAGTTACGTTCGTAGCGCAATCCTGTCCATCATGAAATTACCACACACTGGTATACTAAATGCATACTAACTCTCTGTGAAATCTTCCCGAAAAGAATAGCTGAGGGCTACTTTGATGATTACATTACATGCTTCACGTGGTCAACTTGGTTTACACAAAGCGGGTAACTCCACAATAATTTTGATAATAAAAATAAACTACATCGAAACTCAAATTACAAACGAAAAACCTCGAACTGGTTACTATCGTCTTACTATTAACCTGATGGGTCAAACAATTGTATAAGCACGTGGTATTGGTGTCACAAAGTACACCCCACGTGGGTTGAACATAAAAAAAAGTTGCTATATTGAAAAATATTGTCAAGACGAGACATTATAATTCACGCACATTCGCATTTAAGATTGACGATCTTAGTTAGAGTTATGGATCATCCACACGTGGTTCCACTTTACTCACAAAGTAGTGACAAAGCAACTACTGGAAGATATTCTGAACTGCACACTCGAATTACACTGCGTTGCAATTTAAGATAACATTAGATATTTTAGATCCAAACCTGAAATAAAGGTGATTAAATTTTCAGTTAGGCTGAACTTAAGAAATCCATTGTCCTACGGACTTAGCAGAGACGCGCTTAGCCGGAGATCTTACCACTTCAGACACTCGCCGCAGACCGACTGCCGTGGGCCCCTACCGAGGGTGCTTCACAGATACAAACGGAAGTGAGCAGAGAGGCAGCTTCCTATACCAACATGACAAGGGACGGACAGGACCATACTAAGAATAGAAACCTCTTTGCTTTTAGAAAGCATAGCTACCTGTTCCGACGTTGGTCCTACTGTTCTCTAGCAGACAGGCTTGTCTGCTAACATCAAGCATGCAACTAGAAATACATTTGCTCAATCATTCTTTCACACAGAAGGGAAGGGGGATGACAGTATCTTATCATATACAGTATACAGGGTGTTACAAAAAGGTACGGCCAAACTTTCAGGAAACATTCCTCACACACAAACAACGAAAAAATGTTATGTGGACATGTGTCCGGAAACACTTACTTTCCATGTTAGAGCTCATTTTATTACTTCTCTTAAAAACGCATTAATCATGGAATGGAAACACACAGCAACAGAACGTACCAGCGTGACTTCAAACACTTTGTTACAGGAAATGTTCAAAATGTCCTCCGTCAGCGAGGATACATGCATCCACCCTCCGTCGCATGGAATCCCTGATGCGCTGATGCAGCCCTGGAGAATAGCGTATTGTATCACAGCCGTCCACAATACGAGCACGAAGAGTCTCTACATTTGGAACTGGGGTTGCGTAGACAAGAGCTTTGAGATGTCCCCATAAATGAAAGTCAAGAGGGTTGAGGTCAGTAGAGCGTGGAGGCCATGGAATTGGTCCGCCTCTACCAATCCATCAGTCACCGAATCTGTTGTTGAGAAGCGTACGAACACTTCGACTGAAATGTGCAGGAGCTCCATCGTGCATGACCCACATGTTGTGTCGTACTTGTAAAGGCACATGTTCTAGCAGCACAGGTAGAGTATCCCGTATGAAATCATGATAACGTGCTCCATTGAGCGTACGTGGAAGAACATGGGGCACAGTCAAAACATCACCAACAATGCCTGCCCAAACGTTCACAGAAAATCTGTGTTGATTGCACAATTGCGTGCGAATTCTCGTCAGCCCACGCATGTTGATTGTGAAAATTTACAATTTGATCACGTTGGAATGTAGCCTCATCCGTAAAGAGAACATTTGCACTGAAATGAGGATTGACACATTGTCGGATGAACCATTGGCAGAAGTGTACCCGTGGAGGCCAATCAGCTGCTGATAGTGCCTGCACACGCTGTACATGGTACGGAAACAACTGGTTCTCCCGTAGCACTCTCCATACAGTGACGTGGTCAACGTTACCTTGTACAGCAGCAACTTCTCTGGAGCTGACATCAGGGTTATCGTCAACTACACGAAGAATTGCCTCGTCCATTGCAGGTGTCCTCGTCGTTCTAGGTCTTCCCCAGTCGCGAGTCATAGGCGGGAATGTTCCGTGCTTCCTAAGACGCCGATCAATTGCTTCGAACGTCTTTCTGTCGGGACACCTTCGTTCTGGAAATCTGTCTCGATACAAACGTACCGCGCCACGGCTATTGCCCCGTGCTATAAAAAAAATAAAATAAAATAAAATAAAAATAAAAATAAAAATAAAAATAAAAATAAATGGTTCTGAGCACTAAGCGACTTAACTTCTGTGGTCATCAGTCGCCTAGAACTTAGAACTAATTAAACCTAACTAACCTAAGGACATCACACACATCCATGCCCGAGGCAGGATTCGAACCTGCGGCCGTAGCGGTCGTTCGGCTCCAGACTGTAGCGCCTAGAATTACACGGCCATTCCGGCCGGCCCCGTGCTAATCCATACATCAAATGGGCATCTGCTAACTCCGCATTTGTAAACATTTCACTGACTGCAAAACCACGTTCGTGATGAACACTAACCTGTTGATGCTACGTACTGATGTGCTTGATGCTAGTACTGTACAGCAATGAGTCGCATGTCAACACAAGCACCGAAGTCAACATTACCTTCCTTCAATTGGGCCAACTGGCGGCGAATCGAGGAAGTACAGTACATACTGACGAAACTAAAATGAGCTCTAACATGGAAATTAAGCGTTTCCGGACACATGTCCACATAACATATTTTCTTTCTTTGTGTGTGAGGAATGTTTCCTGAAAGTTTGGCCGTACCCTTTTGTAACACCCTGTATAAAAGAAAGCGGATGTAGGTTCCGTATGAGACGGTGTGACACGAATTACATATAAACTGTGTTTTAAAGTGTAGTGGTGTGACAGATGGTTCTTGGTTACGTGTAAAAGTAGCGCGTTCCACTGCTCAGTCTCCTCCCAGATAGGGTCAGAAACACCACAGTAAATTTAGAAGTGGAATCTATGCCGTAAATGACAACAGATTTAAGAAATTAACATGAAAGGAATCCAACAGAGACCTTTCAAGTGTAGTCTACCTTTGAGGCTACACATTGGCTGAGGGGTGTGTGCTGTGTGTGTGGCGGCAGGACGAGGTGGTGCTGCTAGTGCGGCGCGTGGCGCGCAACTTCCGCGGCGGCGGCGGCTCCGGGTCGGCGTCGGCGTCGGGCAGCGGCGCCGGCAGCAGCGACGACGCAGGCGGCGGGGGCGGCTGCGGCCAGGGCGAGGCGGAGGGCATCGCCATGGCCGTGGTGTCGCCCGCCGTGTCCTGACACCGGCCCGCCACGCCGGCGGCTGCGGCGGCGGCGGCGGGGGCGGCGGCCAGCCCCACGGCGGGAGAGCCGCCGCCTCCGCCCCACGGCCTCGTCTCGTCCGCCTCCACCCCCAAGAAGTACCCTCCGCCGCCCCCGCCTCCGCCCCCACCGGCGTTGCCACAGAACAAGCACCACAGCCTGCCGCGCCGCGCCAAGACGGCGGAGCAGCCCCGCGGCCGCCACCATCACCACCACCACCAGGCGAGTCCCAGATCCCGCTGCTAGCTGCTGCCCCTGGCCACTGCTATGAGGTCCGAGCTCCTCGCGACGAAATCCTTGTACACGGTGTCCCAGGAATAATCCATACAAATTATAAAAATTGGATGTACGCACGAGTGTGTGTGAGTGTGCGAGTGCATGCGTGCGTGCGTGCGTGCGTATGTGTGTGTGTGTGTGTGTGTGTGTGTGTGTGTGTGTGTGTGTGTGTGTGTCCCACACCTTCTCCTAAATCACATAGCCGATTTCAAGCAACCTTGGTACACATGTGCCTTCATGTATCTTACTGTCATACGACAATCGCTGTTTGGGTAAGAAGCACGTACCTATCAAGTGACTGGGAGTGAAAAAGAAGCGTAGCCAGCGACTCGTCGATTCCCAGACTTCATTCCATCAATTATTATTATTTATTGAGTATGAGAGCACTTAGCGACTTGCAACAAATTTTACATACAATTTTGTCTTGCTGACAAAGCCTCCACAATGAGTAAAGGAAAAATGTTTATCGCTTACTCTCTTTTCCGCTGTTTGTGCAGTAAAAGTGCCACATGAGGCATGACGTTACAATTTATTACTTGTTTGAAACTTCTTGGCAGATTAAAACTGTGTGCCGGCCGAGACTCGAACTCGAGACCTTTGCCTATCGCGGGCAAGTGCTCTACCAACTGAGATACCCAAACACGACTCACGCCCCGTCCTCACAGCCGTACTTTTGCCCTCTGTAATAAAAAAAAACTGAGTGAACGGATCAACAAAGAGCCTGAAAGGGTGGCATCGGACGTCGGCCACGAACGAATCCAACGAACAATATAGAACAAAATGAGATCAAAAAAAGGTGGTAGAGCACTTGCCCGCGAAAGGCAAAGGTCCCGAGTTCGAGTCTCGGTCCGGCACACAGTTTTAATATGCCAGGACGTTTCATATCAGCGCACACTCCGCTGCAGAGTGAAAATCTCATTCTATTACTTTTTTACTAGTAACTGTATTCACAATAGCCGGCCGCTGTGGCCGAGCGGTTCTAGGCGCTTCAGTCCGGAACCGCGCTGCTGCTACGGTCGCAGGTTCGAATACTGCCTCGGGCATGGATGTGTGTGATGTCCTTAGGTTAGTTAGGTTTAAGTAGTTCTATGTTTAGGGGACTGATGACCTCTGATGATAAGTCCCAGAGTGCTTAGAGCCATCTGAACCATTTTTATTCGCAATACATTTTACAGACAGTATACAATCATACCACTGAATGTAGGTGAAAAATTATATCATCATACGACACGTGGCTCAGGGGATATGTCACAAACAATGAGATGCGTGAAAAACAACCGCATCACGCATGACGTTTAAATGTATTACTTCTTTGCTACTTACTCTATTCGCAATAAATTTCGCACACAATTACCACATATGCCGCTGAATGTACTGAATGCACCGACATCATCATATCAAAGTACGACACATGGTTCAGGAGATATGACATCATGAACAGTGAGATGCGTAAAAATTGCGACATCGTGCATGACGTTTATATTTATTACTTCGTTGATGCTAACACCATTCGCAACGTATTTTCCAACCAGTATCCACGTATGCCCGGTGAATGTATCTACAAAATTACACTACTGGGCATTAAAATTGCACATGATAATCGGGTATTCATTGGACAAATATATTATACCAGAACTGACGTGTGATTACATTTTCACGCAATTTGGGTGCATAGGTCCTGAGAAATCAGTACGCAGAACAACCACCTCTGGCCGTAATAACGGCCTTGATACGCCTGGGCATTGAGTCAAACAGAGCTTGGATGGCGTGTATAGGTACAGCTGCCCATGCAGCTTCAAAAGGATACCACAGTTCATCAAGGGTACTGACTGGCGTATTGTGACGAGCCAGTTGCTCGGCCACCATTGACCAGACGTTTTCAATTGGCGAGAGATCTGGAGAATGTGCTGGCCAGGGCAGCAGTGGAACATTTTCTGTATCCAGAAAGTCCCGTACAGGACCTGCAACATGCGGTCGTGCATTATCCTGCTGAAATGTAGGGTTTCGCAGGGATCGAATGAAGGGTAGAGCCACGGGTCGTAACACATCTGAAATGTAACGTCCACTGTTCAAAGTGCCGTCAATGCGAACAAGAGGTGACTGAGACGTGTAACCAATGGCACCCCATACCATCACGCTGGGTGATACGCCAGTATGACGATGACGAATACACGCTTCCAATGTGCGTTCACCGCGATGTCGCCAAACACGGATGCGACCATCATGATGCTGTAAATAGAACCTGGATTCATCAGAAAAAATGACGTTTTGCCATTCGTGCACCCAGGTTCGTCGTTGAGTACACCATCGCAGGCGCTCCTGTCTGTGATGCAGCGTCAAGGGTAACCGCAGCCATGGTCTCCGAGCTGATAATCCATGCTGCTGCAAACATCGTCGAACTGTTCATGCAGATGGTTGTTGTCTTGCAAACGTCCCCATCTTGTTGACTCAGGGATCGAGACGTGGCTGCACGATCCGTTACAGCCATGCGGATAAGATGCCTGTCATCTCGACTGCTACTGGTACGAGGCCGCTAGGATCCGGAGCACGGCGTTCCGTATTACCCTCCTGAAGCCACCGATTCCATATTCTGCTAACAGTCATTGGATCTTTGACCAACGCGAGTAGCAATGTCGCGATACGATAAACCGCAATTGTGGTAGGCTACAATCCGACCTTTATCAAAGTCGCAAACGTAATGGTACGCATTTCTCCTCCTTAAACGAGATATCACAACAATGTTTCACCAGGCAACGCCGTTCAACTGCTGTTTGTGTATGAGAAATCGGTTGGAAACTTTCCTCATGTCAGCATGCTCTGAAAAGCTAATCATTTGCATATGCTAGCATCTTCTTGCTGTCGGTTAAAATTCGTGTCTGTAGCACGTCATCTTCGTGGTGTAGAAATTTTAATGGCCAGTTGTGTATATCACCGTACGACTCACAGTTCGGTAGAGATGACGTCATAAACATTAAGCACAAGGCCAGGCATTGCGTGGTACGTGTGTGGACGCACAGTATAAAAAAATACCTGGACAATTGCGGTTTTCTCCGATACTTTTCGGTATGCATTGATATGACAGGAACATATGCACTATTCTGAATGGTTTCCGAGATAGAACACATTTAAACACTGCAACATGCGTTTTACGAAGTACCAAATGAAAAATTTATGTATTTTTAAAACTTTCTTCTCTAAGCATTATCGTGCACTTTACAGTATACATGTTGTACAGTCTGCAATAAACGTTTCAATGTCCCACCGTCAACTTCAGTGCATTTGTGCGCTCCTTACAGAACATATTCTGTTGCTTTTCTGACAGCCTCCGCACGTTCTCTAATGAGGGCAGCAGAGTACGTGAATGCGATCAAGCAGTTCATCTCGCGGATTCAGCTTTCATTTGTATACCTCTGAACTTTTATTATTATTTAGGGCATGACTTTATTATATTTTATAAGTACGTACAATTAAGTTGGTACAAGATAAGATAAAATGATACGAATTATTTCGAGGAAATATGGAAATTCCCGTTACAAACTTGTATGACTTGTAGAGAGAAGTGAGTAAATAATATTCTGAATAGCAACCCATGTCCGAAAACGTTCCATTTCACATGTTTCACTCATCCAGCTCTGCTTGAGGAACTGATGGCTCAAATGGTTCAAATGGCTCTGAGCACTATGGGACTCAACTGCCGAGGTCATTAGTCCCCTAGAACTTAGAACGAGTTAAACCTAACTAACCTAAGGACATCACAAACATCCATACCCAAGGCAGGATTCGAACCTGCGACCGTAGCGGTCTTGTGGTTCCAGACTGCAGCGCCTTTAACCGCACGGCCACTGCGGCCGGCCTGAGGAACTGAATCATGGGTGATGTAGTACAATTATTAGGTAACAAGTCGAAAGGAAACATAATGAAACAGATATTTATCACTTAAGCAGATTTGTCTGTATAGACATTTAAACATTTTGTGTTTACATTATTCCAAAACAAAAAAAAAAAAGAACCCAGCGCATCGCATGTATAGAGCAGTACTGACGCATTAAAACATCGGCTCGATGTGGTGACCACCATTGTTATTACAGACATTGCCCCTACGGAGCATGTTCTGGCACACACTCTCCACCTCACCTGGAGCCTCTTCAATTTCTAGTGCAGCAGCCAGATCTTCTCCTGTCTCTACAAAAAATGGTTCAAATGGTTCTGAGCACTATGGGACTCAACTGCTGAGGTCATTAGTCCCCTAGAACTTAGAACTAGTTAAACGTAACTAACCTAAGGACATCACACACATCCATGCCCGAGGCAGGATTCGAACCTGCGACCGTAGCGGTCTCGCGGTTCCAGACTGCAGCGCCAGAACCGCGCGGCCACTTCGGCCGGCTTCCTGTCTCTACAGGAGCCTCGTAAATTAAACTTTTTTTGCAAGGCAGACGGTAAGTGACAGCAGGAGAGCGTCTGACGGGGTACACGTCATCCTGTCTACCCTATTGGTTCAAATGGTTCAAATGGCTCTGAGCACTATGGGACTCAACTGCTGTGGTTATCAGTCCCCTAGAACTTAGAACTACTTAAACCTAACTAACCTAAGGACATCACACACATCCATGCCCGAGGCAGGATTCGAACCTGGGACCGTAGCTCAAAGTGCAAATGGCTCTGAGCACTATGGGACTTAACATCTATGGTCATCAGTCCCCTAGACCTTAGAACTACTTAAACCTAACTAACCTAAGGACAGCACACAACACCCAGCCATCACGAGGCAGAGAAAATCTCTGACCCCGCCGGGAATCGAACCCGGGAACCCGGGCGTGGGAAGCGAGAACGCTACCGCACGACCACGAGATGCGGGCTGGGACCGTAGCAGTCGCACGGTTCCGGACTGCGCGCCTAGAACCGCGAGACCACCGCGGCCGGCGTCTACCCTATTGCATATTAGGACAAGCAACTCTGAGATCTTTCTCTTTCCCTCGGCACACGTGGACGCGATGTACATCTGAAATGATACAGTCGTAAAACGGAAAGGCGACGTTTCCGGACATGGATCCGTGTTCAAAGTACTGTGTACTCACTCCCTTCTAGAAGTCCTAGAAGTGTGTAACGAGGATTCCCGAACACCCTGCTTTGCCCGTGATCATTCGGCATACTTTATTACGTCATGCTGCCAGAGATTGTGTTCATGTCTTCGCTGGTGCCAGCACCGCTCTCTTACGAAGACACACCACTCTATGCATTTACCTATGTCTTCTCAGCACCAAGAACTCGCTTCCATTCACTACTAACGACAACAGAACACGGATTTTTTATAACTTTTTATATTTATGGTACGTGAAGTTCAGAACTAAAAATCAATCATCCAAAACAATTCGATGCAACTCTCAAAATTCCCGAGAAAATCGATTTTGAAATTGAATGAATACTGGCACAGGCTACTATATCATACGGACAAAAGGGTGAATGCGAGGAACAGGCCGAAAAAGAAGGAGGGTGAAAGAAATGGTTCAAATGGTTCTAAGCACTATGGGACTTAACAACTAAGGTCATCAGTCCCATAGACTTAGAACTACTTAAACCTAACTAACATAAGGACATCACACACATCCATGCCCGAAGTAGGATTCGAACCTACGACCGTAGCAGCAGCGCCGTTCCGGACTGAAGCGCCTAGAACCACTCGGCCACAGCGGCCGGCAGGGACAAAGAAACCTACGGAATGTTTGTGTGGAACAGTCATAGAAAGCTTATTATCTAAAACCGAGAAAAATAATAAACGACTGCTGCTACTTTAGAAAGGATGAGTAATTCAACTGTGTTTCGTCATTAAGGTCAAGATTCTTTGATAAATAAACACTAGTCAAAGATTCCTGACCTAGTCCCTAATGACCAAATAAAGTTCTACTACTCACCCTTATTAAAGTAGCAGCAGCCAGTTATTATTCCTCTCGCAATTAGATAATAAACTTGTTATAACTGTTCCTCACACACATCCTACAGATTTTTTTCTCTTTCTCTCGCAATTAAATAATAAACTTGTTATAACTGTTCCTCACACACTTCCCACAGATTTTTTTCTCCCTCTCCCCTCCCCCTTTTTTTTCGGCCTGTTCGTGACATTCAGGTTGCACATATGACATAGTAGCCCGTGTCGTTATTCACTTGTACAACGTATTTGGTTTATACAATACATTCAAATACACTCCTGGAAATTGAAATAAGAACACCGTGAATTCATTGTCCCAGGAAGGGGAAAATTTATTGACACATTCCTGGGGTCAGATACATCACATGATCACACTGACAGAACCACAGGCACATAGACACAGGCAACAGAGCATGCACAATGTCGGCACTAGTACAGTGTATATCCACCTTTCGCAGCAATGCAGGCTGCTATTCTCCCATGGAGACGATCGTAGAGATGCTGGATGTAGTCCTGTGGAACGGCTTGCCATGCCATTTCCACCTGGCGCCTCAGTTGGACCAGCGTTCGTGCTGGACGTGCAGACCGCGTGAGACGACGCTTCATCCAGTCCCAAACATGCTCAATGGGGGACAGATCCGGAGATCTTGCTGGCCAGGGTAGTTGACTTACACCTTCTAGAGCACGTTGGGTGGCACGGGATACATGCGGACGTGCATTGTCCTGTTGGAACAGCAAGTTCCCTTGCCGGTCTAGGAATGGTAGAACGATGGGTTCGATGACGGTTTGGATGTACCGTGCACTATTCAGTGTTCCCTCGACGATCACCAGTGGTGTACGGCCAGTGTAGGAGATCGCTCCCCACACCATGATGCCGGTGTTGGCCCTGTGTGCCTCGGTCGTATGCAGTCCTGATTGTGGCGCTCACCTGCACGGCGCCAAACACGCATACGACCATCATTGGCACCAAGGCAGAAGCGACTCTCATCGCTGAAGACGACACGTCTCCATTCGTCCCTCCATTCACGCCTGTCGCGACACCACTGGAGGCGGGCTGCACGATGTTGGGGCGTAAGCGGAAGACGGCCTAACGGTGTGCGGGACCGTAGCCCAGCTTCATGGAGACGGTTGCGAATGGTCCTCGCCGATACCCCAGGAGCAACAGTGTCCCTAATTTGCTGGGAAGTGGCGGTGCGGTCCCCTACGGCATTGCGTAGGATCCTACGGTCTTGGCGTGCATCCGTGCGTCGCTGCGGTCCGGTCCCAGGTCGACGGGCACGTGCACCTTCCGCCGACCACTGGCGACAACATCGATGTACTGTGGAGACCTCACGCCCCACGTGTTGAGCAATTCGGCGGTACGTCCACCCGGCCTCCCGCATGCCCACTATACGCCCTCGCTCAAAGTCCGTCAACTGCACATACGGTTCACGTCCACGCTGTCGCGGCATGCTACCAGTGTTAAAGACTGCGATGGAGCTCCGTATGCCACGGCAAACTGGCTGACACTGACGGCGGCGGTGCACAAATGCTGCGCAGCTAGCGCCATTCGACGGCCAACACCGCGGTTCCTGGTGTGTCCGCTGTGCCGTGCGTGTGATCATTGCTTGTACAGCCCTCTCGCAGTGTCCGGAGCAAGTATGGTGGGTCTGACACACCGGTGTCAATGTGTTCTTTTTTCCATTTCCAGGAGTGTAGTTTTAATACTTCCGTATACTGTAATACAAAATCTATTTGTTCAGAGTCTCTTTGGGTACTACATTATGCTCGTGTTTTGTATCAACATAGTCATAAAAGGTCACATTTATTTGTACAACAAATTTTTCACAGCTATGAACACTCGCTGAAATTGCGTGGACTATTTGATTAGTATTAAGTTATCTGACGATGGCCTAAGAATCCGAAAGTCGGTTCATAACGAGCTGTAAAATAAATATTATTATGGGACCTTAATGCTGTGTATTCAGATATTTAAAATTTGTGTTAATTAATGCATATCTGTCATTTTATGAAAATGCACGTCTTTTTTATGTCTAATTAAGCACCGCGCGGGGTAGCCACGCTGTCTGGGGCACCTTGTCACGGTCCGCGGGGCTCCCCCCGTCGGAGGTTCGAGTCCTCCCTCGGGTATGGGTGTGTGTGTTGACCTCAGCGTAAGTTAGTTTAAGTTAGATTAAGTAGTGTGTAAGCTTGGTGACCGATGACCTCAGCATTTTGGTCCCATAAGACCTTACCACAAAAAATTTCCTAATTAAGAACCACATACAAAACTCCAGTTTTCATTCCAAATATAAATACTAAAGATCGTTCCAATTCTTAAAAAGATACGAATTTTTTTCATCTTTATGTTTCAATGGTTCAAATGGCTCTGAGCACTATGGGACTCAACTGCTGTGGTCATAAGTCCCCTAGAACTTAGAACTACTTAAACCTAACTAACCTTAGGACAGCACACAACACCCAGCCATCACGATGCAGAGAAAATCCCTGACCCCGCCGGGAATCGAACCCGGGAACCCGGGCGTGGGAGGCGAGAACGCTACCGCACGACCACGAGATGCGGGCCATCTTTATGTATATTACTCTACACGGAAATGCTCCTTCACAATTGTTACCGTAGGCGCGTCCACATTGGACGTATTTCGTTAAGTTACAATTCCTTGTACAAGGGCGGCCAACAGTACAATGCAGTGCTAATATCAACACCGTTAATACATTTACCTTCTAGTACATCTTGTACTGAAGCTCAAAAGGAAGTCCCTCCTATAATGTCTTTCATACGCACAGTTGCGCTCCGAGGAATAAAACTTGTTCATTGTCCAGAGAGTGTAAAGCTAACTTTACACGTAATCAGTGTTATATCATTGTTGGACGCGCTCTATCATTCAGCTTAAATTTACATGAAATATGGAAAATGAGATGTTCTCAATAAAGGTACAGTGTCTCTGTACCTCAGTTCGAACATCTAACCAGATACATATCAAATACAGTTCACTGGGAGCTGAGGATGGTATGGCGGTACAATGAGATGCCATACTTAATTACTTAATTTGGGGGGGGGGGGGCGTATTAAATCGATCCTAGCCGTATGAGTACGGGTTCTGCGGCTTCTGGACGTTTCCCCACAGCCGGCCGAAGTGGCCGTGCGGTTAAAGGCGCTGCAGTCTGGAACCGCAAGACCGCTACGGTCGCAGGTTCGAATCCTGCCTCGGGCATGGATGTTTGTGATGTCCTTAGGTTAGTTAGGTTTAACTAGTTCTAAGTTCTAGGGGACTAATAACCTCAGCAGTTGAGTCCCATAGTGCTCAGAGCCATTTGAACCATTTGTTTCCCCACATTCATTCAGCAGAATACTGGGCATGGCTTCCAGTTCGAATACACAACCAAAAATATATGGTTTTCAATACGTATTACTTCAACTTTATTTATTGCAGGCAACATTAAGCAATAGAAGACACGAAGGTAACTAGATAGCTCCACGAAAGAGATCAGATTTACATCAGCAAATCAAGTGCAATATAAAGCTTCTATGTTGAACAGTCATCTTTTAAAGTTTATTCCTTGCTTAACTTTCGAGGTCAATGATACGGTTTAAGTGGATGTTGTTGTAGATATCCAACACGACTTTATAGATCGTTCTGAGGTTGTATTTCTTCCTATTTCAGATTCTTAATTTTCCGTAATAGTCTATCATCAGTACGACACAGGAACGAATATATCTTTAGTAAGTATTACTAACTTGTCAGTTACATGTTGGGTTTAATCATATCAGGACATAATTCCTTATTACTGAAAACAAAAAAGGATCGTCCATAATCATTTTTACAATATAAAAATAGTCTGAAGAGTCAAAACATTAGGAGCACTGAGAGAATGAGGGCAGCCTGGCCGCGTTGGGGACACGTGAGCAAATTGGGAAATCCACTGCCATAAACTACTTTGACAATGGGCAGACTGTTATGGCCTGGCACATATAAACGAGCATTTCGAAACGGCGATGCTCGTCGGTTGTTTGCTAGTTACTGTCGTGAGCGTCTATAGAAACTGGGTGAAGGACGGTGAAACGAGGAATACGACACAACGTGTTGGATATCCACGCCTCATCACATAATGTGGAGGTCTGAGGCTAGCCCGCTCTGTGAAGCAGGATAGAGGGTGGTCTGTGGCAGAACGGATAACATAATAAAATGCTAGCGTTGGCACAAATGCTTAGGAGCACACTGTTTAGAACACATTGTTGAACATGCTGCTCCGCAGCAGGTAGCCCCCACGTGTTGACATGTTGACCCCCTGACAACGTCAGTTACGACTGAAGTTGGCACAGGATCGTGGATCAATGGAAACGCGTCGCTTTGTAGGATACATCACATTTCTTGTTACACTAAGTTGATAGTCGTGTCCGGATACGTCATCATCCAGACAAATGGCTGATCGAAACATATACCACACCATGGACGCAGACTGGTGATGACAGTATTATGCTATGGGGCTGTGGGGGATATTCATGTGGGCCTCCATGGTACCTGTTGTGGTAATCTATCACTATGACAGCTGTGAACTACATGAGC
Source organism: Schistocerca nitens (assembly GCF_023898315.1). Classification (NCBI taxonomy): domain Eukaryota; kingdom Metazoa; phylum Arthropoda; class Insecta; order Orthoptera; family Acrididae; genus Schistocerca; species Schistocerca nitens. The sequence continues at coordinate 156,171,348 of NC_064622.1, forward strand.
ATTACTGCGGACCACCTGTATGCCTTCATGCATAATATCTCCCTGATATCGATGGTATCTTCCAGTAGGATAAGTCTCCTTATCACTAAGCCAGAATCGTGCTGCAATGGTTTGAGGAGCATAACGGTGATCTCACGTTTATGTCTTGGTCACCAAATTCGTCTGATCTGAATCAAATGGCACACCTGGAACTGTACCGGGCGCCAGCTCAGCACACACAAACAGCCAACTCGTAATCTAACGGAATACAGCGATCTGTGCGTAGAAATCGGATGCCTCGGGAAACTCTGCAAGGGCACGTCGCATCCAACCCACAGAGTCGCTACTGTTCAAAATGGTTCAAATGGCTCTGAGCACTATGGGACTTAACTTCTGAGGTCATCAGTCCCCTAGAACTTAGAACTACTTAAACCTAACTAACCTAAGGACATCACACACACCCATGCCCGAGGCAGGATGCGAACCTGTGACCGTAGCGGTCGCGTGGTTCCAGACTGTAGCGGCTAGAACCGCTCGGCCACCCCGGCCAGCCAGTCGCTACTGTACTGGGTTCCCTAGGTGGAGCAAAGCGCTGATCAGCACTTGCTGATAAATAATGTTTTGGGTTGGTAGTATGATAAAAGCCTTGGGACACCTCTTACAAGGGAACCTCCCCATCGCACCCCCCTCACATTTAGTTATAAGTTGGCACAGTGGATAGGCCTTGATAAACTGAACACAGATCAACTAAGAAAACAGGAAGAATTTGTGTGGAACTGTGAAAAAATAAGCAAAATATACAATCTGAGTAGTCCATGGGTCACATAAGCAACATATTGGACAAAGTGAGCGTAGGAGCGCCGTGGTCCCGTGGTAGCGTGAGCAGCTGCTGAATGACAGGTCCTTGGTTCAAATCTTCCCTTGACTGAAAATTTTACTTTCTTTATTTTTGCATAGTTATTACCTGTCCGTTCGTTCATTGACATCTCTGTTCACTGTAATAAGTTTTGTGTCTGTGTTTTGCGACCGCATCACAAAACCGTGCGATTAGTAGACGTAAGGACGTGCCTCTCCAATGGGAACAGAAAACATTTGATCGCAATGTCATAGGTCAACCGATTCCTCCACAGGAAAACACATTTGATATATTCTATACGACACTGGTGACGGCATGTGCGTCACATGCCAGGAATATGTTGTCGACCCACCTAACTTGTACACTTGGCGAATGGGTAAAAAGATTTTTCTACCTTGCCCAATTTAGGTTTTCTTGTCGATGTGATAATCACTCCCAAAAAAGTGATGAAAACATAAGAGTTTGTCACATAAACTGAAAATAAAAAATTAAACTTTTCACTGGTTGGAAGATTTGAACCAAGGACCTTTCGTTTCGCAGCTGCTCACGTTACCACGAGACCACGGCGCACCTGCGTTCCCATTGTCATTAATGTTGCCTATCTTCCCTTGAACTACTCAGTTTGTATATTTTGCTTATTTTTTCACAGTTCCACACAACTTCTTCCTGTTTTCTCAATTGATCTGTGTTCAGTTTTTCAAGGCCTATCCACTGTGCCAAATTATAACTAAATCTGAGGGGGGTGCGATGGGGAGGTTCCCTTGTTAGTATCGTGTCGGACTCACTTTTGCCCGGCGTAGTGCACCAGCTCAACGTGGTATGGACTCAATAAGTCGTTAGAAGCCCCTTTAGGAATACTGAACCATGCTCCCTCTACAGCTGTCCATAACTGCAAAAATGTTACAGGTGGAGGTTCTCATGCACGAGCTTACCTCTTGATTATTCCCCATGAATGTTCGATGGGATTCATGTCGGGCGATCTCGATGGCGAAATCATTTGCTAGAATTGCCCTGAATGTTCTTCATACCAATCGTGAACAACTGTGGTCCAGTGACATGGTTCATTGTCACCCATAAAAATTTCACCGTTGATGGGAACATGAATCCCATGAATAGCTGCAGGATAGTCTGCAAGTAGCCAAACAGGGCAGAGGATGCTGTCCATTCCACTAGACACAGACCATACCATTGTGGAGCCACCAGCAGCTTACACAGTGCCTTGTTGACAACTTGGGTTCACTGCTTCCTGGGATCTGCACCACAGTCTGAAACGTCCCCTCAGAAAAATTTATGAATGACTCTGAAGATAAACCTCTTACATTATTTGATTTTCAAACAGCTGAGCAGAACTGAACGTACTCAGATAGTTCGCTCTTTACCTATTCTGATCAACACTAAACTGACACACAATATTTTTAACGCAACACAATCTGACTTTCAAAAATCCCTACAAAAGAATGGCCCTGACTAACAATAACCTGTCCGCAGCTCGTGGTCTCGCGGTAGCGTTCTCGTTTCCCGAGCACGGGGTCCCGGGTTTGATTGCCGGCGGGGTCAGGGATTTTTCCTGCCTCGAAATGACTGGGTGTTGTTGTGTCGTCTTTATCATCATCATTCATCCCTATTATGGTCGGAGGAAGACAATGGCAAACCACCTCCACTAGGACCTTGCCTAGTAAGGCGGCGCGGGTCTCCCGTGTCGCTCCCCTACGCTCTGTAAATGAGTACGGGACTCATCATCATCATCAACAATAACCTATACCTTTCATAATCACTTACCTCACAAAAATCTTCGTTACTCGAAGTACTGCAATACAGCCAGCTAAGTAAAATATTCAAACTACTGAAGGCACTAAGGCCGGCCGAAGTGGCCGTGCGGTTAAAGGCGCTGCAGTCTAGAACCGCAAGACCGCGACGGTCGCAGGTTCGAATCCTGCCTCGGGCATGGATGTTTGTGATGTCCTTAGGTTAGTTAGGTTTAACTAGTTCTAAGTTCTAGGGGACTAATGACCTCAGCAGTTGAGTCCCATAGTGCTCAGAGCCATTTGAACCATTTGAAGGCACTAACTACTGATAGGCATAGTCAGCAAATGAAAGATTTTGATAGAGAACAAACAATGTAATTACCTTAATAGTGTTCAAAAGTCATTACATATATATCAGTTCATGGCATCCAGTCTTACAAATTTACTCTCTCTGATGGACACACGTCCATATCATCCGCTCTCAAAATTCTGCCATCTCTCTCTCCACATCCACCACTGCTGGCGGCTCACCTCCAACTGCGCAACGCTACGCGCTCTTCACATCCAACTGCACAACACTACAATAGAGAATATTTCAACAATGCCAACCAGCCACAGAGTGCACACAGCACAGCCAGTAATTTTCATACAGAGCGCTAGGTGACGTCACCAACATAAAAACCTAAACAGCCAACTTACAAGTCCAACCCTACTATCAGCCCTTACCATCTGAACTCGCAACTCATCTGATCAGGCCACGATTTTCCAGTCGTCTAGGGTCCACCCAATATGGTCAACAGCCCCAAGATAGGAAATGCAGGCGATGTTGTGCTGTCAGCAAAGGCACTAACGACGGTTGTCTGCTGCCATACCTCATTAATGCCAGATTTCGCCGCACTGTCCTAACGGATACGTCCATCGTACGTCCTACAGTGATTCCTGCGGTTATTTCACCCAGTGTTGCCTGTCTGTTGGCACTAGCAATTCTGCTCAAACGCCGCTGCTCTGAAGGCCGTCGGCCACTGCGCTGCCCGTGGTGAGAGGTAAAGCCTGAAATTTGGTATTCTCGGCGCGCTCTTGACACTGTGGATCTCGGAATATTGAAGTCCCCAACGATTTCCAAAATGGAACGTCCCATGCATCTAGCTCCAACTACCGTTCCGCGTTCAAAGTCCGTTAATTCGCGTCGTGCGGCCGTAATCAAGTCGGAAACCTAATCACGTGCACCAGCTCAGCACAAATGACAGCCCTGCCAATGCCCTATCCTGTTATACCTTGTGCACGCGATGCTACTGCCACCTGCATATGCGCACCCCAAGACTTCTGTAACCTTCTAACATTCTGCGTGGTGTCTGTTGTTTCTAAGTCGTGTCTCCCTACCACATTCGCGCAACGAAGCTCTGAGCGTGTTTTTTAGAGAATTGACTAGTTTGAACCTGGGACCTGTTGCTGGTAATGAGACGCCAGACCACACATGACATGTAGAGTTCAGAAGAGTTCAGTGAGACTAGCGATGATATAATCAAATACTTAACGATTTCATCGTCAGCTCCAGTGCACTCCCTGTAAAAGAATCTTAATACTAACTAAATTTAGTGGAAGAGGTTCAAGGCTTTCGTATTTTTAGTTACCAGTAAAATAACGTCGAAAAAGCAGTTAAGTTTACCACTGCAATTTTTATTCTACTCACAAAATATTCTTTATAAATTGTACTATTGATAAAGACCAACTGCGTTCAACAAAAATGTGAACGAATATTCCCTGAATGGGTTTCCAAGTTCTATAATGGATCGAAGGATTACCAATGCCATATCAGATCTATAATCTAGGTTTAAGTTGCGTAAAAGAGAAAACTATCAAAATGGTGTACAGTGACCCTCAGTTATCGTTAATTACTTATTTAACTTGTCGTAAATTACAGTGGCTGATGTGGCTTCTCAATAATATATAACAGAAAAATCATCGTGTTTCAGATTTTTAACTTCTAATAGCAAATGTGAACACCACGAAGTTTAATTGACGATCGACACTAGTATTACGCAAAAACGGGATGTAACAGATGAGACTTCTGCAGTTCCGAGTGAAGCATCGCGTGCGTTCATTACCTTGTCGGTGGTTAGTCGGCATCAGGGGGCGACGGGCGGCGCAGCTCCACACACCTCGCCGTCTCGGAAGCAACTCTCTCTAACCTCTCCTTGCTACAATTTACCGAAGTTGGTTTAATAAAAGCTATCTGGCTGTGTTTTCAACTGACCAATCAGGATCTCAATGTTAACCTTAAGCTCCGTCTACAAAAATTCTGTCTATCCAATGAGAAACGTTATACTTTTCGTGGTGGGGCAATGTTTTTAACGTTTTCAACGTAACAGAGACGCGTATAGTCTCACGCTAAAACTTGCAGCTGGTGTGGCCCTTTTAGTGTTATCGTAAAATCTATACTGTTCTTCTGGAGGGCTCTATCTTTTAAAATGGGCTGGGGATGGTCTTGGCGGTCGGCTGGAGACGTGAGTTTCCATCCCTTATCGTAGGGCCTTCTAGTTTAACACGGTTCTGCTCTCGGCTTCTGTTCTCGTTTCTCTCCTCGCAACTGCGTCTGTTTCACGTTGGGAAGGTATGACATGCATTTAGGCATTCTTGTGTTAGTCTGTGGTATTCCATTTGCTCACTCGTTACTCGTATTACTTTGGTTAATTTGATGTCAGGATTTATTCGGAACTATGTGACATACTACTGGATTTGCTTATCACCTCAGTGTGTATGTCCCTCTTCCTTTTGAAGTAAAGACGAGACAGGTCAGCTTGAGAGGAGCGACTGCAGTATAACGGGTCTGTGCCGGTTGCCGCAGCCGCACCTGGTGGAGTACTTCGTGCCGCGCAGCGTCAGCGAGTTCAACCTGGCGGGTGTGGTGCCGCCGCCGCCGCAGCACGCGGCCGCCCTCGCCGCCCCCGCGACGCCCACGCCCGCGCCACGGCCCTCCTCCGCCGCCTCCGTGCTCCGCGGCTCGTCGACGTCTGCGTCGCGCGGCTGCGAGGCGCGCTCGCGCGAGAAGATGGTGACGTTTGAAGACGACCCTACCGTCACGCCGGCGCGCAAGGCGCTCGCCCTGGAGGACGTCTTCATGTGACGCCGCCGGCCCACGTTCGGCGCGGTCCTGCGCAGGCGCATCCTCTGATTCCAGCAGGTTTGCACTCCCTCTTCCACCTTAACAGTGTGCTGCCTGGCTGCCGATAGTGATAACATTACCCTACCATTGTTGTGGTCTTCAGTCCCAACACTGGTTTCATCGGCTCCCTCGCAAGCCTCTCCTGTACAAGCCTCTACATTTATGCGTAACTGCTGCAAGCTACATCCGTTTGTTTCTTTATTTATCCTCATGTGACTAGGGCCATCAGCCCCCCTCTTACATAGGACCACACTTTCACATATACAGTACTTTTTTGACGTCATACTTCCCTAAGAAATAAATACACCACTGGCCATTAAAATTGCTACACCACGAAGATGACGTGCTACAGACGCGACATTTAACCGACAGGAAGAAGATGCTGTGATATGCAAATGATTAGCTTTTCAGGGCATTCACACAAGGTTGGCGCCGTTGGCGACACCTACAACGTGCTGACATGAGGAAATTTTCCAACCGATTTCTCACAGCAGTTCACCGGCGTTGCCTAGTGAAACGTTGTTGTGATGCCTCGTGTAAGGAGGAGAAATGCGTACCATTCACGTTTCCGACTTTGATAAAGGTCTGATTGTAGCCTATCGCGATTGCCGTTTATCGTATCGCGACATTGCTTCTCGCATTGGTCGAGATCCAATGACTGTTAGCAGAATATGCAATCGGTCGCTTCAGGAGGGTAATACGGAACGCCGTGCTGGATCCCAACGGCCTCGTATCACTAGCAGTCGAGATGACAGGCATCTTATCCCCATGGCTGTAACGGTCGTGCTGCACGTCTCGATCCCTGAGTCAACAGATGGGGACGTTTGCAAGACAACAACCATCTGCACGAACAGTTCGACGACGTTTGCAGCAGCATGGACTATCAGCTCGTAGACCATGGCTGTGGTTACCCTTGACGCTGCATCACAGACAGGAGCGCCTGCGATGGTGTACTCAACGACGAGCCTGGGTGCACGAATGGCAAAACGTCATTTTTTCGGATGAATCCAGGTTCTGTTTACATCATCATGATGGTCGCATCCGTGTTTGGCGACATCGCGGTGAACGCACATTGGAAGCGAGTATTCGTCATCGCCATACTGGCGTATCACCCGGCGTGATGGTATGGGGTGCCATTGGTTACACGTCTCGGTCACCTCTTGTTCGCATTGACAGCACTTTGAACAGTGGACGTTACATTTCAGATGTGTTACGACCCGTGGCTCTACCCTTCATTCGATCCCTGCGAAACCCTACATTTCAGCAGGATAATGCACCACCACATGTTGCAGGTCCTGTTCGGGCCTTTCTGGATACAGAAAATGCTCGACTGCTGCCCTGGCCAGCACATTCTCCAGATCTCTCACGAATTGAAAACGTCTGGTCAATGGTGGCCGAGCACCTGGCTCGTCACAATACTCCAGTCACTACTCTTGATGAACTGTGGTATCGTTTTGAAGCTGCATGGGCAGCTGTACCTGCACACGCCACCCAGGTTCTGTTTGACTCAATGCCCAAGCGTATCAAGGCCGTTATTACGACTAGAGGTGGTGTTCTGGGTACTGATTTCTTAGGATCTATGCACAAAAATTGCGTGAAAATGTAATCACATGTTAGTTCTCGTATAATATCGTTGTCCAATCAATACCCGTTTATCATCTGCATTTCTCCTTGGTGTAGCAATTTTAATGGCCATTAGTGTACTATATCCTCAATACAGGATCTGTGCGGTGGTCAAACGATGGTATGTTTGTACGATTCTCCTCCGTGAAGAATTTCTTAAATGCAGAATTAATAACTTCGGGTTTCGTTTTGCTATCTTCAACTGTCACTCCAGACTGGTCAGCAGCTGACTGGTTGGAAGCTTTAGAACCGCTTAGCGATCTGCGAAGTTCCAGATTTTTCTCATGTTATCTACCAGATCTTTTGTTACGGTATGACGGTGGTAGCTGTATGCTTCACGCACAGCTCTTTTCACAGACGTACGAATATCTAATAACTTTTGTTTGGCGTCGTCTGTGTGGTTTCTTTCGAACCGAGAGTGGAACAACCCTTGCTTCCTCAGCATTTTCCGAATTTCGTTGCTAAACCACGGTAGGTCTTTTCCGTCCTTAATCCAATTACTAGACACATACGTGTCCACAACACGATTTGCAGTTCGTTTGAACTTTGCCCATTATTCCTCTACGTCCATCATAATGGAACTAAGTAGTCGCAATTTATTTTCTAAGTGAATTGCTAACAAGTGATTCTGTCCTATATACCAGAAGCACTCTCCTAACCTTCTTGAATGATTTATTCATTTTCGTAACCATAGTCGCTATCATGACATCACAGTCACTAACCCCTCTCTCTGTACTGACGCAACCGATGAAGTCCGGCCTGTTTGTAGCTACAAGTCTAAGATATTTCCATTTTGGCTGTCGAACAAGCTGTTCAAGACAGTTTTCGGAAAAGTGTTGAAAAGTACTTCGCAAGACTGTCTGTGTGTATCCCCTGCAATGAATCCATAGAGCCCCAGTCTATAATCGGTAGCTTAAAGTCTCTGTAGTATTGCATGATTTGGGTATTTACGCGCTAATGACCATAAAATTTTTGAATGGCTCTAGAACTGTCACAGCGGAATCGTGTGGCCGGTAAAAACATTCAACGAGCAACTTGGTTTCACTTGGACCTGTTATACGCGACTAGATAAATTCACTGTCGCACTCAATTTCGACCTCGATAGAGCCAAAATTTTTTTCAGCTGCGATGAACTCTGCCCCTCCTATGGCGTCTAATCCGTCTTTCCGATTACGTCCCATGATTCGCTTTATATATGAGAGGTTTCTACTTCGGGTTTCAGCCAGCTTGCGAAGATGCGGTACAAAGGCACAAGGAAAAGAAAAGAAGAATACACACTATTAGAAGGGTAAATCAAATAACTAATGAAAAGGTACAGAATCGAAATGAGGAAAAAAGAAATTTGTCGTGTAACTTCAGTAAAGGAAGGAACTAGTTGATAAGACACAGCCAAGGGGGGGGGGGGGGGTCTAGGGGGGATGATCAATTTGGTTATGAAGGGACGTGTGGGAGATGAAAATTGCAGACCCTCTCTTACATAGGACCACAGTTTCACATATATAGTACTTTATTGACGTCATACTTTCCTAAGAAATAAATATTTTAAAATGACAAATAGTCTTAAAATGATTTGAGAGTCACAAGTGGCAATGTGAGTAAATAATACCGGCTATGAACTAATAAAGTTAATACTAGCAGTGCTCTTTTCATAGAGGGCCCAGATTTCGTCACCTTTGTACATTAGGACCGGTATAAGTCCTGAAAGTTTTCGGAAAATGCTACAAATTGTTATACATATTTCTGAATTTATGCTCCACTTGAGGGCAAGTTACAGTTAAATTATCGCAAAATACGAAAGCCAGTAATTGACATAAACGTTAGAGTTGAAAAACGGGAAATACAGGCCAGCCGGAGTGGCCGAGCGGTTCTAGGCACTATAGTCTGGGGCGCGCGACCGCTACGGTCTCAGGTTCGAATCCTGCCTCCGGCATGGATGTGTGTGATGTCCTTAGGTTATTTGGGTTTAAGTAGTTCTAAGTTCTAGGGGACTGATGACCACAGCAGTTAAGTCCCATAGTGCTCAGAGCCATTTCAACCGGGGGAAAAAAAAATGTTTGTAATATCATTCTCCATAAAAATTCTCTTAAATACAATTAATTTAAATGTATTTTTCCTGTCTAACATTGCCAGATAGTTTCACTAACATGATTCACTTGAATGTCATGAATAAATAATATTTTCAAGTATTTTCAGCCTTCCAGAGACGTGTACCATATGTGTAGATAAATTGAGTGTTTCGTGAAAACAAACTAAGCACTTCGTGCCACAAATCAGTTTCTCTGCCCTTGCTTTTTCCCAAATCAAAAAAGTAAAGTAATCTTTATAAATGGGAAATAAAATCAGTTTTTGATGACAGTTTCAAACTTCGTCCCCGGGACGAAACTAAGGACCGCAAAGGGGCGAAATTTTGAACATAAACAGATTTACTGTATTGGCCGCTACAGCAACACAGGCCAAACACTCAACTATTACACACCGGAAACTACAATGCACGACTGAAATGCGGTGCAATATTTGAACACAAATCCATGCTAACACATAGGGACTGGAGGCTGTTAATTTGAATGCTGCGCTGTCGGCCGGTTGGCCGAGCGGTTCTAGGCGCTGCAGTCTGGAACCGCGAGACCGCTACGGTCGCAGGTTCGAACCCTGCCTCGGGCATGGATGTATGTGATGTCCTTAGGTTAGTTAGGTTTAACTAGTTCTAAGTTCTAGGTGACTAATGACCTCAGAAGTTGAGTCCCATAGTGCTCAGAGCCATCTGAACCATTTTTTTGGATGCTGCGCTAGGCCTAACTCACAAAAAAATCCTTCGTATATGTAAGCTACACGCCACACACTCAAAAAACTCTCTCAACAATACAATGGACAGACATCACGCAGCTTAACATTTGTTACCAACTGTGGAAACCGAAGATTCCTAGGAGAACATAATTAGGTGCTGGGACGATATTAGGACCCCTTGCCTTACTACTGGTGCCGTTACCACTAATAGCTACAATAACATAATAATCATGACAATAATAGCAATAACGATAGTGACGGATATAAACAGAATCTATAGGAGCACAAGAGAGATGTTTTCTGAGACAGCAAATTCTGGCAAAACGAAATTTAAGGAGACTGCATCGGCTAAGATTACTGAGAAAAAAGGGAAGACGGAAATTTAAGGAGACTTCATCGTAACAATGCTGGGAATAGAGAAATATATGGTTGGAAAGAACGATGCACTAGGGTAACGAGTGTGTGCTGGGACAATGGCAATCCTTATTGTTGCTTTAGTGTCTACCTCATTAACTGTCATCTGAAGCTGGAGATGTTATTCAGTTCGCTAATATAATGCAGGAGGTTATTCCAGAGTCTGGTTCTCTTACTGACAAGATCTTCGAGAAGGTGGATTAATGATGGAGTGGAACAGAACAGATTTTGTTCTCATGTGAATTGGTGTTTCTGCCATGCTGTTCAGACAAGAACTTTAAGATTGAGGAGAGATACGGCAGACAGCGTAGACAGCCCTTGTCTGTACGGAGCCAAGATAGCTGTGCGTATGATGATGAAATTCGGTGAAAGAATCAAGCATCACAGATATAACGAACACAATCATAACCAGTTCCAAGCGTCGTGAGCTTTTCTTCCTGTAATTCTCTGCAATTCTCATCTCCCACATGTCCCTTCATAACCAAACTGATCATCCCCCCTCCCCCCCTCTCCCCCTGTCTGTATCTTATGAAATAGTTCCTTTCTTTACTGAAGTTACGCGACAAATTTCTGTTTTCCTCATTTCGATTCTGTACATTTTCATTAGTTATATGATCTACCCTTCTAATATTCTGTATTCTTCTTTTCTTTTCCTTGTGCCTTTGTACCGCATCTTAGCAGGGTAGGCATGGTCATTAACGCATTTTGCAGTTGTTAATTCAAGGGATAATCGGTTGATAGAAGACATTCTGAGGCATCAAGGATCACCAATTTAGTATTGGAGGGCAGCTTGGCGGAGGGAGGTGGTAAAGGGAAACAAATAAGGGATGAATACAGTAAGCAGATTCAGAGGGATGTAGGTTGCAGTAGTTACTCGGAGATGAAGAGGCTTGCACAGAATAGAGTAGCATGGAGACCTGCATCAAACCAGTCCTTGGGGTGAAGACCGCAACAACCAACAAATTTAAGGGGTGGCCCGATGCTCGTATTCAAATTATTTTTTGGCAACGAGAACTATTCTACTGCTGACAACACATTGAGGTGACAAAAGTCATGGGACGCCTCCTAACATAGTGTCGGACGTCCTTTTTCCCGGCGTAGTGCAACAGCTCGACGTGAACTGGACTCCAAAAGTCGTTCGAAGTCCCCTGCATAAATATCGAGCCATGCTGCGTCTATAGCCGTCTATAACTGAGAACGTGTTGCTGGTGTAGCATTTTGTACATGCACTAAACTCTCGATTACATTCCATAAATGTTCGATGGGATTTATGTCGGGTGACCTGGATGGCCAAATCACTCGCTCAAATTTTCCAGTATGTTCTTCAAACCAGTCATGAACTATGATGGCCCTGACGTGGTACATTAACTTCCACAAAAATGAAGTCCATAGATGGCTGCATATGGTCTCCCAGTAGCCAAACATAACCATTTCCAGTCAATGATAGGTTCAGTTGAACCAGAGGACCTAGTCCATTCCACCTAAACGCAGCCCACACCATTATATAGCTCCACCAAATTGCACAATGCAACTTGGGCCCATGGCTTTGTAGGGTCTGCACCACACTCGAACCCTACCATTAGCTCTTACCAACTGAAGTCGGGACTCATCTGACCAGGCCACGATTTTCCAGTTGTCTAGGGGCAACCGTTATGGTCACGAACTCAGGAGAGTCGTTGCAGGAGATACGGTGCTGTTAGGAAAGACACTCACGTCGGTCGTCTGCTGCCATGGTCCATTATGGCTATATGTCGCCACACTGTCCTAACGGCTACATCCGTCGTACGTCCCGCATTGATTCCTGCGGTTATTTCACGCAGTGTTGCTTGTGTGTTAGCACTGACAACTCTACGCAAACGCCGCTGCTCTCGGTCGTTAAGTGAAGGCCGTCGGCCACTGTGTGGTCCGTGGTGAGAGATAATGCCTAGAATTTGGCATTCTCAGCACGCTCCTCACACTGTGGATCTCGGAATGTTGAATTCTCTAACGATTTCCGAACTGAATGCCCCATGCGTCTTGCTGCAACTACCGTTCCGCGCTCAAAATCTGTTGGTTACCGTCGTGCGGCCATAATTACATCGGGAACCTCTTCATATGAATCACCTGAATACAAATCACAGCTGTGCCAATGCCCTGCCCTTTTTATACCTTGCGCGTGCGATATTACCGCCATCTGTATATGTGGGTATCGCTGTCCCATGACTTTAGTCACCTCAGTGTACAAATCGCATAAGGATAACGGAGATATACTACCAGAAGTCAGAGCTCATATGGCGGCATATACACTCATGCTCATACATTAAGGATAATTGCGGAATGTGGTGCCACACAACGTGGCACTACACAAAACTGTCGCTAATAGCATAGGCACATAGAGAACACTCACGACACAGACCTGTAAGTCGGCGGTATTTGTGATAAGTTGAGAAAACCGTCCCGAAACACATGTGCTACAAAACGCCACTGTTTCTTGCGCGTGTACCCCGACATCAACATGGGATATGATCACCATGCACACGTACACAGGCCGCACAACAGGTTGGTATACTCTGGATAAGGTGGTCGAGCAGCAGCTGAGGTATAGCCTCCCATTCTAGCACCAGTACCTGTCGGAGCTCCTGAAGTGTCGTAGGGGTTTGAAGACGTGCAGCAACGCGTCAACCGAGAGCATCCCAGACGTGTTCGATGGGGTTTAGGTCAGGACAACAGGCAGGCCACTCCATTCACCTGATCTCTTCTGTTTCAAGGCACTCCTCCACGATGACATCTCTGTGGGGCCGTGCGTTATCATCCATCAGGAGGAAGGTGGGACCCACTGCACCCCTGAAAAGGCGCAAAATGACGTCCCGATACACCTGACCTGTTACAGTTCCTTTGTCAAAGACATGCAGAGGTATATGTGCACCAATCATAATCCCACCCCACACCATCAAACCACGACCTCCACACAGGTCCATTAAGGACATTAAGGTGTTGGTATCTGGTTCCTGGTCATGCCAGATGAAAACCCGGCGAGAATCACTGTTCAGACTATACCTGGACTCGTCCGTGAACATAATCTGGGACCACTGTTCCAATGACCATGTACTGTATTCTTGACACCAGGCTTTACAGGCTCTCCTGTGACCAGGCGTCAGTGGAATGCATGTCTGTTCAGTCGTCTGTAGACCGTGTGTCTGGAAACAACTGCTCCAGTGGCTGCGGTAAGTTCCCGAGTAAGGATCTTTGCAGTACTCCATGGCCATCTGCAGGCACTGATGGTGAGATATCAGTCTTCTTGTGGTGTTGTACACTGTAGACGTCCCGTACTGTAGCGCCTGGACACGTTTCCTGTCTGCTGGAGTCGTTGCCATAATCTTGAGATCACATGTTGTGGCACACGGTGCGCCCATGCTATGACCTGCTGTGTTTGACCACCCTCCAGTCGCCCTAGTATTCTACCTCTCATAACGTCATCAGTATGTGTTTCTTGACCCATTTTCAACACAAAGTCACCATTATCATGTCTGAAAACGTTTGCACACTTACTCGCTGCGCCATATTCTGACATGCACCAACACACCTCTGCATATGTGGACTGCTGCCAGCGCAACTGTGCGACGACCGCAGGTCAAATGCACCACATGGTCATACCCCAAGGTGATTTAAACCCGCAAACTGCCCACCATGTATCAACATTATCCTTAATTTATGAGTATAGCTGTTTTCCTTTGCTCTGTTTGCGAGTGGTAAGTTCCTATGGGACCAAACTGCTGAGGTCATCAGTCCCTAGGCTTATGCCCACTTAATCTAACTTAAACTAACTTATGCTAAGGACAACTCACACACCCATGCCCGAAGGAGGACTCGAACCTCCAACGGGGGAAGCCGAGCGAACCGTGGCAAGCCCCCCGCCCCTCGACAGGAAATGATATGACTAGTAGTGGAACAGGATACCCTCTGTTGCGCACCATATGGTTGTTTGCGGAGTACATGTGTAGAAATAGATGTAGATGTCCTTCCTGTGGCCTATCTGTTACCCCTGGGGACGGAATGTGTGTACCCCGACTGGATACTTGTAGTGCTATTCATTTGCATAAACGCAAAAGTTTTTCTAAATATTTGCGAATCATATAACTGAGGCGAGACTTGGGTACCGACCCGGTATTCACGTAGTCGGAAGTGAGAAACCGCATAACAACTACCTTCTGTCGGTCTGTGCTGGCACGTCGATCCTCGTCGTCAATCCACTGGGTGGGTCTTATCTAGCGCCAGCGCACCTCTACATCCCTAAAGTCGCACTTCAAACACTCACAACTATCCGCATGGGTAATAGTCTGTATTCTGCTGTAGCACTACATTTCAAAGTGTATGCGTTTACTGCCTTGAACATATCGGGTTTTGTACGTACAAAACAATATTAGTGGGAAGTGTTACTCATCTGCCTTCATGTCAAGAAATCTGCAGCGGAAAGACATTATTTCTAGTGGAAACGTGTGAGGAACTTGCTCTGTCGGAAATACCGTGCAGATATTGTTTTTGATTATTCAAAGACGACGACTCTAAGATGAGTGACAAAGTGCCTCTTGGTTGGCTTGGTGTACCATGAACTGTTGCAGCCGGCTCACGCAGAGAATGCTGAAGGCTATGAAGCACAGTTACTCAATTTGAATTGCGCACTTAATTACAAACACCTGCAATGTTCTCAGTGACATGACAAAGTCATTTTCTTTCATACCAGTGACAAACCAAATGTTGAAAAAAAAAAATTGTTCAAATGGCACTGAGCACTATGGATCTTAACAGCTGAGGTCATCAGTCCCCTAGAACTTAGACCTACTTGAACCTAACTAACCTAAGGACATCACACACATCCATGCCGGAGGCAGGATTCGAACGTGCGACCGTAGCGGTCGCTCGATTCCAGACTGAAGTGTCTAGAACCGCTCGCCCACATTGGCCGACTATTCACCAAACACCACCCCTCCCAACCATTTGCTTCAGTCCAAGCAGCACAGCCTTTCTGAACAAAATTTCACAGCTTTTAACGATCTTGAAAACTGTCTCCAAGACAAGATCACCTTAAAACCATAAAGTGGGAAAAGGTTGCAGCTGCCGAAGGACACTACTTTCACAAAATTATCATATACCATTCTTTTAAAATAAACAAGTATGTTTTACAATAAACCTCGAGAATTAGTTCAAGTATAAAATACATTTCTCTCTCCTTCAGCCATCATTAGTAATTTTTCTGCTCAAATAGCAAAACTCATCTACAACTTGTTGAGAATGTTCTCATGGCTGTACGGTGAGTGGAAGAACCGAGCTATATCCACAGACTCCAAACACATGTAGTGCCAAGGTATGTGAGGCAGTGCAGGAAGTACAAGCCCTACTTCACCACACAGTGCTGACATGGGGCCCATCAAAAATATTGACCCCCCCCCCCCCCCCAAGCAATGAACTTGTAACTTGTGACATCACACTAGTGGGCTTGTCTGCCATACTTCGTGAACACTCATCTCTGTGCAGGGCCCACAAGAACTCAATATGTCAACAAAAAGGTATCCATTAAAGGTCTTAACTTTGTCATTGCTGTCAAGAGCTTGCATACATTTAAATGTGCAGTTAAGGATTATTACACGTGCCTAAAATACACGTATCAAAAAAAGTTTTGCATCACCTCGGTTCCGAGAGTTCTGTAACGTTTACAGAAAATTGGAATAGAGATCAACATAAACATAATTGCTCATTGCTCATGCTCATTGCTCATTGCTCATGAATACCACACATTGCATGTTGTACCACCATACAGCGAGACCTCCAGAGGTGGTGGTCCAGATTGCTGTACACACTGGTAACTCTAATACCCAGTAGCACATCCTCTTGCACTGATGCATGCCTGTATTCGTCGTGGCATATTATCCACAAGTTCATCAAGGCACAGTTGGTCCAGACTGTCCCACTCCTCAACGGCAGTTCAGCGTAGATCCGTCAGAGTGGTTGGTGGGTCACGATGTCCATAAACAGCCCTTTTCAATCTACCCCAGGCATGTTCGATAGCGTTCATGTCTAGAGAACATTCAAGCCACTTGAGTCGAGCGATGACATTATCCTGAAGGAAGTCATTCACAAGGTGACGCCTTCCATGACCACCAGCGGCATACATCGGTCCCACATAATGCCACCCCAAAACAGCAGGGAACCTCCACCCTGCTGCACTCGTGGGATAGTGTGTCTAACTTGTTAACCCTGACTAGGTTGCCTCCAAACACATTTGGTTGAAGGCATACGCGACACTCATTGGTGAAGAGAATCTGATGCCAATCCTGAGCAGCCCATTCAACGTGTTGTTGGGCCCATCTGTACCACGCTGCATAGTATCGTAGTTGCAAAGATGGACCTCACCATAGACATCGGGAGTGAAGTTGTGCATCATGCAGCCTATTGTACACAGTTTGAGTCATAACATGACGTCCTGTGGGTGCACGAAAAGCATTATTCAACATGGCGGTGTTGCTGTGAGGGTTCCTCTGAGCCATAATCTGTAGGTAGCGGTCATTCACTGCAGTAGTAGCCCTTGGGCAGCCTGAGCGAGGCATGCCATCGACAGTTCCTGTCTCTCTGTATCTCCTCCATGTCTGAACAACATCGCTTTGGTTCAGGCCGAAACACCTGGAAACTTCTCTTGCTAAGAGTCCATCCTGGCACAAAGTAACAATGCGGGCGTGATCGAACTGCATGAACCTTGTAGGCATGATTAAATTACAGACAACACAAGCCGTGTACCTCCTTCCTGGTGAAATGACTGGAATTGATCGGCTGTCGGACCCCCTCTGTCTAATAGGTGCTGGTCATGCATGGTTGTTGATATCTTTGGGTGGGTTTAGTGACATCTCTGAACAGTCAAAGGGACTGTGTCTGTGATACAATATCCACAGGCCACCTCTATCTTCTGGAGTTCTGGGGAACAGGTTGCTGCAAAACTTTTTTTGATGTGTGTAGTTATTCGCTCACCGCCGGAGGCGGCTGCTGGCATTTGTAAGACTTGCAGTATCACATGCTGTGACGTACATGCTGTGACCTGTCTTTATCACAGGCCTCAGTGCTGGCATTAAACAAGTGCTTACTACTTTGGCACATCACGCTACAACAATCCCTTCATAATGTATACGGTACACATGGGTACTGTATTGTTTGATCGCTAAAGTTGGCAGTGGCAGGTCATGATACACTAGCGGGCCAAATTCCACCGAATTCTGCCAATCCAGATTCAAAGAGTACTGGTTCAAGACGTTGTGAACTACTTTGGATGTTGTGGAGAGATTTTATGCATTGATCAAACTGAACCGAGCCTGCTGAGAGTTTGGTTGCATCTGCATTATTTTTTAAATTGATTACTTTGGTGTTTTTGTCGATATCCTTGGGTAATATACCTTCCCCCCACCCCCTCTCCCCCCGGCACTGTTTGCTCTTGCTGAAATGGGCATTTGCATTACAGCTTCCCGGCTTGTCCATTTTAATATTCCCATTCCCTCAAAATTTTACAAAATTTTTCTGTGGCACAAATATCACATCTCAGTACTGCATGCCAGTGGAGTCAATAATGTTCAGTACAAACTGTAATACTTAACTTGGTTACAGGATTTGCTGGCCAAGGTTTTCTTTGAATAATATGATACTAATATTCTCAACTCTAGATGAAAACATGCTTTTAATTCATCCAGTAACTGTCCATATTGTAAGATTGAAAGAAAGAGCAAAAACAAAAATTCAAAAAAAAACACGAGCTCACATCTGCTATAAAGTTCAGGCTATAAGCTTATTCCCAATAAAAACGTTTCCACACTTTGTTATAATTTCATCTACATTTACAATTAATGTTATCATACATAGTTATTTCTGGAACCATTTTTAGAGATGAAATATTTCAGTCTCACCTAAAAACTAATGACTTTATAATCGTATTATAACTCTCACCATCGAATGCTAATACTTGGTCTTTTTCATATGTGGTACTTATTATAATTCAAACTTGAACTGTGTTTTGAAAATTAAATACAAATATTCAGTAATTGTTTTTTAAATGTAATAATGCCATATGAGGTTTTTGGTTTTTAACATCAACATTATTTTACAAGCAAAATTGTGGTTTTATAATGCTTAGACCGATGAAGTACCTGGTACTTGCGTATTTTTCTCTCATGTTATGAATCTTTCCAGTCATGGAGAAATGATTTGAAAGAAAGGAGGTAAAAACTGTTATTTCGGTAGAATCTAAAATTATTAACAATCTACTAAGATGTAACTTATATCGAAAAACGACATTCCCGAAAACAAGCTTTCCAATAGAAAAATAGAAATGTGTCGAGTGCATAACTAAACTAAGATATCATATATTTCAACTGTTTCTATGTTAGGCATTTACAGTTAACTATGACTTAGCTTTCTATCATACCGGTAGGCATAATTAGCCCTCGTCTTTCACTTAATCCCTGTGACTACGATCAGCAACAAATAGAAATTATGGACAGATAGGGAGGTTGCACAGCTAGATAATAAGACTTACAGACAGATTCAGATTATTTTCAATACCAACCTACATACTTAATCAACTGTCCTCCGCCTTTGTTGAGTGGTCAGCATGTCTAACTGACATGCAGCTGGTGTAGGATTGGTTCCCGGCCAGATCAGAGATTTTCTTCACTCGGGGACTAGGTGTTGTTTTGTCCTCATCATCACCAAGTCACTTAGTATGGCATCAACTGAAAAGACTTTCAACTCAGGGGCCGAATTTCCCTGACTTGGGACTCCAGGTCATCAACGCCATACAATCGGGTTAATTTTACTTACTCAACTAACGTCATAGCATTGCTATGATTGGCATAGTGTAGTTAGACTGTTCAATTTTTACAGGTTATTGGAGCAGGAGAAAAAAGGTTTCGTTGAAAGTCTATTATTGTCAGAAAGATGGTTCTACATTCCGTCTCTTCAAGAAGTTTTGAGAAAACAGTAAGAAGGGAGATAGGTCTATAATAGGAGATCAAGTGATTATTTTACTTTTATCAGTTGGTGTTATTGATGCATATTAGCCCACAGACTTTGACTGATTGGCAAGATATATAAAGGACGGCACTATCATGTGCAATGTTTATCTGATGAAATCCAATTGAGCTACGAGGGTCAGTCAAAAAGTAATGCCTCCTATTTTTTTTTCTACGTTTAATTGTCAGGAAATTTAAATGCAATTACATAGGTTGAAAACCACAACATTGAGGATCATTTTGTCATTTTCAATGTAATCTCCGCCCATCTCTACAGTTTTGGTCCATCTTTGAACAAGGGCATGTATCCCAGCACGGTAAAAATCACAGCTCTGCTTCCTAAGCCATTGACGCACGGATGTTTTGACGGCCTCCTCATCTTCAAAATGAATCCCACGATGAGCTTCTTTTAGTGGCCCGAACAGATGGAAGTCTGATGGTGCCAGGTCAGGGCTGTATGGGGGATGAGGCAAAACTTCCCATCCAATTTTGACAATCTCGTCAGAGGTGTGACGACTGGTGTGTGGTCTTGCATTGTCATGCAAAAGAAGAACATCTGCCATTGATTTTGTTGGGCGAACTCGCTGAAAACGTGCTTTAAGTTTTTTGAGGGTTGTGACGTATTGAACAGAATTTATTGTGCATCCCTGCTCCAAAAAATCAACCAGAATCACACCCTCTGTATCCCAGAAAACTGTTGCCATAACTTTCCCTGCCGATCGCACAGTTTTGAATTTTTTCTTCCTCGGCGAGCTTGTGTGACGCCACTCCATTGACTGCCTCTTTGATTCAGGTTCAAAAAAATGCACCCATGTTTCGTCCCCGGTCACAATTTTTTTCAGATACTCATCTCCCTCCAAACGGAAGCGCTGCAAGTGTTGGGAGGCTATTGTTTTCCTTGCCTCTTTATTCTGATCGGTTAACATTCTTGGAACCCACCGTGCACAAACTTTTGAGTACCCCAATTGTTTAATAATCGTGATCACACTGCCTTTACTAAGAGAAATAATGCGACACACTTCATCTGCAGTCACCCGACGGTCACCACGAATGATGTCATCAACTTGCTGAATGTTGTGTGGAGTCACTGCACTCACCGGCCTGCCGCTCCGCTTTTCGTCAGTCAACGGTGTTTGCCCTTCAGCTTCCTTACAACGACGAACCCATCGTCTAACAGTGCTGACATCCACTGTCACAACACCATACACCTTCTTCAGTCTTTCATGAATGCGTATGGGCGTTTCACCTTCTGCATTCAAGAATTCAATCACACAACGCTGTCTCAAACGAACATCGATGTCGGCCATCTTACAAACTTCTGCTGTGCTGCCACCTGTTGACACAGAAAGTTACTACTGCAGTGGATTGCAGAAGAAGGTTTGAGGAATGGCGCCAAATTCAAATTTTTCACTTAACTTAATTTCTTTAAATAGAAAAAAAATGGGAGGCATTACTTTTTGACCGACCCTCGTACTTCTAATGATCCACTTTTTATTCAGCTTCTATTTGGAAGAATTCATTAAATTTAGTGGAGACTTATTTCAATTTAACATCCTTAGTCTTACTGATACTGTCATCAGGTATTGAATATACACTGTTGTTGTTGTTGTTGTTGTTGTGGTCTTCAGTCCTAAGACTGGTTTGATGCAGCTCTCCATGCTACTCTATCCTGTGCAAGCTTCTTCATCTCCCAGTACCTACTGCAACCTACATCCTTCTGAATCTGCTTAGTGTATTGATCTCTTGGTCTCCCTCTACGATTTTTACCCTCCACGCTGCCCTCCAATGCTAAATTTGTGATCCCTTGATGCCTCAAAACATGTCCTACCAACCGATTCCTTCTTCTAGTCAAGTTGTGCCACAAACTTCTCTTCTCCCCAATCCTATTCAATACCTCCTCATTAGTTACGTGATCTACCCACCTTATCTTCAGCATTCTTCTGTAGCACCACATTTCGAAAGCTTCTATTCTCTTCTTGTCCAAACTGGTTATAGTCCATGTTTCACTTCCATACATGGCTACACTCCATACAAATACTTTCAGAAACGACTTCCTGACACTTAAATCTATACTCGATGTTAGCAAATTTCTCTTCTTCAGAAACGATTTCCTTGCCATTGCCAGTCTACATTTTATATCCTCTCTACTTCGACCATCATCAGTTATTTTACTCCCTAAATAGCAAAACTTCTTTACTACTTTAAGTGTCTCATTTCCTAATCTAATCCCCTCAGCATCACCTGATTTAATTTGACTACATTCCATTATCCTCGTTTTGCTTTTGTTGATGTTCATCTTATATCATCCTTTCAAGACACTGTCCATTCCGTTCAACTGCTCTTCCAAGTCCTTTGCTGTCTCTGACAGAATTACAATGTCATCGGCGAACCTCAAAGTTTTTACTTCTTCTCCATGAATTTTAATACCTACTCCGAATTTTTCTTTTGTTTCCTTTACTGCTTGCTCAATATACAGATTGAATAACATCGGGGATAGGCTACAACCCTGTCTCACTCCTTTCCCAACCACTGCTTCCCTTTCATGCCCCTCGACTCTTATAACTGCCATCTGGTTTCTGTACAAATTGTAAATAGCCTTTCGCTCCCTGTATTTTACCCCTGCCACCTTCAGAATTTGAAAGAGAGTATTCCAGTTAACGTTGTCAAAAGCTTTCTCTAAGTCTACAAATGCTAGAAACGTAGGTTTGCCTTTTCTTAATCTTTCTTCTAAGATAAGTCGTAAGGTTAGTATTGCCTCACGTGTTCCAACATTTCTACGGAATCCAAACTGATCTTCCCCGAGGTCCGCTTCTACCAGTTTTTCCATTCATCTGTAAAGAATTCGCGTTAGTATTTTGCAGCTGTGACTAACTAAACTGATAGTTCGGTAATTTTCACATCTGTCAACACCTGCTTTCTTTGGTATTGGAATTATTATATTCTTCTTGAAGTCTGTGGGTATTTCGCCTGTCTCACCAGATGGTAGAGTTTTGTCATGACTGGCTCTCCCAAGGCCATCAGTAGTTCTAATGGAATGTTGTCTACTCCCGGGGCCTTGTTTCGACTCAGGTCTTTCAGTGCTCTGTCAAACTCTTCACGCAGTATCTTATCTCCCATTTCATCTTCATCTACATCCTCTTCCATTTCCATAATATTGTCCTCAAGTACATCGCCCTTGTATAAACCCTCTATATACTCCTTCCACCTTTCTGCCTTCCCTTCTTTGCTTAGAACTGGGTTGCCATCTGAGCTCTTGATATTCATACAAGTGGTTCTCTTCTCTCCAAACGTCTTTTTAATTTTCCTGTAGGCAGTATCTATCTTACCCCTAGTGAGACAAGACTCTACATCCTTACATTTGTCCTCTAGCCATGCCTGCTTAGCCATTTTGCACTTTCTGTCGATCTCATTTTTCAGACGTTTGTATTCCCTTTTGCCTGCTTCATTTACCGCATTTTTATATTTTCTCCTTTCATCAATTAAATTCAATATTTCTTCTGTTACCCAAGGATTTCTACTAGCCCTCGTCTTTTTACCTACTTGATCCTCTGCTGCCTTCACTACTTCATCCCTCAGAGCTACCCATTCTTCTTCTACTGTATTTCTTTCCCCCATTCCTGTCAATTGTTCCCTTATGCTCTCCCTGAAACTCTGTACAACCTCTGGTTCTTTCAGTTTATCCAGGTCCCATCTCCTTAAATTCCCACCTTTTTGCAGTTTCTTCAGTTTCAATCTGCAGTTCATAACCAATAGATTGTGGCCAGAATCCACATCTGCCCCTGGAAATGTCTTACAATTTAAAACCTGGTTCCTAAATCTCTGTCTTACCATTATATAATCTATCTGATACCTATTAGTATCTCCAGGATTCTTCCAGGTATACAACCTTCTTTTATGATTCTTGAACCAAGTGTTAGCTATGATTAAGTTATGCTCTGTGCAAAATTCTACAAGGCGGCTTCCTCTTTCATTTCTTCCCCCCAATCCATATTCACCTACTATGTTTCCTTCTCTCCCTTTTCCTACTGACGAATTCCAGTCACCCATTACTATTAAATTTTCGTCTCCCTTCACTACCTGAATAATTTCTTTTATCTCGTCATACATTTCATCAATTTCTTCATCATCTGCAGAGCTAGTTGGCATATAAACTTGTACTACTGTAGTAGGCATGGGCTTTGTGTCTATCTTGGCCACAATAATGCGTTCACTATGCTGTTTGTAGTAGCTAACCCGCACTCCTATTTTTTATTCATTATTAAACCTACTCCTGCATTACCCCTATTTGATTTTGTATTTATAACCCTGTAATCACCTGACCAAAAGTCTTGTTCCTCCTGCCACCGAACTTCACTAATTCCCACTATATCTAACTTTAACCTATCCATTTCCCTTTTTAAATTTTCTAACCTACCTGCCCGATTAAGGGATCTGACATTCCACGCTCCGATCCGTAGAATGCCAGTTTTCTTTCTCCTGATAACGACGTCCTCTTGAGTAGTCCCCACCCAGAGATCCGAATGGGGGACTATTTTACCTCCGGAATATTTTACCCAAGAGGACGCCATCATCATTTAATCATACAGTAAAGCTGCATGTCCTCGGGAAAAATTATGGCTGTAGTTTCCCCTTGCTTTCAGCCGTTCGCAGTACCAGCACAGCAAGGCCGTTTTGGTTAATGTTACAAGGCCAGATCAGTCAATCATCCAGACTGTTGCCCCTGCAACTACTGAAAAGGCTGCTGCCCCTCTTCAGGAACCACATGTTTGTCTGGCCTCTCAACAGATACCCCTCCGTTGTGGTTGCACCTACGGTACGGCCATCTGTATCGTTGAGGCACGCAAGCCTCCCCACTAACGGCAAGGTCCATGGTTCATGGGGGAAGAAATACACTGATGGATAAAAAAATCACAGCACAAAGAAAGAATTGTGCAGCATAAATAAAAGTTAGTAGGCATGTTTCCACATCTGAAAGATTATGTCTATTCAAATCTTATGCCAGTGGCATAAGAAAGCTGCTTGTAGGCCCTAGTGTGACTATGATAATGCAGATCTGGTTTGCTTTAAATACATGCTGTGGAGGTCATGAGCATTAGATACCTTTAAGATTTATGTGGTAAGTTGATGCTAGTCAAAAATGCCTTTAAGTTGAGAAAGACTCCATTATCAACACCTCGCTTAGTTTGAATCAGGCCTTGTAATGGGGCTATGAAAAGCAGGATGTTCCTTCTTTGATACTGCAGGAAGACTTGGCAGGAATGTAGCCATTGTACACGACTGCTGGCAGTGGTGGTCATGAGAATGTACAGTCACAACAAGACCGGGCTCCAGATGGCCATGTGGCACTACCGAGAGGGAAGACCGTTGTGTTTAGCATATGGATCTGGCACATCATACTCCATCTGCAGCAGCAGTTGGCACCACAGTGACACAATGTGTTAGAAATCAGTTATCTGAAGGACAGCTCCAAGCCAAATGCCCTGCAGAGGGCATTCCACTTACCCAAAACCACTGCCATTTGCAACTTTAGTGGTATCAAGCAGGAGCATACTGGAGGGCAGAGTGGAGGTCTGTTGTGTTTTCTGATGACAGCTGTTTCTGCCTTGTTGCCAGTGATAGCCTTGTATTGGTCAGGAGGTGGTCAGTTGAGAGCTTGCTAGAGACATTGGATATACACCTGGAGTTATGGCCTGGGGTGCAATTTGGTATGACAGCAGGAGCACTCTCATGGTTATCCCTCGCACCCTCACTGCAAATTTATATGTCAGCCTGGTGATTCAGACTGTTGTGCTGCCATTCATGAACAGCATTCCAGGGAGTGCTTTCCAACAAAATAACGCTTGTCCACATACTGCCGTTGTAACCCAACTTTCTCTACAGAGTGTTGGCGTACTGCCTTGCTCTGCTTAATCAGCATATCTGTCTCCAATTGAGTACATACGGGACAGCATCAGACAACAACTCCAGTGTCATCCACAAGCAACATTAACCGTCCCTGTAATGACTGACGATTGCAGCGGGCATGGAACTTCATACCACAAATTGACATTAGCAACTGTACAACACAATGCATGCACATTTGCACGCTTGCATTTAACATTTTGGCAGTTACACCAGTTATTAATCCTCCAGCATTTCACATTTGCAATAGCTTATATCACACTTACATCAATGTTTGATCTTGCACTCTTAATTACTTAATTATGTTACATAGACAAATGTGTTCCCAAAATTTCATTACTCAGTGTTAATTATTGTTTGGTGTTGCAATTTTTTTCTGTCTGTGTAATTTGCAGACAAAGGTTATTTATTTCTGGCCTGCTAGTACTCCAGTTCCTTCTACTGGAATTTTCTATTTTTAGTGCATAGTACATGGATTTTATGTTTTGGAACATGGTGGAGAACTTTGCTGTATTGTTTGTAGTGCAAATTAAAGTCTTGTACAGAGCTAAAGTCTTGTAGCCTTCTACATCAAATAAGGCTCTATCTCTTCCTGGTGCAAGATAGTTTGATGCCATATATTAACCACTTTGGCAGAAAGAAGATCAAATGTGCCAATAACCATAAAAAAAGGCTCACAAGAAACTGAACTGAACCTCTTAAGAATTGCAAATCAGCTTAAAAACTATTAAAATTCCAGCTTAAAAACCAGTGCATTTTTTTTTTAAATGTCAGCTTAGTGATAGTAAAACCAATATTTAAAACAGAATTTCAGAATAATTATGGAAGCTGACAGTTATATAGCATAATCTTAAAAATCAAACATTTATAAATGTAACTTCCCTTTGATAATTACCTTCAATGGTTCTGTGTTTGGATCCCAGACAATACTGCTTAAATTTGGCTCTATTAAACATCCACCTAGTTCCATTACACATGCGGACAGGTTACATCATAGTTTAGACTGTACAATCATTCATAATCTGTGCACATAGTTTACATCAAAACTAGCCGTTACTTAAAGATTTATCTC
This sequence comes from Schistocerca nitens, assembly GCF_023898315.1. Classification (NCBI taxonomy): domain Eukaryota; kingdom Metazoa; phylum Arthropoda; class Insecta; order Orthoptera; family Acrididae; genus Schistocerca; species Schistocerca nitens. The sequence continues at coordinate 156,197,908 of NC_064622.1, forward strand.
AAACAGTTTAGAATTAGACCCAAAACACAACAACATGCTAACAACATCAATTTAACATACTCCTCTCTCCAGAAACTTATTTAAAAGCCATAAGATTTATAACAGTGCATAATACAGTCAAATCAGTACATATTGGCCACTGAGAACACATTAATAAATCAATTTAAACAATAACTGATTCTGAATAGTTGCACCCACTAACATGCAATGAATACTACATTCACTAAGTCCAGCAATCTAGTAACTAACGAAACCAGTTCCATTACTCAGGCTAAGCTAGGGCAGAACTAGCAAAAACACTGGCCTACAGCACCCGATTGAAAATCTATCTTTCTAGGTACATACCAACCATATTTACTTGCTGATCGTGTAGTCATGTACCATTCCAAAATGTCAGATCTTCAACCATATCTGCACACTTACCACTAGTGAGCTTCATATTACAAAACATGATTTTTCCACTCTGTCCAATAGGAGATGGAACTATCTCTGCTGTTGACACTCATTGCCTTGTGCACACCACAGTCATCATCCCTGAACATGGCTCAGAGGAAACTGCTGTTTTGCAGCCACAAGATACCCATGTTTCACCAGAGAGAGCACACATCATCTCTACCTGGTGACTCATAGACCCAGAGTTGTGCCAACCTTGTTACATAGACAAAAAATAGTGCCACTTGCACAGGAAGAAGTCTGTTGAATGAAGTGTTGAGACAGGCCACAATGCTGAAAACTAGGAAATCTGCATGTGTAGTTATGCTAAAAGATCCAGCAGAGGCAATGAGCTACAGGCATACATATATTGAATAATGGCATGGGTAAACATCCAGAAGTGGCTACTATGCAAGCGTCTCCAAAAGCACAGAGAGTTCCAGGTTCTTAGCACATGTCGGTTTGACTTCCAGAAAGGTAAATCGATAGATGATGCCATTAGTCAGGCTATCCAAGTTGTAGACAAAGCAGACAATAAATATTGTGCCACAGTTACAATCTACATCACAGGTCCATTCAGTAATATACAGTGGCCTAAAATATTCAGTCACCTAAGGAGTCTCCTGCGAAATGCCTTTAGCTAAGTTTCATGGACTACCAACAATGTTGCATAGTTGAATGGCTTGCTGGACGACCCATGGTAATAAAGAAAGATTGGCAAGGGCTGCCCAAAACACTCAATAAGTGGATCAATATTTTGAGACCTGACAATTGAGCTTCTTGCAGAAAATCTGGATGGGATTGATAAAGTGAGTGGAGTTGTGGCTTATACTGATGATATCTTGGTAAAGGTGTCTGGATATTCTGGGTGGAAACTTGAAGAAAATGCGAACTTTGTACTCTTAAAAATGCAGCTGTGGTTAGGAGCAACGTATTAACAATCGCTACAAATACAATGACATGCATGTTGCTCAAGGACAAATTTTCCTTAAACTGAAACCCAACCTTTAGATTAGATAACAGCCCAGTTATGCAAAACACTGTACACAGATATTTAGGAGTTTTCCTCAATGACAGGAGAAACTTTTCAGCACATGCAGGTACAGTCTATCTATAGGCTATTTACATCATGCACAAAATTGCTAGTGCTGGCTCTGTGAGCTACAACTTAACCTTGGAGGCTGTAAAACTGTACCACAATACAATACAGATTCCCAGCAAGTGCTTTGGCTCATTTCCTCTGCCTAATATGACACAGAGTCACCCTAAGATGTATGCAACAAGAGGTAAGGATGATGGAAGCATACAGGTACAGTACCACACCAACTGAGGTCTTCTCACCACTCTAGAAACATATCCCATTAATATCAAAGTACAATATCTTGCAGCAGTGCAGTGGTTGCAGTGACTTGGCATATATAAGGTACAGTATAAAAAATTAAAGTTTCAAGAATAACTAGTAAGTTATAGCTTTGAGATTGTAAACATGAAGAATGAAAATAGGATTTGGACAAGGGAAATACAGGACACCAGGTATACAGTGTCTGTCAGAACATTAAAGAGAGACTACAAAAAAATTTTACTGTCCCCAGCCCCAAGTTATGGTTCATGTCAAGACAGGATACAGTTCTTATCCCTAAGACATACACTGAAAATGGGAAAAAAAAACATCAGCATTGTATGACTATGGCAATTTGGGATCCCCTGAGTGTGTGGTCCTCACAGGCCCACTCTAAGTGGAAGCTAGGAGACATAAGCCCCCTCAGGGAGAAACAAGCTTCCTAATTAGGAATACTGACACATTGATGTTACCAATTAATATACCTATAAAAGAACTGAACAAGTTCAGTGTAAGTATTAGAGACATATAACAGATGTTGTTAGTAAAGAGGAGGTGAGTGAGATGAAGTATGCAAATGATGAGTGGGTGTGAAAGGACCACCATAGTGCCAAAGGTGAGGAAATGATGAGTACACAAGCAGTGTCCAAACACTATGTGAGCAGTGAAGTGTTGTCTCACTCTCTTATACCACTAGCTTAGTTGCCTATTTTGTAGACATTATTAATTTAGACTCTCTTGAGAATCATGCAAAACAGAAGACTTTTGTGAATGTCATGCCAAAACTAATTACCATCTAAACTTAGCATTTAATGAGCACAGCAGTTTCATTGTAAGAAGGGCAGATGAACAAACTTACTTAATTGTTAATTGCATGCTGTTAAAATTGAAAATATTTTGAGGTAAAACTTACAGAAAGATCAATTTTGCATTTTTTTAAGAGCAGTAACATGAGGCTTTAAAATTCAATGTCAATTTTAGCCAAAATCTTTTGTGGCATGTATGCATATAGATTAGGTGGCTTTTGTAGGCCAATTTGAGGCTGTTTTGCAGCTTTGTAGACCACAAGTGTTCTATATTGATTTGTTTGTCTCAACTTCACCTACTCCACTATGGTATGTTGTAAACAGTAATCATTTACACCCATTATACTTTCTTATTATTAAGCTATATAGTATAAATTAGCATGTAAATACAATAAAAAGTATAATATTATGTAGAGAATTTTAAATATACTGAATTATTGTATGACCTGCTTTAGAAACAGAGGCAGATATTTTCATTCCAATAAATAAAAAGAGATGTGTTCATTCTATTTCTGTGACTTCCAAATTTTGTTCTGTTATGTACAGTGCAGCTGTAGGATTATCTTTAGATTGTTAATTTCCTGTAGTGATATGAGAACCTCAGCTTTCCTATGTAAGGGGCTTATTCTGTTATGATGAAAAAGTCAAAATGTAGTTTGGTTCTTACCCTTCTTGCTGTCAAAACAGCCTTTTTTCAGTAATTACAGCTATGATATCTACAGTTATTTGGAAGTTCCACCTTTCATAAATATTTACCCAAAAAATACGCAGTGAAAAAACTGCAAATATCATAGCTTGGACAGAGTGCTCTGGTTCCACTGAATGCTAATGGAAATTAGTAGCACAGGTAACCTGTTGCCATAAAATTCAAATGTAGACCATCACACAAGCTGTGCAATGATGTGAGGAATGGTACCTCAGTTAGGGCTCTTGATAAAATATTGATATATATCAGTGATATTTTTCCCCTATATATCCATATATCAATATCAAAATGGCAATACCAATCAGTACATATTTGTTGTTCTTTTGAAATTGTATTAGAACATACTTCTACTTTCACTGTGTGAAGGAATCTTACTACTTTTTGAGCTTTCATCATGTTCAATATTCCTCTTTGACTGTGTGAAGCAAGGACAAGTGGCACAAAAGAAGAGGTCTGAGTGCACTGGGGGGGGGGGGGGGGGGGGGGGGGGGCGGAAAGACACTCTTGGTGTCCTCAAATCCTGCCCTGAAATGAGATCCATCCTTCATGAAATCCTCCCCACTCCACCAAGAGTGTCTTTCCGCCGTCCACCTAACCTTCATAACCTGTTAGTTCATCCCTATGAAATCCCCAAACCACCTTCCCTGCCCTCTGGCTCCTACCCTTGTAACCGCCCCCGGTGTAAAACCTGTCCCATGCACCCTCCCACCACCACCTACTCCAGTCCTGTAACCCAGAAGGTGTACACGATCAAAGGCAGAGCCACGTGTGAAAGCACCCACGTGATTTACCAACTGACCTGCCTACACTGTGACGCATTCTATGTGGGAATTACTAGCAACAAACTGTCCATTCACATGAATGGACACAGGTAGACAGTGTTTGTTGGTAATGAGGATCACCCTGTGGCTAAACATGCCTTGGTGCACGGCCAGCACATGTTGGCACAGTGTTATACCGTCTGGGTTATCTGGATACTTCCCACTAACACCAACCTATCCGAACTCCGGAGATGGGAACTTGCTCTTCAATCTATCCTCTCTTCCCGTTACCCACCAGGCCTCAATCTCCGCTAATTTCAAGTTGCCGCCACTCATACCTCACCCGTCATTCAACAACATCTTTGTCTCTGCACTTCCACCTCGACTGACATCTCTGCCCAAACTCTTTGTCTTTGAATATGTCTGCTTGTGTCTGTATATGTGTGGATGGATATGTGTGTGTGTGTGCGCGAGTGTATACCCATCCTTTTTTCCCCCTAAGGTAAGTCTTTCCGCTCCCGGGATTGGAATGACTCCTTACCCTCTCCTTTAAAACCCACATCCTTCGTCTTTCCCTCTCCTTCCCTCTTTCCTGACGAAGCAACCGTTGGTTGCGAAAGCTAGAATTTTGTGTGTATGTTTGTGTGTCTATCGACCTGCCAGCGCTTTCGTTTGGCAAGTCACATCATCTTTGTTTTTAGATATATTTTTCCCACGTGGAATGTTTCCCTCTATTATATTCATATCATTAATTTGAACCCAACAATTACGGTTGTTATTGTCACTGTTGCATTTCGAAATCTTTTCTGTCTTCTTATTTTCTCTTGCCAGTAGTTTCACTTTGTATTCACCTTCTCATTTTTACCATAATCTACTATACTATTTTATCCCGCCTATATATACTCAATAATACGTAACCCACTTCCAAACCATAACCAAAAAATAAAAAAAATAAAAAAAAATAAAAATAAAAAATTAAAATTCCCGCATAAAATCCACCGTTTCTAGTTCACAAACAGTTCCTTTCACCTATTAAACAACCATTTCGGCTGGTTCTAATAACTTTCGCTTTATTTCCATTTCCGTTTTTCCCACATCACTGATAATTTTTAGCCGCTTCCCACAGGTTTTAACGTCATTATTTCTTCGTCAGACAATTGTTAGCCTCATTTTCATAATCTGACACCACCAAACCACTTCTTTTAATACATTTACACGCAGTTTTCTCGAAATTTTCCCGAATTTCCCCGTCCTTTAACGTGTTTTGGCGGCATCACAACCACCCAACCTTTGTGCACATCGTTGTCTAGCAACCCAAGTCCAACATAGCCCAGCTGTAACCAACACTTTTTCGCCTTTCTTCACACCAGATCTCCAGTTACTTTCCAATTCATCTTTATCTCTCCCCATATATTTTTATTTTCATTTTCATTTCAGCCTCATGTTACACTTTCCACCTTGTAATACCATGTCACCCTCACAACACCCCCACAACGACCCCATTAAGTTTTATTTACATTCCCTCCGCAAACATGCCTTCGCCCTAGCCAGATTACACTCCCATATTTTATTTTCTCAGGCTTGTCTGACATTTGGCATAACCCCCAAAGGCCTCACACTTAAAGTTCCCATCTCTGGCTGCAGCCCTTCTTTCCATCAGTCCCTATACCAGTTCCAAACTGAACAATCCATTGCCCTCACCCACCTAATCCTTCACCTACACATCAGCTCAGCCAATGAACACACCCGTCAACTCCTATCCTTAATAAAAGTCCTCTATCTTTCCTCTCCCACATCCACACCAGCTGTTCAGAGCATCCTCCTACAGGCCAACCGCAAATTAGAACAGCATGCCACTCTCCACCTCTAAAAACTATCCAATCTCCTGGTTTCCCACCTCCGGAAAGGCAACTCACTCACCCTTCACAACCTTTCCAGCAAACCTCAACCTCCTCTCATTGCACACAAACCCAGTCTCTCCCATCTACTCAATCTCCCACTTCCAGCTCCACTCCCTCCAAAACCTCAAAATTCCGATCAACACAATCTGGAACCACAACACCCTAATTCAGTAGTTAACCTTTCCTCCAAACCTCTCTCCCAATCCGAAACCTCTGTCCTATCCAAAGGCCTCACCTTCAGCCCCACTCCCAGTTTCAACCAAACAGCCCTCGTCAAAGATTTACTGTCCTACACTCGTACTGTCTGCTGGAAATATCACTTTGCCATGAAGAAAAATGATCCTAATCCTACTCCTAATGATCCAACACCCCAAGACACTATCAAAATTGAACCCTGCCTGGAACAGTTCCGTCCTCCGTCACAGCGGGACCCACCTCCTCTTCCTCAAAATCACCCTCTCCAAACCTTCCAGGAATTTCTGACTTCCAGCCTTGCCTCTCAATCCTTCTTAAAAAACCTTAATCCTACTCCCAACATCACCACTGCTGAAGCCCAGGCTATCTGTGATCTGAAGGCTGACCAATCCATCGTCATTCTTCCGGCGGACAAGGGTTCCATGACCGTGGTACTTGATTGTTGGGAGTATGTGGCTGAGGATCTGCATCAGCTTTCAGACAACACCACATCCAAAGTTTGCCAAGGTAATCCCATTCCTGATGTCCAGGCGGAGCTTCAAGGAATCCTCAGAACCTTAGGCCCCCTGCAAAACCTAACTCCATCAACCTCCTGACCCCACCAACACCCCACAACCCTACCTTCTACCTTCTTCCTAAAATTCACAAACCCAATCATCCCGGCCGCCCCATTGTAGCTGGTTACCAAGCCCCCACAGAACGTATCTCTGCCTACGTAGATCAACACCTTCAACCCATTACATCCAGTCTCCCATCCTTCATCAAAGACACCAACCACTTTCTCGAACGCCTGGAATCCTTACCCAATCTGTTACCCCCGGAAACCATCCTTGTAACCATTGATGCCACTTCCTTATACATAAATATTCAGCACGTCCAGGGCCTCGCTGCGATGGAGCACTTCCTTTCACGCCGATCACCTGCCACCCTACCTAAAACCTCTTTCCTCATTACCTTAGCCAGCTTCATCCTGACCCACAACTTCTTCACTTTTGAAGGCCAGACATACCAACAATTAAAGGGAACAGCCATGGGTACCAGGATGGCCCCCTCGTACGCCAACCTATTCATGGGTCACTTAGAGGAAGCCTTCTTGGTTACCCAGTCCTGCCAACCCAAAGTTTGGTACAGATTTATTGATGACATCTTCATGATCTGGACTCACAGTGAAGAAGAACTCCAGAATTTCCTCTCCAACCTCAACTCCTTTGGTTCCATCAGATTCACCTGGTCCTACTCCAAATCCCACGCCACTTTCCTTGACGTTGACCTCCATCTGTCCAATGGCCAGCTTCACACGTCCATCCACATCAAACCAACCAACAAGCAACAGTACCTCCATTATGACAGCTGCCACCCATTCCACATCAAACGGTCCCTTCCCTACAGCCTAGGTCTTCGTCGCAAATGAATTTGCTCCAGTCTGGAATCCCTGAACCATTACACCAACAACCTGACAACAGCTTTCGCATCCCGCAACTACCCTCCCGACCTGGTACAGAAGCAAATAACCAGAGTCACTTCCTCATCCCCTCAAACACAGAACCTCCCACAGAAGAACCACAAAAGTGCCCCACTTGTGACAGGATACTTTCCAGGACTGGACCAGACTCTGAATGTGGCTCTCCAGCAGGGATACGACTTCCTCAAATCCTGCCCTGAAATGAGATCCATCCTTCATGAAATCTTCCCCACTCCACCAAGAGTGTCTTTCCGCCTTCCACCTAACCTTCATAACCTATTACTTCATCCCTATGAAATCCCCAAACCACCTTTCCTACCCTCTGGCTCCTACCCTTGTAACACCCCCGGTGTAAAACCTGTCCCATGCACCCTCCCACCACCACCTACTCCAGTCCTGTAACCCGGAAGGTGTACACGATCAAAGGCAGAGCCACGTGTGAAAGCACCCACGTGATTTACCAACTGACCTGCCTACACTGTGACGCATTCTACGTGGGAATGACCAACAAAAAAATGTCCATTCACGTGAATGGACACAGGCAGACAGTGTTTGTTGGTAATGAGGATCACCCTGTGGCTAAACATGCCTTGGTGCACGGCCAGCACATGTTGGCACAGTGTTATACCGTCTGGGTTATCTGGATACTTCCCACTAACACCAACCTGTCTGAACTCCGGAGATGGGAACTTGCTCTTCAATCTATCCTCTCTTCCCGTTACCCACCAGGCCTCAATCTCCGCTAATTTCAAGTTGCCGCCACTCATACCTCACCCGTCATTCAACAACATCTTTGTCTCTGCACTTCCACCTCGACTGACATCTCTGCCCAAACTCTTTGTCTTTGAATATGTCTGCTTGTGTCTGTATATGTGTGGATGGATATGTGTGTGTGTGTGTGCGTGAGTGTATACCCGTCCTTTTTTCCCCCTAAGGTAAGTCTTTCCGCTCCCGGGATTGGAATGACTCCTTAACCCTCTCCTTTAAAACCCACATCCTTTTGTCTTTCCCTCTCCTTCCCTCTTTCCTGATGAAGCAACCGTTGGTTGCGAAAGCTAGAATTTTGTGTGTATGTTTGTGTTTGTTTGTGTGCCTATCGACCTGCCAGCGCTTTCGTTTGGTAAGTCACATCATCTTTGTTTTTAGATATATTTTTCCCACGTGGAATGTTTCCCTCTATTATATTCATAAATCAATACTTAAATATACAGCTCTAAAGCTGGCAGTATATTTACAATGTGAAGTTGATGTTTTTATGTTCTGGTATGTTGATATTTTTGCCACAGATATATTGATATATTGAAAATTCTTCTCGATATATTGAGAGCTGATAATGATATTTTTTTAAAGTATCGATATATCAGATTCTTGATATTTTTAAAAAATATCAACAGTCCTAGTCACAATCACATCCGTATGTAATTCTCACTTCCAGCTGAGAAAATCCTGAAGCTCTTCATTCCTACATTCAGCAGAACAATTCATCCAGGGCTTGTCATTTCTCTTAAATAGAGATGTAAGATATACAGTAGTGTGAGAAGGATTTTCAGCAATCTCCCTGCAGTCATCTTTGTGTAGTTGAGACACAGTCCAATCTGTTGCCAGCCTTCCATTAACCCATAATCTTCTGTACCAAGATCTTTTCTCAAAGAGCCTAAATCATAAGAGAGAGTGCTGAGCCTTGCACTTTACAAGTATAATGCTGACCAGCTACTCACTCCTCAATGAGTTCTGTACTAATTCTTCTCTTATACCTATTCTTTAGCTGGAAACTGTTCTTCAACTTTTTAACCTTTGCTTGTACTTCCTTCTGTCTATTGCCCAACTGTTCACAGAACATCTTTCACTGTATAGCCAAACTGTTCCTGAATTCATTGGCTTCTTTGCACACTTTCAACATATTGTGTAAAGCAATGAATTTGTTAGAGACTTCTAGAATAAAGCTAGCAGGCTTGCAGCATCTCTTGAATCTCCTGCCTGATTTTCTACATTTGACTACAGTGCAGTTACTTACCCATTTCCTAACCAGATTGATGTCAGCTGTAGCTCTCAATTGTTCTAATAATGCTTTTGCTATTGCCAAATCATGTTGTAAACTAACAGGTTATATTTTCATTATTTTATAGAAACTCCATTGTATTTATCTCACCCAACTGGGAAATGTTGAAAATTAATACATCATCAATGAATGACCGAACAAAACTCAAAAAGGAATTTTAATGTAGTTCATTTTTTAAGGACAGGCACATGAAAATAGTGTTTCCCTTCTGTAATCTGAACAATTTGGCCTTTTTTCGGCACATTTCAAAGCTCTTTGTCTGTATGTAGATATTTGACATCATGGAAAAAGCACAGTTCTGATGGAAAAACAGTCGTCCCTGCAGTTGGTATGTGTGTAACATCTTAGACAGGATTTTTGTTTGATGAATTCCTCTATATTAGGTACATATAATGATTCATTACTTCACTAGTGATAGTAAAAAATTTGGATTACTTGTAAAATTGGTAGCTGCTGTATCTCAGATTTGGCTTTAGAGGTGAGCAATAATTAGAAATATATCTTTTACTTCTTCTCTTTGCAAGAGTGACAATGTATTCATTATTTGTTGTTTTCTTTTAAAAGTTGCAGTCTACATAACTTTTTCACAGTGCATAAGTTTTAAACCTCTTCTATTTTATTTTTTTTTTAATTTCAAAATTCTTATATTAAATATAATGGGGAAGAACTAAGATGAAAAAACGGGGAATAAAAATTTGTTTAAGTCATCTCTGAACAACATTTGCACATTGTGTTATTTTAAATTTTTTTACTAATTTACGTGCAAGAATGTTTGTGACATAATTTTCTCTTTGCAGGAGTGTGGCTGTATTTGAGTATACCTAGCAGCAGTGCACATTATACTACTGTGAGGAATTGTTCCCAATAGGTGAATGCCCATAATTTAAAACAAATGATGATTCAGACTCTAGGCATGCATGTATTCAACCATTTCCGACACATTAATATCTCACTAAATTATCACTATGCACTCCAAAGTGAAATGTGATTTAAACAAGACTCCTGTAACACTGTATTGTCTCAGGTTCGATATGAAAAATTTAAAACTCCACATCATGAGGGGAAAGCTACAGTCTACATAAAAAAATGAAGATTGGTTTATAGGGATGGTGGGTATTTCAAGAACAGTGCTAATTAATGCCAAGAGCAAAAATACATCATCTTTTAAATTCTACTGGTGCTGTTACTTTTGTAGTGAATACCATATGTTATATTTCTATTTTGTGTGGTGTTTCATGTCCACAAAGGTTCCTCATGTCTAAAAGATCTGGGCCTAAAAGGAGAATTCACTTGACCTATGTGTACTATAAGGAATTGTTGTGTGGTTTTTGATAATTAGTATGAAAGTGGGTAATATGACAAAAAAAGAAATAAGCATTAGGTGAAAGACAGTGCACAGATTTATCATTTTATGGTAAAACAACTGTCCAGGTACTTAAATTTTATGTGCATATTGATTTCACATGTGAATGTATCATTGTCAAATGGTGTGATCTTATTTTGTTTGTTTACTAAGAAGTTTTATTGTTGTAATAACAATTCTGCAGAATAATTATTAAAATTAAATATTATGAAAACTGTTGCAAATTAGATATACAACACATTTATCCAGTTAACTGTTCCTTTTTTATTTATAAATAGTATGTATCTTGAAAGATAACACTAAAGATTAATAAATGTTGTTATAAGAGCATGAATAGCTTATATCTCTTATATTTTGTGCAGAATTTGCGTCATAAATTTCCATGAAAAATTATTTTGTGGGCACATAGAAAGTTGTTAAGTTTTAAGTGTGTAGCTTACATGTAATCGATACAAAGCATTACATTGTTAGTTCGTTACAATCTGTTGTCATAAATTCTATGACTTCAGCATCTTCATTGCAAAGTGGATTAAAAATAATATTTTCCATAAATGATAGTAACTCTGTGCAAATTGTTGACTACTTGCAAAAGAAGCAGTATGATATTACACATTTGCAGGACATTTCCATCAGAAACGCTTGACAATATCTGCCTTCCTCATCCCCCCCCCCCCCCCCCCTTGAATTTTTATGTGTGTTCTAAAATATTCCCTCTTGTGTCATGTCCCTCACTATTTTAAGGTACAAACTGTACAACAGTGGCTAACAGCTGAAAATTTATTTTGTGGATGAATTTGTCTTCATTTCCTGTTTCTTGTTCCCACTTCTTTCTTGAAGGTATTGTTGAGTACTCATTTGCCTTGATAACTTATCCTCTTTCTTCTCAAGATATTGACTATCCAATGGCATCTAACATAATGTTTCCTTAAGTCTAACATAGGATACCAGAAAGAAAATGCATAATAAAGAGAAATTCCAAATATATGCATGAGCTGAAAGTGTGCAATACGTGTCAACAGTAATATTTCAGATGAAGTACTAAAATTAGTTAAGAGTAAAAGGCCACATTGTAACACCAGAGTAGGTAACAAAAATGTTCACTCATATTCAGATGAAATACAAAAAAACAAAATGTTGTATAAGCCTGGAAGAATGAATTGAGTTTATATTATTTTTATTTACAAACTAAAGAATATCAATCCCATTCAAAGGAATAACGCTACAAAAATTAATGTGAAGGTCAGTGGATATTATCACTTTTCACTGCAGTAATAAAAATGAAGGGTCATATTAGTAAAAGATTTTTATGGCTGCATACCTCATTCCTTTCTGCTCCTCACTAAGGCTGAGCAAAGAATAGTGCAAGGCATTTCTGCTTCTAGTTTTATATTTATGAATGTTATCATTGTTTTCAAACTGTCACTGAAGGGTGACAATGAACTTCTTAAGGGAGTAAATGTGCTATGAAGTGTGAAGCTTCAAAAATTTCCAGAATAATCAAGAAGCAACATGTGGGTGTCATCAGCCAAGGTGTTAGCTCTCCTGGGATCTGTGAATGATAATCTGCTTTTACAACGGGTGAGTGTAGATGAAAAACCTTGTCAGTAAAGTAAAAGGTACAGGGCGAATTGAACTACATGAAAAAGAAGTAAATTAGTTACAACTATGGTGTCCACACACTTCATTCAACATGTAAACATCACTACAGATATTCAAATTTGGGTTATGGCATGTGCAATACGTCTGCCATCATCAACAATGAGATGGTACAGATTGATAGCAAAATTCTGCATGAGCAGCTGAAATATTGGGACATTAATGCTGTTGATGACCTCCTGAATGACTGTTTGCAGCTCAGCAATTGTTTTGGGGTTACTGCTGACACCTTGTTTTTAATACAGACCCACAAAAGAGTCACTTGTATTCAGATCTGGGGAGTATAGTGGCCAATTGAGGCCCATGCCAGTGGCCTCTGGGCACCCCAGATCCAGAATGCAGTCCCCAAAGTGCTCGAGGACATCAAACACATTCCTGCTGCTCGAGCTCCATCTTGTACACACACTACTGCAGTCTCAGGCAACTGAAACCACACTGTGAGCAGCAGCACTAGTGCATGATGGGATTGGCAACTGGTTAGGGGCAAGGCAGAGGCTGGAGCAGGGAGGGGGAGGAATAGTATGATGGAGGTGGTGGACAGTGAAGTGCTGCAGGTTAGATGGAGCGCAGGGGAGAAATGGGGAGGGGGCAGGTGATGGGAAGTAGTGGAAAAGGAGAGAGATAAAAAGATTGGGTGTGATGGGGGAATGATGGATGTGTAGTGCTGGAATGGGAACAGGGAAAGGGCTGGCTGGGTGAGGACAGTGACTAATGAAGGTTGAGGCCAGGAGGGTTACAGGAACATAGGATGTATTGCAGGGAAAGTTCCCACCTGCACAGTTCAGAAAAGCGGCTGATAGTGGGAAGGATCCATATGGCACAGGCTGTGAAGCAGCCATTGAAATGAAGGATATCATGTTTGACAGTGTGTTCAGTAACAGGGTTGTCCACTTGTTTCTTGGCCACAGTTTGTCGGTGGCCATTCATGCGGACAGACAGCCTGATGATTGTCATACCTACATAGAATGCAGTACAGTGGTTGCAACTTAGCTTGTAGACCACATCACTGGTTTCACAGGTAGCCCTGCCTTTGATAGGATAGGTGATGTTAGTGACCGGACTGGAGAAGGTGGTGGTGGAAGGATGATGGGATAGGTCTTGCATCTATATCTATTACAGGCATATGATCCATGAGGCAAGGGATTGGGAGCAGGGGTTGCATAGTTAATTAGTTAGTTAGTTACATGTTCCATTGATCAATCTGACGGTAACCATTATGATGTGGAACGTGTCAAGTGCATAAGCAATGAAAACATGAATGAAGCTTAAAATTTTTATTACCTACCCCATTCCCTTAAATGGCAGAAAATGCATATGGTATATCAATAGATTTATTTATTTCAATTCAAGCATTCATCTATGGTATAAAAGGAGTTGCCAAGGACACACGATGTCAATTTATTTTTAAAACTGTTAGTGCTGTCTGTCAGACATTTTGTTTCATTGGTAATTTATCAAAAAGTTGTACAGCAGCATATTTTATCCCTTTCTGTGCCAAAGATAGGTTAAGTAGAGGATAGCGTAAGTTTTTCTTTCTTCTGGTGTTATAATCATGAATGGACAAGTATACTGTGTGGATGGCGGGATACCGCTGTGGGAAGGGTGGGAAGAATAGTGGGTAGGACATTTCTCATTTCAGAGCAAGACAAGAGGTAATCAAAGGCCTGATGCAGAATGTAATTAAGTTGCTCCCGTCCTGGGTGGTACTGAGTTACGAGGGGAATGCTTCTCTGTGCTGGACGGTGGGACTTTAGGAGGTGGTGGGAGGCTGGAAAGATAAGACATGGGAGATTTGCTTTTGTACAAGGTTTGGAGGATAATTACGATCAGTGAAGGCTTCAGTGAGACCCTCAGTATATTTCAAGAGGGACTGCTCATCACTGCAGATGTGATGACCATTGGTGGCTAGGCTGTATGGAAGGGACTTCTTGGTATGGAACGGGTGGCAGCTGTTAAAGTGGAGGTATTGCTCATGGTTAGCAGGTTTGACATGGGTGGAGGTACTGATGTAGCCATATATGAGGTGGAAATCAACATTTAGGAAGGTGGCTTGTTGGGTTGAGTAGGACCAGGTGAACCAAATGGGTTATCCATATAGCAAAGATGTCGTCAATGAACCTGAACCAGGTGAGGAGTTTAGGATTCTGGGCTTTTAGAAAGGATTCCTCTAAATGGCCCATGAATAGGCTGGCATAGGATGGTGCCATGCAGGTGCCCATAGCCGTACCCTGGATTTGTTTGTAGGTAATGTCTTCAAAGGAGGAGTAATTGTGGGTAAGGATATAGTTGGTCATGGCAACTAGGAAGGAGTTGTTGGTCTGGAATCCACTGGGCGCTGAAAAAGGTAGTGTTCAATAGCGGTAAGGCCATGGGCACTAGGAATGTAAGTGTACAGCGAGATGGCATAAACAGTGGTAAGCAGGGCACTGTGTGGTAAAGAGACAGGAACTGTAGATAGTCGATGGAGGAAATGGTTGGTATCTTTTATATATGAGGATAGCTTCTGGGTAATAGGCTGAAGATGTTGGTCTATGAGAGCAGAAGTTCTCTCGGTGGGGCACAGTAACCAGCCAAATGGGTCATCCAGGGTGGTTAGGTTTATGGACTTTAAGAAACATGTAGAAAGTAGGAGTGCAGGGAATGGAGAGTGGAGAATGGTGAGTGAAGAGATAGACTCCAAGGAGTGGTTCTGGGATGGGCCTAAGGATTTGAGTAGTGACTGGAGGTCCTGCTGGATTACTGGGGGTATTGGGTCACTGTGGCAAATTCTGTAGGTGGAAATATCTGAAAGCTGGTGGAGTCCTTCCACCAGGTAATTCTTGTGGTTCAAAACAACAGTGGTGGAGCCTTTATTTGCAGGTAAGATTATAAGGTTGGGATCAGATTTTAGATGGTGGACTGTGGTTCTTTCTCCAGATGGAAGGTTAGTTTGCATGTTGAGGGATTTGGGGAATGATGGTGAGGCAAGGTTTGAGGTTAAGAAATTCTGGGAAGTTAACAGGGGGTGGATTGGGGGCCATGAGGCTGGATCACAGTTGGATGCAGGAGTGAACCGAGCTTCTCTCCTTTTCTGCTACTTTCCACCCTCCCCCCTCACCTCTCCCCTGTCCTCAGTCTAACCTGCAGCACTTCACTGTCCACCACCTCCACCATACTACCCCACCCCCTCTCCAGCCTAGCCTCCTTCTTACCCCCACCCAGTCACCATTCCCACGAAGCACTGGTGCTGCTGCTCACAGTATGGTTTCAGTCAAATTAGACTTCAGTAGTGTGTGCGAGTTGCTTTTGCATAGGTATGTGAAGCGTGTGTGTGTGTGTGTGTGTGTGTGTGTGTGTGTGTGTGTGTGTGTGTGTGTGTGTGTGTGTGTGTTGTTGACGAAGACCTTAATGGCCGAAAGCTTTAATTGTAAGAGTCTTTTTGTGCCTCTCTGCAATTCAGCATCTCTGCTATATGGTGAGTAGTAACTTTCTTTCTCATAATATTGTTGCTTGACATTAGATTTACTTTAGACTGGGTTGGGTTGTTTGGGGGAGAAGACCAGACAGCAAGGTCATCGGTCTCATCAGATTAGGGGAGAACAGGGAAGGAAGTCGGCTGTGCCCTTTCAAAGGGACCATCCTGGCAATTGCCTTGAGCGATTTAGGGAAATCATGGAAAACTTAAATCAGGATGGCGGGATTGAACCATTATCCTCCCGAATGTGAGTCCAGTGTGCTAGCCACTGTGCCACCTCACTCGGTACTTTAGATTAATCTCCCCTCCTTCTATCAGCTGACAGTGAGCACATAAAGTGGAATAACCCATTAAGCACCAATCAAAATCAGTCTAAATGAAATGTTAAATAACCAACTGACTATTCCTTGTATTGCCTGTCTTGTATTTTGACATTACATTACAGCCAGTCCACATTGCAGGGAATAACAACATGTGACTGTTTTTTGTAACCCTATCTTCACCATTTCCTACACCACACCAAAAGTCAGAATTCAGGCACTATTATTGTTTTCTTTTGTCTGTTTATCTTTACTTTTGTATTGTTCTCTCTTGTGAGTATCCTTCTCACTCACATTATGATAGCCCAGACATCAAACAACTCTACCATTATTGTTTCCGATTTTCTGTATTAGATTATCATTTTCTTTCACTATATCATTACTTTTGCAGTGTTCTCTCTTCTTCATATTCATTTGCATACATGTTAAACTTGTAAGGAATGACAGTTCACACATGGAACAACTCAAACATTATTGTTTTCTCTTGACAGCACTGTCTTGTATTTAGGCTACATCTTGTAAAGGAAGGCAGCTCAGCCATGAAGCAATAAGCCCAGCAGCTGGCGCAGCAGAGGGGTAATGTGAGTGGGGAGGAGCAGCATCCCACCCTTTCATCCTCCAACCTGGCAAAGAGATTGGCGCAACCATCAGACTACTGCCAGTCTGGCCATGACGGCCACCTAGGTAATGTGGAGGAAGACACACGCCCAGACAATCTCTGCCCCAGCAGAAAACAGTTCAAGTGGTGGACTGCCACAACTGCAACACCTACAGTGCAGCACAAGTCACCCAAAAACTCCTACATTGAAAAAAGCAGGATGTTTGGGGGCCAGATGCCCAAATTGTATCTGACCAACACCTCCAAAGCACACTTTCTTATTGTAATAAAGCAACAACCACAGAGTATAAAAAGCACAATCACACATAAAAAATGCAAAAAGATCCAGCAAAGTGAAAGGGATAGCCTTCACACCATGCCACAACAAGAAAAGATCATTCCATGGATTACAGGAAATTCAAGACACTGGCCACAGCTTCATACTGTTTGGATTCACTGGTCAAGGAAACTGTGGAAATACAATTGGCAGACAACCTGATCAAACAAGATCAGGGTTTTCAGCTCAACAAATCATGGAATTCACTCACTTAACATCTGTGCTCTCAAAGGAATTATTGCTGTGAGACTTCCCACGCTGGCATTCCAACACATGCCATCAATTTTAATATACAACCACATAATCCATTAGCACTGCATTTTTGCTGACTCTGCACTTACATTCTTTTGCTCTTAGATGCATGAAGTTTTATCTGTGACTGATCTTTGCTACCCTCCCTGTTTACCTTTCACCTGTTGCTTCATAACCTGGGTTGTGAGTAACTGAATCCACTTTCCCTTCTTCCCGTTTTTTCCCCTCTCTCCTCCCTGACGAAGGAACAAAGTTCCGAAATCTAGGATACGTAAATTTTCTGTTCTGTTTTGTGTATCTATTGGCTGTACTGAGATGAGGTAAGTACTGGCCAGCCCCTCTATCTCTTTGTTAGTATTTGTTTCAGTTCTTTCTTCATTCAGTCATACCACGGTCACAAAGAGTGTACAAAAAACTGGATAAACTGTGTTTGAATAAGTTGTCAACAGATGAACACCCTATTCATAATCTCTGCCACATTAGTTGGTGTAAATATCTACAAGCTCAGAGGGATAACAACCCCTACATTCACAAAGAGAGGCTTCCAAATTGTATTCTGGATCTTGTCAAGCCCACTTACAGGTTTCTGGCTGATCATGCACTTCTCAAAAAGTGTGTTCATGGCAAAACCCAAAATCCAAATGAGTCTCTAAATTCACTCATATAGAAACGATGCCCTAAAAACACATTTGCATCTGCTATAGTTGTCATAATTGCAACCTATGGTGCAGTTATTGTATTTAATGATGGGAACATCAGGAGGATGATGGTATTCGAAAGAATGGGCTTCAAGATAGGAAATTTTACTCGAGACATCATAAGAAAGCATGTCTCTGCAGCTGAAAAGTCAGTTGAAGGCCTGGTAAAGGAAAGAAGGCAGACAACAAGAAACCAGAAGAGAAGCCTTGAAGGGAAAGATGGCCCAGAGTACAAATGTGATGCCTTCTGAGGAAGTGACATAAGGAAAGAAGTTAGGTTGAACTTTAAATTGCATTTCCTGAAAAGTTTTTTTTTTTTTTTAAGTTTATGTACCTTTTCCTCAGATTCTATGAATGCCAGAGTTATGAATTTTGTACATATATTTCTATAAACCTAATAAATGTTGTCTCAAGAGCAAATTTTGAAATTCTGATTGCAAGTTGAGATATGGGGCAAAGTGCATGGAATTTTGCATGAATTTAAAATTTACTTGTAGAATTATAATTAAAAAATTATGAAAATTCTCCTATCTGACCTATTTCAAAAACCTCAGGAGAGAAGCTTACAACAAATAAAGATATGAAACAGAAATGTTTGTAGAAATCTCTTGAATACTTTCTGAGAAAAAGGAACATTCATTATTTTTTGAAAATAAAACTTCAAATTTCATTTTAAAAAATTGAATATATATACATTCAAAGGATTTTATATGTAAATGTGTTACTTTCATGTAAAGTGTGGTACAAAATTTCATTGCTATATCTCCAAAAGTGCGGATTTGGTGCATTTTTGAAATAGTGTGTGTTTTTCATCCACATCTCCCCCTTAAATGCTTTTGATAAATCACAAAAAGTACCAGCTGGCAGTACTATATCATTACATTTAAAAAAATCAGCTTGAGTAATTGAAAACTGACATGTTCTGTAGACAGGTACTGTTGATATGCAGACTGGAAAATGATTAAGTGCCTTATTTTGAGATAGGTATGTTATTGTTTTTGAGCTCATAATGTTGTCCACTACCTTCAAGAAGGAAGGAAGTAGAGATACTATTCATTAATCATTAATATATGTCTTACTATCCTATTGTACAGCAATGTGTGTGGAAATAAAGTACAAAAACACATTTGCATATGCTACAGTTGTCAGAATTGCAACTTATGGTGCAGTTATTGTATTTAATGATGGGAATGTCAGGAGGATGAAGGTACTAGAAAGAATGGGATTCAAGATAGGATATTTTACTCAAGACATAGAAGAAAAAAATAAATTTACAGCATGTCTCTACAGCTGAAAAGTCAGTTGAAGCCCAGGCCTGGTAATATTACTATGGTAGTAATATGTGATTGAATACATAACATATAAGTGAAAAACAGAATTTTAGTAATTCACTTGATTTATTATCAACACTGACACTGCTTTTGCTTCTGAGGGAGTTGCTTATATATATAAACTTACATATATAATGAAATAGTTGTGATTTGGCTGTATGTATGTGGTAATGTAATTGCTTGTAGCATATATGTATTTTTTTTTAACTTCATTACTGCCCATACCAATCTTCTAAGTTACTTCAAGGATGTGGTTATTAAATTGTTCGGCTACCTGACTGCCTTAAGTGATTTCCCAGCTTCTCTTTAATGCTGATATTTATTTAATTTATTTGCCTGAATTATTAATTTAGGACATTATACAGGGTAGTATATTGGCTGTAGGCCACCCACATTACACTTCCAGCACATCTTTGCACTACAAGTTATCCTTGGCCCACAGCCATCTCTCCTCCAGAGACTATTTACAAATACCACAAGGGCATCATCTACAGTGGATACAATACTGTATACAAACAGTCCCTTCATACTCCACTTGTTACAGGTGCCACCGGGTGGCAGCCATGCATCTGAGCAATTTCCAGCACATAAATTCAATAACTCACTCAGTTCTGGGCAAGAAGCTGGCTACACCTTGTTGCCCATCAACTGGAACTTTTCAAGACCAGACTGGATGCTCTGCTCCATGTCACACCATCTCCCCACTGCTTCATTGTACACCACACAGTGCAGCCTTCCTGGGTGCCACCCTACAGCCAGATGGGATGAATCTTCCCTTGGAATTTGTATAATGCCTGTGTACTTTATGTCTGTTACTTTCAAGTGATCACAAATGATTTTTCAGTTGTTATTTGATATAAATTTATATGCAAACTTGTGCTATGAATAAAGTATTCTTTACTTCAATGTGGGAATCATCACTTACTACTGTGTGCATCACCCAATATGGAACTTAGTAGTGTCGCTGAAGGAATTTGCAGTTGGTGGTGAAGATAAAAAAGGCTCAACGATGACAACAAGGATAAAAGACATATTTTCTGTTAAGCTCTTGTCTCATGGAAGACATTGCTTTAATGTCAAGGTTGGATGCTTTGTTTGTGCGATGACTTCACACTGTGTGTACATTTTTGTACTCTGTGGGTTTTGAATACCATTTGTTCATTTGCTATTTCCATTGTGTTTCTGGAGGTCTCATTGCTAGTGGCAAAATAATATCACATGGGATGGTTCATCATTGGTGCAACTGTCTGTGGCAAACCAGTGTCATGAGGGATGGTTCATCACAGATCCCTGGTATTTCATGTCTGTGTGTCAGTGTTGATACAGTGTCAGACTTCACACCAGCACTTCCTCTGCCTCTAGTGCCATCACTCAATTTTTGTGCAATCTCTTCATCTCATCCGCATCCCACCCGCCACCACCTTAAGCCATGCCCAACATTGCTCTGCTCATGGTAGCCATAGTTGACTCTTCTCAGATGGTTTTCATCACCTGGACATCTGTTGGTTTGAGTCCACATGCTATAGCACCTGGGGCCATTGGCCACTGTTATTATGTCATGACTCTCTGATCCCCTCCCTTCAACCATGCCTGATGCTGCCCTGCCATTTCATGCCTGTGTCACAAAGCTACAGTCATGGCTGTATACCATATGAGGGAGGCAAAGCCCTAGACAATTATCTGACTTCCCCAACACCCCTCCACCCTCATTACCTGTCCTCATCCACCAACCACTTTCTGCCCCCCCCCCCCCTCTCACCATGAGTCTGATGATGCTTCTATCGCACTGCACCTTCACCATGAGAGTGCATTCATGACTGGCGTCCATCAGAAGGATGGCACAAAATATATTCTAGCACTGAGATCACCATTTACATTCTCTTCCACTGCATCTGAAGCTGTGTTTACATTGAAACCAAGACCAGCTCTCTGCACAATGACTCCACTGCCACCCAGGCATTGCACTTTCCCTGCCATGCTCAATGCTGCTCATTTTCTGCACCTTCACCTTGGTGCAGCCATGGATGGCCTACCTTCCCATGTGCTACACTTCACTGTTGCTGAGCATGCAGTCTGCAACCAAAGTGTTGTCCCTTGGCTCCATTACATCTGAACCAGTTGCTGTCCTTCCTTGGATAAGCCCGACACTGCCCACCAAAACACACTGCTGCTGCCATCTGCAACAGCCAAGTTTGGCCTATTTCTCTCAAGGACAGAACAGCAATTCATGCCTTTGTTCTAGGTAACACACATTGTTCTTTGTGTAGATTCTTTCTATGTTCATATGCACACTGCAGTGATGACCCTCCCCCTGACTTGGCCTCTCTCCAGCCAACTTTTTCCATGTTCCTGCACACATTGTGGTGATAGCCTACCAGCACCCCTGACCTCTCTCTGGTCAGCTTTCTCTAGTGCCCTTGAGCACCCCACATTTGGTGGTGACTCTTCCTCCACTCCGATCACCTCTCGTTTGCTCTCTTTGCCCCTTTTCATGGCATCATCCTATATTCCCACAATCCTTATGCATATCAGTGCACTCTTCATGTAATCACACCCCTTCCTGCCCTGTATGCTATCACAACCAGTGACCACTCTCCATAGGTTCATCAGCATCCACTGACATTGCATCAGCTGCTGGCACCATCAAGCTCCAAGTACTGCTTTAGTTGAGCCAAGTCTCCCAGCTACCAGCTATGAAGTGGCAACTTTGGGTTACTGGGTCTCTGATTGAGGGCTGTTGGATGGCTCAAACCTGGCTACTTTCTACCCTACCACCAATTCTTTTGCAATTTCTTCACAACATCCACTTATCAGGATTGTGTGGCAGCCACTTTGGACTCACCATCTCACTGGCACTCTCAAGCTTTTCCAATTTCTCAAGAGCGGAGGGATGTTGTATATCAGTTGTAAGCCAACCGTGTTACTCTTACAGCACATCTTTACCCTGTGGGCTGCTTACCCTTGTCCCACAGGCATCTCACATCTGGAGACTATTTACAAGTGCCATGACGATATCACATATTGTGGACACAATACAGTGTACAAACAGTCTCTTCATACTCTACTTGTTATAGGCACCACCAGTATCACCAGACACACTTCCAACCAGTGCGTATCATGAAATGCTGCTAATGATGAAACAAGTTCCACCCACATGTCACATTATCACTGACTTACTTCCACCCTGCTGGATATTTAAGGCAGATATCAGTCTCCAGCACCAGAATTCAACTGCTCACTTTAGTTTTAGGCCAGAGTCAGTCAGCAATGCCTTGCAGCCCATCAATAGGAACTCATTGAGACCAGCCAAGACATACCACTCTACACCATACCCTTATCCCCCTGCTTCACAATAATCCAAACAGTGTGGCCTTCCTGGACACTGCGCTACAGCCATTTAGGATGTAGGTTCCTTCAGAATTGTTATAACACCAGTGGACTTTGTTTCTGTCTCTTTCAAGTAAACACAAATGATTTTTCAGTTCTCATTAGAAATAAATTTATTTGTGAACTTGTGCTGAATAAGGTGTTCTTTACATCAAACTTGGAATCATTATTTACAAAAATATTTTCTTCCACTAGTACATAAGGACTTGAGTTTCTCTCATTCAGCAACCAGCCGAGCAGCCCAGAGGAAGACCATTTGCAACAGTGACCAAAACACTGGAGAATTTTAAATATTGAAAAAGCAGTCATATACCTGGAAGAATTTTATTGACCATATTTTCTTATTCTAGCAAGAATTCATATATTTTCATTCCTCACTGTCATTACCCAATTTTTGATAGCAATAGTCCCATTAGGTTAACTACAATAATTTTTAGAAAGAGATACAAATAACTGAAGATTTTTAAGGAGGACATGGAGTTGAAATTATTAGTGACCAAATAGCTGTCTCTCTATGAATGTCATCTGAAAATTCTCATTCTTATCTTCTTTTTCCAAAAATATTCTACTCCAAAAATTATTTGTGTTCAGATTCTTTTGTTACAGAATGTTAAGAGTCTCAAGTACCATAATAGTTGTTTCTCAGGTTCAGTTTTGTGGCTTGGATTTTTTTATTTCAAGAATGTATGCTCTCAATTGGAGAAGTTGTTAGTTTGCCAATTATTTACTCTGAAAGCTTCAGTTTTTAGCCAAGGGTAGAAATAACATCTCCAAAGTAGTGATTATAGTTTTGTCTTTTTTTCTAATTATCCAGTTCATAATTGAAGAGTCTTGCTCTTTTGCTTACTATAATTTTGTGTCCTCTGTTTCTGCTGTCTTCTGTGGTAATCTTAAAATTATAACAATAGGTATTGATTGTTATTCAGAATGTGCATCTTCTAATCATTCCCATCTTTTCTGCTATTAAAGTTCATTACCTTAAAAGAATGAAACCACAAACCTCATTTTAGTACTAATGAGTTTATTAATGAGTTGTAGTTCACCAATATTGTAAACAATTGCAACATAAAAGGGGGACACTCGTGTTTAAAGATCAGTGGGGCAGTAACTATTAAGTCTGTTAAGATCTTTTTTTTTTAACTTCTCTGTCATAATTCATTG
This sequence comes from Schistocerca nitens, assembly GCF_023898315.1. Classification (NCBI taxonomy): domain Eukaryota; kingdom Metazoa; phylum Arthropoda; class Insecta; order Orthoptera; family Acrididae; genus Schistocerca; species Schistocerca nitens. The sequence continues at coordinate 156,222,126 of NC_064622.1, forward strand.
TAGTTGCTTCTTCTTTAAGTAGGCTCAGTGGTCTGAAGAGGTATAGCACCTCACTGTGGGGTGCAGTAGGTTAAAGAGGTTTTCTATCTGTGCTGTATATTAATATTTGAATTTAAAGTTGCGAATGCTCCACACACAATTATTTCCAATCATAATTCACAGATGGAACCAAAAATGCTACTTCTTATGGCAAAACAAAGCAGAGTCCAGATTTATGACCAACATTGGCACATGCCAAAAATAAACTCAGATTCAAAGTGATCAGTGATGATGCTCATGTGGTGCTGCAATTCAAATATGCTACAATTACACATCGATTGCTTACATCAGAAGATACAATTTATAAGTCAGGAATTTTTCATGACATTTGCTTTGCAGGCATTATTAAAATTAGAATATAAGATTTATTTAAATAACAATAAGAATAACAAGCATAACAACAACAGTAACAATAGATTGAAATTAGTTCAAAAGTGTTTTTCAAAATTAGAGTGAGCACAACTTATTGTATTTTAAAATATTTTCTTTTAGTATATTTGTACCTAACTGAAATAATTTTCCATAACGTATTTAGTCATAACAAAGGAAACCAAAATTTATACAATTTCTGAGATGTTTTATGTATTTGTACATATCAGGTACTACCATAGTTTGTATGTATTCAGTGTTCCAGCTTGTGGTGTAAACAGAGTCATTGATCACTTTCATGACATCTGTCTATGTTGAGTAATCCAATTGTTTTTGTGTCTGAAGCATTCTGGTTCATGGTGAAAATAGGATATTGATAACTTTGACTGCAATAGCATATCAAGAAGTTGGTAAGCATGAAATTGCAAACAAAATTCAATGCTCAAGTAATGGAACTGTCCAATGATCAATTCTGACAACTGTAGAAGTAATTAATTATGTGAAGGTGAAGTCTGTTTAACTTTTGGAGGTGCCTTGATTAATACAATTACGTAACATATATTGACATATTAATTAAATATTTTGCAAAATACTTTTTTTTAAATCAAAGTTTTACAAACATTCTGATTTTCAGATAGTAAAACGTTAGATGAAACATTAAGAAAGTTCATATCTCTTACAAGAAAACTAGTCACTGCTTGCATATTGATACAATATTTCCAGAATTAGCATAATTTAAATATTTCTATCCAAATATGATAGGGTTCTGTATTATTGCAAAACTGACTCGAAATTAAAGTTATCTCATGTTTAAACATGCATAACAAATTTCAAACCATCACCTACTTCAAAAATGACATAACTTCAAAAAGGCAAAGAAAATGGTTACTACCTGTACACAAAAGTGGGAGAAAGAATTAATATGCCAAATTGACTTGTTTCTCAGCATGGAAAACAGTCAAAATTTTAATATTTTCATTGTGCACTAAAACTCCTCAAGTATATTCTTCTAAAAACGCCTTCTAACAATCTACTCATTTTTGATGGAATCTCCCTCCCTTTTACATAAACTGCTTTTAAGAAAAATCAGTAGATACTAGTCAGCATACATTATTATACTACAACTACTTTCCACAATTAATTATTATTTCTTTCTCTGTAATACCATCATCCTCCCCCCATGAACCATCGACCTTGCCGTTGGTGGGGAGGCTTGCATGTCTCAGCGATACAGATAGCCGTACCGTAGGTGCAACCACAACAGAGGGGTATCTGTTGAGAGGCCAGACAAACGTGTGGTTCCTGAAGAGGGGCAGCAGCCTTTTCAGTAGTTGCAGGGGCAACAGTCTGGATGATTGACTGATCTGGCCTTGTAACAATAACCAAAACGGCCTTGCTGTGCTGGTACTGCGAACGGCTGAAAGCAAGGGGAAACTACGGCCGTAATTTTTCCCGAGGGCATGCAGCTTTACTGTATGGTTAAATGATGATGGCGTGCTCTTGGGTAAAATATTCTGGAGGTAAAATAGTCCCCCACTCGGACCTCCGGGCGGGGACTACTCAGGAGGACGTCGTTATCAGGAGAAAGAAAACTGGCGTTCTGCGGATCGGAGTGTGGAATGTCAGATCCCTTAATCGGGCAGGTAGGTTAGAAAATTTAAAAAGGGGAATGGATAGGTTAAAGTTAGATATAGTGGGCATTAGTGAAGTTCAGTGGCAGGAGGAACAAGACTTCTAGTCAGGTGACTACAGGGTTATGAACACAAAATCAAAAAGGGGTAATGTAGGAGTAGGTTTAATAATGAATAGGAAAATAGGAATGCGGGTAAGCTACTACAAACAGCATAGTGAACGCATTATTGTGGCCAAGATAGATACGAAGCCCACACCTACTACAGTAGTACAAGTTTATATGCCAACTAGCTCCGCAGATGACGAAGAAATTGAAGAAATGTATGATCAAATAAAAGAAATTATTCAGATAGTGAAGGGTGACGAAAATTTAATAGTCATGGGTGATTGGAATTCAGTAGTAGGAAAAGGAAGAGAAGGAAACGTAGTAGGTGAATATGGACTGTGGCAAAGAAATGAAAGAGGAAGTTGCCTGGTGGAATATTGCACAGAGCACAACTTAATCATAGCTAACACTTGGTTCAAGAATCATAAAAGAAGGTTGTATACATGGAAGAAGCCTGGAGATACTGACAGGTTTCAGATAGATTATATAATGGCAAGACAGAGATTTAGGAACCAGGTTTTAAATTGTAAGACATTTCCAGGGGCAGATGTGGACTCTGACCACAATCTATTGGTTATGAACTGCAGATTAAAACTGAAGAAACTGCAAAAAGCTGGGAATCTAAGGAGATGGGACCTGGATAAACTGACTAAACCAGAGGTTGTACAGAGTTTCAGGGAGAGCATAACAGAACAATTGACAGGAATGGGGGAAAGAAATACAGTAGAAGAAGAATGGGTAGCTTTGAGGCATGAAGTAGTGAAGGCAGCAGAGGATCAAATAGGTAAAAAGACGAGGGCTAGTGGAAATCCTGGGGTAACAGAAGAAATATTGAATTTAATTGATGAAAGGAGAAAATATAAAAATGCAGTAAATGAAGCAGGCAAAATGGAATACAGACGTCTCAAAAATGAGATCGACAGGAAGTGCAAAATGGCTAAGCAGGGATGGCTAGAGGACAAATGTAAGGATGTAGAGGCTTATCTCACTGGGAGTAAGATAGATACTGCCTACAGGAAAATTAAAGAGACCTTTGGAGATAAGAGAACCACTTGTATGAATATCAAGAGCTCAGATGGAAATCCAGTTCTAAGCAAAGACGGGAAAGCAGAAAGGTGGAAGGAGTATATAGAGGGTCTATATCAGGGTGATGTACTTGAGGACAATGTTATAGAAATGGAAGAGGATGTAGATCAAGATGAAATGGGAGATAAGATACTGTGTGAAGAGTTTGATAGAGCACTGAAAGACCTAAGTCGAAACAGGAACCCGGGAGTAGACAACATTCCATTAGAACTACTGACAGCCATCCAGTCCTGACAAAACTCTACCATCTGGTGAGAAAAATGTATGAGACAGGCTAAATACCCTCAGACTTCAAGAAGAATATAATAATTCCAATCCCAAAGAAAGCAGGCATTGACAGATGTGAAAACTACCGAACAATCAGTTTAATAAGTCATGGCTGCAAAATACTAATGCGAATTCTTTACAGACGAATGGAAAAACTGGTAGAAGATGATGGTTAAAGTAGAGAAGATATAAAATGTAGAGTGGCAATGGCAAGGATAGCGTTTCTGAAGAAGAGAAAATTGTTAACATCGAGTATTGATTTAAGTGTCAGGAAGTAGTTTCTGAAAGTATTTGTATGGAGTGTAGGCATGTATGGATGTGAAACATGGACGATAAGTAGTTTGGACATGAAGAGAATAGAAGCTTTCGAAATGTGGTGCTACAGAAGAATGCTAAAGATTAGATGGGTAGATCACATAACTAATGAGGTGATATTGAATAGGATTAGGGAGAAGAGGAGTTTGTGGCACAACTTTACTAGAAGAAGGGATCGGTTGGTAGGACATGTTCTGACGCATCAATAGATCACCAGTTTAGTATTGGAGGGCAGAGTGGAGGGTAAAAATGATAGAGGGAGACCAAGAGGTGAATACACTAAGCACATTCAGAAGGATGTAGGCTGCAGTAGTTACTGGGAGATGAAGAAGCTTGTACAGGGTAGAGTAGCATGGAGAGCTGCATCAAACCAGTCTCAGGACTGAAGACCACCACAGCAACAACATTTAACTGGTATTTATATAACTCTCTGAGAGTGAGATTGGTAACTTTAGTGTAGAGCTTCTTAAAGTTAGAAACAATCTGCTGGTCCATAGGCTGAAGTGTCATGTTGGGTGAAATTCTTCAGGAGGTGGTCTTGCGGGCCTGGAGAATGGGCAGGAGCATTCTCCATAACAAGCCAGACATGGAGTGGCAGATTCATCTCAAGCAAATATTTTTTCACCAAAAAATCAAATACTTCATTGACTCAATCACAGAAAAGGTCTTGTGGCACCAAGCTTTGTTGCTGGATCTTTACATCACATTTAACCTGCTGTTCTGGACTTTGCACTTCTTGAAGGCTTGTGGAATTTCTGAATTTTAATCAAGCAGTGGTTTAATTTTCAAATTGCCACTTGCATTGTCACAGAATTGCAGTTTTGAACAGTCTTTTATTGGGTTGTGACAGGGCAATGCATTCTCCTCTGCTGTTATAAAGGTACACTTTGGCATCTTTTTCCAGAATAGACCTGTCTTGTCATACTTAAAAAACTGTCACAGCAGATAGCCCTCAGAGTCTAAGATCATCTTGAAGTTACTGTTGAAGTTCTCTGCTGCATTTGTGTTGGAGCTGGCTGCTTCACCATGCCTCACAATGCTGTGGATGCTGATCCTTCTTTTAAACTTCTCAAACCACCCATGGTATCCCTTAAACACTTCTTTGGCTACAGATGATCCTGGCATCTTCTTAACAAGGCCAGCAAAAATCATTCTCACCTTCTCACAAATGACATTCTCATTAATAGTGTTGTCTTGGAAATGCTTTTCATTCATCCATTTAAGGAGCAACCTTCAGACATCATCCAGAACATGAAACTGTTGTTTAGATATTCTTGTCACTCCCTGTGAATCATCTATCTCCTTTAATTTTGCCCTTGTTCTTGAGAACAGTGCAAATAGTTGATATAGGCTGATTGTATGAGAATGATAAATCAACAATGCTCACACTGCATTCACATTTTCAGTGATTTTACAGTCCATTTCTAAAGTTGTTTTCTTTCTCTTATGGTAAACTTCTAGTAGCTTTATTTTCAGGAACGTTTCTATGAAGGTTATTAATATTTGCAAACAAAAAAACCACTGTGTGAACACAAGTTCAGAAAAATGTGTGATCACAAACTGCACTAAGATGGTAGCAGAAAGACTGATAAACCCAAAATGCAGTACATACTAAAGACATTGTTCATATGTTGCTGCTGACAATGAAAGGTGTTCATATTGTTGAACATTTCCCCCACTATGTTTGAATGGCTGGTGACATCACACTAAACCATCGTCACTCGTTATGCGAAATAGCACACATTAAGTGAGTCATTTTTTTACAATTTGGTTTGCTCATTATGCAAATTGCGAGTTATGGGAGGTGCTCATTAAGCAAGGTTCCACTGCAGTTTAATTGAGGAGGCCCAAGCACTGTCTGATGAGCTGACTATGCAAGCTCACAAAAGTTCACCACTGCAGCATTAGCTGCTTTAAGTTTGTGGGGAACTAGATGACATGGGTGGCGAGGGACAGGGGGATATGGTTTGGTCGTAATGTGGTGGACTGTAATGTCCCACACTACACAGATTGTACCTGGTCAAACGGAGGAGAGTGAAGCGAGTCAAGGAAGCAGGGCATGGCATAATTTGCCATTGCCGTTAATGTCACACAGTACTGTCTCAGGAGAGCATTCCAATGGGGTTTGTAATGCTTCACTAATCTGAGAAGTGTCCATGGTAGTGGGGCCACAGTGCTGATCAGTGTCAAGATGATGAAGGTCATTGAGATGTTGTTGACCTGCATGTAGCAATGTAGTGGCATCCTCGACTCATTTCCATAGTTGTTCAATGGTGAGACACATGGCCTTATTGTCATCATCTAATGACAGTTGCATGGCTGCCTTTAAGAGTAGCTGGTTGAATAGTGCTTCACTTTGTTGCTTGAGATGGAGTGGTGTGTTGAGCAGCAGCAGTGTGGCAAGGTGTTGCAGTGATGGCAGGCAGTGTATTGCTGACCACATGAAGCATCAACTGCTGGCCATCCCATTACAAGATGAGGGCACAATTTAAACCCAGCAGTAGTTGGTAGTGCCAGAGGAAGTCAGCTCCCACGACTGGTTGAAAAGTCCAAGGTATTTGCATATCTGTACCAAGGCTGAGCGTGATGTGTGCAGTTCGAGCAACTGTGATTACCGTGTCATCCCCACATGCAGCTGCAGAGGCAACAGCAACAGTGTAGCAGCCACAAGAGCAGGTAGTGGAGTGCTCACATAGGCTCCATTATCAACTAAATATGCAGGCAGGTGCCTGTCGTGGATGAATAATCAGGGACTATCAGCCCATTTAAATGCTGCATTGGTACTGTTTAGTTGTGGTGTGCAGAAGCATCTTGTTAATGAAGAGTGGCCTAGTGTGCCTAGGTAAGGTCTCTGTACTAGTTTGGGAAGGTGCATGGCTGCCTGCAGCGCTGTGTATCTTGCCAGAATATGGTCTGAAACCAGCAGTAGCATTGTTGTGAATTGGGCATGGAAACAGGCAATGCACTTGGCCATTGTGGCTTGTGGCTTTTGTTTATACACAGAGTTGGGGCAGTGGCCAGCTGGGAGAGTGACAACCTTGGCTGTCCACCAGAGCAGTGAAAGGTGCTTGGGATGGTAGAGCCAGGGGGGGGCGGGGGAGGGGGGGGGGTGCTAGGTTCTGTTCGAGTCAGTCCAGGAGTCATCAGGTGGTCCACGGCTGCATGGAATGTTGAGGCACCTAGGCTGGGATCATGCAAAATCAGTTTTGGTACAAGCACACTGGCTGTCAACTGTGGCATAGCGCTGTTGGTTGTTGATTAGAATGTGGTGTTGCGATAGTGCCTGCATTCTGTCAGCGAGTCAAAGTTTAAATTCGAGTGGTGCCTCCTCATGCACTAGTATTGCAGTCTGGATGTTTTCTGGCACTTTTAGGAGCCAAAGTGCCCATAGCACATGATTCAATTAGAACTCTCAGGTGCCACCAGAGTGAAGAAGGTGTGCTGGTGCTTAAAGTAATGACACTGATGATGAGATGTAACTTCTGCTCAGACATGCATGTTAGTTTTTGTAGCAGTAGTGTTGCATCTTGGCAGTTTCATATTTGTGAGAATCTTTAACAACCTAAAGTAAGTCAGTAATAAGGTTCGCATTTTATCCAACGTGGTTAAGAAGAGTGGCAAACTTCCCATCATCCCCTCTGAGGCCACTGGCTGACATCAGACACTCACTGAGAGCAAACCACATAGTGGGAGAATCTGCCCAGAACAGAGTTAGTTTCAGATAATGGTGGATGGTATGATTGTCATCAGAGGTTTTATTGTAAGGCACCATCTCAAGGTAGGCTTGGCATGGCGTGGGAGCATCAGTGTGCAATATGGGCAGGAAATGAAGCTTGATGTAGGGCAGCATGTGATGAGGTGGATCATGATGCACAGAGTTGGGGTCAGTGTCACTTGGAAATGTGCAAGGAAATTGAGTTGCTGTTCAAAGAACAGTGGCGCATGTGAGTGAAGTTCCAGGCCTGACACAGTAGATATCACTTTCCCTTTGACAGATGTCTGAGATGGCAGAAAATGCATGTGACAGTGTGCATTTTCTTTTAGTATTTTGCACCTAAGTGGAAAAATTACCTATACTTTAGTTAACCATAACAAAAGAAACCAAGATTTATATGACTTTTGTAGTACTTTTGTGTATCGGGCAGTCGGGTTGTCCAGCAGCATTTGTGTATCAAGTATTCCGATTGTTTGTGTGTAGCAAATGTTTGAGTGTTCTAACTTGTGGTGAAAATAGTGTCATTGGCCAGTTTCTTGACACTATATAAGAAGGAATGTGGAAGAATGTCTTAGTCAGTAGCATCTGATATCTAATTGGTGAACAACTCTCTGTTACTATCAGTCAGTTATTTCATGTAAAACAGTCCACATTAAGTAGCCAAAGCGGTTACAACTATAGGCCACTATATATAACATATATTAATGACTTGCCATTCTATATTCATGAAGATGCAAAGCTGGTACTTTTAGCCGATGATACAAGTATAGCTATCACACCCGACAGACAAGAATTAACTGGTGAAATTGTAAATGTTGTTTTTCAGAAAATCATTAAATGGTTCTCTGCAAATGGGCTTTCATTAAACTTTGACAGAACACAGTATACTCAGTTCCACACAGTAAATGGAATGACACCACTAATAAATATTGACTTCGATCAGAAATCTGTAGCTAAGGTAGAATATTCAAAATTTCTCGGTATATGCATTAATGAGGGGTTGAACTGGAAAAAACACACTGACGATCTGCTGAAATGTTTGAGTTCAGCTACTTATGCTATTAGGGTCATGGCAAATTTTGGCGATACACATCTGAGTAAATTAGCTTACCATGCCTATTTTCATTCTTTGCTTTCGTATGGCATCATATTCTGGGGTAACTCATCACTGAGTAAAAGAGTGTTCATTGCAAAAAAGCGTGTAATCAGAATAATTGCTGGAGCTCATCCAAGATCCTCCTGCAGACACTTATTTAAACAGCTAGAAATCTGTACTGTAGCCTCAAAATATATATATTCACTTATGAAATTTGTTACTAACAGTCCGAACGAATTCAAAAGTAATAGCAGTGTACATGGCTACAACACTAGGAGAAAGGATGATCTTCACTACTCAAGGTTAAATCTAACTTTGGCTCAAAAGGGGGTAAATTATGCTGCCACAAAAGTCTTTGGTCACTTACCTAATAGCATCAAAAGTCTGACAGATAGCCATATAGCATAATGGCAACTCCTCCTACTCATTAGATGAATTTTTGGATATAGTAAGTGGGCAATTTCCAACCCCCAACCCCCCACCCCCCCACCCCCCCCCCACCCCCACCCCCACCCCCACCGCGAAAAAAAAAAAATTAAAAACATTGAGCATCATGTAATATTTTGTCTAATGTAGTAATATCTTGCATAGACTCCTTTTATTAACCTGACACATTCCACATCATTACGTAGTGTCGTATTCATGATCTATGGAACAAGTACTAATCTAATCTAACTTACACACAATACCCAGTGCCGTGACTACCACTGACATTGTTTTTGCTGCTGGGACATCAGCTGCCAGAAAGCACTATGCTATTCTTGCTGTAGCTTCCATTGTTCCCTGTACTGTTACTGTTGCAGTGATGGCTGTTGCTGTTGCTTGAACTATGAACTGTTGTTATCGCTGTTTGAACTGTGTCGGCAAAATTCCACCAGTACTGAGTGTGAATGTGGCACTGAAAACATAAGTTAAGACTTTGTTGACACTTTTCTGTCAGCAACAGTTCTCTGAGGAGAGGAATGGCCTTGTGGTAGTAAGATATGACCCAGTGCTGGACCCTTAGCAGCAAAGCATGGCCAGGCTGCTAATGGATACTGTTACTGATTAATGACGTGGCATCATCCACTGGAATTTCATGACCTGACCAGAAAGTGTCAGGTACAATTTAAGCTTTTCTGCAGAGGTAACAGTGTGGACTGATTTGCTATACCCATGCCATGGCCAAGTGCACATCTTGTGAGCTGCCTGTTGATACACTGCTATGAGGTGGCCCTACTTGCTGCATGTCCAGCAAAAACAATCAAGGTGCATGGTGCAGGCAGTTGCTTGTGGTATGCCAACTGTTGTAATGAGGGAAGGACTGGAGTATCTTCAAATTGCATGAAGTTTGTCACAGTGCTAAGGAGGGAGGGTGTTTCTAATCAACCTGGTTAACATTACAAAAATGTCACTCAACACTGAGGGGGGGAGCAGAATGATCGAAGTATGTCTTATGGGACATGTGATCTTGAGACCTGTGAAATCTAGTGAGACTTAAACATCAAACATCTACTGACATTCTTTGTTGTTCACTCCCCTATTGTTCCTGAAGTTTTTGTTGCAGATGTCTTTGCCAGTTTTGGTTTCAAAGTAGTTGACCATGTCACTGTAGTCTGATACAGCAACTTTTTCTGACCTTGACGCCACGTGCAATCCATAAAAATTGGTTACTGAACCAACTCTCAGGTGTGCACATAAATTTACTGCTCACATCTCTATGTAGCCCTCAGGGGCATGAACAATTTGTAGATCTTGTCCACTCCTGCTTGTGGTTAGAGAAATCACTCGAACAGATCCCCTGTGGCATAAGGAACGTTGTATTACTTCTGCAGTTTCAATTAGTCAGTGGCAATGCCTATGGCTGTCCATAAAAAAGCCAACAGGTCTTTACATATTTGTGACAATTTTAAGTCCACTATAAATGTCCAGCACTGATCTCAATGCTATGGTTCACTTAGAGAATTTGTTGACTAAACTGGCTGTGGGCCACCATTTTTCCAAACTAATAGGAAGTGTACCTACAACTGCCACTGAATGATGCATTCCCTCTTCTGCTAGTCTCTAATATTATCTTAAGGGGTGCCCATTAATTATGTGATATTTGGTTTTCATTTTGAACCCTTCCCTCTTTTGTGAGATTTGGTGAGATGTGGATGACTTGTCCTCCCCCTTGTCTGCAATTTCTTCTACAATTTTTGAATGATTAAGTTTATTTAATGTGTTAATGTTTTTGCTTCATATGATGAAAAATGCCTCTTATATTGCTCATATTTAATTTTATAAAACAAAATGTTGTTCATTACAATAATAAATACACTCTGAATAACCTTTTTGGTATTGTAGCATCCCATACGCTGCAAAATAGTGTTGTAGTGTCTGATACAGAGCCTAAAAATTAATATAGTGTCTGAGTCATGGTCTCATTTGCTATAGTACTCAGGTAAAAAACTCACCTATATACTATTTTGTAAATTTCTGAATTTTTAAGTGGTTTAGGAGCATCCTTGTCCAACATTAAGTGGTGGTGTCTCTTTTGGGTGGGTTTGTTAACTATGGCAATATTTAGTTTTTCAAGATATTTCCTAGGCAATCAGCAGAGTCTTTAAAGTACAAGAGGAAACATTCATCTTCACCATTGGCTGCACATTATGATGACACTTTAGAGGTCAGTCTTAACACTATTTTTATGTCATTAGACAAATAGCCATTTGCCAAAAACATATGAGTGAGATAGTCTAATTCTGCATTGGGCAGCTCAGTGTCATGTATGTTCATCACTCTATCTACTAGTACTCTTTCACGTGATGTCAGTTTTCTGCAGGAGAGCATATGAAACAAAATTCAGACAGTAGCCAGCTGGATACAGATAACTGTATGTTCATGGAAGCTACAACCCTCACAGATGTTCCCATTAAAGGATGAAATGTTGACTTTCTACAAGAAATTCATTCAGCCATGGCAAAATAGCCCAAAACATTTTGGTAAATGTGACATTTCTGGCTCTGAAGCCTATATTTTACAATATATAGTATGTCACTCAAGCACTCAGACACAAACAGCAGTGGCAATGTTATGAGTTATTTTGGGTACATTACGAGCTTTCCATAATTTCTGGATAGAGTGTTCAATGCTGTTGTTACAAATATCATATGTTTTAGAGTTTTCATTAATTTTGCATTTTCCAAAAATTTAAAATCCACACTCAGTTAACATCAGTGGTGATTTGAAAAGCTAATGTTAAAGTCTGCTCACCATCTAACTGTTACATGTTGTTTTGGATTCATTACAGTACTTTACACAATTTTCTGATAGTGTTGATTTAAGATTGTTGTTAGAAAATGTCACACCTTTTAGTTTCCATTAACTTCATGTCTTCTATTGCCTACCTTCAATCCATCATTTTCTTCTATGACTGGCTGGTGCCTAGAAGTTAGCTGTACAACTCACTGTAAGATAAGTTTTTACTAACTATTATCATTATAAGAGAAGTTTTCTGCAGTAACAACTCATAAGCACATGCTTTTAGGTTCTGATGAACACAAAAAATTTTTGTTTCAATATTTTTGACTTTGTGTCCAACTTTTACTTATGTTGCAATTCCTCCTTTCTCCATGTCAAACCTGCACAAAAAGGATGCAAAGTGTATAATTCCTGATATTTAACTTCTCCACCCCTGTGGTTACATGACGTTCAGAGAGACACAGGATATACATCATTTCAGAATTTTCCACATCATCTAGATGTACAAGAAGTTCGTCTGTCTTGTTTTTCAATCCTCTGATGTTCTGGTGAAACAAAATAATTTTATTTTTCTGGAATATACTCTCCTCCCCCTATTATTCAGGTGCAAGCCATGATTTGTGTATCCCTATCTCCCAATTGCAGCAACAGGCATGGCACATATATGAGACACTGTTTCAGTCAAAAGCAATTCACTCTGGTTTTTGTTAACACAGCATAACATGTTTAGGTTCAGATACTTTTGCCATAAGAATAATTGCAAAATTTGGGAAAACAGACGTCATTAAATGGCTATATTTGATATATTTCCTTTCATAGATGTCTTATGGTACAATATTCTGGGGTAGCTACTAACTTAAGTAAAAAGTATTCACTGCGCAGAAGAAATTAGAACTGTGTCTGGAATTTGCGTGCACACACCTTGCAGGTATCTCTTTAAGCAGCTGGGATTACTAACCACAGTCAGACAGTGCATTCATTCAATTATAAAATTTGTCTCCAACACTTTTCCTAAGTTTGAGAGTAACAGAGATATTCACAAATACAACACCAGAAGGAAAACTGAAACCAACTTTGGCACAGAAAGGGGAGAAATATGCAACTATAATACTTTTTGGCAATCTACCTATCTACCAGGCCAAATGGCATGATATTTCAGTAAGGTGCTTTCTTGCCATCTTGAGGTGTTCCTCACACTTCTCATGGGGTGGTGGGAGATGTACAACATCAGTGGTCATTCTAGGATCCTCAATAGCACCACAGATGGTACCATGCACAGATCTCATTGGCATGGCAACAAAATGCCCCCACCTTCTTCAGTTCTCATGACAGGGGCATATTTTCCTGCAGATAGCCACTTAGATCATGCTCTGGGCTGGGCTGGATCCCTACAGCTCTACTGTAAACCCTGGACTGATCCTTGCTGTCATGCTTCCCCAACACTGCACAGATCCAGGCTCAGAATGGGCAGCTGGAGGCTGCAGGATTGGAGGGAAGGGAGAGGGGGTATGATATGAAGCCAGCATCCAGGAGAAGTCAGTCAGTCACCAGGAACACCTGAAGATGGTAAGAAGTCAGCTTGCTGAAATATCTTGCATTTTGGATGATGCCACCCATCTGAATACTTGACAAATAGTCAAGATTTTCCTATTCTGTGAAGACCTAAAATCACTCTAAGCACCTCTACAGGAAGAGTGTGCACATCAAAGTTAAGAAGCTGGTCAGAGAGAGGATCCAATACACTCAATGCAGATTCAGTGAGACCTCAAGAGAACTTTTCTAACGTCACATGCAACTGGTGTCAAACTGCTCCCCTGCCTCTCGGGAATGAGTCCGTGTTGTTAACTGGCCTAAGGCCAACAGGGCATGGCATTCAACAACCTTCAGACAAACTGCTAAACACAAATGCCTTGTGGCAAGAAGAAGCTCAAAGAACTGTCACCAGTTGTACTTGTTTGAAAAGTTCTCAGAATGCAATAGAAAAGAAGTACTTTCATCACTGAAACTTTTTAATTTTTCAATGTAGTCTCCTTGTAGATTAATTCACTTGGTCCAATGATGTTCCATTGCCTGGATCCCACCTCAATAACGAATTTCCTCCAGGCCTGCAAAATATTTGTCATGTGATGTTAGAAAAATTCTCGTGAGGTCTCACTGAATCTGCAATGAGTGTATTGGATCCTCTCTCTGACCACATTCTTAAATTTTCTATGTACCCTCTCCCTGTATAGGTGCTTAGAGTGATTTTAGGTCTTCACAGCATAGGAAAATCTTGAATATTTGTCGAGTATTCAGATGGGTGGCATCATCCAAAACGCATGATATTTCAGCAAGCTATCAATTCTTCATCTGATGTGAATCTTCATCCAACAAGAACAATTTTCAGTTTTGGGAAGAGATGGAAATCTGATGGAGCCATTTCAGGTGAATAAGGTGGGTGTGGCACAATTTATACCTTAGTTCATGTAATTTTGCCATGGCGATGGCACATGGGTGCGGGCACACATTGTCTTGATGGAAGATGACTTTCTTCCTTGCTAAACCTGGCCTTTTTTCCACGTAATTTTTGTTGAAATTTGTCCAGGAGGTTAGCATAGTATTCTCCAGTAACTTTTGGCCCAGTGGGGAGATAATCTACAAACAAAATCCCTTTCACATTCCAGAACATCAATGCCATGACCTTTCCCTTTGAAGGAATTGTCTTTACTTTCTTTGGTGGCAGAGAATCAGCATGTTTCCACTGCTTTGACTGTTGTTTTGTCTCTGTGGTATAGTAGTGGAACCAGTTTCATCTGTGGTCACAAACTGGCACAAGAAATCTTGTTTGTTTCTCCTAAAATGGGCCAAACATTGTTCTGATATGTCCATTCTCATGTATTTTTGATCCAGCATCAAGAGTTGTGGTACCCATCTTGCAGATAACTTTTTCATTTCTAATTCTTCAGTTAAAATGTGATATACCATTTCAGATGACATCTGGCAAGTGTGACCAATTTCACACACTTTCAATTGGCAATCCTCCATGACCATTTTGTGCACTTTTGCAATGATTTCTGGAGTAGTGACACATCTTGGCTGACCACTATGTGGATCATCATCTAAGCTCTCCTGACCAAATTTAAATTTATTTGTCCATGTGGAAACAGTTGAATATGAAGGAGTTGAGTCCCCTGTGTATCTGGAAATTGGCATGAACATCCTTTGCTTTCATATCTTTCTTTACAAAGTACTGCTTGAATCTCGATTTTTTTCCATCTTTGCAAATCACTATGTGGGAACAACAACAGAGCCATGTTATGGCCACAGCTCTCTTCCAAGACCATTGACATGGCACGTGTTTATAGGTAACAGCCCATTGAATACCATGGGAACAACTGGTTGCAATAGCACTGACCTCTTGTGGTGATTCTGAGGACTTTTCAAACCACCCTTGTACATAAAAAAAACTGACAGTGCTGCTTTATCTGAACTAGGAAATAATCTAAGTTTTGCACACCTCGATGACTCTGCCAAAAGCAAAGTTTATCAGTGCAGTGGAGCAGGTCACTCTTCCACTTCCACAGGACACTGCACAGCAAAAATGACACGATACAAGCCACACATTGCTGTACACTTACCAGAGCTGTTCGACTGAAGCCAAACACCACCAAGAAAGAGAGGAAAGCCTGTTAATGGCTCTGAAAAGATATAGTTATCCTCCCAGCAGACAAAGGGAATTACATGGTCCTGATACCACATGAAGTATAAAAGCAAAAATTGGACATCATATTAGAGGATGACACCTACAGAGAACTGAGAAGATCCTACTAACTGAGCGAAGAGGAAGGCCATTGAGCATCTCCAACATGCATTCCAAGATAAGAAGATGGTGAAGAAACTTCATCTGTGAGCAGCTGCATCACCTAGATATTATGGGCTACACAGAGTCCACAAGGAAGGACTCCCTCTCCATCCAATCATTAGCAACATTGGTGCACTGACATATGAAGTAGCAAAACACTAGACAGTGATGCTCAGTCTCATTGGTGGCAAGTGCCAGTACATCATCGTATGGAATTCTGCTCACTTCATTTAGTGGTTAATCAACTTCTGACTGGCCAAGACGACCTCATGGTACCCTTTGATGTGGTACCCCTCATTACAAGAAAGTGAAAGGTATTGAAAACTGTAAAATGATTGCACTTGTTGGTGATCTGACTCCAGTCCAAGCTACAGCATCTTGTGGACACTTAACAAAGCCTCATCAGTAATTGTCATCTCATTGCTAACAAAGATAACTAGGCCGCGATGCTCAATATCCATTGGTGGACAACCTTTAACATTAACAGATACTCTCCTGCCTTCTAAGGTATGTTTCAAAATAGAACAATAAGCTCACCACAGATCCCACTCAATCTCTTCAAATAAAATTACTTTGGTACGGCCTGGTTGATAAGACTGAAAACCAAATTCACTAGGGAATGGCATACACACTTCTACATCTGACAAAATAGAATCTGTTAATGTAGATTTACCAACATTAGTATCATCCCACAAATACAATTGCAATTTACTTACCTTCTGTAAGGCATATGAGTGATTACCGTGTTCATTCGTACCCTTGTTAGCGAGAGTGAAGTTCAAAACTCCACCACAAAACACCAATGAACCATGCAAGATGACTTGGGCAAGTACAAAATACTTGGTAGTAATTGAAATGTTGTCTATTGCTTTAAAAACTGCAAGACAAAAACGCCTACTCCTCCTAAAATAATGCGGCAAAACTAATCTATCTCACTGCTGCTGCACGTGCAGCTGCTTGACGACTGACGCTGTCTTTCCAGATTCATTACTTATATAGCTGCCAGTTATCAAATCACAACTTCTGGTCTGCGGTGCAGTGGCAGCGAAAGCAGAAGGTCATTGACCAGAAGTTTTGATTTTAGAGGTACAGCCGTCTTGGTAAAACTAGACATGGCCTGGTGTGGCAGATAGGCAACCAGCTACAACACTATCGAGATGAGATTTTCGCCCATATGAACAAATATTAATGAGCATTTAGCATCACAGGGTGCCCTAGAGAGCATCCCAGAGTGCCCCAGTAACTACAAAAAATGGAAGAAATCGGAAAAACCATAGGTGCCTAACTTGAAGTAGGAACCAGAAAGAAAGAATCAAGCAAGGCCAAATACATACTGCATCCATAGACTGCTCAGGGAGGTAACATGGCATCAAAATGAGCATTACTGGCAGATTGATATTATGAGACCTTGTGGGAAATCATGTACCTGCAAATTTACAGAAGGGCCAAGTCATATGTACCAATGAGGTGGTCAGAAACTTGCTGTACAGTGTTACTAAACTAATACTCCAAGAGAGGAGATGAATATACTGATATCTAAAGCTACTGCATAAAGAATATGGTTCTCAGAACCATTAAATTACTTATATAAACAATGAAAACTAGCCAAAAATTTTTCTATAGTGTAAACCAGTATGTGCATTAAATGTTCCTTCAGAAAATTTCTACAGTTCTTCCAAAATATTAAATGTACTGTCCTTGCTTTCTCGATACAGTATCTGAAGCTTATAATGGAGATCCATAACTGAATGCACAGCTTAGCTGGGACCATTGCTTTATAGTGAGTTAATTATTTTTATTGATTTGATCATGAACTGTAGGACTAGCCTGTAACAGTTTTTCCTGTATTCGCAATGATTTAAAAGATGATGTAAGTGTACTACTCTTAGCAACCTTAAGTGATGACGATGACTTATTTTTAGAAACCGTTTATTCCAAAGAGAGAATATGTTATTCTTCCAGTCTACAGATCACCTGATGATGCATTTTAAGGATGTGAAACTGGTCATTACCTTTCAATAAAGAACTTCAACAGCCTAAGCAGAAGACATTTTGTTCAACATGCAGAATTTCAGCTGTGGTTGCCCTCATTTTAAAGTTCTGTTTAGGTTTTGAGAGTTTATTGCACTGGTGCAGTAGGCTTGTTTGAGACATATCCACTCTTTCTGAGAACATGCTCTGAACTACCTGAAACCAATTGACTTATAAGACGATTGACACTGAAGGTTCCATACCATCATAACTTCCATTGCCCATTTTGCCCCTGTACTTGTTATATTCTTAACTTTGACACTGCACTTTTGTTGCTCTGTTTCCCATATCAGATTACACCACCCAGTAATGAATCAAGCCACTTATTGAGACTTAATGTAGAAAAATTTTGCAGATGGATACCATGTAGTACATTCCCAATGCAGAAGCACAAGATGGTTCTGTATACTTTTATAATTTACTAATCTTCAGTACATTCCACAAACCAACTAACTATTAAAATTTATCATCTGTTCAGAACAAAAGAAACTAACCTGGCTGTTTTTGAAAGCATTACTTAGATTCTGTGCCTGTGTGTGACCAATAAGCAACCATGAACATCTCTATGTGGGATTGAGTAAAAGTATGTGGTTTTACATTTCAAATATTTCTTAGGTACTCATCTGCATGTCATAGTTCAAATGTGCAATATTTTGGAAATCCACATATTTGTGACCTTCAAGCATTCCTGATGACTGCTTGGTGCCACCTTTACACTGAAAAGCGTAAAAATTTTGTGGTGGAGTTTTGAACTTCACTCTTGCTAACAAGGATACGAATGAACACGGTAACGGCTGGGTCACCGTTGCCCTTGTACATGGACCAAAAGTCGATAAAGTAAAAGGGATAGATAATTTAAATTCACATGATGTCATCACTTATCGGACATTTCTGATTTGTGGAGTGTACAACAGAGTTATCAACAAGCTCTCTGGGACTGGCCAAGATGACTTCATGGTGCCCTTTTATGTGGTACCCCTCATTACAAAGATACCTCTAAGAGACTTCCTAGGCCTCACAGGAGATAAGTAAGGGCCAGTGCTAACAAAACTATTTGAATTCCATTTTATGCTAACCTACTTTCTATTTGTCAGAAATTACTATGAACAAATAGACAGAGTAGTAATCAGCTGTCCACCATCACCAGTCGTGACCAGCAAGGAGGCGTTTGAAGTAGCAGACCTGGAGTCAGCAGTCTACAAGTTCTTTTGCTCTTTTTATATGTAGACAATATGTTCATAATCTGGTCACATGTCTGACATCACTTATAAGACTTCCTGCAACACCTGACTTTGCTGCACCAAAACATCAGATTCATGATGAATATAGATAGAAAACAATCAGCTTCCACTTCTGGGTGTGCACATGAAGCAAAGTACAGGTGGGACACTAGGATACACTGTCTAGCATAAACCAACACACAAAGATTTCTACTTGCATGGCTCCAGGTGTCACACCCTTCACAACAAGGTAATAACTCCACTAACCCTGTGAAATCTAGTACATCGACAGTCTAGCAGTTGAATTGCAGACCATACGAATTCCATATGAATGATTACAGCAACTGCCAGATACAACAGCCTTAAGCCTGAAGAAGGCAAGACCACAGCTTTCTGAGGGTGAATATAAACTAGTGGCAATAGCGATTATTCCATATGTCAGGAACACTTCAGCAAAAATTGGAAGAATATGAGGTCTGTTCAAAAAATTACGGAACTTTCTCCACAAAATTTTTCTACATTTCCTTTCACTTACTGTGCATGGTATTCATTGAATTACTCACCTCTACAATTGATACAATACTCCCAACACCATTTCCACCTCTGGAAGCAGTCTCTGTATGCCACTTTCTGGATCACATGAGGTGCCAGCTGCAAATTTTCTCCTCATAGTACTATTGATTAACAGTTTGTCCCTGTGGTATGAATTCATGATGAACTAATCCTTCAGAGTCACAGAAACCTATCAGCTTGGCTTTGACATTTGGCGTGACCAGATGAGCTTTTTCTGGCCCATTCTGAAGATCAAACCTTGGTCTTATCATCATAACCATACACCCACATCTCATCACAATTTATGATTCTCTTAATGAACATCTCATTCTCACTTGTGCAATCCAAAAGGTCTTCATGGATTGTGAGGCAAAGGTCTTTCTGGTCTTGACTCATGGGCCGTGGGATGAACTTGATGGCAACATGATGAATTCCGAAACAATGGGTCAGTATTTCATGACATGATTGAACTGAAATATTACATTCTTCTGCAGTTTTTGGACAGTCAGTCTTTGATTAGCACACACAGTTTCACTGACATTCCTAACATGAGCACTGTTGGTAGCTGTCAAAGTGCATCCCGAATGAGGGTAATTTTTAACTTCCATCTGGCTATTTTTAAACCTTGTGAACCATTCGTAATACCAAGTGTGGCTTAAGCACTAATCACTGTAGGCTCCCTGCATCATTTAGTGTGTCTCTGTAAAGGATTTCTTGAGTTTCACACAAAATTTAATGCAGATGTGTTGCTCATCTAACTCTTCCATCCTGAAATTTTCAAACTGTGTGACAACATTCTATTCAATACAGCACTGAAAAATAACTAATAGACATACAACAATGACACTTCAGCAGTTAAACATTAAACACAGCTGTGTGCAGGGACATCAATCGCATTTCGTTCCAACACACCATTGGCACGAAATTACGAATGTTACGAAACTTTTTAAACAAACCTCATACTTGGAGAAAGTATCATCAAGTGTGTGTTCCATCCACCAGTGAAGACAATGATCCTATTTGGAGAAGTCAAGGATGACCTAGCAGCAATCTGCTTCTGTCATGACAACTGAGGAAGATGAGGATGCATTGTCCCCACACCAGCAGAGATTCACATCCAATGATGGCTGCAGTGCTACTGAAGACCCAGGATCAACCCTCAACATTGTGCTTCCCCCACCTCAACATGTGGAGGTGGTGGACGGGAGGCTGCATGAAGAGGGAGAGGATATACACTGATGAGTCAAAAAATTATAACCATCTGCTTACAAGGGAACCTCCCCATCGCACCCTCCTCAGATTCAGTTATAAATTGGCACAGTGGATAGGCCTTGAAAAACTGAATGCAGATCAATGGAGAAAACAGGAAGAAGTTGTGTGGAACTATGAAAAAATAAACAAAATATACAAACTGAGTAGTCCATGCGCAAGATAGGCAACATCACGGATGACGTGAGCTCAGGAGCGCCGTGGTCCCGTGGTTAGCGTGAGCAGCTGCAGAACGAGAGGTCCTTGGTTCAAGTCTTCCCTCGAGCGAAAAGTATAATTTTTTATTTTCAGACAATTATCAGAGTTCAGGCACTCACACATAATCAACTTTGTTCTCCAAAATTCCAGGACATGTTCAGATATGCTTGGACATATGCAGGATTTGACAGTCTACACACGGAAAAATTTGAAAACGTTAAAAACATGTTTTGACAGAGCACAGAGAAAACTGTGTGACTGTGAAACTGTTGCATTCATTTTTTGCAGTTTATGTGACACACTTATGTTTTCATCACTTTTTTGGAAGTGATTATCACATCCACAAGAAAAACCTAAATCGAGCAAGGTAGAAGAATCTTTTCACCCATTCGCCAAGTGTGCAAGTTAGGTGGGTCGACAACATATTCCTGTCATATGATGCACATGCCATCACCAGTGTCGTATAGAATATATCGGACGTGTTTTCCTGTGGAGGAATCGGTTGACCTATGACCTTGCAATCAAATGTTTTCAGTTCTCATCTACATCTACATCTAATCTCTCTAATTTTACATTCGTGATCTCCTCGGGAGGTATAAGTAGGGGGAAGCAATATATTCGATACCTCATCCAGAAACGCACCCTCTCGAAACCTGGCGAGCAAGCTACACCGCGATGCAGAGCGCCTCTCTTGCAGAGTCTGCCACTTGAGTTTATTAAACATCTCCGTAATGCTATCACGGTTACCAAATAACCCTGTGACGAAATGCGCCGCTCTTCTTTGGATCTTCTCTACCTCCTCCGTCAACCTGATCTGGTACGGATCCCACACTGATGAGCAATACTCAAGTATAGGTCGAACGAGTGTTTTGTAAGCCACCTCCTTTGTTGATGGACTACATTTTCTAAGCACTCTCCCAATGAATCTCAACCTGGTACCCGCCTTACCAACAATTAATTTTATATGATCATTCCACTTCAAATCGTTCTGCACGCATACTCCCAGATATTTTACGGAAGTAACTGCTAACAGTGTTTGTTCCGCTATCATATAATCATACAATAAAGGATCCTTCTTTCTATGTATTCGCAATACATTACATTGCGTGCCTCTCATTGGAGAGGCATGTCCTTTCGTCTACTAATCGCATGGTTTTGCGATGCGGTCGCAACACACAGACACTAAACTTATTACAGTCAACAGAGACATCAACAAACGAACAGACAGATCATAACTTTGCAAAAGTAAAGTAAGTAAACTTTTCGCTCGAGGGAAGACTTGAACCAAGGACCTCTCGCTCCACAGCTGCTCACGCTAACCATGGGACCACGGCGCTCCTGTGCTCACGTCATCCTTGATGTTGCCTATGTTGCCCATGGACTACTCAGCTTGTATATTTTGCTTATTTTTTATAGTTCCACACAACTTCTTCCTGTTTTCTCGATTGATCTGTGTTTAGTTTTTCAAGGCCTATCCACTGTGCCAAATTATAAGTAAATCTGAGGGGGGTGCGATGGGGAGGTTCCCTTATTAGTATCTTGTTTGTCTGTCTTTGGAATGAAATACATCATTGATTCTGCATATCAAGGATCCAACAGTGTATTGGTAGGTTTGTGGAGGTATGTGGCATTAGAGGTGTATGCACAGGTCATGTAATTTATGTACACATTGGGCCACGGATTTGTGTACACAGTGATGGTGCCCAATAGCGATTCAGATAGGTTCCATAGGATTTACATCAGATGAATATCACCACAGACTTCAACATGAGCTCATTATAATACTCCTCAAACCAGTGTAGCGTGGTTCTTACTCTGAGAAATGGACACCTATACTGCTGAAAGATGACATTGCCTTCAGGGAAGACATCAAGCATGGAGAGACTGTAAAGTCTCTTGGAGCGGTCTCTCCCCGATATTTTCAGAAATTTTTTATAAATTATATAACTCAGTACATATCTCGAAATATTTCTTCTTATCTTACCGATTCCTAAACTTTAATATACAATGATTATCAATGCAAAGTAGTTTCAAGCCCTATTATTCCTTGGAGCGTGCATTTACGCCATGGAATAGCTTCTCTGCTATCTATGTTTTCTCCTATGAAAAGAATGATGGAGATCTTGCCAATTAGCCATGAAAGAACGATGATATATATGTATGTGTTGTTGAGCTAGTCGCCATCTTGATGAGATTCTGTATGAGAAGGAATTTAATACATGAACTAAACTAAAGTAAGTGTGTTCGCGTATTATTTAACTGATTATTATTGACAGTGTCTGCTTACTACGCTGTGTTGCGCGAGATCAGTTGGGAACGTCTGATTTACACTGGACAAACCTGCTGTTTTGTATGCTCAAGATATCCAGTTTATTACTTTCAATAAATAGGCTAACACTGTCTTACCAGCAGATCTCCGGTCTTCCCCATGTGATCACCGAAAGTTACTAATTATTACAAATGTTTTCAGGAGATCGACTGACAATTTTCATCACACCAAGACTTCAAAATTGCTTCACTGCCTTATGGAATTTAAGTTAAGCTCAATCTAATCAGGATAGAACAGTATTGAACTGTGTGAATGTGATAAGCCTGCTTTGTGAATGAAAATTCCCTTAATATACGCATGTTTTTTACCATCCTGATCAGTGAAGCTAAATCAGGCCGGTGTGAGAGAGGTTTTTAAATTTCAGATCCCACAAAAATATTGAAAGATGCAGGTGGTTCTCAGCTGTCAGCATGTCTTCGGTTACTTCCACAGGTCCCATGCAAGCACAGGAGAATATCTCCCATAGCATAATATTTTTCCACCAGCCTGCCTCCATGGTGCTTTGCACATTCTGAGCCACTGTTCACCTCGATGAAAGCATTTCTGGAGGTGACCATCAATTTAGCATAGCAAACATGTGATAACCTGAAGAGCTGACATTTCCACTGATCAATGGCCAAGTACCATTGTCACAAACCCACTGCCATTGTAATTGTTGGTGTCATTGGGTGAACATGTAGGGGTGTTCTGCTGCAAAGTTCAATCTTCAACAATGTATGAAGAACGGTTCTCTCCAAAAGACCTATGCCTGTACCTGCACTATGCTCTTTCATCAGAGATGTCACAGATCGCCATCTATCCTACTTTATGCAGCAGACAACCATTTAGTGCCTAGTGGTAATTTTATTGTCCTACCTCTTTCCATATATGCACATGACAGTAGCCTGTGAACATTTTACCAGCTTTGCCATTTTTTAAATACTCATTCATGGGCTGTCTGTACTATTAATCCATCCTTTGTCAGAGTTGCTTATCTCAATGGATTTCTCTACTCGCAGCACATATCTTCTCTAGGGTGACACCCCTTCCATCCATGTCTGCCCTGCTTACATACTCTTGATGCCATGTCACAAGCCCACAATGCCACCAGGAGGCATCCAATGTCGTAGTGGGCAGTGTTCATAATTTTTAGGCTTTTCAGTGTAATGGTGGCACCCAGCAGTCATCAGGAGTGCTTGAAGGTCACAGATATGTGGATTTCCAAAATATTGCACATTTGGACTATGACACACAGACGAGCACCTAATAAATGTTTGACAATCTAAAACCACATACTTTTACTCAATCCCACATAGAGATGTTATGTGGTTACTTATTGGTCACACACAGGCACAGAATCTAAGTAATGATTAGATTAGAGTAATACTAGTTCCATGGATCATGAATACGATATTTCATAATGATGTGGAACGAGTCAAATTTTCCAATACATGACATTATTAAGTTAATTTAACAACATAATTGAGTTAATATAACAACGTTTTTTTGTTTTTTGTTTTTTTTCCTTAATTTATATCTAAAAATTCCTCTATTGAGTAGGAGGAGTTGTCATTCAGAAATTCTTTTAATTTCTTCTTAAATACTTGTTGGTTATCTGTCAGACTTTTGATACTATTTGGTAAGTGACCAAAGACTTTAGTGGCAGTATAATTCACCCCTTTCTGTGCCAAAGTTAGATTTAATCTTGAATAGTGAAGATCATCCTTTCTCCTAGTATTGTAGTTATGCACACTGCTATTACTTTTGAATTGGGTTTGGTTGTTAATAACAAATTTCATAAGAGAGTATATATACTGAGAAGCTACTGTGAATATCCCTAGGTCCTTAAATAAATGTCTGCAAGATGATCTTGGGTGGACTCCAGCTATTATTCTCATTACACACTTTTGTGCAATAAATACTTTATTCCTTAGTGATGAATTACCCCATATGCAAGCAAAGAGTGAAAATAGGCGTAGTAAGCTAATTTACTAAGATGTTTATCACCAAAATTTGCAATGACCCTTGTTGCGTAAGTAGCTGAACTCAAACATTTCAGCAGATCATCAATGTGTCTCTTCCAATTTAATCTCTCGTCAATGGGCACACCTAAAAATTTTGAATATTCTACCTTAGCTATATGCTTCTGATTAAGGTCTATATTTATTAATGGCATCATACCATTTACTGTACGGAACTGTATGTACTGTGTCTTATCAAAATTCAGTGAGAGTCCGTTTACGAGGAACCACTTTGAAAGACATTATTGACAATTTCATCAGTTAATTCTTGTTTGTCAGGTGTGATTACTATACTTGTATCATCAGCAAAGAGAACTAACTTTGCCTCTTCATGAATATGGAATGGCAAGTCATTAATATATATTAAGAACAACAAAGGACCCAAGACCAACCCTTGTGGAACCCCATTCTTGTTAGTTCCCCAGTTTGAGGAATGTGCTGATCTTTGCATATTATGAAAACTGCTTATTTCAACTTTCTGCACTCTTCCAATTAGGTACAAATTAAAAACCATTTGTGCACTGTCCCACTGATGCCACAATACTTAAGCTTGTCTAGCAGAACTTCATGACTTACACAATCAAAAGCCTTTGAGAGATCACAAAAAATCCCAATGGGTGGTGTTCGGTTATTCAGATCATTCAAAATTTGATTGGTGAAAGCATATATGGCATTTTCTGTTGAAAAACGTTTCCGGAAACCAAACTGATATTTTGTTAGTACTTCATTTTTAAAGATATATGAAGCTACTCTTGAATACATTACTTTCTCAAAAATTTTGGATAAAGCTGTTAGAAGGGAGTTTGGATGGTAATTGTTGACATCAGATCTATCCCCTTTTTTATGCAAAGGTATAACAATAGGATATTTCAGTCTATCAGGGAAAATGCCCTGTTCCAGAGAGCGATTACACAGGTGGCTGAGAATCTTACTTATCTGTTGAGAACAAGCATTTAGTATTTTGCTGGAAATGCCATCAATTCCATGTGAGTTTTTGCTTTTAAGCAAGTTTACTATTTTCCTAATTTCAGAGGGAGAAGTGGGTGAGATTTCAATTGTATCAAATTGCATAGGTATGGCCTCTTCCATTAACAGCCTAGCATCTTCTAATGAACACCTGGATCCTACTATATCCACAACATTTAGAAAATGATTATTAAAAATATTTTCAACTTCTAACTTTTTGTTCGTACAGTTTTCATTCAATTTGATGGTAATACTGTCTTCTTGTGCTATTGGTTGACCTGTTTCTCTTTTAATAATATTCCAAATTGTTTTAATTTTATTATCAGAGTTGCTGATTTCAGACATGATACACATACTTCTGGTTTTTTTAATAACTTTTCTTAATATAGCACAGTATTTTTTATAATGTTTGATAGTTTCTGGGTCACTACTCTTTCTTGCTGTCAGATACATTTCCCTTTTCCGGTTACAAGATATTTTTATACCCTTAGTAAGCCATGGTTTGTTACATGGTTTCTCACGAGTATATTTAACTATTTTCTTGGGGAAGCAGTTTTCAAATGCATTTACAAAAGTGTTATGAAATAAATTATATTTTAAATTGGCATCAGGTTCGTAGTACACCTCATCCCAGTTTGTAGGCTTTCCCTGAAATTTGCAATTGTTAAATCGTTGACTGAACGTACTACTTTGGAGGACTGTTTAGTACTGCTGAATGGAGCTATGTCATATATTTTAACTAGCTGTGCACCATGATCAGAAAGACCATTCTCAACAGGCTGAGCTTTTATCTGTTTAAACTTATCTTGGTCTACAAAGAAGTTATCTATCAGTGAGCTGCTATCCTTTACCACCAGAGTAGGAAAATCAATAATGGGTGTCAAATTGAAAGAACCAAGTAATACTTCAAGGTCATTTTTCCTATTACCCTCTTTCAGAGAATCTACATTGAAGTCCCCACAAATAATAATTTGCTTCCCCGTCTGACAACAAGGAGTCCAAATTTTTGAGAAATAGATGAAAATTTCCCGATGGGGACCTATATACAGTTACAATTATAAATGTGCCTTTATTTAATTTAAGCTCACAGGCACATGCTTCTATATGTTTCTCTACACAAAACTTTTTTGTTTCTATACTTTTTGCACAATGATAACTTTTGACATATATGGTAACTCCTCCTTTCTCCATATTTTCTCTAATTACATGTGCAGAGAGCTGATATCCACTTACATTTACCTTATCCATATCAGTAACAATGTGATGCTCAGACAGGCATAGTATATCTATTTCATCCTCAGCTTCTAAATCTTCTAAACAAACCAGAAGCTCATCAAAAACCAGAAGCTTTCAAAAACAGCCAGGTTAGTTTCTTTTGTTCTGAACAGATGATAAATTTTAATAGTTAGTTGGTTTATGGAATGTACTGAAGATTAGTAAATTATAAAAGTATACAGAACCATCTTGTGCTTCTGCACTGGGAATGTACTACATGGCATCCATCTGCAAAATTTGTCTTTATTATAATAAATCTCAATTAGTGGATTAATTCATTACTGAGTGGTATAATCCGATATGGGAAACAGAGCAACAAAAGTACATTGCCAAAGTTAAGAATATAACAATTACAGGGGGCAAAATGGGCAGTGAAAGTTATGATGGCATGGAACCTTCAGTGTAAATTGTCTTATAAGTTAATTGGTTTCAGGTAGTTCAGAGCATGTTCTCAGAAAGAGTGGATATGTCTCAAACAAGCCTACTGCACCAGTGCAATAAACTCTCAAAACCTAAACAGAACTTTAAAATGAGGGCAACCACAGCTGAAATTCTGCATGTTGAACAAAATGTCTTCTGCTTAGGCTGTTGAAGTTCTTTATTGAAAGGTAATGACCAGTTTCACATCCTTAAAATGCATCATCAGGTGATCTGTAGACTGGAAGAATAACATATTCTCTCTTTGGAATAAATGGTTTCCAAAAATAAGTTGTCGTCATCAGTTAAGGTTGCTAAGAGTAGTACACTTACATCATCTTTTAAATCATTGTGAATACAGGAAAACAGTTATAGGCAATTCCTACATTTCATGATCAAATCAATAAAAATAATTAACTCACTATAAAGCAATGGTCCCAGCTAAACTGTGCATTCAGTTATGGATCTCCATTATAAGCTTCAGATACTGTATCGAGAAAGCAAGGATGGAACACTTAATATTTTGGAAGAACGGTAGAAGTTTCCCGAAGAAATATTTAATGCACATACTGGTTTACACTATAGAAATCTGTTTGCTAGTTATCGTTGTTTATGTAAGTAATTTAATGGTTCTGAGAATCATATTCTTTTGCAGTAGCTTTAGATATCAGTATATTCATCTCCTCTCTTGGAGCATTAGTTTAGTAACACTGTACAGCAACTTTCTGACCACCTCATTGGTACATATGACTTGGCTCTTCTGTAAATTTGTGGATACATGAATTCCCACAAGGTCTCATAATATCATTCCACCAGCTTAGCTCAGTTTGATGCCATGTTACCTCCCTGAGCAGTCTATGGATACAGTATGTATTTGGCCTTGCTTGATTCTTTCCTTCTGGTTCCTTCTTCAAGTTAGGCACCTATGGTTTTTCCAATTTCTTCCATTTTTTGTAGTTACTGGGGTATGCCCTTATTCTATTTGTTGCTTTGCAGGCCCAATTATTTTAACTTGGAATACCACTTCACAGCAAGTTACTCATCTTTTTTGCTTTGACGATGAATTATGGGACTTGACTGTGTTACTGTATTCTAAAATGATTGAAAATATAAAAAGAGTATAATATCCTTAGCAGCTTTATGTGAGTATGATCACTTATTTCTAAAGATTGATTGTTATCAAGAGTAAATATATTATTCCTCCAATGTACAGTTCACCTGATGATGGGTTTCAAGAATGACCTTTCACAAAGGACATAAGCAGCCTGAGTGGGAAGATTTTTACTCAGTATCAAAAGACCAAGAACATTGTAGAGAAAAAGCAAATGACAAAATTGAAAAAATGCTGACTTCTGCAGTGTGTCAGGACAAAATTTAATACATTATCAATCTTTATTGAGGAAGCAAGAACAAAAGTATTATGTATATGTGAACACTGGTTAGCTCAACCAGAAATAGAAAACTATAGGTATAGTGAATATCTGGAAATGGTGATGGTGTAAAGAAACTGCTATCCATAGTAGTGAGTGTGTATACAAATAGTAAGATCAGTGGTTGGTGCCAAGTAAATAGACTTCAATAACTTCTGTGTAGATTTGGACCTAGAGTTGGCTGCTTTGTGGCTGCCAGATGCTAGCTTAATTGTTATTTCTGCATACTGTTCCCCCTATTGCAATTTTGAAAATCTCAACAGATTGGAAAGCTGTCAGTGCACCTAAGCGCAAAAAAATTTCCTAATTTGGGGAATCAAACATTCATACTGGAGAAGGTTGTGATGAAGAGAAAGCTTTCATGGACTGTTTGTGGTAAATTATCTATGAACAAGAGGAGATGTTTGTCTTCCTACAATTGTAACAAACCTGAATAGTTGTGACTACAAAGTACAAGTGTTTGCCCAATACTTGCAGATCACAGTGCAGTAATCATGCAGCTATGGACACTCAGTGGTCATTCAAATTACATCTTCAGAAATAGTATTATTATAAAAAAATAGTTTTGATGTTTTCAAAGATACAGTGTCTTCTATAGACCGATAACAAATATTTGTTGAATTGGCGCCAAATAGTGCATTCAGCTGCCAGTTCCAGGCCCTTGAAGTCAAATTTGATGAAAATTTTCCATTAAAACCTGACAAACATTCAATTATTGTCAGATCAAGCTGCAGAGAGAAAACTGTCAATGTAAGGAGGTGGTATACCTCTAGATTAGCTAAAGTAGAATGTGTTGTCCAAACAGTAAATGATAAGATAAAACCAGCTAAGGATATTAACATTAAGGATAGACTGTACAGCAGTTATTATAGACTGAAATGATCTAGGGGAGAATGGAAGTAGAAAAAGCAAAGACGAAAGGCAATGCCACATTTATTGAAAAGGCACAATCTTTGCAATGCAATGTGGAATCTGGAAAAGGTCCACCTGTTGCTTCAATTCTTGCAGTTCATATGAATTTAATCAATATTTTAAAAAGGTAGTGGGAAGCATAGTAGATGAAATTTCTCGCTCTGGAACAGGTCATGCAGTCAGTGTGAAATTTGGATAAATACTTCTTGGTAATGTGGAAGAGAACATTTCCGAGACACATAGAAATTGTAAAAAGCTAAAAACCTTCAGGGAGTCACAATATTTATGGCACATCCTACACTGTATTAAAAACTATAATCCACAAAACTGCACAATCAGACAAGAGAAATAAACCATTGTCTCCATACTGGAGATTTTCCAGGCTTCCTAGATGTAGCACACACAGTGTGTGTTTACAAAAAGGTAATCCCTGTGAAGTGTAAAGATACAGGACCTTATCTACAAGACCAATACTAGGTAAGGTGATGGAGTCAATCATGAAATATCAATTATTAAGTTATTATGGAGAAAACAACCTCCTTTAAAATGCACAATGTAGCTTTCAGAAGGGCAGGTCAATGACAACAGCAAAATTTGACTTAGTTAGAAATGCAAATCAGGGTTTTGGAGAGTATGTCACTGGTACTATGTGACCTCAATTAAGCATTCAACTGTATCCCATGTAAGGACCTGCTAGGCAAGTTAAAAATCATATGATTTTGAAGGATTTGTTCTGCAAACTCTTTGATCCTACCTAAACAACAGACAACAGATTGTATCAGTGCAAGGAGCAGACTCTGGTGAGAAGTTACAACAAAGTGTTTCACAGGGATCCATGATAGGGCCTTTGTTGTTCCCAATTTCTGACAATGAAACAGGCTCCAATTGGCACATCTTACAATTCACATATGAAATAACCTTGTTCTCAAAAGGAAAGAAAGTCAGTCAAGGTGTTTAACAAGCACAAGTCCTATTCTGTAAAGCCAAGACCTGCTGTATCATGAACATGATAAAAATTAATGGAGACAAAACTCAGAGGCTGATATGCAGCCTCAGTGCTGTCTCTCTGGGTAACACAGCAGCTGTTAAACTTCAGAACTTTTTTGTTGATACCAAGTTAACTTGGCAATAGCATACCAAATCCTTATGTTACAAACTGACACAGGTTCTGTACTTCTTGAGGAAACTGAAATGCATAACATCAGAACAGCCTATCATGCAGTATTCCACAGCCACATCAATTACAGGCAATTGCTGTGGTGCTATTCTGCGGGCTGCAAGAATGTTCTTTTATTGCAACAGAAAGTAATGAGAATCACTTCCTCAAGAAAAAAACTGACCACTGTAGATTATGTTTTCATTCAGTATATATTCAACTATCTCATGCACATACAGATAAATTATGAGACCTACAGAAACCAAAATGTAGTTCATCAATGTTGCATTTGTAATACAGACAGTGTAGATAAGCCAAGATGTCAAGTAACCAATATACAAAACAGACTCACGATGGTGACCCTAAAACTACTTAATGCACTACCTATTGACATTCAGTCTTTACCACTGGAGCAATTTAGAACTAACATTTTGTGTATGTTGAAAAAGTAACCTTTGCCCAGTACTAAAGAATTCTCATTTTTTGATGGCAATAGCACAGTCTCTACCTGACATGCAAATCAGTACCATGACTAAAACAGCAACTCTGCTGTTTAGTTCTTGTATTTATTTCATAGTTGTGTTTTTTTTATGATACATTTGCTATTTGATATGCACATATATCATACATTGTGCTGCAATTGTAAGTCACACCAAGTGATTCTTTGTGATCTTAAGATGGATGTCTCATATGGCAAGAGCTGTTTGGCTTTATTCAGTGTATTTAATCAGAATGCGATGAAACAATCTCAATTACATGTTCTGAAGAAGACAATTTTAAAACTGCTGAAAACCAGGTCAAGGATTCCAATTATACTTTATTTGCTAATAGCTCACAGTTTTTTTCAGCCTCTCCAAATTCACTGCCACAATTGTTGAAATTACACCCATATTTGATATTTTAAGTTTTGTTATGACATCAGAGATTTTTGTCGTCAGTCCTCTGATTGGTTTGATGCAGCCCACCACAAATTATTCTTGTGTGCCAACCTCTTCATCTCACAGCGGCACTTGCAACCTACGTCCTAAATTATTTGCTGGATTTATTCCAATCTCTGTTTTCCTCTACTGATCCCTCTTTTATCATGGGAGCCATTCTCTGATGTCTTAACAGATGTTGGTGTTTTCCACATATTCCTTCCTTACTGAAATATCATGCCCTTTGGCCTGGTAGATAGGTAGATTGCCAAAAAGTATTATAGTTGCATATTCCTCTTGGAGTCTCTGGAATTGTGTGGATGATATTTTCCCGAAAGTCAGATGGTACATCGCCAGACTCATATATCCTATACACACCAATGTGAATAGTAGTTTTGTTGCCATTTTCTCCAATGATTTTAAAACTTCTGATGGAATGTTATCTATCCCTTCTACCTTATTTGATCTTAAGTCCTCCAAAGCTCTCCTAACCCTCAAGTGGGAGCACATGCGTATAAAGTGCACCAATCAAAAATAAAATGATTTTGTGCAGTTCCATTTTTGTTTCACAACCACAAACCTATACCTATTCCTTCAGTATTGCTTCAGGTAACACAGTGATAAATTGTGTTGTACGTCCAAGTGAGCAGCAGTAATATAAAACACAAAGCGAGCTAGGCAAGAAAAAGTTTACGATTAGTTAAAAAAATGACCCCAGCTACAAACTAGCAACATAATCCCACACTGAGGAAGTTGTCTACAAGATAATTAGTGATCAAATAAGCAGCTGACTGAGATCTGATGCACCTGCACTGCTTAACACTCCAAATGTCATTACTGTCTCTTTAACACCTGTCCTTGGCAACAGAGAGTTATAGCGAAAATTTATTTCATTGTTTAATAAAACAGCAGTTTAGCTCATATTATGCAAGTTTATTTAAAAGGTTTATTTCTTAAACGAACTAAGCTTAAACTGTGATTTTGATCATACATGACTTACCTTGGTAACATAAGGAAACCTATTCTTTTCATGTGTACAAAATGCGCCGTGCACCCGCTCGTGTTATGAAAAACAGCACCCTCGCTCGAGGGTTGAATTCTGATCTACTGCTGGATCCTCTCTCTCTTCTAAGTCAACTCTTTTCTCTTATAACATCAAACAGATCTTCCCCCTCACAGAGGTCTTCAATGTACTCTTCCCATCTATCCACTCTCTCCTCTGCATTTAACAGTGAAATACACATTGCACTCTTAATGTTGCCACATGCTTGCTTTTAATTTCACCACAAGGTTGTTTTGACTTTCCTATATGCTGAGTCATTCCTTCTGACAATAATTTCTTTTCAATTTCTTCATATTTTTCATGCAGCCATTTTGTCTCAGCTTCCCTATACTTCCTATTTATTTCATTCTTCAGTGACCTATATTTCTGTATTCCTGAATTTCCCTGGACATTTTTTTACTTGTTTCATCAATCAACTGAAGTATTTCTTCTGTTACCCATGGTTTCTTCACAGTTACCTTCTTTGTACCTATGTTTTTCTTTCCAATTTCTGTGATAACTCTTTTTAGAGATGTCCATTCCTGTTCAACTGTACTGCCTTCTGAGCTGTTCTTTATTACTACCTTAGGCATCTTCAAGTGTATCTCTTCATTCCTTTATATTTCCATATCCCCTCTCTTTGCATATTGATTCTTCCTGATTTCCCTCTTAAACTTCAGTCTACTCTTCTCCTGGGTATACCTTACAATCTAGTATCTGACTTCAGAATCTCTGTTGACCATTACGTAATTTAGCTGAAATCTCATATTACCTGGCCTGTTCCAAGTATACTACCATCTCTTGTGATTCTTGAACAGAATATTCATTATTACTAGCTGAAATTTGTTACAGAACTCAATTATGCTTTCTACTCTCTCATTATTTATCCCAAGCCCATACTCTGCTGCAACATTTTCTTCTACTCCTTCCCCTAGAACTGTATTAAAGTCCCTCATGACGATTAGATTTTCATCTCCGTTTACATGCTGTATTACCCTTGCAATATCCTCCTAAACTTTATCTCTTAATCTTCATCTTGTGATGTCAGAATGTATACCTGAACTATCATTGTCGATGTTGGGTTGCTGTAGATTGTGATAAGAACAACCCTATCAACTGAACTGTTCACAGTAACACTTCCTCTGCCCTATCTTCCTATTCACAATGAATCCTCCTCCTGTTATACCATTTACTGATGCTATTGATATTACCCTACACTCATCTGACCAGAAATCCTTGTTCTCTTTCCATTTCTCTTCACTGAGCCCTACTATATCTAGATTGAACCTTTGCATTTCCATTTTCAGATTTGCAAGGATATTGTTATCTAATTCTTAACTTTAATGTGCTTTATATAACCCATATTAGTATCATAGTTTAAATTGCAATATTATATTCATTTTATTGTCATAGTAATATTGTACATTTACATTGCCTTTCCCATTATGATGGTGAATTGCATAAGATAGGGCACTAAATAAAGCGCAACAAATTGATAATCATGTCAGTACTTCAGAGCCTGCCAGTTAGCTCAAAATGTTTTTCCACTATATGTTACCATAACCTGGATTAGCCACATCATTTAATAACTGATATTCTAATGAAAACTTTATATCTTAATGAAATCAGTATATGCAAATTAGTCATCTGGATGATAAATTTAAATTGAATTCTGCCTAAATAACATTTTGAAATGTTGAAGTGCATGTGACACTTTTTGTAACTCCATGGAAAATATGATAATCAGAAAAAAATACTGGATGTTAACAGGAGCCAAAATCTTAACAGTTGGAGTAGGTCAAACTTGCTATGTTTCACACTGTCGTATACCAGTCTATTTCCAAAGTATTAAGTTTTCAGTTTTCTCACCTGGGACAAAATCTTATTCAAACAGAATGGTATTAATTGTAAGAGTGGCTTTTCTATATTAAATATGGGCCAAAGTTTAATTTTATGGAAGATAATGCCTGCAAGGTGGTACCATGTGGCTATTTCAGCCAGCTTACTCTAAACTTAAATACAGTTTAAGAACCCGGAAAGAACCTTAGCCTCCACGTTACAACAAAAGGCCACTGCTAACCACCACAAGGCACCTGTCAAGCATTACCACAAACAGTCCATCCAGATTCACAGTATAAGAAGCAGATGTGCATCCTGAATCATCATGTGAAAGTATCGTATCCAGTATTCACATTCTACAGGGTAATTCTTTGATGACATGAATGTTTCAGGGTTGATGGAAAAGGGTAAATGCATCAATCTGAGGTAAGGGGCCCTGGTCCAGAAACAACTGAGTCCAAAGTTATGCGAAAAACTTGTTCTGATATCCCTGACAGAGGAATACATGTACTAGAACTGTTGTTGTCTTGATTGTACAGTAGGCAGCTTTCGGTGGTGATAGTATGGGCCAAAACAAGAAAAATAATCTTTAGTAAACATGGACTTTAAAATGCAAACCTTAAGAGCTATGAGCAATTTTTCATCTTTGTTACTGTGAAACTTTTCTTCTGCTGAAGAAGTGTCCATAGCTCTAAAGGTATACATTTTAAAGCCCATATTTACTAGAGATTTTCTTCTTGTTTTGGTCTATACTCTGAAAGTTGCCTACCCTACAATATCAGCAACAACAGTTGTGGTGCATGTATTCCATTGTCAGAAGTATCACAACAATTTTCGCTTATAATTGTCGACACACTTTTTTTCTGGGCTAAGATCCCTTGCCTCAAATTGATATATTTACCCCTCTCCATCATCCCTGAAAGCTAGTAATATCTTCACAGAACAAGCCTGTACATACCACCTGACTAGGGACACTCATCCATTATCACTCATGACCAGCTTCCAGAATACTTTATGTATCACTGTGTTACGTATCACAGAGCTACCACAACACCTTTTTTCTAGTCATTATTACCATATCTCACACCGTGTAGCCACATCTATTGTTACACTGAACCTGAGATATCCTTACAAAGTATTTCATGATGCAGTTCTTTGACAAAGTTTCTCAGTCAGTTTATCCAAGAACCAAGAGGTTTGCAATATCACATGTGAGCATTGCAGTAGTTATATGGGGCACTCTATACAGACGGAATATCAATATCATCTCAACTATACACATTTTGAAAAAGCTGTACTAGAGAGAGAGAGAGAGAGAGAGAGAGAGAGGAAATAATGGAAGCAACAGGGAATACAGATAGAAATATGGCATGCAGAATACATGCAGCAGCTTTGTGGAGAAAGGGAAATGGTGGGAGGCACAATATATGGGGCGTGCACCAGGATGGAATTAGGTGGAGGTCAGAGACACACAGGGGTGGTTTCAGGGAATTGGACTGCTGTTAAGATATAGTCACTCCATTTTCAAGTGAGCATTGCTGCGACACAAGGTTAAGACTCCTGTGGATCAGGTTGTAGAGCACCAATCAAGTCAACTATATTGTTTTCAGCAGTATATACTAACAATCTTTCATTTGGCCACAGTTGGATGATGGTTATTCATGTGATAGCTTGTTACTGAAAATCAGAGACAAAATTATGTAGTTTGTGAAATAATGAACTATTATCTTCTTGTGCAGAGTTTTGTTCATTGCAGGTGAATGGAATGTTTGGCACACATGAATTTTAGGATTCAGTAGACACTGTCCTCAGAATGTAACTGAAGTGTGAAGTTACATGATGAGTAAGACAAGAACAGTGATAAACGTAAGACAGCATGTATGGTCCTCAGTGAAAGGCAGGCTGTTTAATATGAATTGTAATACATTAGCTAGATTCCATAATATGCTTTGTGTTTTAAGTTAGCTCTTCAATTAATAAAAAGTTTAATTCATGGAAGCTGCTTCATTTCCAGTTAAAATGCTCAGCTTGAATTTATCTACTGACCTTACTTCACCAGTGCTTAAAGATGGTGGCCACACTACTCCGTACATATTTCTTAATCAATTCCTGGTTTTATGGATACTTTAGTTAAATAAATGAATGGAAATATTTAGGTAATAACACAAAATTCAATACCAGTTCATAACTTTTCTTTTCATATTGTACACAGTATTGTTACAAATTGATTCTTAATAATTCACAAAATGAAAGCATCTCACTACCACGAACAAAATCTAAGCAGAACCATTACAGGAAATTTAGTCTCTTACTCATAAATACATATTAATAAAAACTGTATGAAAAGAATCAATAACTAAGTTCAAACAAAGCAGTACATATTCTTTGGAACCCAGCAATGCAATTAACAGTTTCTGCTAAACTATTGTGAATATTTAACAGTTTCTTGTGTTTGAAGCACTAAGGTATCATGCTTAGCTACACACATTACATACAACATTGTGTACATACTGTGATATGGCCTGACCCATGTATCATATCCACCTAATGACCGAGATCAAGTTTTTACCAAAACATGTCTTGTATGTTAGACATTTTAGATTTAAGCGCAATTTTCATACATGGTTTCATGCTAATTATACACAAAATAAGGAATATAATATGATAGCTAAAGCCAGCAGGTGTTTTAAAAAAATAAAAAAATGGTACTCTACATGGAAAACAGAGTTGTTTTTAAGTCTACTACTGATGATCCAGTCATCTCTTTTTTTTTTTTTTTTTACACACAACTGGAAACAAATACAAACCTGTAAAATGACCCTTAATGCCAATTAACATTCATTAACAGTGATTCAGCTACAGCCAAAATTTGAATATTTGTATAATGCAACAACCTCTCTGCTGCTTATGACAGCTGCAAATATTACAGTTGCCAATTCAAGCAAGACAGGCACATCAAAAGTAACTCCACCTCCAAAAAATTCCTCTTTTGGAGATTACACCTAACAACATGAAAGTGTTGACAGACAAAGTTTACTTTTTAATCTCCATAAAAAGAAATTTAACAATGAACAGCAGTTCTACTCATTACCCTACACATGAATATCCTAGCTGAAAAATAAATTTTACAGAGTCAAAATAATACTCTATTCACTGTTGTATCACAATTACATAACACCCTGTTAGACTTCTCTATGCAGATCCTACAACACGTTCAACCATACACAAAGTCAAAAATTAAAATTTTATGTTCAGAATTTTAAATTCCTTTTATGTTTCTATTAGATGGGATTTTTTTTAAAAAAGATAATACCATCTGCACTACCAGTATATGCAACAATAGTTTTATCATCTTCATGTCATCAATTTTTTTGAAAGTATTTCATACGCTATTTTTTTTCTAAAATATGGCATGTCCTCCTGAGAAAAGTTGAAACTAGCATTACGACAGATACAGTCTGAATATACACAACAAAATACACCACAATCACTGGTATTTACTTGCTGTGGGATTTCCTGAAATTCAAAATGGAAACATTTCATTTCAGTAAAGTGGATTAAGTCAATGACACAGGTGGCATTAAAATTCAGATTCCATTTCCATTTAAGCTATTTATGAATGAAAAGTATAAGGAAGTGAGTATGAAAATTTTTTCTTTAATATACAAATAGCAGTAATGTAATATATTATATTAGATAAAAATTACTTAGAGCAAGACATTTAAAAATTGTGGCTAAAGGTTTGTAACAGGTATGAAAAATAGGATCAGTATGCCTAAGATAAATACCTTCACATTTTCTGTTTTCCAGCCATCATAATTGAATTCTTCATTCCTTTTATCCATGCTTTCACTGTTCAGGTAATCCCATAACAACTGTAAAAATTACAATTATTTGCTTAATTGTTGAACTTTTTTAAAGGACATGTAAACTGTTTAGTGCTAAGACCTCATTGTATGTGAAATTTTAGCTCTCACAAATAATTTTAGCTAGTTTACTACACTTCTCTATTCATGGAACTAACTATGATCACACCACATGAGAAGCTACTGGTATCATAAATTGTACTTAGCTGAACCATACAACATTTGTAGTACGAACCTGATTTATCTGTAGTGAATGTGCTCTGAATGTCTAAAAACACTGCTTTATGCACAATTTCATATTTCTTCACAGTTAATTTCCTTGTACCTATATTTGTCTGTCCAACATCTGTGATTTTTCTTTCTAGAGATATCCATTCGTGTTCAAGTAAACTGCCTACTTTGATATTCGTTTTTGCAGTATTTACAGTGCTAGAGAACAACAAAACACCTCACTCCTTTGTACTACACCGTCCCACTTTTCACATTATTATGAACTCTGCTCTTTAAGTTAAGTCTACTCTCCATTATACCTAAATAGTGATATGAGTCTATATCTACTAGCGGGTGTGCCTAAAAAATCTAATATCTAATTTTGGAATCTGTCTGACCATGATGTAACCCAGCAAAAACAGTTAGATGTCTCCATGTGATTTCCAGGTAAACCACCTCCTAATGTGATTTTTGAACAGTGTATTTGCAATTACAAGCTATTTGCTACAGAATTTTATCTTTCCCATTTTACATTTCTGGTAATGAGCCCATGTTGTGACAAAACTTGGTCTTCTATTACATCCCCCACTACAGTGTTCCAGGTACACATGATTGCTAGTATTTTATCTCCCTTTATGTTCTGAATTACACGTTCAATGTCTCATGTATTTTCTTTCTTCATCTTCTGCTTGTGATGTAAGTATATACAATAGAGATATGGTTGTTGATGTTGGTTTGCTGGAGATTCCGATGAGAGAGATTGTATCACTGAACTGTTCACAGTAACTCAGTCTTCCTGTTGCTAATGAATCATACTCCTTTACACCATATTTTACTGCTATTGATATATCCTATATTTGTCTGACCTGGAATCCTTTACTTCTTTCTACTGTGCTTCACTAACTCCCATTATAACTAGACTGAGCCTCTTTCATTTTCCTTTTCAGATTTGGTAGCTTCCTTACCAAGTTCAAACTTCTGACATTCCACATTGCAGCAGATGGAATATAACCTTTTTGCTGGTTATTAAATCTTTTTCACATTAATAGCTTCCCATTTGCAATCCCCTCCTACTGATCTGAATGGAGAACTGACTTGGAATATCTTTCCAGTGCGGAAATTATCATAAAAATTTATCAATTACAAGATACATTGCATATGGATACAACTGTATTTCTTAATGCAAAGGCTTCCATTTCCTTCTGCATCTTTATGTCATTGATCATTGCTCATTGTTCCACCTTTTAGGAGCATTTTTAAATTCTAGGGGTAACAGGGTGCCTAATGCCTGTCTACTCCTCCACTCACTGTGTAAAGGCCATTGGCAGGACAAAGTGATTCTTCATTCCAGAAATCTTCAGCTGCCATTGCCAATGATTTTTATTTGAAATTGAAGCAGCGACAGGGTTCAGACCTGGGATGCAGGATGTTTCGATCATTGATCCATTGTGAATCTGAGTAATTTTAGGAGTTGGGCCCAGAATGTCAGTGGATAATCTCATATCTGTAGAACAGGAAACAGATAGTTGAACTTACATACCACAAGGTATTAGTATAATTCCCTAATTTTCTGCAGAACAGAGTGTTTACAACAAAAAATAATTTTTATTTGTGATCTATCTAATGGGACACACTAGTTTTGTAATAAAAGTATGACATGGACTCCCATAAGCACCAAAAACATCACTAGATGAGTAGAATGAATTTTACAGCAAGCATTCTTTAAATTTTCTCTGAGTTTTAGTGTTTGAAGAGCAAGATTACGTCTGCTGGTAGAGCATTGAAAACTTTTGTGACAGATTAAGTCATTCCTTTCTGCACACGGGTGGAATTTGTCTGCTTAATATCTAAGTCCTGTTTGAGTGTCTAGTGATACAGACATCAATAGCATTGATCAGAGGTGTAAGCACCACTGGCAGACAAAGTAGGGGCACTGAATAAGAATATCTGTGCCATAAACAAAGGACTGGGTGTGCTGTGATGCAGGCGACTGCACAGCCACACTTTTGTATTGTTTGCTCGTACTAAAGTATTGTTCACTCACAATTGTCTCCTCTCTGTGAGTGGAGCTTTCAGTACACCCATTAGGGCAATGTTCCATAACCTCATATTGTTGCCATGACGTGCACAACTGGTTTTGAAAAGAGAGCTTTTATATTAGTGAAACATGAAAAAGAAAGATATACCGAGACAGATTCCTACAACAGTAAATGCTACTCAGAATGAATATTGCTCTCCTCTGAGCAGTGACATTTTTTTTGTTGGTGGCTGAGTACCACAAAGATGATTCCATAAAACAGCAAAGCATAAAAATGTCCTAAGTAAGCAGTTCTGATGGCAATCTTGTGTGTAAATGTTAAAATTATATGTAAGCCCTTTACTGTGCACAACTAAGAACTTACCACCCCCACTTGATGTGCTTGTGGTCCATTACATTTAATATTTATGTTCTGTTCTGTTCAGACAAATATACACAAGAAAATTAACTGTGAAGAAATATTGTTTAATAGCAGAAATACTTCAAATAATCAATGAAAGAAGGAAATTCGAATTTTTTTTAAAAAGTAAGGGATTCAACAGTATTTCATTAGGGAGTGAAAAATAGAAAGTTCAGGGAAGCAAAATTTTCGCCAGAAGATTGTAAAAAAAAAGAAAACGTCATAAAAAAAACCTGGTTCAGCACATAGGAAAGTAGAAACAATCTTGGGTGAAATTAAAAGCAAAAGGCATCAACATGAAGAGTGTTGGGAGAATTCCATTGCTCAATACAGATGAGAGAGTCAATAGGTGTAAAGAGTGCATGAAGGACACTAAGAGGAAGAGAAATTGTTTGATGGCACGATGGAAGAAGAAATGAGAGTTGATATGGAGGACATAGGGGATCCCATATTAGAGTCAGAGATTAACACAGCTTTGGAAAATCTGCAGTAAAAGAAAGCAGAAAACACACATAATATTCCCTTGAAGATTATAAAATAACTGGCAACTGAATGAACAAGTTTGTTTGGTTTCGTTTTTGTTTTACGGCACAAAAACAATATGCACCCATGTCGAAACTATAGAACAAGAAGACAAAGAGAGGAGTTGAAAATGGCTACACGTCAATCTCAATCGATGGAAGAGAAGACAGTTAAAAACAGGGACATGGAGAAAGGTCTATAAAATATGTCAAAGAGAAACAGAGGTCCAGAACTAAATATTAAACTGCCTTGGCCTTACTGCTATAATGGATATAAAGTAGAACACAGTCGACAGCCCATGCATCATTCCCTAAAATGCATATAACTCAGACGGTAAACGCAAATTGGAATGTAAGCTGTTAAAAGATGAGCATTCCATCAGGAAATCATGGACAGTTAAAAGTTGGGCACAATGTGCACAAAGTGGTGGGAGAGCAAAACTTAACAAATGGCGATGGCCAAAAAGACAGTACCCAATACACAACCTAATTAAAATTATCTTCTCACAGTGAGAAGGCCTAGAGGAAGTCATCCAAAGTGCTGGGAGAGGTTTAATAACCTGGAGCTTGTTCCTGTGATGGGAGGGCCAATGGTGATGCCAAAGTGACACCACCTGCTGACAGACAGCAACACAGAGATCATTGGAGGGAATGTGAAAACTAGTGGACTGAGGAACGAGGACAGCATTCTTGGTAGCAGCATCAGCAGCCTCATTCCCTGTCAGACCAATGTGACCAGGAACCCACATAAACATCTCAGTAGTTCCATCAAGAGTGAGCAACCGACAACTTTCCAGGACCTGTTGTACTAAGGGATGGACAGTGTGCAGTCTTTGAAGGGTGCTGAGAGAGAGTGAGCAGATCACACAATTGAAAAACCCACCAGATGTGCTGCATGTCCTGATACAGGACAAAGAGCTCTGCTGCAAATACTGTGTAGAAGTGTCGGCTTTCTTCTGCTGTTGACCTGCGGAGCCCAGCACAGAAAATGGTTAGTGGTGCACACCAATGACATGGATTTGGCCGGG
Organism: Schistocerca nitens; assembly: GCF_023898315.1. Classification (NCBI taxonomy): domain Eukaryota; kingdom Metazoa; phylum Arthropoda; class Insecta; order Orthoptera; family Acrididae; genus Schistocerca; species Schistocerca nitens. The sequence continues at coordinate 156,265,430 of NC_064622.1, forward strand.
CGAGGGTATCATGCGGTGACACCATCAGAAAGAATTACCAAGTTGGTGAAGGAGAAGACCATTTGCATTTGTTTGATTTCTTTGAGCCTTTCTGGTTAGCAGAGGAAGACTCAGGTTGGTTGAAGGGGTGTAGGAAGCCTTCACAGGAGAATTCCTTCTGTCCTTTCTGGCCTGCCGGTTGTATAGCTGCAGACTTCTTCCTATGAGGTGAGAGTTTGATGGCTTATTAAACAGCTGGATGAGGAGATGGTGATGCTACCATGACACTGGTTGATTTCAAAACAACAGTGCTGAATCTGAGGTTGCATGTCTGTGTGACAATGTCCTCCATGGAGCAAGAGGTAGCAAGAACAGTAGTGTAGGTGACAGATGGTAGAATGCAGAGACCAGGTAAGGTATTTTTCCTTTACCCGGATCTCCTGGACAGCCTGCTCATTGAGATACACAGGACAATGTGGAGAGGAGGTGGCATGGTCACCATTGCAGTTGATATAGCACGGAGAAGGAGACATACTATTACCCTCATATGCATCCCTACCACAGGTTACACATTTGGCCGAGTGTCAACAAGCATTTGAGTGTGGGTGAAACGACAACACTGGTAAAAGTGCATCGGGTTCGGAATATACAGTTTAACTGTGATAACTTCATAGCCTGCTTTGATCTTGGACAGAAGCGCCACTCTGTCAAAGGTGAGAAAGAGAGCACACGTGGGCACTAAGGAGGCACCAATCTTTTTTATCACTCTATGGATGGCAATGACACCCTGATCAGAGAGGTACATTTGGATTTCAGCCTTGGTTAGACCAATGTGCAGCACAGGGTAAATAATGCCAAGGGAATAATTCAGAGTTCTATGGGCATCAACATGAACAGTATGGTGACGGAGACATGAAACAGAAAGTAGTTGTGCTTGAGAATCAGTAGTAGCCCCCAAAAGCAATTGCATAAACAAGAACAGGATTTTGTAGGGCTGACAATTGCATCAACACCTATCTGAATAAGAAACAGATTTACTGTTGCGAAGGACTGGCCGTCTTCAGTATGTGAAGCCATGAGGAACTGTGGTGCAGCTGGGAGGGTCTTTGAATCAGGAGCTTCATTCTGTTTATGTCTGGTAGATGTGGACTGCAAAGATGATTGGCTCATTGCAAAGAAATCCCCGATTGCGAGTGACTTCGATAGTGCGCTGCTTCCAACTGGGGGGCCCCATCACAAGGGGGTGCACCTCCCTTAGGTGACTGTTCACACTACAGGTCACACCTCCCTAACACCTGACAGAGGTACCAATTGACAATTTCAGAAGGTAGCATCTTAGGCAATCACTCCTCCCTGGGCCTGCCCTGTACCACGGGTACACGCAAACCCTACCTATCAACCCATGGCTGAGAAATACCCATTACCCAGTCAGCTGTTACATGTCAGTGCATGGGCTGGCCTTCACGAATGCACAGGGGGGAAGAAGGGAAAGAGGAATCTTGAACACCAAAGCAGAGAAAGGACAGGAGAAGGTGAACAAAAAAAAAGGAACAAAAAACAGTGGTAAGACTGTTCTTGTGTCACCTACAGATAATGCAGAACATTTCCAAAAACACCCCAGACTTGTTCCCCAAGGGAAGGGAAAAAGAATAGAAAGATGATAAACAGACAGCACTGAAGGGAAAAGATGCTGCAGAGGCCAGGGCCCCATGGTAGCTAAGCACAGACCCGTCCGAGAGCTGCGAGCCCCCTGGAAGGACACATTGTAAAACTGGAGACATACTATCAGATTTTAGGAGAAGTATCATAAACACAATCCAAAAGACAGCAAGGGCAGGCAGGTCCAAGAAATATCTCACAATCACCCCAGCAGCTCAGGTATTAAAGTTGCCACCAAGAACAAATGGAAAAGAAAACTGAGGATCTGTTAGATAATGATCAGTTTGTCCTGAGGAAAGGTAAAGGCACCAGATAGTCAGATCTCATGCTGTGCTTGATAATGGAAGTATGATGTAGGAAAAATCAAGGCACTTTCATTATACATTCAAGTGCCAAAGAAACTGGTATCGGCTTGCATATTCAAATACAGAAATATGTAAACAGGCAGAATATGGCACTGTAGTTGGCAATGCCCATATAAGATCTCAAGTGTCTGGTGCAATTGTAAGATCAGTTACTGTTGCTATGATGAAAGGTTATCAAGATTTAAGTGAGTTTGAATGCGGTTTTATAGTTGGCACGTGAGCAATGGGACACAGCACCTCAGAGTTAGCAGTGAAGTGGGGATTTTAACTTACAGTGATTTCACAAGTGTACCTTGAATCTGACCACAATCTATTGGTTATGAACTGTAGATTAAAACTCAAGAAACTGCAAAAAGGTGGGAATTTAAGGAGATGGGACATGGATAAACCAAAAGAACCCGGAGTTTGTACAGAGTTTCAGGGAGAGCATAAGGGAACAATTGACTGGAATGGGGGAAAGAAACACAGTAGAAGAAGAATGGGTAGCTTTGAGGACTGAAATAGTGAAGGCAGCAGAGGATCAAGTAGGTAAAAAGACAAGGGCTAGTAGAAATCCTTGGGTAATGGAAGAGATACTGAATTTACTTGATGAAAGGAGAAAATACAAAAATGCACTAAGTGAAGCAGCGAAAAAGGAATACAAACGTCTCAAAAATGAAATCGACAGGAAGTGCAAAATGGCTAAGCAGGGATGGCTAGAGGACAAATGTAAGGATGTAGGGGCTTATCTCATGAGGGGTAAGATAGATACTGCCTACAGGAAAATTAAAGAGACCTTTGGAGAAAAGAGAACCACTTGCATGAATATCAAGAGCTCAGATGGAAACCCATTTATAAGCAAAGAAGGGAAAGCAGAAATATGGAAGGAGTATATAGAGGTTCTATACAGGGGCGATGTTCTTGAGGACAATGTTATGGAAATGGAAGAGGAGGTAGATGAAGATGAAATGGGAGAGACAATACTGCGTGAAGAGTTTGACAGGGCACTGAAAGACCAGAGTCAAAACAAGGCCCCGGGAGTAGACAACATTCCATTAGAACTACTGACAGTCTTGGGAGAGCCAGTCCTGACAAAACTCTACCATCTCATGAGCAAGATGTATGAGACAGGTGAAATACCCTCAGACTTCAAGAAGAATATAATAATTCCAATCCCAAAGAAAGCAGGTGTTGACAGATGTGAAAATTACTGAACTATCAGTTTAATAAGTCACAGCTGCAAAATACTAATGTGAATTCTTTACAGGCAAATGGTAAAACTGGTAGAAGCGGACCTCGGGGAAGATCAGTTTGAATTCCGTAGAAATGTTAGAACACGTGAGGCAATACTGACCTCACGACTTATCTTAGAAGAAAGATAAATGAAAGGCAAACCTACGTTTCTAGCATTTGTAGACTTAGAGAAAGCTTTTGACAATGTTGACTGGAATACTCTCTTTCAAATTCTGAAGGTGGCGGAGGTAAAATACAGGGAGCGAAAGGCTATTTACAATTTGTACAGAAACGAGATGGCAGTTATAAGAGTCGAGGGACATGAAAGGGAGGCAGTGGTTGGCAAGGGAGGGAGACAGGGTTGTAACCTATCCCCAATGCTATTCGATCTGTATGTTGAGCAAGCAGTGAAGGAATCAAAAGAAACATTTGGAGTAGGTATTAAAATGCATGGAGAAGAAATGAAAAGTTTGAGGTTCGCCGATAACATTGTAATACTGTCAGAGACAGCAAAGGACTCGGAAGAGCAGTTGAACAGAATGGATAGTGTCTTGAAAGGAGGATATAAGATGAACATCAACAAAAGCAAAACGAGGATAATGGAATGTAGTCGAATTAAGTCGGGTGATGCTGAGGGAATTAGATTAGGAAATGAGACACTTAAAGTAGTAAAGGAGTTTTACTATTTGGGGAGCAAAATAACTGATGATGGTTGAAGTAGAGAGGATATAAAATGTAGACTGGCAATGGCAAGGAAAGCATTTCTGAAGAAGAGAAATTTGTTAACATCAAGTATTGATTTACGTGTCAGGAAGTCGTTTCTGAAAGTATTTGTGTGGAGTGTAGCCATGTATGGAAGTGAAAGATGGACAATAAATAGTTTAAACATGAAGAGAATAGAAGCTTTCGAAATGTGGTGCTACAGAAGAATGCTGAAGATTAGATGGGTAGATCACATAACTAATGAGGAGGTATTGAATAGAATTGGGGAGAAGAGGAGTTTGGGGCACAACTTGACTAGAAGAAGGGATCGGTTGTTAGGACATGTTCCGAGGCATCAAGGGATCACCAATTTAGTATTGGAGGGCAGCGTGGGGGGTAAAAACAGTAGAGGGAGAGCTAGAGATGAATACACTAAGCAGATTCAGAAGGATGTAGACTGCAGTAGTTACTGGGAGACGAAGAAGCTTGCACAGCATAGAGTAGCATGGAGAGCTGCATCAAACTAGTCTCAGGACTGAAGAGCACAACAACAACAATAACAACAACAACAACCTTGAATATCAGGAAACTGATAAATCATCAAATCTCCAACATCACCACAGCCAGAAGAAGATCCTGCAAGAACAGGCCAACAACGACTGTAGAGAATTGTTCAACATAACAGAAGTGCAACTCTCCCGCAAATTGCTGGAGATTTATATTCTGGTTCATCAAGCATCAGTGTGCACACATAGCTCTACACCTCACCTCGGCTTGTAAACAGTGACATTGGACTGTTAATGACTGGAAAATATGTTGCCTGGTCGGACAACTCTCGTTTAAAATTGTATCAAGTGTATGGGTATGGAGACAACTTCATGACTCCATGGACCCAGCACTCAGCAGTGGACTGTTCAAGCTGGTGGAGGCTCTGTAATGGTGTGGGGCACATGCAGTTGGAAAGATATGAGAACCCTGGTATGTCTAGATATGACTGAGAGGTGACACGTATGTAAGCATCCTGTCTGATCACCTGCATCCATTCATGCCCACTGTGTATTCCGACGGACTTGGACAATTCCAGAAGTAAAATGCAACATCCCATACATCCAGAATTCCTGCCGAGTGGCTCCAAGAACACACTTCTGAATTTAAAGACTTCCACTGACGACCAAACTCTCCTGACAAACATTATTGAGCATATCTGGGATGCCTTGCAATGCACTGTTCATAAAAGGTCTCCACCCTCTCGTACTATGGATTTATAGACAGCCTTGCAGGATTCATTGTGTCAGTTCCCTCCAGCACTACTTCAGACATTAGTCAAGTCCATGCTACATTGTGTTGCAGCACTTTTGAATGCTCGTGGGGACCCTCTACATGATATTAGGTGGGTGTACAAGTTTCTATGGCTCTTCTGTGTAATACAACTGGATGGATAAAAAAAATGTAATTACCAAGCATTGGTAACAGAAAGTACACAAAGACTGAAGATATGTGCAACATTTTGGATACAGTGGCTCTTTCCTCTGGCGGAAGGGTCGAAGGGTTTGGAAGAGGAATGAAGGGAAAAAGACTGGTGAGGTTTCGGAAAAGGGAACAGTTCGGGAAATATGCTCAGAGCTCTGGGTCAAGGGAAACTTACCAGACAGGATGGAACTGTTGGGGGCTGCACCAGCTAAGATTTGAAATCCTGAGAGCTTAAAGATGAATGAAAGGGTAATACACAGGGGGGGTGGGGGGGGGGGGAGGAGGTAAATACACAAATCAGAATTAAAATATGTTGAAACCTGAAAGGGAATGAAGCAGGGAACAGTCACTGAGAAGAAATGCTAACACCAGTGGGGGGAGGCGGCGCGAGGGGAGGCGGCGCGAGGGGAGGCGGCGCGAGGGGAGGCGGCGCGAGGGGAGGCGGCGCGAGGGGAGGCGGCGCGAGGGGAGGCGGCGCGAGGGGAGGCGGCGCGAGGGGAGGCGGCGCGAGGGGAGGCGGCGCGAGGGGAGGCGGCGCGAGGGGAGGCGGCGCGAGGGGAGGCGGCGCGAGGGGAGGCGGCGCGAGGGGAGGCGGCGCGAGGGGAGGCGGCGCGAGGGGAGGCGGCGCGAGGGGAGGCGGCGCGAGGGGAGGCGGCGCGAGGGGAGGCGGCGCGAGGGGAGGCGGCGCGAGGGGAGGCGGCGCGAGGGGAGGCGGCGCGAGGGGAGGCGGCGCGAGGGGAGGCGGCGCGAGGGGAGGCGGCGCGAGGGGAGGCGGCGCGAGGGGAGGCGGCGCGAGGGGAGGCGGCGCGAGGGGAGGCGGCGCGAGGGGAGGCGGCGCGAGGGGAGGCGGCGCGAGGGGAGGCGGCGCGAGGGGAGGCGGCGCGAGGGGAGGCGGCGCGAGGGGAGGCGGCGCGAGGGGAGGCGGCGCGAGGGGAGGCGGCGCGAGGGGAGGCGGCGCGAGGGGAGGCGGCGCGAGGGGAGGCGGCGCGAGGGGAGGCGGCGCGAGGGGAGGCGGCGCGAGGGGAGGCGGCGCGAGGGGTTAGGTCGGGGGGAGGGAAACAATGGTACCAAATGTTTATGGGGCACCAGCAATGGCACTGGCACCAGCACTTCCCAACCCTGCACCGTACCATAATCATGACAACAGCTGAGGAAGCGGCGAGGAAAGGGAAAACAAAACAGTAGAAAAGACCAAACAAAATACAGGGAAAAAGGAGGGGAGAAACATGTCAGTGTGGCAGCAAGGTTGGGGCCTCTGCAACCAATGACAACTGGGAGACTTCATTCCAGAGGGAATTTCTAGGACTTAAACCTGGGAGTACCAACTACTTTCATGAAGAAAACTGAGAACGGATGTAACCATGTTAGAGTAACTCTTGTAACTGTTGTCCACTAACACCCAGGACAAGGTAGATGGAAGGGTGTATTTATTGTGTAGTGCTAAAAGGCAGGGGCAGAGCAGAAAAATCTGGATCACCATGAGGGGTCAGCCTCCCCCACCCAACTGCAAAGGCAGTGGTGGCTCTTCGTGGAGCAAAAGAACCCTGGCTCAACCAAGAATAGCTAACACAAAAATTGCAGTATAGTACATTCCCAGCAGGGGAAGTGAAGGGAAGAGTGCCAGATGATGGGAGTCTCCTTGATTGTGCAAAGTTTGTTAAATTGAGGGATGGCCTCCCAAGTGTCAGCCCACAATTGAGCAAAGAGGGATTTGATGTAAAGGCATAAATCTGCACCTGTTAGGAATGGTGGAGGGGGAGGGAGTGGGCAGGGGGATGTAGGGTGTCATGAAGAACATGCTGTAGGTGGTCACTCCCCCACCCTCCAGCCAGACAATCGGGAAGTTTATTACCTAGGTATGTGCATGGTTGGGTAATCGTAGGAAATCAGATGAGAAAGCAGCACTGCCAAAATAAGCAACTTGGTCACAACAATAGCATAGACAAAGGGATAGTGGGAAAAACACTGAGCCATACCACACTGGAAAGGAAATAAAAGGATCAAAGATTCAAGGACCCAACTGAGCTGATGAGCCATCATCCATTCAAGTAACTTGCTGGAGATGTTCATAAGATTAACTGGCTGGTAACCATCAAGGAACAACAGATTCCAGCCAGTCTTGAGGAAAGGAACCACAATACTCTCTCTCTCTCCCTCTCCCCCTCCCCCTCCCCCTCCCCCTCTCATGGAGAGGGGAAAGTACCTTGGAGCCAAAGATGGTTAAATACTTGGTGGAGATACTGTTGTTGTGGAGGACTGAAATCAAGTCAGGAGTTGAATGCCATTCAGTAAGAGATTCACTGTAGGGCCACACCTGACATGGAGTGAAACGTAAGTGGGAAGCTTCATCCCAATCAGAAACTGATCAGTGAGTAGCCACCAACTACACAAAAAAGCACTGCCCCCACAAAGGATGAGGAGGGGAAGGTGGAATTGCTGAAGGAGGGTAGTTAAGGCAGCAGGTGTAGGTGGCCTATCAGGAGGGAGATATAGACTGCAAACTGTGACTGCCGAGTCCAAGTAGACCTGGACGGCAACTGCTTCCATTGTTGTACAAAGGAGGATCCCTGTAGTAACAACATCCATATGGACCAACATGCAGATGCCACCAGAAGTAATCAAAGGGCTGACCCGCGCTGACAGAAAGCAAAGAACATATGACGGGTCAGTGAGTGAGCATGAGAAAATGAGATTCCTGAAGAATGTGTCAGGCTGCTGAGTGAAAGGAAATAAGGGATTGGAACTCCAGGAGGTGACTGCAATATTCCATTGAATAAGTACAGAGTGGGGGATCCAAATGGGAGGTGAATGTGCTGCAGCCAATCATGCTGCAAAACCACCATCCATCACCAATAAGGACAGGGTGAAATCCACAAATAACTTAAGTTGCAAAGTGGGAGATAGCACCTCAGGGGCACCAGGGAGGGCACTCACCCTCCTTGTTTAACCTGGGATTTATGTTTCATCTTATCATCCTGCACCTCATCCTCCACCTCCACCTCATCCTCCACCTCCACCTCATCCTCCACCTCCACCTCATCCTCCACCTCCACCTCATCCTCCACCTCCACCTCATCCTCCACCTCCACCTCATCCTCCACCTCCACCTCCACCTCATCCTCCACCTCCACCTCATCCTCCACCTCCACCTCATCCTCCACCTCCACCTCATCCTCCACCTCCACCTCATCCTCCACCTCCACCTCATCCTCCACCTCCACCTCATCCTCCACCTCCACCTCATCCTCCACCTCCACCTCATCCTCCACCTCCACCTCCACCTCCACCTCCACCTCCACCTCATCCTCCACCTCATCCTCCACCTCATCCTCCACCTCATCCTCCACCTCATCCTCCACCTCATCCTCCACCTCATCCTCCACCACCACCTATTTCATAAATCAAGGAGAGCAAGGCACAGAGGGAGAGCAGGCTTCTGAAAGATCTGGAACTGAAACAGAGCAGCTGGCCTTTAGGTGCATGGATTGTGTGCCTGGCTGCTAAGTTATGGTTAAAGGCCTCTGCCCTGGGAGGCACTGGGGGAGGGAGGATCACAGGAGGGAGGTCCATCACTGGTGGACACTGAAGAAGGGGGATGCTTCTCCAGCTGGGGAGGGGAGGGGGATCGGGACCCTGAGGGGATGGCATGGAACCGCAAGGGAGAGGGACAGGCAAGGGTGGTGCCACTGGGGTAAAGAGTAGGGAGGAGGGGGAAAGGACATAACAGAGGTAAAGTTCAATGTCATTGATATAGGCTAAAGTTGATCATATTTATGATAAACCTCAGTGTAGGATAAACAATCTAGGGACTTATGCTCCTGTAACTCCTTTCCCCTTCTTTTAACTGGTGAGTGTGGAAAATGACAGTCATGACAATTTGTAACAGCTGGAGCTAATGGTCTACACATTGCAACTCCATGCATCTGATCATCATACTGGCCACCGTACAGAAAATAATAAGACATAAGAGTGTGCCTAAATAATTCTACCAATTCAATTGCAAAAGAACTGGGATACTAGGTCCAAACAGTCTTTGACAAGCACATTCATAAACAGCAATACTACATGAAAACTGCCACACACTCTCTCTCACTAAGACTAAGACAGTTAATTCTGTTGATAATGTGAGGGTAACATTATGGTCTGTTTTGATGTGGTGGCACTGCTTATGAATGTGACTGTCAAAGACTGTCTGGACCTAGTGTCCCAGTTCTTTGCAAGTGAAGTGGTCAAGCTTTTTGGGTGCACACTTACATCTCCAACTATCTACCAGAATGGTCACTACCAAACAGTGCACTTGACCACTTAGTGATGGAACATGCTACAGAGCACAACATGCTTGACTTCCTCTTCAGAACAACATTAGTGTGTGATGATGATGTCAGCTCTGCGATATCTGTCACCAGTTGTGGTTTGTGCTATACAGTCTAGATGATGGATCCACCAATGTTAGTAACCTTTCAAATGGTTGTTATTTAATCTGCCAGAGGTTGATAGTCTGTGTAAATAATGCAAGTCTGTCCTCCCTACCATATTTGAAATTGTGGACCACCTTATACACTGCAAATAGTTCAAGTTGCAGGCAGACCACTTGCAGTGGGAATCTGTCAGTTTACAGGAAAGAAAATTAAGTGGGTATTGTGTGCTCACTACTTCTTGCTTCAGAACTACCCCAATGATGGAGTCACTTATGTCTGACAATCATCATCAACTGGGCATTAGGCAGAGGATGTGCATAAATCATGGCACGTGCAAGACAGTCTTTAATTTTGACAAGGGCATGTTGCATACATGGAGTCCACATTACTCTGTGCTTCCCAGTTATTTACTTGCCAGCTAGAGCTTCTTTGGGTGGCAGCTGTATGGTGATTGGTTGGTTGGTTGGTTGATTTGGTAGATCAAAGGGACCAGACTGCAACGGTCACTGGTCCCTTTTTCCAAGAAACTAAAACCACCCAAAGAGAATAAAAATGAACAACAGGAAAGACGGCAGATGACACAGGACAAGAAAGACTCATACAGAGATCAGACGAAACAAATTGAAATCACACACAGTGTGAAGGTGGTTGGCCGACCATAGAGATAAAAAAGGGAAAGCCAACCACCGAAAACACATTAAAAACTCAGTTTAAAAACCGTAGGCCAAAGGCCAGAATCAACACAAAACAATGAAATAAAACAAACACTCAGATGAAATGATAAAAACCCCCTGCCCGAATAAAACGCAAAACTAAGCCAGCCATTACAGGGTCATCAGTTAAAAGGGCAGGGAGCGTATCAGGCAGCGCTAACATCTGCCTGAGCACAGCTAAAAGGTGACACTCCAACAAAATGTGGACCACAGAAAAAACGGAGCCGCAGCGACAGAGGTGGGTCCTCATGGTGCAATAAGTGGCCGTGCGTCAGCCGAGTGTGCCCAATGCGCAGCCGGCAGAGGACAATAGACTCCTGGCGGGAGACCCACATGGACGACCGCCACACAGTCGTCGTCGCCTTGATAGGGCGAAGCTTGTTCAGCATGGTTAGGTTGTGCCAGTCAGTGTCCCATAGGTTGAAAATTTTGCGGCATAAGATTGCCCGCAAATTAGTTGCCGGGGGGCCAATCTCCAGAGATGGTGCACTGGTGGCCTCTTTAGCCAGGTGGTCAACATTTTCATTGCTGGGTATCCCAACATGGCCTGGGGTCCACACGAAGACCGCAGAGCGGCCGCAATGGGCAAGAGTATGCAGGGACTCCTGGATATCCATAACCAGATGATAATGAGGGAAACACTGGTCGAGAGCTCGTAAACTGCTCAGGGAATCGCTACAGATCACGAAGGACTCACCTGAGTAGGAGCGGATATACTCTAGGGTACAAAAGATGGCGACCAGCTCAGCAGTGTAAACGCTGCAGCCAGCCGGCAATGAATGTTGTTTGGAATGGTCCCCTAGAGTTAGCACATAACCGACATGACCAGCAACCACCAAGCCGTCAGTGTAAACAACGCTAGAGCCCTGATACGTTGCGAGGATGGAAAGAAAGCGGCGGCGGAAGGCCTCTGGAGGAACTGAGTCCTTCGGGCTCTGTACCAATTCCAGCTGAAGGTGAGGGCGAGGCACACACCATGGGGGTGTACGCAGAGGTGCCCGGAAAGGAGGCGGAAGAGGTAAAGCCCCAAGCCCGGAGAGAAGCTCTCGGACGCGGACCGCGATCGTACATCCAGCCCTGGGCCGACCTTCTGGAAGACGGGCGTGCGACTGTGGGAATAGTAGCCGATAGTTAGGATGCCCGGGCAAGCTGAAAACATGGGCAGGATAAGCGGCCAGCAAATGTTGGCGCTGTAACCGCAGTGGACGGACACCTGCCTCCACTAGTATGCTGTCCACAGGGCTGGTACGGAAAGCACCAGTGGCAAGGCGTATCCCGTTGTGGAGGATTGGGTCCAGCACCCGCAATGCAGATGGGGATGCTGAGCCATAAGCCAGGCTCCCATAATCCAGACGGGACTGGATTAACGCCTGGTAGAGCCGTAACAGAGTAGATCGGTCGGTGCCCCAGCGGGTGTGGCTCAAGCATTGCAGAGCATTTAGATGCCGCCAACACATCTGTTTAAGCTGCCGAATATGAGGCAGCCAAGTCAACCGGGCATCAAAAACCACCCCCAAAAACCTATGTGACTCCACCACAGCAAGAAGTTCGCCATCAAGAGAAAACCGGGGCTCCAGGTGAACAGTGCGTCGCCGGCAGAAATGCATAACGCAGGTCTTGGCTGCTGAAAACTGGAACCCACGAGCTACAGCCCAAGACTGCGCCTTACGGATAGCGCCCTGTAGCCGATGTTCAGCAGCTGCAATGCCAATAGAGCTGTAGTAAAGGCAGAAGTCGTCAGCATACAGGGAAGCAGAGACAGAATTTCCCACCGCTGCAGCGAGCCCGTTTATTGCAATTAAAAACAGGCAGACACTGAGGACTGATCCCTGTGGTACCCCGTTCTCCTGGACTCGGGAGTAACTATGGGAGGCCGCGACTTGCACGCAGAAGGTACGATACGACAGAAAATTGCGGATAAAGATCGACAGAGGGCCCCGAAGAGCCCATCCATGAAGCGTAGAAAGGATGTGATGACGCCATGTTGTATCGTATGCCTTCCGCATGTCCAAAAAGACAGCGACCAGGTGCTGATGGCAGGCAAAGGCAGTACGGATGGCCAACTCCAGGCTCACCAGATTGTCGGCGGCGGAGCGGCCTTTACAGAACCCAGCCTGAGACGGAGCCAGAAGGCCCCGAGACTCTAGTACCCAGTTCAACCGCTGGCTCACCATCCATTCAAGTAACTTGCAAAGAACGTTGGTGAGGCTAATGGGACGGTAGCAGTCCACCTCCAAAGGGTTCTTGCCTGGTTTCAGAATGGGGATAACAATACTTTCCCGCCATTGTGACGGAAACTCACCCTCGACCCAAATACGGTTGTAAAGGTCGAGGAGCCGTCGCTGGCAGTCCACTGAAAGGTGTTTCAGCATCTGACAGTGGATGCTATCTGGCCCAGGAGCGGTATCAGGACAAGCGGCGAGGGCACTGTGAAATTCCCACTCACTGAATGGAACATTGTAGGATTCCGGATGGTGGGTTCGAAAAGAAAAGCTCCAACGTTCCTTCCGCTCTTTAATGGAGCAGAAGGCCAGTGGGTAATTGGAAGAAGCGGAACTCAGAGCAGAATGCTCTGCCAAGCTGTTGGCAATTTCGTCGGAGTCTGTACAAACAGCTCCATTCGGTGAGAGTGCAGGGAAGCTGACAGGGGTCCGATAGCCATAGACACGTCGGATCTTGGCCTAGACCTGCGATGGAGAGACATGGAGGCCAATGGTGGACACATACCGCTCCCAGCACTCCTGCTTGCTTTGGCGGATAAGGCGGTGGGCCCACGCACGCAGCCGTTTGAAGGTGATGAGGTGTTCCATGCAGGGATGTCGCTTGTGACGCTGTAGCGCCCGCCAGTGATCTTTAATCGCCTCAGCGATCTCAGGCGACCACCAAGGCACAGTCCTCTTCCGAGGGGACCCAGAAGAACGGGGAATTGAAGATTCTGCGGCAGTAACGATGACGATGGTGACGGAGTGAACCACCGCGTCAATGGCGGCATTAGAGAGGCTCAATAGCGGCAATGGAGGAGAACAAGTCCCAGTCAGCCTTATTCATAGCCCATCTGCTAGGGCGCTCAGAAGAGTGACGCTGTGGCAGTGACAGAAAGATCAGAAAGTGGTCACTACCACACAGGTCGTCATGCACTCTCCATTGGACAGAAGGTAAGAGGCTTGGGCTGCAGATCGAAAGGTCAATGACGGAGTACGTATCATGCACCATGCTGAAGTGAGTGACTGAACCATCATTTAAAATGGAAAGATCGAGCTGTGCCAATAAACGCTCAATGGTGGTGCCTCGACCTGTTGCCACTGACGCACCCCACAGAGGACTATGGGCGTTGAAGTCACCCAGTAAAAAGAAAGGTGGCGGCAATTGGGCTATCAGCGCAGCCAGGACATGCTGTGGGACATCACCATCCGGTGGAAGGTAAAGACTGCAGACGGTAACAGCCTGTGGCATCCACACCCGAACAGCAACAGCCTCCAAAGGTGTTCGTAGAGGGACAGACTCGCTGTGCATAGAGTGAAGGACATAGAGGCAGACGCCAACAGACACCCTTTCATAAGCTGCCCGGTTCTTATAATAACCCCAATGGCCATGGAGGGCGGGGGTTTGCATTGCTGGAAACCAAGTTTCCTGAAGAACAATGCAGAAGAAAGGGTGAAGGCTGATAAATTGTCGGATCTCAGCTAGATGGTGGAAGAAACCGCTGCAGTTCCACTGGAGGATGATATTGTCCATGGCTGAGAAAGGCGTGAAGGGACTGGGAAGGCAGATCACGCAGCTGGGTCACCTGCTACCTCCAATTGAGCACCTGTGCTAGTACCATCAATGGTGTCTGAGGGACCGGCGAGATCCAGGTCTTCAGCAGACGCCAGAATCTCGACATCATCCTCAGACGCGGAGCTTGTAGGAAACAGTGGGACGGGTGCCACTGCACTGTCGTGATTTTTACGAACCTTTTTCTTTTTCCGTCTCTCTCTGTGCCTTCAGTAGTTCAGGCTGGGAGTGCTTCCCTGGTTCAGTCTCAGGGACAGATGATGACCGTGAGGCCCTACGACCAGCGACTGGTGGTTGTTTGAGCCATTTGCGGGTGTCCGCTTTTAAACCGGTCAGAACTTGCGAAGGGAGGTCCCCAAGGGATCCCTTCCTGGTGAGAGAAGCTGAAGAAGTCTTACACTTCTCTGGCTGGGAAGGGGGAATTGATGTCCCTGATGGTTTGGGGGGTGTTGCTCCTGAAGTAGATGGAGCAGGAGCAACAGGGAGCGAAGTGCCCCCCACCATCAAGGGGGCAGGTGTGGTCCTTCGACTCTCAGAGCTGACTGGAAGTGGTGAAGCTGATGGGACTGTAACAGGAGTAACAGTGGCTGCATAAGAAGACGTCATGCGCACCGGATGAAGCCAATCATATTTCCGCTTAGCCTCAGTGTACGTCAGTCGGTCCAGGGTCTTGATTTCCATTATTTTCCTTTCCTGCTGCAGAATCGGACAGTCCGGCGAGCAAGGGGGATGATGCCCTCCGCAGTTGATGCAGATGGGGGGGGGGGGGGGGGGCGGGGCAGATGGAGTATCAGGATGGAATGGATGACCACAATCGTGACACATGAGGCTGGAAGCACAGTGGGAAGACATATGGCCGAACTTCCAACACTTGAAGCACCGCATCGGGGGAGGGATATATGGCTTTACATCACACCGGTAGACCATCACCTTGACCTTCTCAGGTAATGTGTCACCCTCTAATGCCAAGATGAAGGCACTGGTGGCAACTTGATGATCCCTCGGACCCCGGTGGACACGCCTGAGGAAATGGACACCTCGTCGCTCTAAGTTGGCGCGCAGCTCGTCATCGGACTGCAAAAGGAGATCTCTGTGGAAAATAATGCCCTGGACCATATTCAAACTTTTATGGAGCGTGATAGTAACGGAGACATCCCCCAGCTTATTACAAGCGAGCAAGGCCTGTGACTGGGCAGAGGATACTGTTTTTATCAATACCGAACCGGACCACATTTTGGACAAGCCCTCCACCTCCCCAAACTTGTCCTCTAAATGCTCGACAAAGAACTGAGGCTTCACGGATATAAAGGATTCCCCATCAGCTCTGGTACAGACAAGATACCTGGGCGAATACGTTGCACTTTCATTCATTGCCTTTCGTTCTTCGCATGGTGTGGTCAGGGAGGGGAATGATTTGGGGTCATAAACGTTACCTTTAAAATGAGCCCCCGAACGCTTAGAGACTGCTGGTGGCTGGCAAGAGAAGATGTGCCACGCTTCATTGCATGTCATCCACCATGATGTCACCTACTCCAACCAAGGGCCCTCCCCACGAGCGCCACCCAGCTGCAGCAAAGGCCACCTGGCAGGATGGCCATTGCCGGGAGTCCTGATGCCCCAGAGAGATGGGCATCTACTCCTTGGCATATGTGGGGAGTTAACGGCGCAGTCATCAGTAGAGTGATCCCTTTGTTGTCAGGGGGCTACAACCAACAGGGTACATGGCAGCCCCACCACAACGGACTGGCTACCGTGCTGGATTTTAGGTGGCATGTCGTCCATGGTTTTCATCCCTGCAGAAACTGGCACTGCTCATCGCATGGCAGAAAGTGCACGCAGGAACGGATGCATGCCCAAGAGATGGAGAGTGGGCAGGACTGCAATGCATTAATGAATAAGCTGGCAAAAGTTCTCAACTCAAGATGGACACAATGCACCAAGTAAGGCACCCTTTCCCATTTGGCTCGCTCTTCAGAAAAATTTTGAGATATGGAGGTCAATCCCGACGGGGGACCATCACATAAGGCCGAAACGTTTGTGACTCCTTTTAGTTGCCTCTTACGACAGGCAGGAATACCGCGGGCCTATTCTTACCCCCGAACCCGCAGGGGGGTTGTATGGTGACCACCTTAGGGAGGTGTTGCAATGGAAGTTAATTATCCGAGAAAATGACTTAGTTCATGGAAATCTTGTGGCTGCAACAGTTGCCTAATGAACTCTATTCACTGGGACACAGAGCGGATACCAACAGCACTGATAAGGTGGCTGTGGAGAAAAACTTCATTTGCTCTCATTAACAATGATGTCATTGTCATTGTAACCCATTATCAGTAAGCACATCATGAACTTGATGGAGATACAGATTGTGCTCTTGCCATGAGGGGGAGAAAATTAGAACGTTATCCAGATATGCACAATAAAAAGGGAGCTTAAACAGGATATTATCAACAAATCATTTCCAGGTTTGGGCTGCATTTCTGAGGCCATAAGGCGTTTACAGAAATTTGTAGAAACTGAAGGGCATGATGATGGCACTTTTAAATGTCCTCCTGACTTGTTAGTATCAAGTATACCTTTTAGCAACCTAAGATGCCAAAATGTGAGGTGCTAACCATGTGGTGGGTGACATATTTAATGTTAATATCCCGGTATTTGATTCCTAGTGAGAGAGCTAGCTGCCTTAGGGAGATCTCTACCTGTGAAATCTCAAACTTACAAAAAATTCCTCTCTTTTTGTACAGTGTGCTACATAACTTCGGTGCCTGTAAGAATGATTCTAGCAAGAAAGTTGCAGCAAGAAATAACGTTCATAAAACTTGGTGTGCATTAAACAGGCTGCAAACAGTACTGTTCTTAAAACAACAGCCAGACTAGTATGGCTCCCCTTTCTGGAATAAATCTGCCCAAATGAAGAGATCAGGTGTAATACTTAGACGTTTTACATAGTAATTAATGGGATGAGAGCTGCAGTTGTGGACAGGCAGGTATTTCTGCTCCAACTACACAAGCAGCAGCTCATGAGTACAATGAAGAATTCAGACATTCATTCTATGAATGCAAATCATCCATGGAGCACAGGACATTTGATGCACCGAAGAGCCTAACATCACAGCTTAGAATGGAACCTGTAAGTTTGTATGGCTTCAAGAGGGCAAGACTACAAGCATTAAATTTTGACAGAATAATTAAAGAATGCTCAGTTGACTGGGCTGTTGGTGAAAACTAACTTACCAAAGTGGGGTTTGAAGAAGAAGATAACATCCATCCTCAGTGCCTTCAGATCCAAAAAGTGAGACATAATTGGATATATACTACTGCTACATTCCATAGAACCCCTGAAGACTTTAAGAGAAGTCAATTATGTGCCAGTGATATAGCTCAGTAAATGCCCAAAAGGATGTAAAGTTTATTTTCAGGCACAAAAATGGATTTTCCCCACTTCATTATGAAGAATTAGTTTTTACTAAATGAAACAAACTTCATTCATTTGATGCCACCATTCCTCATTCCACTCCTTTAGTTTTCTTAAAGTATCAAGGAAACCATGAAAATAAAACAAAAATTTGAAATACAGGAATTAATTTATTAAACTTACCTTTAAACAAACATTATTGCTACTGTTCATACTGTCATAGTAGCATATAGTTTTTTTCTTGAAGTTTATTGCAACCATACACCAGTGTATACTGAGATGAATAGGTACTATAAGTATTTCATAGGCAAATATGTCAATCTGAAAATAAAGAAATAAAATACAGCTGTCACTTGTTTCTGTGACACAGTTACAGTGATTTGACTCATATCAAATAAAACACCAGAAGATTGAAAATTGATCTCTGGTAAAATGCAGAACAAGTGTAAATGTCAGAGAGAATTTTAAATTTAATCATTTCATGTCCATAAAATAATTATGAAAAGGAAGACTAGACGTGGAAAACAATTTTAAATAAGTGTTTATACAATGAGGTGAATGAAGTAGTGGGATACGTACATATACAGATGGCAGTAGTATCACGTACACAAGGCATACTAGGGCAGTGCATAGGTGGAGCTGTCATTTGTACTCAGGAGATCCTGTGAAAAGGTTTCCCACATTATTATGGCACATGATGGGAATTAACAGACTGAAAATGGAATGGCAGTTGGAGCTACATGCGTCCATAACACCCTCTTCTACTGGTCTTGCACTTGCAAGATGGTGCCAGTTAATGTTGTTAGTCATGAAAGTCATGGCAAAAAAGCAATTAAAATTGATAAGTGTATAGCATGTGCTAATAAGGTGATAAAAGGAGTTCAATGCAAAGAGTTTCAATGCTGGTTCCATGAGAAATGCTCAAAAGTGTGTGTAGAATTTGTAACAAACAACTTTACGCGGACATGCCGCACCTGCATCACAGAAATACATGAACGAGGAATCATAAATGCTGTCAGGGACAAAGACAAAATAATAAAAGTACTTTAGAGTGAAATCAATGCTTTATACAAAAGGTACATTGCTCTCAGTGAAAAAGATAGTGTCTTAGAATAAAGACTATGTGGAAAATAATCCCATCCAAATGACTTCCACACCTCAAGTACAGATACATGGCACCAAGCAAAAAACATTGTCTCCCCGAGTATTGTGCAGGAGAAAATCAAAAGGGTAAACAAAATAACTGTGTCCAATAAATTCACTGCAGTGGATTTTAAAGAATGTTATGAAATACCACATGAAACAAGGACTGTTCGGCATCCGATTGCTAATGAATACAAGATGTCCAATGTGAAAGTGCAGCAGTGTCCGCAGAAATATGAGTTGAAATTATTTGGGGACAGCCATGCACAAAACATCTCAAATCTAATGTCAATGCAGGCTGGGAACAGTATAAGTATTTACATTGAAGTAAAACAAGGGGCAAATTTCGATACAGTTACTGTTGGTATAAACAATGAATGATCTAAACTCACAAAAAAGGACTGTGTAGTGCTGATCAGAGGTGCAAACAATGTAAACAAAAACAATGCCAAGAGATTAATCAAGAATCTAATCTTAATAATACAATACTTATACTTTTCCAATGTTATTGTAGCCACTCTACCACTCGGGTATGCCCTGCCCGATTGGTCATGTGTCAGTACAGAAATTAGGCATACTAATGATAAACTGAGATATTTTTGTGCTGAATTTACAAATATAAAATTATCAGATATTAGTGGCTATGAAAGGAACAGTTTCACCGGACATGGTATGCACATGAATCAGCATGGCAAAAGGGAACTTATCACAAATATAAACCAGGCTACAGAAGAAATAATTCATGAAAAAAACATTATTAAGCCTATAATTGTGTTCAGTGCTCCTCCACAGGGAAACTGCTTACAGGATTTGGTCCAAAAATAATGACAAGCTTGCTGAAGAGGAAATTAAAACACACAAAAGTACAAAGCAAAATGATGTGTCGGCAGCTGGGCCAACACTTTGTAAATAGAGGTGGCTTAAAGGGCACGCGAGACTAACGCAGACGGGCGTGAAGTACTGGAACAGGATACGTAATTAATGCTATGAAGAAAAGAACGGAGCTTCTCATATACTTATCTTTAATGTCTTCTTGTACATCTCTATGGTGAACACAAGTGAGACTCTAATTACAATCACTGTAAGGCTAATGGCGCCTTGCTAGTTTGTAGCCATTAACTTAGCTGAAGGCTATTCTGTCTCTCGGCTAATGAGAGAGAAAGGCTTCGTACGTCTAGTCGCTAGCTCTGTCGTCCGTACAACTGGGGTGAGTTCGAGTCAGTCTCTCGAGACCTGCCTTGTGGTGGCGCTAGGTTTGCGATCACACAGTGGCGACACGCGGGTCCGACATGTACTACGGGACTGCGGCCGATTTAAGCTACCACCTAGGACGTGTGGTGTCTGGCTGTGACACCACACAAAATCTTAATGGCTCAGAGAGGGAACAAAATAGATGTAAAGTAGGCCCACTTACCATGCTGCAGGTCACTGCAGCATTAGAAACAAGCTGTTAGAGTTGGAACATTTTTGTAATATAAAAAAAAAAAGTGATGTACTATGTGTCTCAGAACATTGGCTTATTGAATATCAAGTAGATTTCTTCATACCTAAGGAGTAAATTCTGGCAGCTATACTGTGTATAAACGAGGGAAAAAATGGAGGGGCCACAATATTTATCAAACAATGTATACAATCCTCTAAAATAGATGTAAGTTCATACATCTCAGAATTAAATAGCAAATTTACTTGTATAAGATTGATAGACCAAATTATTGTAACTGTTAGCTTGTATAGATCTCCCAACCATGATTTTAACTTAGTTTTTGAGAAATTTGAACAGATGACGAGAAAAATCTTAAAACTCAAAACAAATGTAGCAACATGTGGTGATTTCAATACTGACTTGCTAGACACAGAGGAACTCAACACAAAACATTCTTAAACCTACTCAGATCCCTAAATCTATATTATACTAACAATAGCCCGACACATGGAAATGCCTGTTTGGACAATAATGTAGTTAATTTTTCAAGAAACCTATGAAGTGCAAGCACTGCAGATGAATGTTTTGCAGATCATGATCCTCTGCTCCTAAAATTCCAGTATACACAGTCAGATAAAAATTATACGGTTGCAAATAAGAAGCCAAGCATGACATGGGTTAGAAGTCAGAAAGAGGAATATCTGAAGTTATTCACAGACTTCCTCAGAAAGGTTCACTTATCAATATGACAGATAAATCAACTGTTGGAACTATATTTAATAATTTACTTAAGACACATACTGACTAATGGTACTCTTGTTCACCAATGAAAAGAAACAGCACTAAACCAAATAGAAAAAGTCTTAAATGCTACACTGACAACCTTGCTGGCATCTGGCAGAAGATGCTTTCACGGTACAAAACATATAAAAACAATGGCAAATGTGGGACAGAACAAAGTATTTCCACAATTGTGGTAGGCTATAGAAGCAGCATGGCTCTATATTTTTACAGGGGACTTCCAACTGCTTGTTGAGGCTGTGCCACATCAAGTTGCTGCACTATGCTGGAGAAAAGGTGGTCTGACATGAATTAGTAAGTATCCCACAACTTCGTCAACTCAGTGTTAAGAGCAGCATTTGTTATTAATTGCACTACTTGGTATACTGACATTAGCCTGAAAACACTAATTCATAGAACTTTCTTTACTGATTATGCTTAAAATGGATATAAAGTTGTATCAGATTTAACACACACACACACACACACACACACACACACACACACACACACACACACACACACAAACTGAGGTACTGAAAAAGCTTTTTTCTCAAGCTGACTATTTCGTGTTAATGGAACTACTTAGTCACATACCAAGGGGAAAATGCATCTTCCATAACAATTAAGACTTAGAAAAGTTCTTTCATTAACAACATATGAGGGTCATCCACAAAGTAAGTTCCATTTCTATTTCTATTCGCAGCAGCACTACGATCGTAGTTCTGAGCATGTGGAGCAGTTACTCTGACTCAAGGAGAAGACATGTACATCATTTTCAGATTGCTACTGCTGACGTGTACTTTGGAGTGCTTCTTTGTAAAGTCAGCAATAATTGAAAATGCCGCCACGTGTGAAATCAAATCTATGATTTGTTTTCTAAATGCAAAGAAAGTTAAACCAAAGGAAATTCTTCAGAAAATCTGTGAGGTTGATGGACAAAATGCTATGAGTGATTCAACGGTTAGAAGATGGGTCAGACTGTTCAATGAAGGACATGATCAAGTGTACGATGAAGAACAAAGTTTATGCCCATCTGTGGTTACTGATGAAATGGTTCACACAATTGAAGAGAAGATTAAGCACAACTGTTAAGTTTACACTTAGTGCCCTTACTATGGAAGTTGTGCAAATCTCACAATCACCAATTCATGAAATTGTTACTGAAAAACTGAAATTTTGAATACTTTACTCGCATTGGGTACCTAAAATTCTTTCTGAACAACACAAAAAATGACAGATGGGCAGTGCACTTCAGTTTTTGACACACTTCAATGAAGAAGGCAATGGTTTTCTTTCTCTGATAGTCATGGGGGATGAAACTTGGGTATCGTATGACACCACTGAAACAAAACGGCAATCAACGGAATGGAGGCTTACTTCATCCCCAATTAAGTGTAAAACTAAGCAAATCTTGACACCTAAAAGAGTCATGTGCATCATTTTTTGGGACAGAAAAGTCATTTTGCTGATTGATTTCTTACCATGAGGGCAAACAATCAATGAACTTTGTTACTGCGAGACCATTAATAAATTTCGCTGCACAATACACACAAGTGTCAAGGATTACTTATTGAATACACAGGCAGCAACCTTCTATGAAGAAGGCATACAAAAACTTGTGCCATGCTATGACAAGTGTCTACAAAATTTTGGAAGCTATGTAGGGAAGTAGTTTAGCACTTTTAGATTTTTGTAAAATAAATATTTTTTTCTGTATCTGTATATGTTTCTTTTATATAACCAAACAGAACTTACTTTGTGGACATACCTCGTATTATGATGATTACAACATGTTATGATAATTTGGAGAAGGCAGAGTTTTGTTTTTAAACTTTTTCTGCAAGAGTTTCAATCCCTGACCACATACTTACAGGCTAGTAATTAAAAAAAAAATTGCACTAGGAAAATACCACACTGAACTCTAGACAATGGTGGAAATCTTATGTACTGCTTGTTATTGTAATTTGTTTTAGGTAGATATGTATTTCATCTTAAAAGGGCAATTTAATTTTGTCATCAGGCACAGACTACACTAAACAGTAAATGCACTGGGAACAGAAGTTATTAAAAAGTACTGAAAGAAAGCCTTGCCATATTTGGATTTTTAAGTCCAATTAACTCTTGTTTTTGTCTAACAATTTTCTTGTGATTTGTAAATTGTAACCTTCCAAAACGCCCTAAAGACAACCAGAACTGTAAATGTTCAGTGTATGTAAATTAATCTGTGTGTCAGCCATAAACAAGGCCAATGAGAATCATCCCCATCTGACACAATTTGTATAGTAACTTCTAGATCTTTATCTATTTAAAAATTAAGTCATTTTTAGATATTGAGTTCCTTTAGTGACTGGCTATGAATCTATCCATGATACCATAAAAATGTAATTACTTGCTTGTATAATAAAGAAATACCTGTGCACCATTTGTGGTATTTGAAATTTTGTTGTAGCATAGAAATACTCAAAATGCTTAGTATACATACAGGATGACAATTATTGAACTATACAGGGAAAAAAGAAATAAAAAAAACATAAATTAGTTATAAAATATGGCACACACACACTTTATTCAAAATGTAAATGTCAATGCAAATATTTGGATTCAGATTTAGGTTATGACATGTCTGATATGCTGCCATCATTGGCGATGATGTGACGCAGGTGAATAGTGAAATTCTGCATGACCCACTGAAGCACTGGAACATTGATGCTGCTGATGACCTCCTGAATGGCAGTTTTCAGCTCAGGAATAGTTTTGGGGTTATTGCTGTACACCTTGTCTTTACTATAGCTCCACAAAAAGGAGTCACATGTGTTCAGATCTGGAGAATATGTCGGCCAATTGAGGTCCATGCCAGTGGCCTCTGGGTACCCTAGAGCTAGAATACGGTCCCAATAGTGCTTTTCCAGGACATCAAACACACTCCTGCTTCAATGGGATCAAGCTCCATCTTGCATAAACCACATCTTGTCGAAATCAGGGTCATTTTGGATAATGTGGAAGAAATCATCTTCCAAAACCTTCATGTACCATTCAGTAATCACCATGCCATCAAAGAATATGACACCAATTATTCTGTGACTGGACATTGTATATCACACAGTCACCCATTGAGGGTGAAGAGACTTCTCCATCGTGAAATGCGGATTCTCAGTCCCCCAGATGCACCAATTTTACTTATTGATGAACCTATCCAAATGAAAGTGGGCTTCATTGCTAAATCAAACCATACAGTGCATACTAATTTCCATCATGCTCTGTGGCCAACCGTGAACTTTGAATGTCCTAACACAAACTGTTTAGGAGTTACAACAATTTTATTTCATATAGTTCAATAATTGTACAGACTACAATGATTTATGGATAACTGGAATGGTACAATCAAAATATCTCTAAATTCCTCTCACATGAGATTGTCAATAGTCACAATAACTACTCTACTTTGAGGGTGCAATATACAGTAATTTACTCTTCCAAATCAAAATCATCATCACCTAGGCAAGTCCTTTTTTCCCTTTCTTAACATTGCTGCTGCTCCTATGAATTTACTATTTGCCAGTCTCTGTAAGAAGCTTTAGTAAGTACTTATTAATGAAGTACATGAAACACAAACTAATAGGCCTTGGAAGCACTATAGATAATGATTTATTTTATTACTTTCCGAGTCCACCGTCTTACTGCAGAAAAACCACTGGAGTACAGCCTTGGGAAGAAGAAAGTGTTGAAGGTGTAAACTGATGGATATCCATTCTGTTTTCCCCTCTCAGTGAGCAGACTCATGTAAAAATTGATAACCTATAACAAGAACCAGTTTCAATATCTAGGGTAAGTTTATAACAAGATGGAGGTATAGATTAACAAGACTGTATATTTCACCTGACAATTAAGCCAATTTTTTTTCTTTAAAGTGCCAATGTCATGTCTTGTTATTTTCAAGTTGAATGCATCCAATAGAACTTCAGACTGCGGCCCTGATCTCAGGGCTGCTGCAACCATTTGCTGCACGGAAAAAAGGGTTAATAGGGATTAATAATAATTACAGGTACCTTTTCTAAGTTAGTTCTTAGAACTGTTTGCTGAAATGTTACCTGCATTTTTAGAGTCAGCTGAGGGTATGACTCTGTTGCACTTTCATCAATAACTATAACTTTTGAAACAGAATCTGTTATTTTCATATAGTTGCATATCCTTTCTTCAAGAATTTCAGTGTACAGATTCTTATTTATCTCAGTGCATAGCTCAACTTCAGAGCTGCTCTTATATTTTTCAGAAAAAAATTCAAATAATTCATTCCTGCAATGCACAGAAAAATAATACCCTCAATGGAATATTTGGTTTACAGGACAATAAATACATATTCATCTGTAAACAAAATCTCTGCTACCATATTGAAATTCATTTCGCATGGGTAATAAATTTGCAAACAGAAGGAAAAACCCTTATGGGGTGATTTAGAGCAGTACTGAGGTATTAAAGAGGCATTTTATTTCTGTAAAAGCAAATTATTGGATTCAGAAAATAAGACAGGTGCCTTCTACACTCCATGAATTACAAAAGTCAGCAGTGTTTCATCCTAACTGTACACTGATATCCATACATACTAACAAGGATTATTGACCTTTCAGAAAGTTTATTGTTGTCATATAAGTATTCCATAATAAAATGAAATCAGATATAGGGATAATCTCTGATGATCAGTCTAATCTACTTTGTGGATTTCCACATTATGAGGACAAATCTGTGTCTATACACCTATACAAAAAGCAAGTTCCACATAGCTGCAGGTACTGAACTGCAGTTTTTACTACTGGACACTAAATAAAAGGGATCAAGTATTTGCCTATTCAGTTAACATTTGAGGTGTTTGTATTTACTGAGATAGTTACCCATATATTGCAAGTTTTATGTTGCCTTTCATGAGATAGAGATCTGTGTTCAAGAATATCCTGGTTCAGATTTTTCCGTAATTTAAATGACAAATGCCCATTGGTCAAACTTATGCTCATTCACACTGCCCTCTTTTGTTTATATCCAACAACATGTGTTAGATCTATTTGATATGGGTCTCTCACACCTTAGCAATAGTCTTTGATGGGCCACACAAGTGTTTTCTAAATAAACTCCTTTTCAGAATTATTGCATTTTCCTAGCAGTCTAACAACTGGCCAAAGTCTTCCATCCAAGAATGAGGAATATGATTTACACGGAAATCAGTACATTTATGCAAAAACTGAAAATTGGAAGGGAATTATTTACTTGATGCGGTTGTCTTATCAGTGGAATTTCTCAGATATTAAGAGAGAAAATAAACAGCCTTGATTTCAAAACTGCCTGTGGTAGGAGTGAAAATGAGAGGAACAACCGGTAGGTATAGTAAGCTTGTAAAGTAAAGTTACTTTTATCCTTTTCTGTTGGGGATGTAATGTTTACAAAAGGATGGGCTGGTTCATGAGGACTGAAGTAGAATTTAATGGTATTCACTAACTCAAAAAGCAGAATTTCTTCAAAAACGTGACTGATTATTTAAAACTGTACCAAAACCAATAACAAAATTGGGTGGGCAGGGAGATAACTTTTGCTGATGAGAGATGATACTCTGGTGGTGACTATAACGGGGAAGAATCTATTGATAAACAGCAAGGTCACTTAGTTAAAGCTAAATTGGAGGAAGCAGAAAAGTTTAGTCATAACCAAACTACAATTAAGGGAACTGTTGTAGACTGTTTTTGACAAGAAGCCTGGAACAGTAAAAATTATGAATGTAAGCTAAAACTGAAACCACTTTCACAATTTTTCATTAAACTTTGAGGTACCATTTACAAAGAGGGTGACAGCACAGAGGGAAATATAAAAAATGGAGAGTTGGTGAGTAACTGGGAAGAGTGGCAGTGAATACAATAGCCGACTGGTGGTTGTGTCAAAAGCAGATGGTGGGTTAAGATTGGTATTGGATTCAAGACAAGGAAGTGTTTGGAAAGCGACAGATGACACAGAAAACAACAATGAATTGTTCACAAACATTTGGATACATAAAATTAGTAACCAGTTCAGGATATATAAAATTAGTAACCAGTTCAGAATTTAATTCCAGTTTCCATCAAATACCACTTCAACTGAATTCCAGAAAGTATGCTGCATTTATGTACACCAAAGCTGCTGCAATACTACATTTGTGCCTTTTAGCCTACAGCCACATTTGTTCATGAATTATCTTTTGTCTTAGGGAGGGAACATTTGGGTGTATTAACACTATGTTGCTGATATTTTAATTACTGACAGAATCTGGGGAAGTTTGGGGGAAATACATAAGAAATTAAGGGGAGGGGTGTACATCATTGAAAGAGTGCAACTTTTATCTTTTGGGCACAGTATTACTGAAGAAGGAATTTTGCCTGACGAGAAAAAAGTTTAAACCCTCACAAAATTTCCTATTCCAAAAGCAAAGAAGCAGTTGAAACCATTTTATTGGCTTTATGGGTTCCATAGGAAGTTCATCAGTATATTAGTTTTAAACACAGCTTGTTTAAAGAACCTTTTAAAAGAAACCTCCATCTGGGTTTCAAACAAACATTGCCAAGAAGTATTTGACTTGGTTAATAGAATTATATATGAAAGTAAAATTTTGCACAGACCTGACTGAACCATTCTGTGCCATGACACACAGCAGCGCAATGGGTTGGAGTCTCATTTCTTCCAAGAGAAGGGAACTGTAGATAAATATATAGGACACAGGGCAATAGCCTTTGGAAATGAGGCACTACAGAAGCATGGAAAGCCGTTTACTGTTACGAAGGAGGAGTTGCTAGCTGTTCATTTGGAATGTAATAAATTTAAAAATTACTTGTTGCAGCAGAAAACTGTAATATATTCTAATCGCAAGATCAGTTTATTTACAGGAATGTAAACTTTGCCATAGCAGCATAACCGGGTGTACACTTTTCCTACAGTAGTTTGATTACACCATCATACACATAAAAAGGGAGGATAAACTGATTTATGATGTACTTTCAAGATTGCTTGAGTGTGTTTATTGATAAATAAATAAACTTATGTCCCTGGACCATTATGTAGAATAGTACTGGACATGTTTACATAATGTTTGCAAATTTACTAGTTTTGAGAATGCATAACTACATGCATATATCAGTAAAATGAGTGATTCCTTCAAAAATAGCCTCTAAAATACAAGCATCTAAAAAGTTGATATACAGGATGATTATAATTGAAGTTAAACTTTCAAAACACTGTAGAAATAACACCACTAGTCAATGTCGTCCAATTGCAAAAATGGTTCAAATGGCTTGGAGCACTATGGGACTTAACATCTATGGTCATCAGTCCCCTAGAACTTAGAACTACTTAAACCTAACTAACCAAAGGACATCACACACATCCATGCCCGAGGCGGGATTCGAACCTGCGACCGTAGCGGTCATGCGGTTCCAGACTGAAGCGCCTAGAACCGCACGGCCACACCGGCAGGTGTTGTCAAATTGCAATGGAATATTATGAGGGAAGGGGAAAAATCTATGGCAGAAGAAAAAAAAAATAGTGTGAAAATTGTTCAATAGATGGTGCTGTAAGTGTCAGAATACATAAATGAAAACACCTGTCATGTGCATGACTCATTGAAATTGGTATAAACATGCCAGACACACTGCTCTTCCTCCTATTGTGTCTGCAAAATTTGCCATGACTGTCTAAATGCAGGATTGCACTCAGCTTGTAAAGCTGTATTACAAGAATGATGACTGTGCACAAGTCACTCTGCAGAAGTTCTGGAAACTGAAGGGTCTGAAAAAGAGGCATTGGTATGATGATTGTTGTTGGTCTGAAGAAAATGATACAGAAATTCAAAAAGATGGTCTCGTTTGGTGTGCAACCCGATAGAGGGAAGAAATGAACTGATTCAACGTCAGTGGAAACAGTGGCCACAGCAATGCAGGAGGAGATGAGCGGTGGTATGCAAACATGTACTGCATAGAGAATTGCCTATGTGCAAGAGTCGCTTCCTGTTGACCTGTCAGCAAGAAAGACCTTTGATTTAGAATTTCTTGCTTGCATGGAAGTGGACAATGGTTAATTGTGGAAGATTTTATGGACAGACAAAGGATACTTCCTTCTGACAGGACATGTCAATGCACAGAATCAGAAGCTGATTAACTGGATTTGCAATGTTCAGAGATGCGCCATCTTGCATAAAAATGAATCCATCCACACATCCATGCTCTTGGAGAGCTGGAATGATGTGGTTGCTCGAAAGACACTCATAGAGCTTACCAGTGATGGTACAGGTAACTGCACCGGAAGCACATGTCTCTTCAAATAAACATGGCCCTATGATAAATGATGCCATAAACCTGCACCACACAGTGACTTTTACAGGATGAAGTGGTACTGGTTGATCTACATTGGATTTTCCATTGCCCATACAATGGCGGTACATGTTGTCAAACACAACTTTCTCTTTTAATTTTGCAATGCACTTCTTTGCACCATAGTGCCCATACCTCAGGTGTACATAGTCGATTATTAAGTCTACATATTGTGAGGGAAAGCACAGCTTCCACTCAGAAACTCCTACATTTTTCCTTCTAAACAGAATACCTTTATGCAGACAATAGTACTGCAAAACCTTAGGATAGTTCGCATTTCCCAAATAGCTCTTAAATTTCAGCTGGTCGTCTGCATTCTGCTCACGTCTCAAGTTCTTAATCACCCTCTTTAATGCACTTTCTTCCTTTACTTCGTGCACTGCAAACATTCGTACTTCACTTAGGTCTGTTGCTGTAATTCCCGCGTCGTCACAGAGTTCCGCACTTCTAGATAACCCATCAGCTACCAAATTATCTTTCCCTTGAATATATCTAACCTCAAGGTCAAACTGCTGGAGATACAATGACCATCTTACCAAACGAGCATTCCTCAACTTACAGGTCTTTAAAAAGGTCAACGCCTTATGGTCACTGTAAACAATTATCTTGTGACCTAATAGATACTGCTCAAACTTCTGTACACCAAATACAATTGCCAATGCTTCCAATTCTGAGATGCCATAATTTCTCTCTGCTGCCTGTAAAGATCGACTTGCAAAAGCTATAGTCTTGTGGACTTCTTGTTCGTTCTCTATTTCTACTTGGAATATCTCCACAGCTGTACCATAGCCACTAGCATCAACAGACATACAAAATGGTTTTTCAAAATCAGGATGATGTAAAATAGGACTATTAATTAAAGATTGTTAAGCACCTCAAACGCCTGTTGACATTCTGCTGTCCAAACCCAAGGGGTATTCTTTGACAGCAGGAGGTGAAGACAGGGCGCATTAAAAGCCTGATCACTAACAAAACGCCTATAGAAGCCGGAAAGACTGAACATCGATCTCAACTGCTTCTTGTTTCTGGGAGCCTCAAATTTTTCAATGACTTCTAGCTTGCCTGGGTCAGGCAGAATACCTTTTCCACTTATCATATATCCCAAGAAACCTATTTCCTCTTTAACGCACTGTCTTTTCAATCTTTAGTTTCATACCACCTCTCTCAATAGCCTCTAACACTTCCTCTAATAAAACCATGTGTTCTTCCCAGGTAGGAGTTGCTATTAACAGATCATCTACGTAGACTTATTTTATTACTTAAGGCTGGTCCTAAAACATGGCACATCACACGTACGAAGGCACAAACAGAGATATTAAGTCCGAAAGTTACCACACGATATTGGTAACAAACTCCTTCGTACAAGAAAGCTGTGTACTTCCTTGAACTTTCCGCCAGTGGCAAATTCCAATATCCACATGTGATGTCCATGGAAGTTAAGAATTTTACTCCCCGGAACTTTTGCAATAACTCGTCCATGTTCTATCACTTTCCCTAACCACTATTTCATTCAACCAACAAGCGTCCAAGACCAATCTGACACTCCGGTCTCTTTTTGGTACAACAACAAGAGGATTATTGTACTCACTGACCGCTTTTTCAATCACACGCCACTCTAGCATTCTCTGTATCTCCTTTCGAACCGCCTCCTTCCTAGCTACATGTATTTGATATGGCTTCCTGAAAAACGCTTGGCCAGGTTTCACCTTTAATTGACATTCATAACCTTTGACCATGCCAGGTCGATTTGAAAATACCTTATGATGCCTTTTTAAAACCTGTCAGTTCTTCCTTCTGATTAGCTGAAATTTTATCAATTTCCTGCAATTTAGCTTCTATTTTGTCCAAAATAATTGCTTCTTCTTCTTCTGTGTTTAGCTTACTTTTACTAAGATTAATGCCTTCGTCCCAATATCTCCTATTTTTCAGAACTCGTATAGGCAGCTCCCAAGTTTCATCATTAGTTAACTACATGTTTATCAATAAAAGGTACCGTAATTACTCCAGTTATTGCCAAGACCATTTTTAACTGGCTTCTTTCAAAGTACACAACACACTGATATTTTGACAAGAAATCTATGCCAATTAAAACCTCAATACTGAGATTATTTACAATTAAGCATGGATGATCAATTAAATTACCATTAATGTTAAAGGGCAGCAAAGCAGCTTGTTTTACTGTTTTTGACACCTTGCCAGTAGCACCAATTATTCTTAGTCCTGATACTCTCATTACTGTAAACTTGTCATTACCAGGTAATGCATCAAAGAAGGACTGAGATATCGCACTCACCTCACTTCCACTGTCTAAGAGACAACATACATTGTTACCTAACATATTCACTATTATTATAGGGTGGCTTATTCTAGTTTGTACAGGTGGTTCCTCAAACTCATCCAATAGTTCCTTTTGGATTTGTCTCCAACTAAAGTGATCGACATCTGTCTTCATTACATTTAGGTCAAAGTCTGTAGGGGTTTCCTGAATTACGTTTTCAGCTGCCTTTTCCAGTCTGTCTATTAATTTCAAATCAAAACACTGCACAACTTCATTACATTTAGTTTGCTGAACATGACCCAATTTACTGTAGTCTGAGCGATTCTGCACCTCCAGACCGGGCATAACACTAGTTACAGCTAAACCACTTTCATTATTATCGTCGGTTTCCTTCTCAAGTGACAACTGGTCACAGCTACTGGGTTCATTGACCCTCAACAGGCTATCCTCTACATTCTCACTTACCTCCTTTCCTAAATCTATTAGTACAGTATCAACATCCTGCACAGGCACTTTAGATAAGAGCACATCATCCTCATCGTAAATATAAGCATGAATATCTTCTGCTTTTTCACCTGACAATTCAGTGTTTTGTAGCTCTTCCCTACCGTTACACTGCTGCGCCTTCTCTTTCTCTTCCCACTTAGAAAGCATCCCTAACACGGTATCTATCAAATACTGTGAGTGATCTAATATTTCTGCTGCATCCTTAGGTGCTACTGACCACTCATCCACATGTTCAGTTTGAGTATTCTGATCTGTCTTACCAATTACTATAATTACTGGCTTAGGAAAAGTAACCATCTGGTGAGCGCCAGTGTCCTCATAGACGGGAACTAGTTTTCCTGCCTCGGCCTACTACTGTTTCCTTTATTTCCATTATAATTAACTGGCACAGCATTGCTTTCCGCACTGTTGTTTACCTGCATAATTTTGTTTGGAAGAAAATTACTATCATTTGGATGCCATTGTTGGTTCTGATAATTATTTCTCCAATTCCTACCTCTCTTAGGATGGCGAACACCTACTGTTCTGATGTTTACATTGCCATTCTGCTCGTTCTTAAAATTACTACTAGTGTTATTACCATTTCTGTTATTATGTGCTTGCTCCTCATTGGCAGCAACACGCTCTACACGTTCCAAATACTCAATGAAACGGTCAAGATTGTCTCTAGGGTCAGATATAATTCTAGTTTGCCAATACCATGGCAGTTTGGCTTCAAGACCTAGTATTATCATTTCAGGTTTTAGCTTTTCGTCCAAATGTGACAAACGTGAGATCCATGACCTAGCAAACTCTTTAATAAATTCCTTGCCTGCATTGAAGCGTTTTCCACTCCAAAATTCTCTAAACACTTCATTTTGCTTATTACTAGACCAATACTCATTAATGAAAGCTGTTTTAAATTCCGCTAATGTTTTACACTTCAACATAACATCAGTTGACCAACGCACGGCGTCACCTGCTAAATGGCTTCTAATAAATGAGATTTTCTCTCGTTCAGACCAAGTTGGTGGAATCACATCTTCAAAATCGTTCCAGAAATCTAGTGGGTGGATATTTTTATCTGGATCGAACCGCAAGAACTGCCGACACCCGATAAAAGCGGCGTTTGCAGCTACAACTTGTTGCATACTACCATTACCAGAAGTTACTGAAGCTACTTTACTCTCAATGTTAGCAATGTTAGTACTAATATTTTCTACTCTCATTTCAACATTATCTACTCTTTGCACAATATGAGTAGTATCAGTTTTGACTGCGTCTACTTCTGCTTGACATATATTTACTTTTATATTAACATCTTTAAACCAATCTGAGCACAGTTCAGATTCCGCCTCGATCTTTTCTGTTAACTTGTGCTCCAGCTTTGCATCTTCCATTTGGAAGTCTTTGCAAACCTCAGCAACTTCGGATTTTACTGTTCTATACATTTCAGAAAATTGTTGAGCAACCTTTTTCTTAATATCCTCATGATTGTAATCAATCTTATAATTCAAACTGTCCAGATCCTCTTTCAACTTATTGCAACCAGCCTTGAAGGTATTGTCCATTACCTCCAATCGTTTATTAAAATTAGTTTGGCTGGCCACAATCTCATATTTTAATTCAGCATTACTGCTTTTGACCTCAGTTATTTCAGACTTTAATTCAGCATTACTGGTAGCTATTGCTTGTAATATAACATTTAAATCAATAGCCCCAGTATCTTTGGGTTGCTAACTAGCTGGCTTTTTATCACACTCAGGTGACGAAAAACTAGCTCCAACACCAGAATCATCAAAACTAAATGAAACATCTGATTGATAAGTCATATCTAACTTCTCCTGTTTAAACTCTACCACCTCTGATGACTGTTTCGTTTTTGACTCATCAGATAAACTTTCATCCAATACATTAACAATTTCTGATTTCTGCTTTACTACAGGGGTCTCTATTATTGAATCGTTGGCTCTTTTCACACTACTGTCAGGAGAAAATACTTCATATTTCACTTTAACATTACTATTTTCATGCATATTTACACTTGAACTGTTGTCTGGATTTACAGTTCCCTCAACAGACATAGGTTCTGATTTAAGTTTAACCTCAGTTTCTTCTGGCGGTTCCATCGCCGATAGTGTTTTAGTGCTGGTTAGTAAAATTTTTAACAGCTTTTCACTTAACTTAGTTCCTTCAGCACGAGGTATGGCGTTGCCGGCACGGCGTACCAGGATTACTGATGCGACACGGCCTTTTCAACTGCAGACGGCACATCGACGGCTACTGTGTGTTTGCATGGCCCGCAACTGCAGGCGCGGCTCCGGTTGCTCCGGCGGACTACTGTGGTGAGGCGAAACTGGCTTCTCGTGATGCCGGCAGTGCCGCTAGACTCTGTGCCAGCTCCGTCAATCCAGATGCATTGTTAATCCAATTGCGTCATCCACATGCACACGTAACACTATCACTGTTCTATTACTCAGTTGCGTGTCGCATTTCACTCCCGAATCCAAATATTTAAAAATCAATTTTACTTTTACTCAGTTTGTTTCCCGGCCGATGCACCATATGTGGGCCGGTGGGTGGAATAATTGTTATTATAAATGTTCCCATTATTTATGCTATCTTTTACCATTCTCAACACTGGCTCTCTAACTACAATATTGGTAACCAGAAAGTGATTAGCAAAACGTGAAGGATGTAATTAGAATTCCTAGTGCCCACTTCATCTGAGAGATACACTTATAGCTACAGCTTATAGCTCTGAGGAATTAGGAGATTGTCTGGGATTCATAATCAAAAACGATTCTGTCTAAAATGTTCACTATATTCTGAAAGTCACAGACAAAAAAAAAAAAAAAAAAAAAAAAAAAAAAAAAAAAAAAAAAAAAAAAAAGGATCCACACAATCCGACTACCAGATCAGTTCAGAGTCTAATGCGCTGAAACAACTATAACTGTTCAAATTAAATGTTTAAGTGAATGCTCGCCATAATTTGATGATAATGTTCATCAAACACCACGCTAAATAATGTTACAATATCTGTCCCGTGGTGGCACGTGAAAATACGACATACGAAAACTGAAGATAGATCATTAAAGTCGTCCCAGAATTAACACTTCAATCGAAAACGAATTCATGGTTATGCGTATCCCGAGTAACTTATTACGGCATCCGAGGCTGTTTATAGCAATGATACCAATGCGACGCGACTCCCGGCACAGATAGTGTGCCAATCAGCATCTGGAGAGAGCTGGGGCCTTCCTCTCTCGCGCAGTGTTCCTATATATAAAGCCACGGTGCGGACGGCTAAGGGAACGCCTGATCAAATCGGCTCTCCCGACTAGCCCCTGGGCTAGTAATGCACCACTTTAAGTTATCGAATAAATCATTGCTTACTTTGCTGATGGCCAATAAAGCTCTCAATTTAAATGTGCAATCAGCACACAGGTAAGTAATCATAATAAAAGTCTGACGTGGCTAAGTCAATTATTTTGGGCGAGAGAATTAATTTAATTACACTACACGCAGTAGACGAGCTCTGAACTTGCTGTTTGGAGATACGCTATCGCTATAGTTTTATAGTTATTCAGTTGGAACTTCTCACATCTTTATGATTATAGGGGTTCCCTTCTACTTAAATTTAAACATCCTAGCCTTATTTATTCGCCTACTTAATCTTTCTAAGACAAAAACTAGAAAATTATGAATTTCAACTAAAATTTTAATTTGTGAGATCCAAAATACTGTTTCTACTAAATTATTATGCAAAAGGAATCTAAATACAAGTTTTTAAGTTTCTAGCTCTTTTCTGTTGCGCCAATGATTTTTACAGAAAAACGTCCAAATTTCGAAAATGGTTAAAGTTATTGAACTGACAAAATGGCTCTGAGCACTATAGGACTTAAAATCTATGGTCATCAGTCCCCTAGAACTTAGAACTACTTAAACCTAACTAACCTAAGGACATCACACACATCCATGCCCGAGGCAGGATTCGAACCTGCGACCGTAGCAGTCGCGCGGCTC
The DNA here is from genome assembly GCF_023898315.1 of Schistocerca nitens. Lineage (NCBI taxonomy): Eukaryota > Metazoa > Arthropoda > Insecta > Orthoptera > Acrididae > Schistocerca > Schistocerca nitens. The sequence goes on from NC_064622.1 coordinate 156,301,648, forward strand.
CGGACTGAGTGCCTAGAAATTGATTTAGTATTACTCCTGACATGCTAGAAACGTTTCAGGTTATTTACTTGATTTTTAAAGTATTGCGCAACATTTATGACGTCAGAGCTAGTTACAGCGGACTAGGCTGGCACACAATGGAAAGACAGATGATAATTTTATGCAGCTTGAGTAGGCTGCTTCCCTACATGCGCATATTTGCAGGGTTTCTCCAGACTAGGTTACCATACAAAAATCTGTGGATGAATTAGCCTGAAGTACATTTTTAGCAGTGTTTGTGTGTTTATTGTCCTTGATATTTTTTTGTTAGAAATATACTTGCCCCCTCAGGAGACACCGCTTTAATGAAACAATTCCCGTGTGCGCGAGGGGTTTTGTGTGAACCAGTGAAGTTGAAGGCTATACTGGCAGTAGTCTAACCACTGGCAGGGCTTCCTAAGCCAGACATGTCTCCATAGGAGATACTGATGAAGCACATCTCATCTCACAACGTGCTGTGCCGTGCCGTGCCATCCCGTGCCTAGCCCCACCCCATACTGTCCCATCCTATACTCTTCTTTCCTTTCCTTTCTCTCTCTGTGATTGTGTGGCAGCAGGCACAGTCCCCTAATGTGGACAGTGGAAGATCCTTGGAAAGCAGGACAACAGTGATAGACATAGGCCTTACTGCAAAGGTATGGATAGTGCTCTGTAGTCACAGTGAAGACGAGCTATCTAAGGGGCAAGGTCCTGAAATGAAACCTTGGCAAGTGTCCAGGCAATGAGGTGGCAGCCCCACCAGGACACTCAGGGGCTGTGGGCTGATAACCTGCACTACCAAAACACGTATCACAGAAACTAAAAGGAGAAATAGCTGGATATGACCTTTGGCCTGAAAATGAAAACCTATATTGGTTTCTGGAATGTAAAGACACTGAGAGGGGCAGGAAGGCTAAGACCGGTTGAAAAAGAGATGGAGAACTACTGATCAAAATAAGGTGGCCAGAATCTGGGGAATTTCGAACACAAAATGGTGGAGTGCTGCAGTATGTGGGTCAGACAGTTGAGGACGCGCTGCATAAGAATGGTGTAGGGCTCTTACTATCTAAAAGTAGCAAGAAGAACTTACTGGAGTGGAAACCAGTCTCAGAATGTATAATAATTTCACACTTTAAAACAAATGTTTAATATGTCACTATAATTCAATGCTATGCACCTACTGAAATAGTTAAAGGAGAATTAAAAGAAGCACTTTATGCAGAGCTTAATGGAGTCCTTAGACAAACAAATTCTAGGGACATAAAAATTTTAAAGGGTGACTTGAATGCTAAAGTTGGCTCAGAAAATGAATGGTTTGAACATATTAGGTGTACATGGCATGAGGGTCAGAAATGTAAATGGTGAAATGTTAATAGAAATGTGCACTTGACATGACCTAGTCATTGAAGGCACATTGTTTCCACATCATAACTGCCTAAGATAACGTGGGTTTCTCCAGACCACGTAACTGAAAACCAAAGAGACCACATATCCATAAGCTGCAAGTTCTGACACACTCTGTTAAATGTAAAAAATAGAAGAGGAGCAGACTTTGGAAGTGACCACCACCTAATTTTGTCGGAATTCAGATTGAAGATAGTAGCAAATAGAACCAAGCTCAATCACAGGAGCAAGAAAATATATGTGGCAAGGTTAACAGACCAACAGGTCAAAGAAACATTTGCCCTTTAACAACAAAATGGATTCCAGGTTCTCTCTGAAAAAAAAACTTTATGGAAGAGGGAACGAACAGGTTGGAAAAGAATTAAAGACAGTTATTTAGATGTGGGAGAAAGAATCTTAGGATTTAAGGCCCATCAAAGGAAGGAATGGTTCTCCAAAGCTACATGAATTGAAATCAGCTGCAGTAAAGGACTAGAACTTAAGTTAAATCTTTGTAAGATAAGAGCACAGAAGAGCAAAGCACACACACAAAATACACTGAGGCAAACAAAAAAGTGAAAATATGGCTATGTCAAGATAAAAGGAAATGTATAGATGAGCAAGCAAAATTAGTAGAAGAGGCAGCAAGACAAGAAAATATGAAAGAGCTCTACAATATAACCAATCAGTTGTCAATGAAGAACTTCAGACGTGAAGGACCAGTTAAGAACAAGGTTGGAGTGATGCATACTACTCAACAGACACAGCTACAGAGATGGGAGGAGCGATTCAAGTAACTGTTAAATTGGGAAGACAACCAAGAGGAACAGGAAATAGATGCTCCAGAGGAACTCAAAGACGACCAAGATATAAATCTGCAGTACCCCACAATGAAGAAAATAAGGATTGCTTTGAAAACCCTAAAGAATGCAAGGGCTTCAGACCTAGACAACATAGCACCAGAGCTCAACTATGTACATGGTGTTCATTGATTTTCAAAAGGCCTTTGATTCTGTGAAACAAATTGCGCTGGTAGGTGTTGCATAAGTATGGTATACCATAGAAAATCTTAAATATCATAAAAGATCTATATGATGGCTACAAATTTAATGTACTCCACAGGGGAAATATGACAGAGCCCATAAATGTAACAACTGGAGTCCAACAGGATTGCATTTTATCACCAACATTTTTTTTACTTGTACTAAACTCAGTTATGAGAATAGTCACAGCAGACAGGAGACAAAGAATCCAATGGGGGATCCATGAATGTCTGGAGGATCTGGACTTTGCACATGTTATAGTTTCATTAGCTCAAAGGCTGACTGATATGCAAGTTAAATTAAACTTGTTGAAAGAAGAAGCAGAGACTGCTGGCCTCAAGATAAATATAGACAAAACAAAGGAAATGATAGTAAATTCAGGGAACATGGAGGTGCCAAGGCACCATCGTTAAAAGGGGACCAGCGGGTGGATACTGTCAACTCTTTCCTGTATCTGGGTAGTATAATGACAGAAGATGGTGGAGCTGGAGATGACATGAAAAACGTCATTAAAAAGGCAAATTCTGCCTTCATACAATTGTATCCAATATGACAAAATAGAAATGTCAGGTACAAAACAAAAATTCATATTTTTAATACAAATGCCAGTGTCAGCGAAAGCTGTAAAATGGAGAAAAGGAGAACACCCTAGTTACAAAGCTTCAATAATAGATGTCTCTGATGCCTGATGAATATCTGGTGGCCAGAAAAAAATATGTAATGAGGAGCTCTGGCAAATAACAAACCAGATACCTATAGAAGACCAGATACGAGAGAGAAAGTGAGGCTGGTTGGTGCACACACTGAGAAAACCAGATGGAGCCATCGAGAAAAAAGCATTGGAATGGAATCCCCAGGGAACAAGGAAGAGGAGCAGACCTAGGGGTACATAGAAGAGGACAGTGGAAGAGGAAGCAAAAAGAGTTGGAAAGACCTGGGTAGAATTGACGCAAATAGCCAAAGACGGAGAGGGTGGGCGAGTTCTCCTGGATGCCCTAAGCCCACATAGTTTCCAAAGGAATTAAGTCAAGAAATATACCTGAAACCATTTTATTACAAAATAATATTCATACACTTCTCCCATGTAAAGTAACTATCCACTATCATGCCAAGGAATTTATAAGGTTCTGTCTCTTTGCTTCAAGTCTCCAAGCTTGACAGTACTATTGTGCACATTAGGTGTTTTGTTTGATTCTATTTGCATATATGTAGTCTTATTTACATTCATAAAACGATTATTTCATCTCAAAAAATTGTTTCCACTTTCCAGATTTAGGGAAGTTTCCTAATTGTAAGTATTTAGTTAGTCTAGTATATATACACCATATGATCTCTAAGTAATTTTTGGTTTTAATTAGTGTTGGAATACTGCTTACAACAAATGAAGTGTCATCTGCATACATTACATCATTTCCACCCACTATTTTGGATGTACCATTTACAAATAAAATATGAAGTAGTGGACTCAGCACTGACCATTGAGGCAATTCATATTTAATGAGCTCAGAATTTGAGTAGACATTTTTGATAGTATTAATCACATTTTGTTTTATTTTATTTTGAGACACTGTTTTCTATTTTCCACAAATGATTTTGTGATATTGGCTGCTTTCCCCCTTATACCATAGCACTTAAGCTTTTCTAATAGTATGTTGTGACATACAAAATTAAAAGCTTTTGAAAGGTCCAGAATCATACCACAAATTTACTTTTGTTCATATAATGCCTTAGTTACACACAGCATAAATTCATCTGTTGGCGTATTGATGGCTCTACCATTCCTAAACCCATACTGGGTATCATTGAAAGTATTACATTTTTCTGTAAATTTACTATCTGTCTTTAATTACACATTCTGTTACTTTGAATTAGACAAGTGTAATAATTATTGGTCAGTAATTTTCTGGATCTTTCTTGTTACCTTCTTTGAAAATAGTGATTACTTTACTGTTTTTTTTAAAGATGTTGGGAATATTCCTTCCTCCAGGGCTACATTTATGAGAAAAATCAGTGGCTTTACCATCCACTGTAGACAGTATTTAATTAGTCTAGTAGATATGGCATATGGTCTCTAAGTATTTTTTGTTTTTAATTAGTGTATTGTTTTTATGAATTCAGGTTCATTTGCAGGGAGATGGAACAAACTTTTGGTCTCATGTGGACTACTTTACATGCACAATTTATGTGCATTTTGTGTTAGGAGAGCTCTGCATTATTGATTTGTCCACTACCTCAACATAATGTTGATTTCAAATATTACTGACTTCTTTTGGGTCCCTGATTTCCTTCCAATTTCTCTTTACAGTTATGTTCCCACTCTTTCTCATGTCTACTCTTTCCCTTTTTTTCTTGAAGTGTGACCATATTGTCTCTCTGATATTATCCGACACTAGAATTTTGTTTATGCTGTAATTGGATTTGGTTTATTTTATCAATTTCTTATGTAATCTCTTTTGTCCCTATAGGCACCACAGCTTGCCTGTGTTGGATTTATCTGAGATTGTTCATACATAGGTTTTAGTTATTCCCTCTTTCTTTTTACATGTGTGGTGACCCAATTTTTATTGTAATTAATATTTGTATTCCTACATACTTATGGACATGGAAGATCTATGTAATACACTCATATTCAGAAAAAATAAATAACACGTTGAATGACTAGAGATAGGACATTCATATTCACAGGACATATATGTTAATATGTTCTGCAGGAATGATTGGCATTTGAATCATGTCAACCCATGGTTTCAAGGTCAACATTAATATCACAGCCCAACACAATCTGCTGGTAAGATATACCTCAGCTCTTGTTTTCACTATAAACTGAAGGTAATGGATCAATGTGACATGAGCAGACGTGGAGGATGCTTCGCAGACATATGCACAATTCGTACCATCAACTCAGTGAGTTTGAAAGAGGGTGCATTACAGACATCGGCAAATGTGATTTACCCATCCAGTAAACTGCTGCTCATGTGGGCCAAAGTGTTTTGGTAGTCTAACAGGTGTGTTCTAAATGGTTTACAAAAGGCCATAGAACAGGTCAGGTTGCACCACAGACCCCTACGCCCCCCCACCCCCCCAAGCAGATCGACACCTCATCTGAACTACATTGCAGAACAGATCTGAATCCTCCTTGGCTCCAATGGAACAGTGTAACACAGAGTTCGTTATCAGGGTTGACAGCCCATTGTCATTTATTAAAGTGTAGGTTACCTGCGTGTCATCCACTTCTCTGCCTACCTTTGACTAATAGGCAGAAACATGCTAGGCACAATGCCATATGGAATTATACCACTGGGCACAGGAATGGCATCAGATAGTGTTTGTGAATGAATCCATATTCTGTCTGTTGAAAATGATGGCCAAATTTTGGTTTGCCACAGACAGTGGGAGGGCATCACACTGACTGCATTTTCACAAGACACAATGCCAACTCAAGGCCTTATAGTGTGGTGTGCTATTGGGTACAACAACAAATCACAGGTTTTGGATGTCAAGGGCACTGTGACCAGTGTGATCTACATGAATGACATCCTGTGACCCATAGCCATGCCCTTTCTACTCAACACCCAAGACAATTTTTCAGCAAGACAATGCACTACTACCTGTTGTTGTATGAACATGTGCCTTATTGGAGTCACAGGCTATCAACCTTTTGCCCTGGCCTGTCATATCACCAGACTTATCACCACTTGAAAATGTGTGGGATATGGTGTGACAGGTGCAGCAGTGTGACCCAATGCCAACCGCCACAGATGAATTTAGGAACCAGAGGAATGCAGCATGGGTGGCTATGTCACAGGTCTCCATTCACACCTTATACACATTGATGCCAGCAAGCATGGAACAACTTATCAGGGCCCATGGTGGAGCCTGCACCTAGTAGGCAACATGACACTTGCTGAACCGAAGTGACAAACTCTACTCATTTCTGCAGAACATACTAATGCACATGTCCTGTGAGTATGAACATCTTATCTCTTGTCATTCAAGGTGTTCTGTTTTTCTGAACATGGGTCTAGAATAATATTTTGCAGAATGATTCCCATTGCTTATTTATGTTTGCTGTTTGGTATACATCGCTTCAGTCTTTAGATGGCATAGGTTGGTTTGGTTGCTTTGTTTGTTGCAACTCTAAATACATTTCCTGACATTGTTCTCTCTTCTCTGCATTTGGAGACAGCAGTGGGGAATATGAGAATGCATTTAAGTTAAATGCATTTGAGAGGAATAAAAAATGAAAGCAGATAACACATCTGTAATGAAATCAGATGATACCAAAGTCATTACCAAACTAGGTAGCCAGTAAATAGTTATTTGGGGAGAAAGGGGAAACAGATTGTAGAACAATATTGTTAAGTGTATAAAGGAATATTGTTTGAGAGCACAAATGTTTACAGCAACATCTGGAAGTTATGTTAGCCGAAACAGTACATTGAAGTATTCATAAAATATACACATGAAAATTTCAGACCCTGTGGGAAACAAGAATGCATTCAGAAAACTCAAGAAAATATTTATTTCTGTAGAATCCAAACAGGGTAAGAAAAGAACTAGCAACCTGTGACAGATGATAATGTTTGGTTTGTGCGGTGCCAAACTTGGCAGTTATTAGCACCCACACAAATTTCTAATCTTTACTTAGTCCAATGTCACCACTTTCATGAATTATGATGAAATGATGAAGACAACACAAGCACCCAGTCCCTGGGCAAAGAAAATCTCCAACCTGGCTGGGAGTCTAACCTGGGACCCCATGGTCCAGAGGCAGCAACGCTAGCCAGTAAATCACGAGCTAGGGAACCTGTGACCAATGCTAGAGGGTGAAGGTCAGTGATCTGACTTAAGGGGGATATGAAAAATATTTAACCAAGAGAAACTGAAAATTGTCACAGTACAATTATGTGGGTCATTACTTAAATCAAATGGGAGATTTTGCTGTATATTTATCATGACTGATTTATTTTTGAAATTTACAGAATTATATCCACTCAAGAAAGTGACTAGCAGGAACATAGTTTTGAAAAATCTAGAGAGACTAACCATAAATATAGGTATCCCTAAGGGATTTTAATCTGATAAGTTATGTGGAAAACTTTTTTCAACACTTTGAGGACTGAGCGCGAGTGTGGACGTTCAACCGGCTGGTACTGAGTGATTTCACAGTTTTTCTGAATTTTCTACAGCAGATTCTATACGACAGGAAATACATTGCTCTTTTGCATTTAAAAACTACGTCCATTCCCTTCAGATTACTGCAAAGATATAAACATTTACGTTAGTGACAAGGGTTGTATATTAATCTGAGAGTACACTGTTTTCATAGTGAAAAAAAATTGTTTTTGTTTAGGTTTTAGGACCTCTAAGGGACATTTTCATATACACACTAAAACTCAGTCTACCACGAAAAGGGCAAATTCCTTCATCTATAGTAATATTTTCGCCTTGCTTGTAAGCCTTTCCACTTTGGGTCATGCATCTGTTGAATATAGGTCTTTCCTTATGAATAGGATCGTGACCTACCTGGTTTTAAGGAATATATGTTGCGTTATCTATGAGATGTAACATTAATAGAATTGACAAAAATCTCTCTCTTGGCAGACACTTTGCCGCAAATGAGGGCTGCAACATGGGATTTGTTGACCAGTAGTCAGACAGTTTTTGTTTCTTGACTAGGCACATATGCAAAATAATACCAAAAATTTATACAGTTCACTGAGTTTCACTCTTGTCCACTTACGCCATGCTGACTGAGGCTTCAGTTTTCCTGTAGCACTTCGTGTCCCAATTGTCATTCTAGCATAGCAGTTTGTCTCTCGTTTGATCAGTCTCACCAGTTCTTCATCGAAAATGTATGTGAAACAATCGAACACTGAAGAATGTTGGTCAATCCCATCTTGAATTTCACAGGATTCAGAAAAAACAGGAATCTGGGGAGTGATTGTATCGTCATCTGTCCACTGGCCAGAAGAATATTGCAAATTGCAATGACCAGTTGTGTTTGTTGAGACAACAATGTCAACAGCCTCATCTTCAGGTCTTCCTGACAGTTCACCGTCTGAGGGATCATTTTCATCTATAAGAAAATTCGTATAAATTATCTTTTTTCTGACCGGGAATCAAACCACGGAGTTACGGAAAATTCGGACAAATAATAGCTTACCATCACTAATGTCAAAATCTGCAATTTCTTCATCTAATTCTGAACCACTATTGTTTTATAAAAGCTCTGTTTCTTCATCTCGCAAGGCCATGACAAAAATAAAGTGCAAAGCTATCAGCCAACAACAATCTAAAGTTTCGAACTGCTGCGCGGCAAAGCAAATGACTCAAAATATACTCCTGTACAACATCCAACAGTTACATATGCTGCCATCTATAATTTTTTCCTGGTACTAGGATAACCAGAGAGTACTTTTAAACCTACAGAATATGAAAGTCATGCACTGGGAGTTGTTACCATCACTGATAAACAGCCAATGTAGGAGCTACGTCAATTGTCTTTTTGGGGTACTGTCGGTCCGACATAGGAGCTACGTCGCTCGTCTCTAAAGTGTTAAGGATGAAATTACCAACCATAATCTGATATCTGCCCCCCATCCATCCAAAAACCTTGCACAGATACGTATGAGGGAAGTATGGTTATGCAGGACATATGCCAGCAAGAATATCACAAAGTAGATACAGTGCGTTAGTTGTTTTGAAGATATTTTAAACAGCCTGCAACATACTTCTGCTGGTGTCTCTCCTTATGAAATTTTACATAAAAAACCACCTCACTTAATAAATTGGTTGATTGCATTTCCAAAAGCATTACTCCACAAGAGAGAGAAGAAATTGTCCATAAAACTGGCAAGATAGGGGGAAATGAGAAGAATGCAACAGGAAGTTGAAAGCAACCTATTTTAAAAGAGGTGATCTGGTTCTAGTCAAAACAGATGAAAACTCTGAATCCATCTATGAGGAATTAAGAAAATTCTTTAATATTTATACTGGCCCATTCAAAGTACTGGAGAACACTAATCCATATACTTACAGACACTCATGCCCAAGATTTTGATTTGAGAAATTAAAACAAACTGATACTATATATACCGGTAACCAATTTAAGTAATAGGGTAATCTTGAGTCATTTATATCCTACATTTTTTCTAACACTGTTTTATTTTATGTGACATCACCCTCATGGGTGCTTATAGTCTTTGTATGTTGTGGGCGTGGCGAGCACAAGGTTTGCTAGCTATGTAGCATTTTCTCTTCCATTTTAATTTTCGCATGATGCATCTTATTCAAGTTGTGTCAGCTAAATTCTATCATCGCCCTGTCTCCCATATCCAATATATCATCATGAGAAGTCACTATGTCAATCACAGACTGCCATTAGTATGACAGTACCGGTATAGTACCTAAAGATTTTTTTGACTGTTCCACTGTTGTTCTCATTTGTGATCTATGACACCACATTTGTAAGTTTATTATGAGTTATGGAATCACCTGATTGTTGCTGAAACTATTATCTGTTTTTCTGGAACTATTACATATTTTAAAATCCGAAATGTTATATTGTGGCAAGTACCAAATCATACAACTGGCATACCCTCTTCCCTCTTGTGCCTCTGTGGATATACACTGTAGTTGGGTTTGAGTGTTATGTGATTTATACACGATATAATCAGATCAGAAAAAACCTTCCGAGTGTTCAGAATTTTAAACTATGAAAGAATTTATACCCTATTATCTGTTCTGTTAGATAGCTGTAACTGTGATGTCAGTTTGCATCATTTCAAAACTAATGAAGGAGAGGAAGATATTAAATATTAGCTACTAATATATTAATATGTTTTGTATTATTCACTCACTGATATTAAAAGGACAGTGTATCATGGCAGTCAGCTGCAACTGTAAACAAACAAGAACTTAGACGGACCAAGAGGAGAGAAGCAGTGTGGGGTAATAAGACCTATCTCCCCCACAAAAGGTTGCCATCCTATGTCTGTGTTATATCTTTTCACGAAAGCAGGACTGACAGAACAGTCATAGGGATTGGTCTGATTTCTTTTGTTGTTTAAGTAGCATTCGATTCCCTTTAAGCACCATGAAATAGTCTCTGCACTCATTTAAAAGTAAGGAGAAAACATGCAATCCACAATACAAAGCAAACTGGAGTACACAAAACGTTTGGTAGTGGCTACAGCACAATTGTTTGCTGCTGTTGGCAGTGGTGGTTAATGCCCAACCTCTACTGGTATCTTGTGCAACCACAGTTCAAAACACTCTCCGCCTAAAACTCTCATGATATAGTGTCCCCACACTATTGTTTATTGTGTGATGGGATGGATGTGCCTTGGACACTGTACTTTCACGTTATTTACAGAATACATCTAGAAGGATATAGGATCTTATGCTAAGACTTATTTTTGCTTTATGTTAATGGGAACTTCTGCTATATTGAAGAACTTATTAGCAATGCTAGGGAATGCTTAGTTGAAGAGAATGTGTTGCATGACAGTAAATAGGACATATAGCAATGTGCAACAATTTCAATGCAGTAACAACTAGATGATACTTTGTATTGCTTAATAATTATGCTAGGGTAAGATAAAATGACATATTAGGATACATGTCAACCAACCAAAATTGTTTTACTCCTTAAACATCAAATCTACTGATAACAGTGTTCTGCCTGTAATTATCTTGAACTGTCAGATAGTTAAGGACTGTATAAACTTTTAAATATTTTAAATCTACCTTACTAGTTTGCTTTTTCGTCAGTGTCAGATACTTTATATTACAAAATACCTAGCAGTGGATATAATAAAGTGGCATATATAGCAAATACAAGGAGTAAAACAACTAGCAGTGTGAAATTTGGGAGAAACATTAGTTAAGCTGGCAATTTCTTTGCCAAAATTATAAACTTCTTTTTCTGCTTGTCAACTTTCACCATATATAGGTAAGGATAGTATACTATAATGGTTTACAAACCTCTTATGTAGCTTTCAAACCCAAGAATGTCATATGATAGAAGTAAGTGTCAACAGGAGGCTCAGAAATCTGTGCTTGAATACCATTAGTAGAAGCTGCTGGCATTTTAATGTTTATGTAATAGCAGAGGTAAAAATTACCAGGTGTAAGCTGATACTTTTGTGAAAAATTTGTCCTATTTTATACTCTTTAAATATGGATGTCATCTTACCCAGGAAGACTAGATTTACGTGCAAAGCTAAGAATAGAATATATTTATGCACTCAACACAACTGACCTTTATTTACTTATTTTCAAGTTAATATGTATTGACTGTCATGAGATATAATACATTCATGTACTCTTTATAAATACACAAAATAGCTGGCTAAATGAATTTTCTATCTGGTTTCAAGGTGATAATAAAGAAAGTGTGGCACCTCCGGTGAAAAATCCATATCTTTGGACTCAATCATCTTTGATTTATCTTTGTCTATGCTCTCTTAGCGTGATACTTTTGTACTGCTGAGTTGTATTTGCTTACTTCTGTGCTAAATAAAGGTATATTCGATATCTAAAGTGTGTTATTACCACCCTAACTCACCAAATAGTCACAGTGGTGACCCCGACATCATCTTCGCATGTTTGCAAGTTATTTTGTGCTGCTTTTCAACATTAACAGACTTTGTGTGCCAGCCCACATTGTCTTTGGAAGATTGAATCTACCATTGTCCTTCTGTGCTAGTGCCTCACACCCTATTAACTGTTCTTGCATATTTACAAGTGTACCTAATGTGCATTTGGTTAAAAGTGAACAATTATTTATGCCCAGCCACACCGGCGGCAACCCTAACCTTAACCGGCTCAACATGGCCACCTTCATGCACAGCAGCTCAACAAAGGCAACAACAACATGGACAGTGTACGCCGCCCAGTGACATTGTGAATGATAACCCAGTGAAGGACGATGTGGTTTCCCCCTCAGCTACGCAGTCTCTTTCAGTTAGGTTTGATGTGCTGATGATGTTCGAAAACTGTAATTCAAACATACCAATGCATGGAGTCACACATTCTTATATGCCTAATGTCAAAACATCCCTCCCTCCCCACCCTGTTCACCTCAACCACACCAGTTTTCATGACCATCACTCCGTGGTCACACCATGATCGCCTTCTGCCTGCTTTCTTAATGGCACCATCTGTTTCACCTGCGCTGGTTACTGGATCAGCATGACTTCACTCTCCACCTCCTTGGCTACGCTTTCCACGTGCATCTCTGCTTAAGTGTATTACTACACAGATCTCTGATTTATTGGACATTAGCCCACAAATCGACGAGCTCTGCACACAGAACAAGGCCCGCATTGCCAGCGCCTGTGCTGAATTGCCACACGCATGGAATACGATTCAAAGCCTGGCTGCAGAGTCGCAACAAGGTGAACTAACACTCGCATCTACTGTGTCTTCACGCTACATTGCTCCTGTGTCAAGCTTTCTTCTGGCAGCTGCTGTTTCTGCATCATTGTGGACAATTCTACAGGACGCTCATGTTCTCGCTTTGCGGGATTCCTCACATTCTGTGGCTGCTGAGCCATGTCGTCCCTTGTCATCTGCAGCCCTCACTGTTCCGGCCTGGCAAGGTCAGTGAATCATCATCCCTTCTGCCCCCTGTCCCCTGTCTTGCCACTGCCACCCCCCCCCCCCCTCCAGTTCTGTGGAGGGCCCCATTCTGCTCTCTCACAATGTCTAATGACTACTGAGTAGTAGGTGACAGCACAATGCACCTAATATAAAAAATGTATGTTTTTGGGGGTGTCCGTATACTTTTGATCATATAGTGTAAAAAGTGATTTGACTGACAGATATGTGCAGAATGAAATTTTCACTCTGCAGCAATCAACCAATTTATTAAGTGAGGTGGTTTTTTATGTAAAATTTCATAATGAAAATTCCCAGCAGATTAAAACTGTGTGCCATATAGACTTATAGACTTGAACTCTGAACTTTTGACTTTTGCAGGTAAGTGTTCTACTGACTGAGGTACCCAAGCATGACTCATGACTATCCTCACAGCTTTACTTCTGCTAGTACCTCATCTCCTACTTTCCCAACTTCACAGAAGCTCTCCTCTGAATCTTGCAAGACTAGCACTCCTGGAAGAAAGGATACTGGTTTGCAGGAAACGTTCTGTGAAGTTGGGAAGGTAGGAGACAAGGTACTTGAGGAAGTGAAGCTGTGCAGATGGGTCATGAGTCATGCTTTTATAGCTCATTCAGTAGAGCACTTGCCCACAAAAGGCAAAGTTGCCATGTTGGAGTCTTGGTCTGGCACACAATTTTAATCTGCCAGGAAGTTTCAGTAATAGATTTGGTCTGAAGGAGGTGTTAGTGGAACTATGTAAGTAGCACTCAAACACAGTTCATGGCCATCACTTATTGAATCAGAGTTCAGTTTTGCCATCTGGCCAATGTTTTTTGTGCCCTATTGTAGTAAGTGCTAAAGGCCTTTCTGTGGTAGCTTCTCTTGTTTTGATAAGTACAACTCAGATGAATATTGTTAGTAGGTTTTTGAAGAACTATTTTAGTGCATGCTAGAAAAACTGTATCAAAAATTTCCCACAATTTTAAATTAAATTCAGCCAAGTTTAAGGATATGTTTTATAGGAGTGAGAGAAAAGAATTATGTTGAGGAGAAAGTGGTTTTAGATCAACTGGACTTCCAGCAAAATCTGATCTTTTATTAAGCTTGCATTTAAAATGTAGAAAAGAGTAACTAACTGAATAATGATTCAGTTCTTTGGCATGAATGAAACTAGTTAATGATGTACTTTTTGTCAAATTACACATTCAAATGTATGTGCCAAGTTCAACAGCACTACTTTTGCCTGTTCATTTGAGAACATAAATTCACTAACACACTCAACTTTGTCAACAGTCAGGTCCAAATTAAGTTGCTAAAGACAAAGTTTTCTCTTTGTGCACAGAGCTATACACAGAGGTAGCAGACAGAATGAGAATGCAGATGCAGCAGTAACAATAATTGAGACGTAATTAAAAAAATAAATGTTCAATGAGCAGCTCATAAATTTTGGTCTTTACATGAATTTACTAATCTTCTGGGAAAAATAAGTTTAACTATCCAATATAATGGGTCTGAATAGGATGTTCAAATTCTGTCACAATATTTATTAAAATATGGCTGAATGTGCATAATGATTGGAAAGAGATAACCAGGTACAAAATTGCATTATCTTCCATTGGACAGAACGAGACTAGAATATCTTTCTCCAATCCAAAGTTTTTTTTCTTTCTCTATAATTTGGAAGGAAAATGATTTTCAGTAATGTTGATAATATCTTGATATGAACCTGTAGGTGCCAGATGATGGAATGCACTATTATTTTTCATACTATGATTGGAATTTAACTGGAAAAATGAACATTTTCTGATTTGACTTTCTCTTTTATTTAAAGAAAAGATACTGTAATTACTAAATACAATTTTGAATATAGAGGGGAGACGCCTGTTACAAGAGAGTTAGCTAATGTGTGAAAGCTTGATATTGGCCAAAGGAAGTGCTCAGCTCTGTTGGGAAGTACCAGAACTTAGTTCTCCCAACACCTGAGGCATAGGACAGTGCAATAAGACCATTACAGAGCCAGATATTGTGGAGAGGCCTTGATTTTAAAAGTGTTGAATTTCACTTTTTTTAATGTGTGTGCTTTTATGACTAACATCTGAAGCTGAGCAGTTGATACAGCAATATTCATATGATTATGTTCTTCAGGAAGTATGCTTTTATTCATTATAATGCATTGCTTTCAAACTGAACAGCATAACTATAAAGCTGGATTTCTAGTATAAGATGGTTTATTCCTAGTAAGCAATATCATGTGTATCATAATACATGACAGTATCACATATCAGGACTTTGTATCTCATATTAAGGTAACTTCACCATGGCAGCACAGCAACTGGATTCACACTCATATTTTCACTAAGTGATTTAACAGTTTTGTGAACTCTGAATCCATATGGTGGTGACTCTGTTGTGCCAACATTTGATGGGCACCATAGCACATTGTGTTGTAGACAAAGGAAGACAAAACCATGTCCACCTCATCTGTTTATTTCCCTGTCCCCCACGTAAAAGACAACCACTTGTATGGAATTCATGGAATGATTTAAAACACATGATCCCTAATAAATAAAAACCTGGTGGACAAATAATCCATATCAGGCAGCAACCTCATATATCATTACGGGGTTATTTGGTGTGCATTTGATATCTTCTTTTTCCTCTTCCCCTTTTTCCCTCCACCATTACTTCTATTCCTTCCTTCAGTAAACAGTCCCTCCTCAAACAATGTCCAATCCAGTTCCATTTTCTCTTGCTGATGACTGTCAGCATGTTTCTTTCTTCTCCAACTCCTCTTAATGCTTCTTCATTCCTTTCTCAGTCTTCCCATTTCCCTTTTTCCATTCTTCTCCATATCCACATCTCTAGTGCCTCCAACCTTCTTTCTTCGCCCTTCCTAAAGGTCTCTGCACCATACAGTGCAACACTCCAGATGTAACATTTGGCGAGTCTTTTCCTCAGATGTATGTTTAGTGGTCCATGAAGTAAGTTGCACAACATCAAAGGAGACAAATATTCAGAAACGAAAAGATTGGCTATGGACAGACGAAAGTGGAAGAGGCTTAACTCATGACAAGACATGCCATAAGGCAGAACACCATACTACTACTACTACTACTACTACTACTACTACTACTACTACTACGTGTCTCCTACGTGGGAGCAGTAACAGTGGAAAATGTAATTAATAGTCTGTGGAAAACAGGACTCTTCCCACATAACAAGCATATACTTAAGAGACAATAAGATTGCAATACACCACGTGTTTGACATAAAAGATGCAAACAGCAGAGTATATGAGAGTCTAATATTGGTATCCAGTGAGCTCTCAAAATCAGCAAGCCACATGAGGAGCCACCTGATCTATTAAAAATCAGTGTGTTCTGAAACTTTAACCCAGATAACCCTGACGTACTTCTGGAAGGACGACGTAACTCACTGTTGAAATTATTTATTTTTGCGAATAACGCATTGTTGCAACAGACTGTGACACATTGTTATATGAAGTAGGCAGAGTCAGTTGCGCGCTGCGACAGTCAGTTTAACGCTGTCATTCATAGTGAGTGAGAAACTGTTTCTTCAAAATAGGGCCGATTTTACCATGGACGAACTGACTGACCTTGTCATCGATGGGTATGTATATTTTCTTTCATATTGCGTCAATAATTCTGAAACTTGTCATATAATATCTTAAAGAATTAACCTATATTATTTATGGGCTCATATTACGATTGAAAGTTTTCGTCAGTTTTAATTCAATAATGTTTTCAACCGTCCTTCCAGAAAGACGTCAGGGTAATATGTTGTCATTTTGTATTTACAGAAAACGATGTACACTTATGGAACTTTTGGACATGTTAGAATCAAAAGATGAGGAAATACCTAATACTGAAGTGAATGTAACATTACACCCTCCTCTAAATTCAACTGATGACTTAACAGATGAAGATTCGGGTGCTGAAGAAAATCCAAGTGTAGATAAATTACCAGCAAGTCAGCTCAATGCTACTGTGCTACATGACCTAAAAGAGAGGGGCGTGGAAGCAACAGGAACAATAAGAGGAAACAGAGTTAAGAATTGTACTCTATCATTTGTAGATAAAATGATAAAATAAAATAGAGGATCATATGAAATTTGTTCTGACTCAGCATCCGGGATTTCCATTGTACGTTGTAATGACAACAATGTTGTTACTGTTGCCACCAACTTTGACAGAGTACAACGACTACAATCTGTAGCTAGATTTTCCAGGGAACAAAAGAAAAGGATTAGCGTGCTTCAACCTAACTTATTACACTCCTACAATACTCGTGTGGGAGGCATAGATCGAACTAACCAAAATGAATCCCTATATAGATGCTCTATAAGAGGGAAAAAGTGGTATTTCCCGATCATTGCACATTTTATAGACATTGCAGAGCAAAATGCCTGGGATCTTTACAAGCACAACAAATAACCCATAGATCATCTGACATTTTGTCGTCAAATTGTCACTGCAATTCTTGAAAGTAACAAAAGTGTCACTACCAGCAGAGGATGTCCTAGTAAGAGGGAAAAACTAGATTATAGATTTGATGGAAGAAAACATTATGTTGCTGAATTACCAACGGACGAGATAACAAAAAAGAAGAAGCAGCTGAAATGTCGAAGTTGCCGCAAAAAATCTACTACTATGTGTGTAAAACATGACGAACCACTTCATGTTTATTGCTTTTTGTCTTTATTGCTTTTTGTCTTATCATACTAGTGCATTAATTATGTGTATAGGGGGGATTCCATTGTCACGGGTGGGACAGTTGCACTACGTTTTTCAACAGTCAGATGCTGATATAAAATGAAGTAAAAATAGAAATAAAGTAAAAATTGACTGGTTGCCTTACAAATAATTGTTTTACCTTCCCTTTAAATCTGAATGTCAAAAGTTTACAAATTGAGCTGTTATTCATCTTTAAAACTTTGTCATGGGTGGGACAGCAAATAGACGTAGCATTGAATAACCACCAACATTTTAGAAGAATTCTGTGATTTATGCACTTATTTTCTTTTGAAAATATTGAATTCACATTAATAAAATAATTCTCTACATGACATAATATCAATAAATATTAGATTAGTAATACTTACTTGCAATAATTGCAATCAAAGACTGTCACGGGTGGGACAAGGAATTGTCACAGGTGGGACTCATGTGAAGTACAATCTTTTTTTTTATTTAAACTGATTTTATTATGTCAGTTAGCTATGAATCAGTAGGTAACATATACTTGGAGGACACTTTAAGTTTTAATAACTTTGTAGAACATTTTTGTTGCTTATAAATAATATAAAGTTTGGTATAGTATTAGTTTACAGTTCTGAGTACTTAATTATTTCACTTGAAGAATGTACCACTTTGAAAAAATACACTTGGCCTCTCACCCACTTTCGAAAATGTCTAAATTGCCAGGAAACTCACAATATAAGGTGTCCCTAACATGTTTGACATTTGGATTCGGGAGAATAGCAAGAACTTGTTTAAACTCTATGTAGGATACATCCTCCTCGTCAGCTTTAAATACCTTTGCTGTGTCCCCAACAGATCGCATACACATAATCTGTATTTCCCCATTGTCTTCTACACTTCTCTGTGCAATTGCAGCATATCTGTATGTAGTGGATTTCTTTCTTGCAGTTTGGAACTCAACTAAAATAAATGTTCCTGGCATGATTTGTTCCACAGCTGGTTCTGAACCTGTAACTTCTTGGGAATTGGATGTCAACAGGACATCAGGATATGATTCCTCATCACTCATCTCAGAATCTGTGTAGATTAGTGAATATATGTTGGGTGAAAGTGGGAAAACCTCCACTTTCTCTAAATCTGATTTTAGGAAAGTTCTACCACATACTAGGTTACAGGTATTGTAACCGTTGAAGTAATGCTTGCTGCGAATATCTTTTATTTTTTTAACAGCTTTCCAGCAGCCATCCAGAAGGTCTCTGTTTTCATCAATATGATCTTTTGTCAGAAGAAGAAAGTTTATTCCAGAAACAGATGATTTGGCACAGTCTAAAAACTCCTGTGCATTGCTGATGATGACTTTTCTTTGCTTAACTTTATTCCAAACAGCCCTTTTTGTTACAGCTCCAATGCCATCCACTGCACCTTTCCCATGTGATGTTGCAAAGAAAAACCATTCTCCAGACACTCCAAAGTCTTGCATCGTGTAGCAGAGGTTAGAAATGGTGAATTTGTTCTTAAATTGACCTGCGCAACCAAATTGGGAAGCTCTTGTTTCAGCTTACTTATTATACTCTTCAAACATGCATAAACTGAGTACTTGTCATGGCACAGTTCATCGCTCACAATTGCAAATGACTGTAGCCCTTTTTTCATCCAAACGCAAATAGTGACCACTGTAATCTGTGTATGACTCCAGTGGGAACTTTGTATCTCATCTTGTGCTAGTGCTACATAGTTTTCTGCAAAATCTATTTGCAATATCACTTCGTCATCACTAACTGATGCTTTCACAGTCTTGAAAGCTCCAGATTCCATCGTTTTGACAAAGAAGTGCTCTTTGAATGTTTTTAGTTGAGACTGAAGTTCAGAGAGCTTCACAAAGTGTTCCACTGGTAGTAGTCTGTTTAGGGTGACACTCATGTTCGGTCCATTTTCTCCAAGATATTATGTCACACAAATCAAACTTTCCATCTATTAATGTGTGTAAATTCATGATGCATTTATTGCATTGACTTGTCATGCATATTTCACTTTCTACATCACAGCAAACACGATTCATAAGGTGAGTGTGAGTAGCAGGGAAACTAGCTATTTCTTTGTGAATGGCTTCAATTATGAAGTTGAAGTTAGCATGATATCTGCACACACATACATTGTGAGGCATTTGAGACGTTAGAACAACATTTTTAGGCTGCAACTCATAGAATTTTGAAATCTTGATATCAATATCTGGATTGTCTTGCTTAAAAAGAAAAAATGCTTCCTTAACTGTCATATTCATGTGACGTTTCTGCAAGCTAACTCTTTTTCCCAGTTTCATGGTCTACAATAGACTTTACATCCTTTATGCCAGGTGTCTGCCTGCTGATTTCATCATTTGTAAAAAAAATTTGTATTTTGAGCAGATTATCACCTGTAAGTTTACGAGATGTCTTCTTCACTACTGGGAAAATCTGGTTTACTACCTTTTTAGGTAAGCTTTCACTTACAAGCTTTTTTATTACTGCTGATTTTTTTGAGGGCCTTGAAGGAAGCACCTTCTTTACCCGAGAAACAGCTTTGCCAAGGGACTGAGGACATTTATATGATCCTAACAGGGAAATACAGGTCTCAGACTGATCTTCAATTAATACGGATTTTAGTTTAAGTCTGGTACTTCCTTTTTCTTTCAGCTTCCTTCTTTCGATATTCCAATAAAGATTTTTCACTGGAGGATACCTTCATCTTCATATTTTCCCTTCTTCTTTTATCCCGCTCTCTTTCTTTTTCTTTATGGACATTGTACTTGCTGGTATCTTTTTTCAGTTTTTCTCGAAGTTTTCTCATATGCTCTGCTGATGTTGTTTTCCCCATTTTCTGAATAAACAGTAAGTTTTTATTTAGTGTAAACCATCAAAGCACTTGTTATATCAACCAATTTAACTTAACAATAACAAGAAGTGTTAAATGGTTTAGATTTGAGTAACATCCAAAAATCTGTCACAGGAGGGGGGGGGGGGGGGGGGGGGACACAATTTCTATTTCTTTTAATATTTATAGATGATCATTTACAACTTAGAAGGTCCCTTATGGTTCATTGGATGTTTCTATTTGTTTTTCTTACTTCTAACCTAAAATATATAGAATTACTATAATTGCTGAGTTAGAAGGTAAACTTTTTCATGTTTTTTGTCACGGGTGGGACACTAAATACATAGTAACTTTTGTGAATTAGCTGCATACTTAATAACTTACCTTTCTTTAAAAACTGAAGTTTATCAGAAAGATAAGATTCTGCTCTTGAAATTAAACAATTAAAACATCAACAATTGCTGCAACCCAAATTTAAACAGCTTCCAACACAAAAAGCAAACCTTTTGTTTTCCATCCTCATCTGTAGAATCGCCAACTTTGTTTAACTATATTTCCTCAGCTAATTACGTAATTTTTATAATTTTTTCAGGACAGTAAAATTCAACTTTTGTAGATTCGAAAAACTATAACATTGTTAAATTTGGCATTTTTTCAAAAAATAAGCCTCAGGCTCAGTTCAGCATGGAATGACCCATAAGTTATTTTCTTTGTTTTTTGTATTTATTAGAAGTTTTAGCCCATAATTCAAATTTATTTATGTTTATTTGAAAGTATAATAACCAAAACAAGTTAATTGTGCAATGTCATATACTTTAAAAACATGTTCCCTTATTGCCCTGACGTCCTTCTGGAAGGACGTCCATTTTTGGAAATACTAAACAAAAATAAATACTCAAAATTGTTTTTACTTTCTTCCTTACAACCTTGTGAATGAATGTAGATAAGATATAAATCAATTTTTGAAAAACAAATTATTCAGGGCTATCTGGGTGAATAGTTATCAACATCTTGACACAGTTCAAAGAGATTAAAGCTTTAATAGCATCAAACATGACAGAAGTGAAATGTTGACTTTAGAAAGAGCTTTTGGATGCCATGACTGCACTTCTTTTGCATAAGAAATGCAGAAAATGTTGGAGAGGGTTTAAGAAAGACATGATTATTTTCAGGTTTAGCTGTTCTTATAGTGCTTAATATTAAGTGTTTTCTCCAACTGTCTCATATTAGGACACCATTCCTATTTCTATTCAAAATGACTTTTTTCAAATTTGTGTGTAGTAAGTGTTAGATAGAAGGGATTCAGTAAATAAAATAAGAAGTCCAATGATTTCATGTAGATTTCCAAGTAACAAACATACTGTTGTAACAAATATGTTTAAGTGAAATAATGTGAACACTGTAAAGTTTCATCAGGGATGAGGCTAGTACGAGGCCCACCCACATTATCAGCAATAACCTGCCTCATCTGATAAGTTATGGATGTGGTCAGCCTCTGAAAATACGTCTCATCATCCATGGTACTTTCCCCTGTATCCAAAAATAGGTTGATATAGTCATTTATAACTCGTTTGGCTTTACATATGAACAGTTTAAACAGAAACTAGATTCATATATTACACTGCATGCATATAATTCAATAATTCATAATTGTAAATTCATTTATTTCACAAAAAGAACAATATAGCTCATTCAGGAACATTATCAGTGTCTGCCAGAGCTGCAAAGGCAGCCATGCCACTAGTTCACTATAATATACTGTGTATAAATGTGTGACCTGTTTTACTTAGTTTTTCTGTTATCTTCTGATGCGTTAAAAGTTGAAAGTTTTATTTATAATTTGTAATGTCAATTACTTTCCTAACATATTGACAAGTTCAAGAGAGTGTTTCTTATGTCTTTCATTCTGCAAATTAAGTCCTGACATTACTTGCCACTATCCAGGCCAGCAATCAGCAGACCGATACCCCAGTTTTGTGGAGGAAAAACAAACAGACAAATATTATAGGCAGTCAATTTCAAACTGAAAACTGCACTATCAATTAAAAAGTTATGTCACTAAGTATGATTCATGTTTGCATTTCTCTGGATATTACACTAACACTTCATCTCCTACAAGCTGTCTGCACTGGAGGAGAACTGCCTAATCTAAGACTCTTCAATGCATCTACATAGATGCATCCACAGGGATAACAGCTCCTTACATGGAATAAACCACTGAGGCAATTTGGGGAAACTACACCTTTAAACTTATTGTGCTAATGTAGGAAATCACAACCTAGCTTGGTCCAAGCTTTCCACTTGAATCGAAGCCAGGGGACCCAGATCTATTATCAGTGCAGTATTACAGAGTCTGTGTTTCATTAAAACTTTATGAACAAAGTCTGTCTTCTCAACCTTCTGTTCAAGTCACTGGAATGATCCAAGCATGTCTTCTGAGCCCAGACAAAAGGAATTAGTTGTATCAACATGCATCACAATCTGTACCTTACTGCATACTTTTCTCATAAAGGAAGCAGAAACATGCTAATCAGTATGCTGAAAAAGGCTCCCAGTTGTTCAGACTGAGTGCACAATGCAAGCATTCCTAATCCTTAACACCATTTACCTTGCTATTTGCCATATATTCTCATAGTCATTAAATAACAAAGCCCTACCTTCTTGCACTTTTTTCCAATGATGGGACACAGTAGGCTTCCTAGCAGGTGAGGTGTGTGTCACTGATTGGGTTTCAGTTTCAGTTTGATACTGAGACAGCACTTCTAACTGGTTTTGAGACTAATTGGTGTAGCAGCCAGAGTTCTTCACAGTTCCTGACTCACATGTAACCCTAAACAATCCACTGAGATGCCACTCATGGGCAGTTTGATGAGTTGTCATAGATCCTCTGTTTCCTAGATAGGAGACGGAGGATACTGCTTGGAAGGAAGAAAGGCAGGTTAGGATTTATTGTCTCATCAGTGATGATGCCTTTGTAGTGAGCACAAGCTTGGGTGGAGGAAGGGAATAAGCAATGTCCTTTCCAAATAATAATTTCAGCATTCATGTTAAGCAATTTAAGAAAATTATGGAAGACCGAAGTCTGGCTAGGTGGACAGAGATTTGAACCTGTATTCGGCTGAAATATGCATCCACTGTTGTTCCACTGCACCACCTCACACTCAATGACAGCACTTGTGATATCTTGGGTATCTTAGGTATCTAATTTTCAGTGGCTTGGCAGCTCCAAATCATTCGACAGAGGTCATAGTGATTACCAGCTGTTTACAGACATCATGTGGGATGGCGGGTGGGATAATTGTCCATGTTCCTATTATTTATTTAATGCTGTTGTTTGCCATTCTCAACACTGGCTCTCTAACTACAATATTGGCAACCAGAAAGTGATTAGCAAAACGTGAAGCCTGTAATTAGAATTCCTAGTGCCCACTTCATCTGAGAAATACATTTATAGCTACAGCTTATAGCTCTGAGGAATTAGGAGATTGTCTGGGATTCATAATCAAAAACAATTCTGTCTAAAATGTTCACTATATTCTGAAAGTCACAGACCAAAAAGTATCCACACAATCCAACTACCAGAGCAGTTCAGAGTGTAATGCGCTGATGCAACTATAACTGTTCAAATTAAATGTTTAAGTGAATGCTCGCCATAATTTGATGATAATGTTCATCAAACGCGACGCTAATAATGGTAGAATGTCTGTCCTGTGGCGGGATGTGAAAATATGACATACGCAAACTAAAGATAGATCATTAAAGTCATCCCAGAATTAACACTTCAATCAGAAACGAATTCATGGTTACACGTATTTACACGTATCCCGAGTAACTTATTACGGCATCAGAGGCTGTTTATAGCAATGATACCGATGCGACACGACTCCCGGCACAGATAGTGCGCTAATCAGCGTCTGGAGAAAACTGGGGCCTTCCTCTCTCATGCAGCGCTCTTATATATAAAGCCACGGTGAGGGCGGCTCAGGGAATGCCTGATCAAATCGGCTCTCCCGACTAGCCCCTGGGCTAGTAATGCACCACTTTAAGTTATCGAATAAATCATTGCTTCCTTTGCTGATGGCCGATAAAGCTCTCAATTTAAATGTGCAATCAGCACACAGGTAAGTAATCATAATAAAAGTCTGATGTGGCTAAATCAATTATTTTGGGCGAGAGAATTAATTTAATTACACTACACGCAGTAGACGAGCTCTGAACTTGCTGTTTGGAGACACGCTATTGCTATAGTTTTATAGTTATTCAGTTGAAACTTCTCACATCTTTATGATTATAGTAGATCTCCCTTCTACTTAAATTTAAACATCCTAGCCTTATTTATTCGCCTACTTAATCTATCTTGCTTCCTTAATTTCTAAGACAAAAACCAGAAAATCATGAATTTCAACTAAAATTTTAATTTGTGAGATCCAGAATACTGTTTCTACTAAATTATTATGCAAAAGGAATCTAAATATAAATTTTTAAGTTTCTAGCTCTTTTCTGTTGTGCCAATGATTTTTACAGAAAAACATCCAAATTTCGAAAATGGTTAGTTATTGAACTGATATCCAACACATATTGATTTTGCATTACTCTTGACGTGCTAGAAACATTTCAGGTTATTTACTTCATATTAAAGTATTGCACAATATTTATGATGTCAGAGCTAGTTACAGCGGACTAGGCTGGCACACAATGGAAAGACTGATGTGAATTTTATAAGGCGTGAGTATGCTGTTTCCCTACAATCACATACCCAAGAACAGTACACAAAGTGGTATCACATTTTGACTAGCACATTGCTTCTGAGTAGTAAACAATTAGGGCTTATCTTGGAATTAGCTTCTCAAATTCCATGTTTTAATATCAGAATATGAAACATTACAGGGCGACAAGTTCCCCAAAAGAACTTAAGTGATTAACACCTTTAATATCGAAGAAAGTGACTGATTGATGTAACATACTCCTAAAATCCTGGTAGAACATAACTCTGCCAGACAAAGAGCTGAACCTCAGAACTTGCCACTCCCAAGTCACACTCTTAATGACTGAGCTACCAAGGTACAAATTATGATCCACCCTCACAACTCCACTTCCACTAGTAATTCTCTCCTACTTACCAAACTTCTGAGAATTTATGAATGTGTTTCAGGACTAACACTACTAGAAGAAAGTCTTGAGTTGTGTATTGATGGCTATGTCCATAAGAACAATGGCCACAAAAGGCAAAGTTCTGGATGAGAGTCCCTGTCTGGCACAATTTTAATCTGCCAGGAAGTGTTACAAACTTGTGTTTAAAATTTCCTGATTTCCTGAAGCTACCTAGGATACTGAGTCCTAAACTCTTGTTGAGGTTATTATTACTAAACAAAACCTTACAAAAACTTAAAAAAATAAGCACTGCTGTTGAAGGGGGAAACTACATGAAACAAGACAAGACACTTGAAGTACAGGCAGAATGCACAATTATCTCATAGCAGTATATTCCGTAACAGCTACATGTACATCATGATCAGGAACTATCAAAGCCTTACAAAGAAAAAAATTGTGAAAGAGCATAGAAAGTTGGTAATATTGCACTAATTACACAAATACCTACACTAAAAATATGGAGAAATGGTTTTCCAAACCAGGTATTGCTACCAAAATTTGTGAAATGCATAACTACACCTTGCAACTATTGAGATAATTAATTGAGAGGTGGTCACAGTTTTAATCACCACCTCAGAAAGCTCTAGATATGACCATGAAATTTTTTGATGGTGTTCATTATGCATATATTCACCATTCAATGCAACACATTTTCCCAACAATGGAAGTCTTCCAAATGAGGTGGCAAAAATGCTATAAGTTACTTAATAAATGTGAGGCAACCAGTAGCAATTGGGTTAACTAATATAGCAGAACTACTGGTCAGCAACTCAGTTCTCTGCTGCATGACTATTGTTGCAGCAATTCACTCTGAGCTGTCACTGTAGGCACCATCTTATTTTCTATTCATAGCTACCAGGCAGTGAAGTGTACATTTTCCATATTTTATGTCTCAATCTTTCAGTCATGAGTAACTCACCTGGATCTTTCCCACAAGCATATGGTTTTGGGATTTTTTACTGTGCAGTAAACAACAAAATTACAAATTTACTTCATGTATCACCACCACCACCACCACCACCACCACCACCACCACCACCACCACCACCGTAACTAGTAAGTTATAATAAATTAATTTATTATAAGGCACCAGAGAATGAAAATATTTTAAGACAGGTAGAACTTTACGATAAATACAGTGCCCCGTCTAACTACTTGTTTTAGAAGCTTGCTCTTCGTTTGTTACATGGCTCTAATGAGATCATGATCTGTGCATATATGCAAAATGAGCGTGCAGAATTCATCAAATAATTTTCCTTGTTAGTGATAAATTTAATGTAAAATAATAAGTTTATCAAATGCCAATGACGTTAAATTTAATTATAAATATAATTACTATGGAGATAGTGCTACCATCTCTACACGGGTTTTTCAGTAGACATAAATTACTAATTCCTCTCTTTTTTGCCTAGAGATTACAGAATAGATTTACATTATGTGAGGCTGGTATTAGATTGTCACACTAACAAAAGATGGAACAACTTCACTTACTCATTAGAAATGCATCCAGTGTGGACGAGTGGGTTTTCCGACTTCCCGAATAGCTTATGACGCTTCCTTCTGTAGAAGGGATTGGTTGTTTTCTTTTCCAGCTGCTTTTCATCTGCTTCAGAGTAAAGAACAACTATTCAAATAAAGTATTTATTTCCACTTATGAATGTGCACCAGTAACTCAAGTAGCCTAAAACAATAATGAGAGGAAACTAGTCAAAATTACTAGTTATAAGGCATGAACAAGGTGAGGGGCTCAATTAGATTGCAGTAGTTTCTGTCTGTCAGTGCCATTTGACATAGTATCACATGCACATTCAACATAAAAATTACAAGGCATTTGAATTCACGGCAGACTAACAGTTTAGACACAAATGTTTCTTCAGCAAAACATGGGCATCCACAGAAATTTGTTGGAGAATAGGGGATATTCTAAAATTTTCATTTATTTAGGTAACTGATTCAGGGATTTTGAACATATCATGCTGCAAGAACTAAATTTGGCAAGGTGTACACAAACATTTTGTATCTTAAGTGACTGATATGGTAGTTATTGAGTCAGTATCTTTTTTAAGACTTATTACTTCCTTACCTAAAAGATAAGCACATTTCTATTCATATGTATGAAGTACGTCTTTTTGTATTAGGACAATAAGTATCAAATATGTTTATTTAATGATCTGACATCACTGCATTGTTAGCTGTTCCATGCAGAAGACACATTTTTCAGAATTTTGACTTAGATAAACAGATTACAATGTATATCTTCAGCATGCCAGTGTAGGAGTTGTCACAAATGCAGGTAAAATAAATCCATGCAATTCACACATTTCTTTGCTTCCAAATTTTCCTGTGTGTGAGGAAGTCTGTGCTATATTCATACACCGATTCCAAATTCTAGGTTCAAATATTTTGCTGTTTGCATCACTACTTCTTGGTTTTTTTATTGGTTGTGTTGAAACTTGTGTGCACAAGTACCATGATATACTGATCCTGCAAATTTCTAACATTTTCAAGTGCTGCAATAAATACTTTTCAGAGTCAATTGCACACCTAACTTAAATTGTGCTTGTTTAGAAATTTTCAACAACATTAGGCCTATCACTGTTCAAAACCAATTGTTCCCTAACTTCATTGTATGATTACTGGTACCTGAAAAAGTTTTCAGATGTTCATGAAAGTATGTTTCTGAACATTTTTGTTGGTTAGGGATATTTCAGATAACTTAATCCTACTTTGTAGCAAAACAATGCTTGTAATTTACAATTACTGTACAAGAATATTTCACCCACAATGCCAGTCTATTATTATTGTTAACATGAATACATGCACATTTCTGAGAATTTTCAAAAGTTGCAACTGTTATATGCACATGTTATTTTGTAGTAAATCAGCATTTGTCATATACTACTGTAGTGCACATTATAACCAATATCATGTTACATATAGTTTCTCCTTTCAAGAGGAGTGTATATTATCTATATTTATTGCAAATTAATATTATTTTCGAGTTTGTTAGCAACTATAACCTCAAAAAGTTTTAGGAAGTTAGTAATTTTTACCATAGATTTCCTTTTGTTGCAATAAAAACCTGTTCATGTGTATCGACCGCTACAGTTCTTAAAGAGAATTAGGTAAAAAGAAAATCAGCAGGCTTAATTTAAAATGTTGTTTACTGTCATACAAAACACTTCACCAGCCACAATGCAGCCTCACTGCGAATGCTATTCTTGAATACGGGATGAGTTGATTGATTTTTATAAGGAGCTGGAAATCACCCTGACTACCAGCAAGCAATTAGCAGCTACTGCAAACTGGTGTAATGGTATAGCTCACAAGAGCCTGTGGTACTGGTGCTGAAGATACCTCAAGTACTATCCACGTGGATCCTGTCTACTTTGCAATAAGTATGGGATCTGTCATTACTCATCCACTTGAATGTGAGTGACATGTAGTGGTAGGGCTAAGTGCCCTGTACAGTGGAGATGGGGATCGAACAGAACCCAGGTTGTTATACCAATCTCCCTAAGCCAGCAAGTTTGAGATGCTGTCTTTCACCAAAACTGAGCCAATGGCTCCCTTCAGCTGTTGGGAAACCTGCTGCGTCCTGTCTAAAGAGAAGGCAAACACAGAAGGGTAGGGGGGGCCTATTAAACATATGCAGTTTAAACATATGACAAATAATAGTACCCCTTAGGGAAATGGCAGCAAGGGATAAGAAGGAACACCAGGTGCATTCCACGTGTGTACCTCTGGGCCTCATCCAAGATGGTGAAGAGGCTATTCCAACAGCCACTGAGGAAAGAGGGTACAACCACCTGCAGATTGTGGTACACTTTGAAACAAGACATGCCTGTTGTCTGGTTCATGAGGTCATACTTTGATCATTTCAGCAATTGGTAGAGAAGGCTGGGAAAACCATCCTTTGACAGAGTTTCAGCAGAGCTCACGATGTGAAGCATTTCCTCCAGAACTGATCATGGCTCCTTGCTTTAGCCACTGAGGAAAGAGGGTACAAGCAGCTGCAGATTGTGGTACACTTTGAAACAAGACATGCCTGTTGTCTGGTTCATGAGGTCATACTTTGATCATTTCAGCAATTGGTAGAGAAGGCTGGGAAAACCATCCTTTGACAGAGTTTCAGCAGAGCTCACGATGTGAAGCATTTCCTCCAGAACTGATCATGGCTCCTTGCTTTTGAGTCAAGTAGAGGGACTGAACCAGTGACTTTAAAAGTTTGGTGACAGACTACGCTGCAACTGCCTGGACATGCACCATAGGGCTGAGAACTGCAGGGTCGCCCTAAATAGGTCACGTGCTGCACCTATCAGAGGCTGCAAACATGGTAGTTCATTGTGTGTGAGGGGTTCACATAGTTATTTTTTTCCCCCCCTTGAGGTTAGGTGACATTATCTAGTTCAGACAATGACAGTTGTAGGAGACCCAAGAGTATTAGTGTATGATTCAAAGGAATGACTTCCACAGTTGAGATTATTTATGTTCTAGTAGTTAACTGTCAAAGCATTCAAAACGAAGTACCAGTCTTTGAAGTGCTCCTGAGAAGCTGTGGCACTCACATAATACCAAGTACAGAAAAATGGTTAAAACATGAAGTTGGCAGCTGTGATATTTTTGGAGAAAATTTGAGCATACATCAGAAAGGCAGAGTAATGAGAAATGGAGGTGGTTTATCTTTTTGCAGTCAGCAAGAAACTCAAATCCACTGAAATAGAAACAGAAGCTGCATTTGAGACTGTTTAGGCAAGACTCAGTGCTAGGGGTGGTCATGAAACTGTAACTGGATTCTTCAGTCGTCCACCAGACTCACCTGCCTGCTGGTGTAATTTAAAACCTTTAGGGAAAACCTCAGTTTGCTAACACTTAAGTTCCCCAGTCATACTGTAATGATCATGGGAGAGTTTAATCAGCCAATGACCAATTGGAAAAATTACAATTTAGTTGGGGGTGGGAGTGACAAGACAACAAACTACTTAGAACAGATAGCTCACAACCCCACTCATGATGAAACATAATGGATCTAATGGCACTGTATACACATGAACTCTCTGTAAACACCATCATATAACTAGTACTAGTGACCATGAGGTGGTTGTGGCAATAAGCATCATCAAAGTACAAAGGGCTACTAAAAGAAGTATAAATATTTATATGTTCAGTAAACTATTCAGAAAAGCAGTAGTGTCATATGTTAATGAGGAAATAGATGCTTTCAGCAAAGGACAGGAGCATGTAGAGGAACTATGAAGTTTAGAAGAATAGTTTACCATGCCCTAGATATATACATACCCAATTGAACAGTTCATGATGGAAGCCGCCATGTACACCAAAAATATTTCCGTTCATACACTAATAATGCCACATTGCAAAGAAAATTAACAGTGTTTTATAGAAACAAGTAACTGCAGAAAATCTTGCTGGATATGAAAAAAATAGCCATAAAAATTGTCCCCTTCAGAATGGAGAAAATATGCTTGTAGAACTTTTATGTCATGTATAATATTACTCTTACAAAACATTACATGTTCTGTTAGCAGATGCAGTGAGTTTCTTCAGACATTCTCTATTTTAAAGTTGACTGGAGTAGTTGAAGTTCAACAATGTGTGACGAACTACATTTTTTGAGTTTTTGGGTAAAGAAAAATCCAGACACAGAACTGAACTAAATGCATGTAGAAAACCTTATCAGTGCAAAATCTGTAGTACAGTAGAATTTTAGAAATCATTGAGACAATCTCTACTAACTTTATGATGTTCATTTATAGGCCATGGAAGCTCATGCAGCCATAACTGATATTCTAGATGTCAGTAATGCACATTTCAGCTACCAATCATAACTTGTTCATAACATAAGTTCAGTTGCAGCTAATTCATACATGTGGCAACATAGTACCTTGGCAGTGCAAGAAAAGTATATTCTGACTCTACAATAGTTGTGTGCGAGTGAAATGGTGAACTGTAAGTGGACATTTTGTATTTGCATTTTTATTATGCACACTGAGAATTGACACAAACTAGATACTAAAGGTTTTACACCAGAATGAATTGCCATCTTTATCATGTGAAGTACACGAAGAGAAAAGAGACATTGCACACACTATCTTCAGTTAGATTAAGAAACTTTAAGCTGCCACTATCACTGAAGTCCTCAAGAATGAAGAACAAGAGCAAATGCCTTCCAAGGACATTAATGACATCAAACCAATTTACGATCTTTTCACTGATGCAGCTGATAACTATGCTCGTTTAAATTTCTCCAAGAAAGTAACTCGAGCAAAAAATAAAGGCTGGTAATTGAAAACATTAATGCATAACTTCAGAATGTCAAGGACAGGAAATGTATCTCATTATAAAAGATATTCTGAAAAACAAGGACCAAAACATGAGAAACTTGCAGTCATATCAGAGTAGGTTTCATCTACTTTCTAAGACGCAAGGGCTAATACCATGGTTGTGCATGATGTTGATATAAGATAGTGGGAATGTACAGCAGCTAGAGCATTTGGATGATTGATTTCAGAACTGAATCTTCTAGGGTGTAGAATTTTAAGGCAGTTCTCAAGACTGTGAGTTGCAAAGTTACACCATTTGTATTGTACAAACGTTCTCAAGTGCAAGAAGTGGTACAGAATTCTGCAATTGGTATTAAATTCATGGACCCTACCATTCCTAATTATTTAGCAACTGAGATTCTAAATACTGACTAGTCTGAATTTAATTATGACTTTCACAGAAACCACACACTACATGGAATGGGTGAAATAGACATGATTGTCAGGGTGCAATCAGCATCTGGTTCAAATTGGCTCTGAGCACTATGGGACTCAACTGCTGAGGTCATTAGTCCCCTAGAACTTAGAACTAGTTAAACCTAACTAACCTAAGGACATCACAAACATCCATGCCCGAGGCAGGATTCGAACCTGCGACCATAGCGGTCTTGCGGTTCCAGACTGCAGCGCCTTTAACCGCACGGCCACTTCGGCCGGCAATCAGCATCTGGAACATCACATTATTTCCACAGAAGGTAGTCTTCTTTCTCCACTACTCCTTGTCTTCTGTGAACCAAGTGGTACATTTTGTCCCCATGTGCAAAAGAAAATGATCAACTACTGATTGTATACATACTGGTTTTGAAATCTGGTGAAGTGAACAAGCATATTCTTGAATACTGGCACAACAACTAGCTCTTCCCCAATGTTGGAACAAAATGATGGTCTGGTTCTGGATTCATTTTCACTCCATTCACAGGGTCTGTTCATAATTCCAGGTAAACACCTAAAGGTACTACCATTCCACCTGATGCTGCATCCCTTGCTCAACCTTTGAATGTATAGTTTTTTTGCCAGTGGAAAAAGTTTGCTAAACATTTTTATGAGCAAGTTTCACTCAACCACAATGATACTGAACTTCACAGTGTTAACCCTATCATCAACCTTCATTCACTTACCCATCGCCAGTTCAATGCCTGCGTATTCAACAAAGTGCTCAAGCATGCCTGGAAGAAAGCTACATTTTCCAGTTGATTGTGATGCTTTTGATGCCCTAAAAATTTTATCTGGATTACAGAAGATTCATGTTGTTCAACAGCCAACTTTATCACTTACCCAATGTGTGTATTGTCATCTACATTTGTGTTTAACAGGTTTTAACACCAAGACTCACAAACATGTTTAATAACAGGCATGTACACCTAAGTGGAACAAATAATCATCAGGTTATACCTGTTTCCTGTCCTAATCATTACTATATCACTATCTGTAAGGCTCACCAACATTCACAATTACTGTTAGGGGCAGCTACAATTGGTGCAATAAGTGTTGATTACACCTGATACTTCCACTGTATTTAATTCTATTTCAATAACAGTGAGATACTTTACAAATGTACCATGTGAGCTGTAATGAAGAAACAAAGCTTTTTGGGTCTTTATAGCATTAATCCTTTAACATCCGGGAAGCCTTCATCAAAAAATAAACACACTATCAGAAAACAATGGAAAATATAAATGCAGAGAGTGTCATACACATCATCTTATTCAGACTAAATAGACTACATTCCACATGAATATAATACTATAGTGAATGGCAAGACTTACACTATATGTGGCACATTCCACATGTACATCATGATATCACAAGTATCAAGAATAAAAAAATGTTCGATTTTGTTTTGGGATAAGCAGAAAGTATATTAAGTAACATCAATTTGCTGTGCTATTATGAAAATCAAAACTGTTGGTGCATTTGCGGTATGTATGGAAGCATATTCGTCACATCTTATTTTAACAGGAGACAACTGTGGAGTATCCTTATGTACCAAAAGCTGTGTCCTAATAAAGTCTTCGGCAGTTTTACCTTTCCTTACAATATTTACAGTTTCTAAGTCTTCTAGGTAACTGGATGACATTATGATGTGCACAGCTCCAAGGGCATTAATTCAAATTTGTGCAGCAGAACTGTTGTTTTGAAAGGTGATGAAGGGTGCACACATGTGGGGGGATGGGGGAGCGTGCACATGTATATGCATTTTCCTTATCTCCTTAACCACTTGATCAATTTCAACCAAACTTTGTACATGGATTCCTTACTGTTGGGCAAAAATTGTTGTGGAGAAAGAACCACCTATCAATTATATTTCAGAAGATAAAGACTTCATAAATAATGATATCTGTGAAAAATTGCCCCAACAACAGGACGTGCAAATTTATTACTGGGCGCAACTAAAACTATTTGCAATAAATTTCACAGACAGCATCCACATATTCTATTAAATGTGCCTACAAACTGTACCATGGTAGCACACACAATTCAGGAGATATGATGTCAATCACTGAGTCACAAGAAAAATAGTAAAATTGCATTAAGTCTTCAAACATTTATTTGTTACTACTATGGCACTTCTACAGTCAAGTCAGCTGAAGGAAATCCTTGATATCTGGCAGCACTTTTGACAACTTTCAACCAATATGAAGCAGCAGCCCAAACAAATACTGCTTATCACATCTGTCACACGATGCCCACTGTATATGGAAAGCATTGGTTTGTTTTCTGTTATGAATAAAAGATTTTTAAAACAGAATTTTACTTGATTAGCCAACAGAGGTGCCCCAAATCAGTCTAGTGTGATATTCATTTTATTGTTATGAATTAACAGGGACAGTAAAACACAATGAATAACCAGCACTCCAGCAGAAAATGAAAAGTATGCTGCTGCATGGTGGTAGCAGTCATCATTGGCCTTGTAGGGTGTTATAACTGCTGGAGAACTGGTTATTCTTCATGTTTTACATTATCTGTTAATTCGTACTGCTAAAACAAATATTGAACTTAACTAATGTGGGAGTGCTCTATTGAATGGGCACACACAATTCTGCTTTAGAAGTTATTTTGGTCATAACGGGAAACAAACTGACAATTTCTGTAGAGACTGAGCATCACATGAAAAACATGGTGAGCAGTACCTGTTTTGGCTGACTCTCACTACACACTGCAAACAGAATTTGCAAATATCTGTAGGAACACGAGAGAAAAGTCATCTGATAACTCTTGGGGGAGAGACCCTGTGTGTGTTTCACACAAAATGTTTGTGTTTTGTCCACATCAGTTGCCATAGTAATGTTTGAACATTTCAGTACACAGAATAAACACATTATACAGTGGAATTTCAATTTTACATTCTCCAATTTTAAGTTTTTCATGATTTTTTGCCGCAAATTAGTAGCCCTTATGAGGAACCCATAAGATCAATGCTAAACTTCCTGTTTTACATTGCTTCCCAGTGAAGTTTTCCTCAGTTCTATGTTATTATTGAATGATTCACTTGACTGGTTGTTTTCTTCCTCTTGACATTTAATGTGAGTGAACAAGTTGTAAGTGTCACAAGAGACAGATGGTTCACAACACCACTGGTGGTGGCATTAAGGGACTATTTTAAGCCAATTGTGGAGAAGGGAGACATGATAGAGTAAATGCTGATGTAATCCACTATCAGAATTGCCAACAGAACTTGCAACTTTTAGCTTCGCCACACAATTATGATACAACTGCTACTGAGTTGTAGTAGTAATGGAAAAATATGGTAGTCGATGCTAAATGTCCCAGACATAGCCAACATCTGATGAAGGGCCATCCACCATATTTTTTTTGTATAGAAAACAACAATATCAATTGTCAACCTTTTAGATTCAGATACCAAGTCTCAAAGAATATGGAAACATTGGCCATTTCCGGCTAGTGAACTCTTGTTGGCTGGCAACTTATTATGAGGGGGGATCCAAAAGTAAAGGAAATTTGGCTGCAGTGGGGAGGGGGAGTGGGAGTGGGGAAAGCCACTATCCAATCAGAATCAGGTGTCCATTACGGTCGCACCACCTGGGTCAGTGTGTTACATTGTGTTGCTGTGAGTGCATTGGTTTGCCCATGAGGTTTCTTGTCTCTCTCTCTCTCTCTCTCTCTCTCTCTCTCTCTCTCTCTCTCTCTCTGGATGGATATATGTGTGTGTGTGTGTGTGTGTGTGTGTGTGTGTGTGTGTGTGTGTGTGTGTGTGTGTGCGTGTGTGTGTGTGCGTGCGTGTGTGCGTGTGTGCGTGTGTGTGTGCGTGTGTGCGTGTGTGTGTGCGTGCGTGTGTGCGCGCGCGCGCGCGAGTGTATACCCGTCCTTTTTTCCCCCTAAGGTAAGTCTTTCCGCTCCCGGGATTGGAATGACTCCTTACCCTCTCCCTTAAAACCCACATCCTTTCGTCTTTCCCTCTCCTTCCCTCTTTCCTGATGAGGCAACAGTTTGTTGCGAAAGCTTGAATTTTGTGTGTATGTTTGTGTGTCTGTCGACCTGCCAGGACTTTCATTTGGTAAGTCACATCATCTTTGTTTTTAGATATATTTTTCCTACGTGGAATGTTTCCCTCTACTATAACCATATATATATATATATATATATATATATATATATATATATATATATATATTGTTGAAACTATTGTAATGCTTAAGACTGCTTATAGGGATGTTGCCTTAAGTAATACCAGAGTCTAAGAGTGGTTTTCACATTTTAAAGATGGAGAAATGTCAACTGAAGACCAACCCCATTTAGGACACCCCTCAATGTCAAGAAATGATGGAAACATCTACAAAATCAAGGCCCTCATTCATGAAGACCATCGCTGAATCATTGATCAGCTCCGTGAGGTG
The DNA here is from genome assembly GCF_023898315.1 of Schistocerca nitens. Lineage (NCBI taxonomy): Eukaryota > Metazoa > Arthropoda > Insecta > Orthoptera > Acrididae > Schistocerca > Schistocerca nitens. The sequence goes on from NC_064622.1 coordinate 156,338,619, forward strand.
CCAGGAATATGATGGAATTCTATTCAGAGGATTTTATCTGAAGATTTGCACCTGAGAAGGGGCAGACAAATTTGTCCCTCACCTTCTTGAGGAAGAGCAAAGGGAGTATCACCTTCACACATGTTTTGAGCTTCAAAATCAGCTCAAAGAGGACCCTGAAATTTTTTCCAAGGTGATGAATCTTGCTAAGCAAAAAAAGCAGCAATCAAGCCAGTGGAAGACAAGTGGCTCTCCTCATCTCAAAAAAGCTTGCAAACTGAAGTCGGACCTCAAGAAAATGCTCGTTTATTTCTTTTATTGCAGAGGTTTTATGCATGCAGAATTCATCCCCCCCCCCCCCCCCCCCCCCCCCAGGTCAAACTGTGAACCAGGAGCTCTACTTGGAGATTTTTAAAAGATTGAGAGAGAGTATCTGGAAGAAAAGGTCAGGTCATTGGCACACAGGTGACTGGTTCTTCCACCATGGCAATGCGATCTCCCTCACCATTCTCTCTCCGTAAAGCAGTTTTTGAAAAAAAAAAAAAAAAAAAAAAAAAAAAAAAAAAAAAAAAAAAAAAAAAAGACATGATACCAATTGTTCACCGCCCCCTCCCCCCACCCACTGCCCAAGGCATGAAGAGAATCCTGATAAATAAATTTAAAACTTGGTTTGAACAATGAAAGGATTGTTTGAAGTAGTTCATTGTGGTCAATGGATAATTTTTTGAAGCTGATCAAAATTTGGTGTAAAAATATTAAGAAACAAAGATGTTATAATGAATTTCATTGTTTTTGGTCTCTCCTAGTATGTCGCCCAACAGCCATCACAGCCACCCCACCACACTATCACTTGTAAAATGAGCTCACCACTTTGTTTAGCTAACTACGTAGTAAGCTGACAGACCCTAGCCTAAGCAACATTTGAAATTTCTAAAGTACTAGATTATGAAGTATAAACAAGCACAGAAGCTATAAATCAAAGTTGGTGAGAGAATTTCATTCTTCTCCTCGTAGGTAACAATTTTACCATCTCTCATAACATCTACTGACATAACCAAATTGCAAATCCATAAACAAACAAGAAAGAAATTTCAAAATTTTATGTCATGTAATGGACCTATTAGCGGAAAAAATTTGGGTTTTGCCATTAGTAACAGAGTAGGGAACTTAACTGGAAAGACTAACTTTTGCTAATGATGTATGATGTAACTGAGGGTCCATTTCCTAACATACTATTGTATGGTTCTTTCACCTCAAAAGTAGCAAAAATTTGTAGCCTAAATGGTGAAATAAACAGAAGACTGTGAAATACAGTGAAAACTGCTGGATTGAAACATCTCAGATGTCTGTTTTCTTCCTGCAGCCAATTGCACAATAGCATGGTGATGTCATGCTAATGCAGTGGATTCTAGCATACAGAGTGATCAGCAGCAAGCTTACTTGGTTTCTTGTTCCAAGTACAGCTGATTTACCAGTGTACAGCAAATGGAATGCCCACAGCTTCCACTTAGGTTAAATTTATATAGTTATGCTTCCTACATCCTTCACTGCCGTACAATAATTTTATTTACAGTGGTTATGCTCAGAGCCTGTCGACAAAATCTGCAACATATCGTGCCTCTACTGACTACAGCCAAATACAGACTACTGCTTGTGCTATGTGTCACACCACAATTAACAGAGCACAATCAGTGAACAGTTGTTTGATACCTTGTTCATATCTAACACAGTCCTCCATGGTGTTGAATGTACTGTGATAGCAGACAGATTGTTGTAAATGTAACAGATCGTTGGGACAAAGAAATACTGAAATCACAGCAAGCTTAACTTTATTTCATGTTCATTTGTATGAATAAGTACCACATGTGAAGAAAAAGTTGTGTTTATGTATGTGCTTTTACAAAACCTGCTGTGTTTACACTACAGCAGATATCAAGTTCGAAATACAAATGGCACGTGTTGGCAGAACTGCAGAATGCTCCAATTTTACCGCTCATCAAAATGAACAAGGAAAAGTTTACAAGAAATACACTAGAGGTCACTGTCCTTGCATCACCAGAGTATACTACACAGTCATTGGCTACAGAAGGAAAACACACACTCCCAAATGTTAGTTTCTGATGCCTTTCACCATACTTCACTGTTTTCAGTTTAATTCACTATGTTTATCAATTTTTGCTTTTTATAGGTTAGCTCAAAGGAGAGATCTCTCAATGTGGCATGTTTCCATGGATAATTTGTGGTCTTAGTGTCAGAAAGTAAGTATTACCTTGTACCCTGATTCCAATTTCAATTTATTGATGAGTTTTTACTTGCTGTTACATCTTTCATTTTTTAAGAACTGATGAAATTCATTACCACAAACTACTGTACGAAAATTGTATTGTACCTTTGATTTCCTCCACTTATAAATATTTTATGCAATGTATGAGAGAACCGTGTTTTTTTAAATCCAATTATATATGTTTTTGCTCGGATTTTAGGGGGTTCTAACATTTGCTCAATTCTGCATTTTCCTGCATTGTATGGTTTTGAAGTTTGGACCACATGAAATCACAAAAAAATGGGGTTTCACTGTATTAATTGTTACACATGACCCTTCACCCTCCTACCATACTCACCTTGTTGCCTTACTGTTGTCATGAACATGCACACTGACGTTTTAACACAGGAGTTGGTTTTACTAAAACAAACATACTATGTCCAATTGGAACCTTACATACACCACTTGCTTTGTGGCAGCTTTCCTCATTATTTTCATATTTAGCAGTGTGCCTCCTTGTGACTAGCAGTATTTGAACCACACCCACTAAAAATATGCCCTGTGCTTTTTCCTTTAGTCAATAGGATTCCTGCAATAATGTTGTACACATGTTGTTTGTTGTTGTGGTCTTCAGTCCTGAGACTGGTTTGATGCAGATCTCCATGCTACTCTATCCTGTGCAAGCTGCTTCATCTCCCAGTACCTACTGCAACCAACATCCTTCTGAATCTGTTTAGTGTATTCATCTCTTGGTCTCCCTCTACGATTTTTACCCTCCATGCTGCCCTCCAATCCTAAATTGGTGATCCCTTGATGCCTCAGAACATGTCCTACCAATCGATCCCTTCTGCTAGTCAAGTTGTGCCACAAATTTCCCTCCTCCCCAATTCTATTCAATACCTCCTCCTTAGTTATATTATGTATCCATCTAATCTTCAGCATCCTTCTGTAGCACCACATTTCGAAAGCTTCTGTTCTCTTCTTGTCCGAACTATTTATTGTCCATCTTTCACTTCCATACATGGCTACACTCCATACAAATACTTTCAGAAACAACTTCCTGACACTTAAACCGATACTCGATGTTAACAAATTTCTCTTCTTCAGAAACTCTTTCCTTGCCATTGCCAGTCTAGATTTGATATCCTCTCTACTTCGATCATCATCAGTTATTTTGCTCCCCAAATAGCAAAACTCCTTCACTACTTTAAGTGTCTCATTTCCTAATCTAATTCCCTCAGCATCACCCAACTTAATTCGACTACATTCCATTGTCCTCGTTTTGCTTTTGTTGACGTTCACCTTATACCCTCCTTTCAAGACACTATCCATTCCGTTCAACTGCTCTTCTAAGTTCTTTTCTGTCTCTGACAGAATTACAATGTCATCGGTGAACTTCAAAGTTTTTATTTCTTTTCCATGGATTTTAATACCTACTCTGAATATTTCTTTTGCTTCCTTCACTGCTTGCTCAATATACAGATTGAATAACATCGGGGATAGGCTACAACACTGTCTCACTCCCTTCCCACCCACTGCTTCCCTTTCATGTCCCTCTACTCTTATAACTGCCATCTGGTTTCTGTACAAATTGTAAATAGCCTTTTGCTCCCTGTATTTTACCCCTGCCACCTTCAGAATTTGAAAAAGTATTCCACTCAACATTGTCAAAAGCTTTCTCTAAGTCTACAAATGCTAGAAATGTAGGTTTGCCTTTCCTTAACGTAGCTTCTAAGATTAGTCGTAGAGTCAGTATTGCCTCACGTGTTCCAATATTTCTATGGAATCCAAACTGATCTTCCCCTAGGTCAGCTTTTATCAGTTTTTCCATTCGTCTGTAAAGAATTTGCGATAGTGACTTATTAGACTGATAGTTTGGTACTTTTCACATCTGTCAGCACCTGCTTTCTTTGGGATTGGAATTATTATATTCTTCTTGAAGTCTGACGGTATTTCGCCTGTCTCATACATTTTGCTCACCAGATGGTAGAGTTTTGTCAGGACTCTCCCAAAGCTGTCAGTAGTTCTAATGGAATTTCGTCTACTCCCAGGGACTTGTTTTGACTCAGGTCTTTCAGTGCCTGTCAAACTCTTCACGCAGTATTGTATCTCCCATTTCATCTTCATCTACATCCTCTTCCAGTTCCATAATATTGTCTTCAAGTATATCGCCCTTGTACAGACCCTCTATATACTCCCTCCACCTTTCTGCTTTCCCTTCTTTGCTTAGAACTGGGTTTCCATCTCAGCTCTTGATATTCATACAAGTGGTTCTCCTTTCTCCAAAGGTCTCTTTAATTTTCCTGTAGGCAGTATCTATCTTACCCCTAGTGAGATAAGCCTCTACATCCTTACATTTGTCCTCTAGCCATCCCTGCTTAGCCATTTTGCACTTCCTGTCAATCTCATTTTTGAGACGTTTGTATTCCTTTTTGCCTGCTTCATTTACTGCATTTTTATATTTTCTCCTTTCATCGATTAAATTCAATATTTCTTCTGTTACCCAAGGATTTCTACAAGCCCTCGTCTTTTTACCTATTTGATCCTCTGCTGCCTTCACTACTTCATCCCTCAAAGCTACCCATTCTTCACATACTGCATTTCTTTCCCCCATTCCTGTCAATTGTTCCCTTATGCTCTCCCTGAAACTCTGTACAACCTCTGGTTCTTTCAGTTAATCCAGGTCCCACCTCCTTAAATTCCCACCTTTTTGGAGTTTCTTCAGTTTTAATCTACAGTTCATAACCAATAGATTGTGGTCAGAGTCCACATCTGCCCCTGGAAATGTCTTACAATTTAAAACCTGGTTCCTAAATCTCTGTCTTACCATTATATAATCTATCTGAAACCTTTCAGTATCTCCAGGCTTCTTCCATGTATACAACCTTCTTTTATGATTCTTGAACCACGTGTTAGCTACGATTAAGTTGTGTTCCATGCAAAATTCTATCAGGCGGCTTCCTCTTTCATTTCTTAGCCCCAATCCATATTCACCTACTACGTTTCCTTCTCTCCCTTTTCCTACACTCGAATTCCAGTCACCCATGACTATTAAATTTTCATCTCCCTTCATTATCTGAATAATTTCTTTTATTTGATCATACATTTCTTCAATTTCTTCATCATCTGCAGAGCTAGTTGGCATATAAACTTTTACTACTATACTAGGTGTGGGCTTCGTGTCTATCCTGGCCACAATAATGCATTCACTACGCTGTTTGTAGTAGCTTACGCGCATTCCTATTTTCCTATTCATTATTAAACCTACTCCTGCATTACCCCTATTTGATTTTGTGTTTATAACCCTGTATTCACGTGACCAAAAGTCTTGTTCCTCCTGCCACCAAACTTCAAAGATTCCTAGTATATCTAACTTTAACCTATCGATTTCCCTTTTTAAATTTTCTAACCTACCTGCCCGATTAAGGGATCTGACATTCCACTCTCCGATCCCTACAACGCCAGTTTTCTTTCTCCTGATAACGACGTCCTCCTGAGTAGTCCCTGCCTGGAGATCCGAATGGTTGACTATTTTACCTCCGGAATATTTTACCCATGAGGATGCCATCATCATTTAACCATACAGTAAAGCTGCATGCCCTCGGGAAATATCACGGCTGTAGTTTCCCCTTGCTTTCAGCCATTCGCAGTACCAGCACAGCAAGGCCGTTTTGTTTATTGTTACAAGGCCAGATCAGTCAATCATCCAGACTGTTGCCCCTGCAACTACTGAAAAGGCTGCTGCCCCTCTTCAGGAACCACACGTTTGTCTGGCCTCTCAACAGATACCCCTCCGTTGTGGTTGCACCTACGGTACGGCTATCTGTATTGCTGAGGCACGCAAGCCTTCCCACCAATGGCAAGATCCATGGTTCTAGGGAAGGGGGGGGGGGGGGAGGGGGGGTGTTGTACACACACGGTATTCTAAAGGATGTAGCAGCAACACATTTTCAATATTAAAGGTACAGTATATTTCATTTGAAAATAAAATATTCTTTTGTTAACCCTACACAAATAATTTCTTGTTATTTACTCTATGATACTGGAGTGTTTATTAGTGGCTGGTAACTGCTGCATTTAGATAGTGTGGCAATGTTTTGACTCTGTGAATAACACATTTTCTAGTCCTATTACTCTATGCAGCTAGATGTAACACCATTGTCTTTACACTCCTTCATTAGATTGGTGTAGATATATAAAGAAACACTGAAATCACATTAGGCTTAACTTTATTTCATATTCATTTGTATGAGTAAGTACCACATGTGAAGAAGAACTTTTCTGTACATACAATTCTTCTGATTTAGTTCAGGGTCTATCTATGCTGTGCCCTGTTCTTCCTCACCATCAAACTACTTTCTTCCATCCACATTTCTATAAATGAAATTGCTATAACATAAAAAACTGCTTGTCCACTTAAATCAAGTGCAGATTTTTTCCAATTAACTCTGTATAATCTCACAAACTTTCACAAAACGTTACAAGTTATATGGGAAGGAAGTAATATTACTGAGTCAAAGACCTCTCATTAACATTCTGTGAATGGTATATATCAATAACTTATATACATCATATCTGTCTTCCTTGGTACTGGAAATCTTCCAGGGTACCAGAGCTATTGCTTTCCTTCTTGCTCTATGGAGATTACTAATGCTCTCCAGCAGGTAGACTCCAACCTATTGAGTAATACTTTCCCACAGCATGTTGTCTGATGTTTTTAAACTAACTGTGATCATGCACATCTTTACTCTGAGCTCTGTATTTGATATATGTGATACACACCTCTCTATGAATGGCACAGATCATTACAAGATATTGCAGCATTGTTTCCAAGCCAGATAACAGTCACGGTCTGTAAAAAAAAAACTACCTTTATTAATATTTATTTTGGTGGAACTATCTACCCATAACTTTTAGTCTATTCTGCACCTTAATCTCAGGCAATTTTTTACATAATATTTACAGAACCACAACATTTATAGCCATGGTTATGCATAATATCTTCTTCCATAGCAAACACACATTCACAACACAGCAGAAGAGTAATAAGCCAAGGCAGTAAAATGCTGTAACTTGGCACTGATTAGAATAGTGCACAAGTTTGTTTGGTTACTGCAACTCACCTTTAATTATGAGACACTTTTAGACTGATGAATGTCATGTAGACTGCAACTCCATCATCTATTCGCTGCCATTTAAAGTAGTTACACAGAACTTGTGTTGAAGTGCTTTTCGTACAGTATTCTTGCATAGACATAACACCAATACACTGAATAAAATGCTACTTTTTGAAATAGTACTTAGCACATTAAGAGTGTTAGGCCCTCATTTGCTAATATGAAGAATAATTACTTTCTGATAAGAACTTCTTTTTGTCAATGAGCATCGTGACTTTTTTCACCAGGCTGAATAGTTTTGGGGAGAGAGTTGAGTAAACTGATTAACTGAGGTTTGTGACGAAGCAAGCTGGGATATTTTTACTTCTCCTCTTGTTTTACCATCTGCCTCCTTAAATTTGTTTTTTCACTTTTAACTAGTTACCATTAACGGAAGTGAGTATAATCTGCATTTTCATAAAAGAGAAAGGTTGGCCCTCTGTTTTAAAGAATATAACACCAGATCTAGTTTTGTGTACAACATCAATTTCCTAATTTATTTTGACTATTCCTAGATGGTATCTTTTGTTGTAGGATGAAATCAGTAATTGTTTCATAACTTAAATTCTATTGTTGACTTATGAACAAATATAAATTCTGTACTAATTATAAACATTTTAAAAAACATCCACTGGCATTCTTGAAGTATTTATTTGGCTCTATTTGAAAAGATGTTAGCAAAGTCAGCCCTTAATTCCAAATTAATTACCATTTTGTCATAAGTATTGTTTGCGTAACTATATCTGTTTATTTTGCGATTTAAACAAATAATATGGCTTAACCCTTGTAGAAGAAGAAACTGTTAAAAAAGACAGAATTTTTCTATGTATTCAGTTAATTAAATGAAGTAGTTTCAGTTGTAATTTCTGTAAGGACTGATTTTTGATCCCAAAACAGTCAGTCCACAGCTGATTTTCAGACAAGAGACCATTCTGGTTAGGTCAACAACAATGCATCAACTCAACCGTAAAATAAGTGTACGACAAATAGGCCATGTGTTAAAACAATGACAGTGTCTGTTCAATACATACCATATTGTTCTGCAAGAACTGTTAACTGTGTGGTTAGGTTTATACTGCTCATAGATATACAACAGTAAACTATTGTAGCAGTATGTTGATGTTTGCCTGTGAACTATTAATGAGGCTCATCAAAAGTTAACCAAAAGAGAACTGGCCACGTGACTGTGTATTATTTGGGGGAGGGGGGTTGTAAACAGTGGAAGTAAAGAACTGTGAAAAGCAACTATGCAACTGTCAGCTGCATCATTTAAAGTAGTCAGTGTTGACTTTCACTCCCCTATTTTTCAGCCAGTATATCGACACAGTACATTGACACCGAGGACTATCAACAGAGTAATAATGCATGTGAACATCACATATGGTGTCCTTGCAGGTGAGGATTATTGTATGTGGGCACAATAAACTAGGACTTGTGAACTTTGAACAGTGGACTCAAGAGCAGTTTACAGTGCAGTGATTTTAATGAAGGAGTTGCAACAGCCAGTCAGCACTTGGGTTTCATGGCCACAGTAGGACAGCAGCCAATCAGCAAGCAGGTTCTATGGAAGCAGCTATTGAGTACAGGAGCAGCCGATCAGCACGGCCAACTGGGATAATCAAGATGACTCACTGAGAAAACTGCAACTTACAACAGCTGTGCAGATGATGAATCAAGATGACAGCAGCAGCAGCAGCAGCAGCAGCAGCAGCAATTGAGTGAATAAGAATAAGGTAATTTCATAGCAAAAGTTATTTTGTATTAAGTGATACAGAATGAGTGGCCTTAATGAATAAGATAGTGAGATGGGAGACAAGGGACAGCACGGGACTGATTCTGTAGATGATACTGATTATAAATTAGACATGAATGTAACTTTGAACGATGGGGACGAAAGTCCTATTTTAAATGAGATGATAAAAGTGTAATCAACACTGTACAGTGATGTGAGTGAAATGGATGGAAACAGTACTGAACTGGATGAGATCTTTCAGGTTAACAGGGAGGAATCTAGTAGCAAAAGTCAGAAAGGGCAACAGGTTATGGCAGTCCAAAAACTGAAAGCGATGTCAAGGTAAATTGTGAGGAGTATGTGTACAAAATAAGACATTAGTAGGGTGGAAAGTAGTATGAAAGAAGACATTAATAGAGTGGTAAAGTAAACTGATAGCATTAGAGCTGACACGGTTAGCTTGAAGGATGAACTGAAGAAACAAATTATAAAGGAGATTCAGGTAGGCAACTTGTTAAATAACAAGATTGAGGCAGTAGCTAAAGATTGTGATGAAAAGATAAAGAAAGAAAGTAGAACATAACAGTAATGTGAAATTAATATTAATGAGTAGTAAGTGTGTAGAAGAAAGAAAGAAGCTTTGTGAAGACTATAGTAGGAGCATGGAGGCTTACAAAAAACAGTGTAAAGGTGTCAAAGCTGCCAGGAAGTTTTGTGCTGAAAATAGAGTTAAACTTGAGAATTGAATCAATCAGATTAATAATGATTTTGAAACAGAGGTAGAAACCAAGTGTGCAGTAGCGGTAGAGGAAAAACTGGTAAAAGTAAATAAAAATGTACATTCAAAATTGGCTGAAATAGAGAAAAAGATGGGAGAGGTACAAAATCTAAACCATAGATTATGTAGTGTCCCAAACAGTCCTTCATTTGTTAATTGTAAGAAATTTAATAATTTTGAACCGTATGGGGAAGTGCATCCACTGGATTTCATTAGGGAATTTAATGATTTGCCTGAAACATGGAATGACAAAGAGAAAATGTCATTTGTGAGAGGTTCCTCGAATTATGTTCATAAAGTGGAGAGGATGAAGCCCTCAGTGGAAGACTGATTATAGTCATCAAAATTCCTCCTACAATCAGGGAGAGAATTTCAGGTAAACAGGATGAACTGGACTAATTACAGTAGAAATTCAAGGAATGGTTGGGTGGAGGATAGCCAGAATAGTTAGGAGAAATTTAAGTAACAGAAATGGAGGAGATGATTTAATTCTGTATCAAATCATTTAAACTGGATAATGCTCCAGTTTTGGCTTGCACTAGAGCAGGTAGTGATGTATAGCCCCTTGTATATAAATGTGCTGTAAATCACAGGTAAGGGTAATGTAAATGATAGTAGTAAGATGAGTGTAATTACTAATTATAGCGAGATGTTGAATGATGTTGTGGGTAGCAAAGGTTCCCAGTAAAAAGAGATGAGGAACTTACTATAATGTGCATTGAACCAGAAGTAAGACCTACAAACAAGTAAGGGGTTCAACATTCTGTGTTGGATTCATTATGTGGTGATAATGCTTACACCATCTGTCTGTCTCATTTTTCACGTCTCCTGAGACAGTCAAACTCTTTTCCTATCCTATCTGTAGTTTATAAGTGAATTAGAAACATTCTTTCTTTGTCATGTGATTTGGTACAGCAGCATACTTAAGTATAGGGATATTTTAGAAAAAGTTTCTCCAGTTTATCTATGTATATATTATATTAGGTGCGCGCGCAGTGCGCACGTGGTGTGCATGTGTGTCTATTGCTGACAAAGGACTTAATGGCCAGAAGCTTTAATTGTGTGAATCTTTTTGTTGTGCCTATCGCAACTCAGCATCTCCGCTATATGTTGAGTAGCAACTTTCCTTCTCTGATATTGTTATATTAGGTTATGTTAGTGACAAGTAAGGGAGTAAGAGGATGTAAGACAGTAAAGTGGTACCATGGTTAACTCTCCTGTTACCAAGCTTTTTCACACCTCTGTTTTACCAAGTGGGGTATTTGGACTACCCCAGAAGAGTTGTGTGTTTTATTGTAGTATTTGTTCTCAGATTTCGTTATTTCCTTTGAATGGTTTTATTTAGTATTGAAAACAGCTTTTCAGGTTATTAGAAATATTTAATCATATCACAGATACAAAGTACAAAAAATTTTTAGTATCTTTCACTAAATTCAGTACTCAATGAACAGAAAATTAATAATCTATGTACCTCAAGGATGTAGGCTGCAGTAGGTACTGGGAGATGAAGAAGATTGCACAGGATGGAGTAGCATGGAGAGCTGCATCAAACCAGTCTCAGGACTGAAGACCACAACAACAACAATGTACCTCAACAGTCACTGCAGTAAAATAACACAAGACTTTTTTCAACTTTTCAGTCAAGTACATTTTTGCACTGCATGCACTTCACGGTAACAGTTTCTTCTCTGTGTATATTACGAACAGGTTTCTTGCACATTACCCAACAGAATCTTGTTTTCCGATCTTCATTTCTCTTGCAATCTTGACATCGTTGTTGCATTGATAACTTGGAGCACTGGGTCTGGAGCGCTGCTTTAGGAATTGCAATACCACAATCTTTCAGTGCATCTTGTACATCTTTATGAAGACCATTTATATTTTTGGCTCTTTCTTCCATGTTGCCTTTGCTGAGTCCAAATGCCAGTTCAGTCATGAAGAGTTTACGCTGGCTGCCATTCAGGAAATCTTTGAGTGTACAGAATATATGCATTCAGTGCTGCAATATCTATTATTTCCATGAAGATTCTTAGTGGCCACTGCCTCATTCCTCTAACACAACTGTATTCTCTTGTCATTTTGTCCCCATTTTCTATAGTACCTTTGGTTTTGTTGTAGTGCAGTATGATTTTAGGTTTGTGTTCACTTTCTTCACCATTCACTTGTCTCTCATTTTGCTGAGTAGAGAGTAGTATTACTGCCTTTCCCTTCTCTGGAACATAGGAAACTAGGGTCAAGTCATTTGTGAAACCAAACATTCAAGAGTGAACTTCTCTCTTTCTGTTCGGCAAGATATTTCTTTCTTATTGGAATGCAACCAATGTCGTGTTTTGTTTTATTAGTTCGGCAGCCAATGTAAAACTGGTGAAAACATTATCAGTTGTTACACCATGACCATTATTCAGGAATGGTTCCATCAGATCCAAAACAACTCTCTCGCTCCTTGATTCACTTCCCAAGTATTGTCCACCATTCCTGTGTAAATTTGGATCCGTAATAAGTAAGATGTCTTCCCATCAGCACAAACCCAAATTTTAATGGCATACTTGCCAGGCTTGCTCTTCATATAAACCCTAAAAGGGCAGTTTCCTCGGTACATTGCTCATCGTTCATCAATAGTCACGTATTCACAAGGATAGAAGTTCTTGCACAAGTTAGATTGAAATTTGTCGAACACTACCCTGTTGGCTTGTAGCTTGACCTTGGCTTCTTCAATTCTCTGTGCATTTGTGTGTCTGTTGTCAAATCGCAAGACTCAATTTCTTGACATGGCAGCAGAAAAGAATGGTTGCCGAAAGGCAACATTACCTACCCACAGATCGGAAGCACTTGTGCAATGTCCATGATTTCGACCAGCTCCTATTAGAATTGCTAATGTACACTTCAGTTGCATTTATCTCTCTCCATGTCGTTTTGTCTGAAGAATGAGCTACATTCCACAAAGAAATTACTCGTTTGGCTTTCCTGTTCATGTCTTCTACAATGATGCTCACGATTTCCTGTGAGATAAATAATAAAAATTACCCTTTTATTGTTTTGATTGTTTCTGCATCATTCACTGGGCCAGGTGTTATGTTGAAAATGTTGCGATGTCGATGCTGGCCACCTTTTGGTGTTTCATTAGAAAATTGTAGTCCACTTCTAGAAACAAACAAATCTCCTCCTCCTCCTCCTCCTACTACTACTACTACTACTACTACTACTACTACTTCATGTGAATGTGTAGTGTCTTCTGATATTTCATCATCTTCATCTGATGCTACGATATGGTCTTTGTCAAGAGGTTTGATATATTCATTCAGTTCATTATCAATGTCCCATTCATTTTCATCATCACTGACATCAGAATTGTATAGAATGTCCATATCTCTTTGCTACAAAGTCTTTTGTGCATCCTTACTTGCAGATGAAATACTGGCTCATGTAATATCAGCTCAACAGTGAACGTCAAATTCAACTCAACAATAGTAACCAGCAATAGTTACAAACATTGGATCTATGGCAAAACTCAACAAAGAAGATGAATGAGAGATATATTTCCTGACATAAGAAAATATGACATTTCATACCAAGTGGGGTATGTCTCACAATCCCACCAATAAATGACTTGAATAACAATGATAAAGCCAAAACATTTAGACAGTCGTGAGTGTTAATTCAAAATCAATCATTTTAGTACAAAGTCACGTGGCCCTTCAGATAACATTATTATAGGGAAAAAAATCAACCTGGGGTAGTCAGAATACCCCACTTGGTAATGCGAGGGTTAAAGAATTTCTGTCAAACAAAGAGGTATGGTAAACAGAGAATTAAAGTTGTCAGCGTGTGTGGGGGAGAAGGACTCTGTAGTAGGGATATTTTTTGAGAATGCACTCCACTAGCTAACAAGATAAGAAAAGTAAGTAAAATAATGGAGCTGACATATGATTGAGCTATGAAAAAGGTAACTGTATACAAACAAATGTGGCATAACTGTATTGATGATTAATTTTTGATTGGGTACTGTGTATATTGTGCAATTCATGATACTGCAGTTGTGAATGAGAGCTTAACAGAAAGAGTAAAATTCTAATGAGGTACAAGTCATATAATTCTGCATCATTGGTTCAAGAGGTTATCTGCAAACTTCTGTTTGTGTTCTGAGGAATTATGAGCTTAAAATGGTAATACTGGGATGAACAACAATAATTTTGCTGATTAATTGATAACTATGATGCTAGACTGATGTGAATATTCTGACAGGTCAACTATTTGGTAACATTTTGTGATGATTTAATTTAATGGTTGAGTGAGAGTATTGCTCAGAGTTGAGTAGAGAAGTAGGGCAATGATTTTGTACAACTTCCATTCCCTTAATTTTGATTCATGTAGTAATTAAGTTGTGTGATAGTGACACTATTCTTTTTTCATAGTAATGATTAGTAAATTATGCTACTGCACATCTTGAGTTTCTGCTATTTTGCAACTGTGAAAGAGACAAGTCTTTCAAGTTTAACCAGTGTCAGACAGGGTTATAACCTAGGGTAATGTTTTGTAGTGTAATGTGACTTGATTTTAAATTTTTACTAGCCCCCACCTTACGTCCTATGGTCAATTTTAGTGCGAATCATTGTGATGATATGAGGACTATGTAATGTATTTACTTATCAAGTAATGAGCATTGTATGTCATTAGTGTTAAACATTTTTTCCTTATATTTACAAGTAAAAGTGAGTGTACTAAAGTAAGTTATTTTGTCTGATTTTTTCATGTACTGTAGTGGAGGAGAACCACCTACAAGGGAACTGAAGGTGCATTTCTTTTCTACCTGCCATTTGGATCTGTTGAAGGCATGGACAACTTTATGAGGAAATGTGTAAAAAAAAAAAAAAAAAAAAATCATTAAAAGAGTGAAACTGCTTGTGAAAAATACTAAACACTGAGCAAGAGAAATTTTCTGTCTAAAAAGTGAACTGCAATGCGCAGTGTAATTTAACTTTCTGCAACCCATGAGGATTTACTTGTTTAAGCAACACAGGACTTGTATAAAGTGATACAAATCTTAGAATGTAATCCTTGTTTACCAAAAAAGGACATCACTTACAATAAAGATGCTTAAAATTTATCAAAAATATAACTTTTAGAATTGTACAATACACTGTATGTAAATATTTTGTATGGGGATTTTCATATGGCCAGTTCATATATGTATAAATTTGAAAAAAAAAACATATGTACTGTAGTTTTGATAAGATTTTTTATGGTTTTTTTGTGTAGATTGTTAAAGCCAACGTCTGGAGTCACTTATGATCACTGAATTGCCCAGTTAGCTAGTGACAATATCTGTCTGGTCAATCCAACGAGGAGGTGATATGACAAAGCAAGCAGAGATATTTTAACTGTCCCTCTTGTTTTGTCACCTGACTCCTTAAATTCGTTTTTTTCACTTTCAACTAATTACCATTAACATACATGAGTATAATCTATAGTTTCATAAAAGAGAAAGGTTGGCCCTCAGTTTTAAAGAGTACAACACCAGATATAGTTTTATGTATATCATCAATTTCCTAATTTATTTAGACTATTCCTAGTTAGTATCTTTTGTTATAGGATGAAATCCGTAATTGTTTCATACAAACACTATTGTTGACTTACAAACCGGTATAAATTCTCTTTGACATAAATGCTTATCCTGTTGAGAATGGTCTTTCAGATCATGGTGCACAGCTAGTTACAGTACATGACATAGCTCCATGCAGTATGTCAAATCAGACTTTCAAAGCAGTGCGTTCAATTAACAATATAAATATTGCAAACTTTAGGGAAAGCCTACAGCAACTAGACTGGGATGAAGTGTATAAGGAACCTGATGCAAACTTGAAATATAACTTATTTCATGATGCATTTTTAAGGGTATTTGAAAATTGTTTTCGCAAGAAAATAGTTAAACATTATTCCAAGAAAACATATAAAAAAACCATGGCTAACTAAAGGAATAAGAATATCTTGCAACCGTAAAAGAGAACTGTATCTAACAGCAAGAGGGAGTACTGACCCCAAAATTATTCAATATTATAAAAACTATTGTGCAGTACTAAGAAAAGTTATTAAAAAGTCCAGAAGCATGTGTATCATGTCTGAGATCAGTAACTCTGATAATAAAATTAAAGCAATCTGGAAAATTATTGAAAGGGAAACAGGTCAACAAAGAGCACAGGGAGACTTTAGTGCCATAAAACTGAATGACAAGTGTACTAACAAACAATCAGAAATTGAAAATATTTTCAAGAATCATTTTTTAAATGTTGTGGAGAAAATAGGATCTAGATCTTCACTAGAAGAGGCAAGGCTACTGATAGAAGAGGCCATGCCTGTGCAGTTGGAAACAACTGTAATTCCACCAATCTCTCCCTCTGAAATCAGTAAAATAATAAACTCACTGAAAAGTAAAAGCTCTTACGGAATTGATGGCATTTCCAGCAAGGTACTTAAAGCTTGTTCCCCACAGATAAGTAGGATTCTCAGCCATGTATGTAATAGCTCTTTGGAGCAGGGTGTTTCCCCGATAGACTGAAATATGCCATTGTAAAACCATTGCATAAAAAGGGGGATACGTCGGATGTGAACAACTACCGCCCAATCTCTCTTCTGACAGCTCTATCAAAAATTTTTGAGAAAGTAATATATTCAAGAGTAGCCTCCCATATTTGTAAAAATAAAGTACTAACAAAACGTTAGTTAGGTTTTCAGAAAGGCTTTTCAACAGAAAATGCTATATACGCTTTCACTGATCAAATTGGTATTTTTTGTGATCTCTCAAAGGCCTTTCATTGTGTGAATGCAGAAAGTTGAAATAAGTGGTTCATGTAATGTTAAAACAACAGCTGATTCCTCAAACTGGGGGGCTATCAAGTACGGGTCCCACAGGGTTCGGTCTTAGGTCCTTTACTGTTCTTGATATACATTAATGCCTTACCATTCCACATTGATGAATATGCAAAGTTATTCCTTTTTGCTGATGATACAAGTATAGTAATAACATCCAAAAACCAAGAACTAAGTGATGTAATTGTAAATGATGTTTTTCACAAAATTATTCAGTGGTTCTCAGCAAACGGACTCTCTTTAAATTTTGATAAAACACAGTATATACAGTTCCGTACAGTAAATGGCACAACTCCAGTAATAAATATAGACTTTGAACAGAAGTCTGTAGCTAAGGTAGAATTTTCAAAATTTTTAGGTGTGTCCATTGATGAGAGGTTAAACTGGAAGCAACACATTGATGGTCTGCTGAAACGTCTAAGTTCAGCTACGTATGCTATTAGGGTTATTGCAAATTTTGGTGATAAGAATCTCAGTAAATTAGCTTACTATGCCTACTTTCATTCACTGCTTTCATATGGCATCATATTCTGGGGTAATTCATCGTTGAGTAGAAAAGTATTCATTGCTCAAAAACGTGTAATCAGAATAATTGCTGGAACCCACCCACGGTCATCCTGCAGACATCTATTTAAGGATCTAGGGATCCTCACAGTAACCTCACAGTATATATATTCACTTATGAAATTTGTTGTTAATAATAAAGCCCATTTCAAAAGTAATAGCAGTGTGCATAGCTATAACACCAGGAGAAAGGATGATCTTCACTATGCAGGGTTAAATCTGACTTTGGCACAGAAAGGCGTAAATTATGCTGCCACAAAAGTCTTTGGTCACCTACCAAACAGCATCAAAAGCCTGACAGATAGCCAACTAACATTTAAAAAGAAGTTAAAAGAATTTCTAGATGACAACTCCTACTCATTGGCTGAATTTTTAGATATAAATTAAGGGGGGCAAAAAAAAAAAAAAAAAAAAAAAAAAAAAAAAAAAAAAAAAAAAAAAAAAAACAAAAACAACTAACTTAAACATTAGTGTCATGCAATATTTTGTGTAATGTAATATCTTGCACAGACATCTTTTATTAACCAACACGTTCCACATCATTACGAAGTGTCGTATTCATGATCTATGGAACAAGTATTAATCTAATCTAATCTATTATTTATAAATATTTGGAAGAAGAAACGCTGGTGTTCTTTAAATATTTATTTTGCTCTATTCGAAAACATGTTAGCAAAACCAGCACTTAATTCCAAAGTAATTACCAGTTTTGTGGAAAGTATTGTTTGCATAACTATATCTGTTAATTTCATGATTTAAACAAATAATACCGCTTAACCCTTGTAGTAGAAGAAACTGTTAAGAAGACAGAATTCTTCTATGTATTCAGTTAACTGAATGAAGTTGTTTCAGCTGTAATTTCTTTAACTTGAACAATGTATTGTTTCAGTGCCTATTATTTTGATGATATACAAAGGCCTGATTTTTGGTCCCCAGACAGTCATTCCATGGCCAACTTTCAGACAAGAGACCTGTGCTGGTTAGGTCAACAACACAACATCAGCTTAACTGCAAAATGAGTTTAAGATAAATAGGCCATGTGTTAAAACAATGACAGTGTGTTTTCAATATGTACCATATTATTCTGCAAGAACTGTGAACTGTGTGGTTAGATTTTTACTGCTCATAGATAAACAACAGTAAACTATTGTAGCAGTATGCTGATGTTTGCCTGCAAACTATTAATGAGGTTTATCAAAAGTTAACCAATAGTGAACTGGCCATGTGACTGTATTATTGGGGGGGAGGTGCGGGGAGGAGATGTGCACAGTGAAAGTAAAGAACTGTGAAAAGCAACTGCACAACTGTCAGCTACATCATTTAAAGCAGTCAGTGTTGAACTTTCATGCCCCCATTTTCCAGCCGTTAAAGCAATACAGTATGTCGACACTGAGGACTACCAATGGAGTAATAAAGCAGGCAAACATCACAGGTTCAAATATCAAAAATGTATTATAACCTTCCTTACCAGAAACCAAACTGACATCTTCATGAAGTCTACCAGAACCAAGATTTTCATCTGTGATGTCAATGATGATAACTGCAGACTCATTTTGTGATGAATCTCCAACCATAATTTTCACAAGTGGGTTTTCTTTCAATTACCTGCAAAAATTTGCAAGTTAAAAATGTAGTGAAAGATAAGGTACCAAAATAATTACTAATACTCATTTATCACTGAAACAATGCCGTTTATGTATTTCCTAAGTACTTGCACTTCACATGGTAGCCCTCAAAATAGCAATTAAGATGTGAAGGGCAAAAGAATCTTTTGGTACTGAATTATCTATGTATTGTACCATTCTTTGTTGTTCTGTATCTCATTTCATTCGCAACATGTACAGTGTAACATATCATTATGCGATGACAGATGTGTGGCTTAATGTGTGGAAGTGGTGAAGATTTTCCTATGAGAACATTATTAAAAATTGTTTTTCGCACACCATGTCTAGCAACATGATGCTGTTAAATATTCCTACTTTTTACAATTCATAAAGTTTTTAAGTAATCAGTCTCATAGTCAATGTGCTTTTACAGACAATGTCCACATACCATACATTCCTCTGTTTTCCATTATTGTTTGCACGTAAGTTACTAGTGTTCAAATTTTCAGTTTTGTTTTATAATGTAAAGGAATATCTTGCATTTTTGTAGCATGTACTTAATGGAAGCTACTTTAAAATGGGTCTTTTTTAAAATTTATACCATTAAATTTCTATAAAGTTTTTTTTCCCTTTTTCTCATAGGTCAGTTTTGTCTAAGTGTTACATAAGTTAAATGTGTATATCATAGTTTTTCTTCACTCATTCTGGAAAGGAAGATATTTAATAAGTAAATGCAAGTTACCTAGTTCCTTCTAAGGTATCCTCTAACAAATAATATTCCTTCCAGAATATACGAACAATGCAGTGGAAGAATTTACAGCTATGTAAACAAAGTTTTGCAGGAGTTTCCTGAAGCAGTTGATTGCATGGTTTTCTTAATTCTCTATGGTACTTTCGAGCATTTTTTTTTCTTTTGCAGTACAGGATGAAAAGACCACAGTTGTAACTTGTTTTATCTTAAATATTACTAGTGGCAAGATTCTACAACCTGAAAATAAGGAACCACTACTTTACAAGCTTACATTGTGTAACAATAATTTTCAGTCCACCTTTTTCTTTACATTAATTCAAAATACTACTGGCCAAAAATTAAGTTTTTTTAATGAAGACTATTCCATTTTCATATTACAGAATTTTAACATGACCAATGTATGGCTGTAAGCTACAGAACCCTGTAAAAAAAGAGACATTATAAGATATTATAACATACAGATGGTAGAGGTCACCTGTGGTGTAGGTGTAGTGTCTTTGACTAGTAATCAAAAGGATCTCAGTCATGGGTTTGAATTCAACCACTGCTTAAATTTTGAATAAAAATTATCAGCAACTGCAGTCAAAGACTTCTGGCATAGGAAGTCACCCTCAGTCTGACAACGGTCTTGTCAAAGAGGGCACAGGAGCAGAATATAATTCAGTGTGCTCTCTTCCCCTAAAAAGTAGAGGAATATGCAATGATCAGTGGTACTTGGATGTAGAATGCAAGTATTAAAGGTACATAACATGTATCCACAGGGCATGTGGCCTATAACTGCAAAAGTCTCTACAATGGCAAAAGATTACACAATAGCACCCCATTCGGATCTCCGAGAGGGCACTGCCAAGGAGGTGGTGACCAAGAGAAAAAAATCGAACAAACAACAAAATGATAACATTCTATGAGTCAGAATGTGGAATGTCAATAGTCTGAACATGGTAGGGAAGCTAGAAAATATGAAAAAGGAAATGCGAAGGCTCAATCTAGATGTAGTGGGGGTCAGTGAAGTGAAATGGAAAGATGACAAGGGATCCTAGTCAGATGGATATGGGGTGGAGGATTCATTTTTTAATTGGAAAGTAGGGCAGAATGTGTTACTGTGAACAGTTCAGTGATATGGTTGTTATCAGAAACAGCAAACCAACACTGACAACAATAGTTTAGCCATACATGCTGATGTCACAAGCAGAAGATGAAGAGACAGAGAAAGTATATGAGGATATTGAGTAGGTAATTCTGTACTTAAAAGAAGATGAAAATTTAATAGTTACAGGAGACTGGAATGCAGTTGTAGTGGAAGAGGTAGAAGACAGGGTTACAGGAAAATACAAGTTTGGTTGTAGGGATGAGAGAGGAGAATGACTGAGTTCTCCAGTAAATTTCAGGTGGTGGTGGTGGTAGTAGTAGTAGTAGTAGTAGTAGTAGTAGTAGTAGTAGTAAATACTCTGTTCAAGAAACAGAAGAGGAGGTGGTATGCTTGCAAAAGGCTGGGAGATGTGGAGAGGTTTCACTTAGATTACATTGTGGTTAGGCAGAGTGTCCAAAATGAGATATTGGATTATAAGGCATTCTCAGGACAAGATGTAGCTTCAGAGCACAATTTAGGAATTATGAAGAACAGGCTGAAGTTTAAGAGACTAGTTAGGAAAACTCAAAGGGCAAAGAAGTGGGATGTGGTAGTACTAAGAAATGAAGAGCTGTGTTTGAATTTCTCTGAGACTGTAGTTACTGTGGCAATGAATATCTCAGTAGGCAGTTCAGCTGAGAAGGAACAGAGGTATTTAAAAAGGGCAGAATTTGGGAAGAAAAAATCAACATGGGTATAAGGAAGAAAAAACAAAATGGGTGTAAGGAAGAAAAAACAACGCAGATACAAGGAAGAATAAACAGCGCAGACATAAGGAAGAAAATTGTGAGGAAATCATGGATAACAAAAGAAATATTTCAGTTGATTGACTGAAGAAGGAAGTAAAAAAATGTTCTGGGCAATTCAGCAATGTAGAAATATGAGTCACTTGGGAAATGCAGGGAAGCAAAGGTGAAATGGCTGCATGAAAAATGTTAAGAAATAGAGAAAAAATTTATTGTCAAGAGGACTGACTCAGTATACAGTAAACCTTAAACAAGCTTTGGTGAAATTAAAAGCAAGGATGGTAACACTAAGAGTGAAATGGTAATTCCACTGTTAAATGCAGAGGAGATAGCAGAAACTTGGCAGAAGAGAAACAGCTATGGGATCCAGTATTACCATCAGAATTTAAAAAAAGCTTTCGACAACTTATCAAACAGGCCAGAAGGCTTAGATAATATTCCATCAGAATTTCTAAAATCACTGGGGCAGATAGCACCAAAACATCTATTCTTGTTTGTGTGCAGAGTGTATGACACTGGTAATATAGCATCAGACTTTTGGAGAATCATCATCCACACAATTATGAAGATTGCAAGTGTGGGAATTACTGCACAATCAGTGTTACAGATCATACATTGAAGTTGCTGACAAAAATTATATACGGAAGAACAGAAAAGAAAATTGAGGACCTACTAGAAGATTATAAATTTGCCTTTGTGAAAGATAAAGGCACCAGAGTGGCAGCTCTGAAGTTGCCATTGATAATGGAAGCAAGACACAAGAAAAATCAAGCCACATTCATAGGATTTGCAAGCCTGGAGAAGTATATCAAACAGTGCAAGGTGTTTGAAATTATGAGAAATAGAGGGAAGCTATAGGAAAAAAAATGAGTAATATACAATACATACAACCAAGAGGGAATGATGAGAGTAGAAAACCAAGATTAAAGTGATCAGATTAAAAAGGGGTGCAAGTCCTGAATATAGTCCTTTTCCTCTACCATTCAGCATATGCATCAAAGAAGCAATGACAGCAATAAAAAAGTTTAAGAGTGGGATTAAAATTTGTGGTGATAGGACATCAGTTATAAGATTTGCTGATGACATTGCTGTCCTCTGTGAAAGTGAAGAATTACATGATCTGTTGATTTCAATGAATAGTCTATTGAGTATGGAATATGGATTGAGAGTAAAATGAAGAAAGATGAAATTAATTAAGTGTAGCAGGAAAGAGAACAGCAAGAACCTTATCAGAATTCGTCATCATGAAGTAGAAGATGTTAAGGAATTCTGGTACCTAGGAACCAAAAATAACCCATTATGGATGGAGCAAGAATGGCATGAGAAGCAGTAGCACTGGCAAAAAGGGCATTCCTGGGGAAGAGTAATCTAGTAGTATCAATCACATGCTTCAATGTGAGGAAGAAATTTGTGAAAATGTATATTTGGAATGCAGCACTGTATAGTAGTAAAACATGGACTGTGGAAAAACCAGAACAAGCGAATTGAAGCATTTGAGATGTGGTGTAACAGAAGGTTGACAATTAAGTGGACAGATAAGATTAGGAATGAGGTGGTTCCCCACAGAATTGGTGAGAAAATGTATGTATGGAAAACACTAACAAGAAGAAGATACAAAAATTACAGTGCATGTGTTAAGATGACAGACTAAAGGCCAAAATACTAAATGTCTTTTTCCAAAGCTGTTTCACAGAGGAAGGCTGCACTGTAGTTCCTTCTCTAGATTGTCACACAGATGACAAAATGGTAGATATCGAAATAGATGACAGAGGGGTAGAAAAACAAAATTGCTCAAAACAGAAAAGGCCACTGGACCTGATGGGACACTACTATTTTACACAGGGTAAATGGGAACGATTGACAGGAATGGGGGAAAGAAATACAGTAGAAGAAGAATGGGTAGCTTTGAGGGATGAAATAGTGAAGGCAGCAGAGGATCAAATAGGTAAAAAGACGAGGGCTTGTAGAAACCCTTGGGTAACAGAAGGAATATTGAATTTAATTGACGAAAGGATAAAATATAAAAATGCAGTCAATGAAGCAGACAAAAAGGAATACAAACGTCTCAAAAATGAGATTGACAGGAAGTGCAAAATGGCTAAGCAGGGATGGCTAGAGGACAAATGTAAGGATGTAGAGGCTTATCTCACTAGGGGTAAGATAGATACTGCCTACAGGAAAATTAAAGAGACCTTTGGAGAAAGGAGAACCACTTGCATGAATATCAAGAGCTAAGATGGAAACCCAGTTCTAAGCAAAGAAGGGAAAGCAGAAAGGTGGAAGGAGTATATAGAGGGTCTATACAAGGGCTGTGTACTTAAGGACAATATTATGGAAATGGAAGAGGATGTAGATGAAGACGAAACAGGAGATATGATACTGTGTGAAGAGTTTGACAGAGCACTTAAAGATCTAAGTCGAAACAAGACCCCCGAAGTAGACAACATTCCATTAGAACTACTGACAGCCTTGGGAGAGCCAATCCTGACAAAACTCTACCATCTCATGAGCAAGATGTATGAGACAGGCGATATACCCTCTGACTTCAAGAATAATATAATAATTCCAATCCCAAAGAAAGCAGGTGTTGACAGATGTGAAAACTACTGAACTATCAGTTTAATAAGTCACAGCTGCAAAATACTAACGCGAATTCATTACAGATGAATGGAAAAACTGATAGAAGCCGACCTCGGGTAAGATCAGTTTGGATTCCGTAGAAATGTTGGAACACGTGAGGCAATACTGACCTTACGACTTATCTTAGAAGAAAGATTAAGGAAACGCAAACCTACATTTCTAGCATTTGTAGACTTAGAGAAAGCTTTTGACAATGTTGACTGGAATACTCTCTTTCAAATTCTGAAGGTGGCAGGGGTAAAATACAGGGAGCGAAAAGCTATTTACAATTTGTACAGAAACCAGATGGCAGTTATAAGAGTCGAGGGACATGAAAGGGAAGCAGTGGTTGGAAAGGGAGTGAGACAGGGTTGTAGCCTATCCCCGATGTTATTCAATCTGTATATTGAGCAAGCAGTGAAGGAAACAAAAGAAAAATTCAGAGTAGGTATAAAAATCCATGGAGAAGAAATAAAAACTTTGAGGTTCACCGATGACATTGTAATTCTGTCAGAGACAGCAAAGGACTTGGAAGAGCAGTTGAACGGAATGGACAGTGCCGTGATAGGAGGGTATAAGATGAACATCAACAAAAGCAAAACGAGGATAATGGAATGTAGTCGAATTAAGTTGGGTGATGCTGAGGGAATTAGATTAGGAAATGAGACACTTAAAGTAGTAAAGGAGTTTTGCTATTTGGGGAGCAAAATAACTGATGATGATCGAAGTAGAGAGGATATAAAATGTAGACTGGCAATGGAAAGGAAAGAGTTTCTGAAGAAGAGAAATTTGTTAACATCGAGTATAGACTTAAATGTCAGGAAGTCTTTTCTGAAATTATTTGTATGGTGTGTAGCCATGTGTGGAAGTGAAACGTGGATGATAAATACTTTAGACAAGAAGAGAATAGAAGCTTTCGAAATGTGGTGGTACAGAAAAATGCTGAAGATTAGATGGGTAGATCACATAACTAATGAGGAGGTATTGAACAGAATTGGGGAGGAGTTTGTGGTACAACTTGACTAGAAGAAGGGATCAGTTGGTAGGAAATGTTCCGAGACATTGAGGGATCACCAATTTAGTATTGAAGGGTAGTGTGGAGGGTAAAAATCGCAGGGGGAGGCCAAGAGATGAATACACTAAGCAGATTCAGAAGGATGTAGGCTGCAGTAGGTACTGTGAGATGAAGAAACTTGCACAGGATGGAGTAGCATGGAGAGCTGCATCAAGCCAGTCTCAGGACTGAAGATCACAACAACAAAAACCTGAAGGAACTTGCCCCCTTCTTGCAGCGGTGTACCGTATGTCTCTAGAAGAACGTAGCGTTCCAGAAGATCGGAAAAGGGCACAGATCATCCCCGTTTTGAAGAAGGGATGACGATCAAATGTGCAGAACTATAGACCTATATCTCTAACGTTGATCAGTTGTAGAATTTTGGAACGTGTATTATGTTCGTGTATGACTTTTCTGGAGACTAGAAATGTACTCTGTAGGAATCAGCATGTGTTTTGAAAAAGACAGTCGTGTGAATCCCAGTTCACACTATTCGTCTAAGAAACTCAGAGGGCCATAGAGATGGGTTCCAAGGTAGATGCCATGTTTCTTGACTTCTGCAAGGCGTTTGATACAGTTCCCCAGAGTTGTTTAATGAACAAAGTAAGATCATATGGACTATCAGAACAATTGTGTGATTGGATTGAAGAGTTCCTAGTTAACAGAATGCAGCATGTCATTCTCAATGGAGAGAAGGCTTCTGAAGTAAGAGTGATTTCAGGTGTGCCGCAGGGGAGTGTCATAGGACCATTGCTATTCACAATATACATAAATGACCTTGTGGATGACATCGGAAGTTCACTGAGGCTTTTTGCAGATGATGCTGTGGTGTATCAAGAGGTTGTAACAATGGAAAATTGTACTGAAATGCAGGAGGATGTGCAGCGAATTGACGCATGGTGCAGGGAAAGGCAATTGAATCTTAATGTAGACAAGTGTAGTGTGCTGCGAATACATAGAAAGATAGATCCCTTATCATTTAGCTACAAAATAGCAGGTCAGCAACTGGAAGCAGTTTCTTCCATAAATTATCTGCGAGTACGCATTAGAAGTGATTTAAAATGGAATGATCACATAAAGTTGATCGTCGGTAAAGCAGATGCCAGACAGATTCATTGGAAGAATCCTAAGGAAATGCAATCCGAAAACAAAGGAAGTAGGTTACAGTATGCTTGTTCGCCCACTGCTTGAATACAGCTCAGCAGTGTGGGATCTGTACCAGATAGGGTTGACAGAAGAGGTAGAGAAGATCCAACAGAGCAGCACGGTTCGTTACAGGATAATTTAGTAATCACAAAAGCGTTACGGAGATGATTGATGAACTCCAGTGGAAGATTCTGCAGGAGAGACGTTCAGTAACTGGGTACGGGGTTTTGTTAGAGTTTCGAGAACATACCTTCACCGAACAGTCAAGCAGTATATTGCTCCCTCCTACGTA
The DNA here is from genome assembly GCF_023898315.1 of Schistocerca nitens. NCBI lineage: Eukaryota > Metazoa > Arthropoda > Insecta > Orthoptera > Acrididae > Schistocerca > Schistocerca nitens. The sequence goes on from NC_064622.1 coordinate 156,365,296, forward strand.
TATCTCGCAAAGAGACCATGAGTACAAAATCAGAGAGATTAGAGCCCACACAGAGGCATACCGACAATCCTCCTTTCCACGAACAATATGAGACTGGAATAGAAGGGAGAACCGATAGAGGTACTCAGGGTACCCTCCGCCACACACCGTCTGGTGGCTTGTGGAGTATGTATGTAGATGTAGATGTATACCAGTACCAGTACCTGGGAGCACTGACAACACTTTATTGCGGTCTAGAGGCAGAATCCCACATTTCCTAAAATGTGCAATAACATTTTTTTTCCTTCACTGAGTCCCACACCTTTTTTAAAAGCACAGGAAATTTATCCTTAGGAACTGTTGCCTCATTCATTCCCGGGCCTTTCTTCCATTCTTCTAATATTTGGTGCCAAGTAGTTTTATGAGGCCGAAAAAATGCCACAACGAAATGGTTGTGTCAGGTGTGTTGAATTTGCTGGTAGGAATATACATCTTATGTCATTGTCCTGACACAATGTAACTGATTCTATGGAGAGATGCAATGATAAATTGTCTCCAATGAGAAATTTCTAACCTTTCAGTTTTTTCAGGTATGGAACAGCAACTGTAAGGACCCAATCGTCGAAGCAGAACGAATAAAACAAGTCAAATTTTGTCCGATTGTATCTTGCATATTTTGGCCCACCTTTGGTCCAGTTTCAATATAAATGCAAAGCCTTATCCACAACACACAGGGTTAGTATAGTGCCATCTGCAGCAGCTGCAAACATTACGGAGATTTATGCCTTTGAGGCATTCATGACCCTTTCGGGATATTTAGTTTCCCTCCATGTGACTGCCTTTTGTTTTCCTGGATCATCTGTAAGGTGTGTCTCATCATAATTTATTATATTGGATGGCAACACATTCTCCAATTCCTTTGACAGTTCATTGAAGTAGCTGTTGATAGTTTCAGGTGTAACACCAGTTCTGGATCATTTTATGTTTTGGTACATTCGCACTGATAATTGATCGTTGTGTCACCTCATAAATGATTCTACAAAATCATGACCAGGGAGATTATTCGTAAACCTTCTCACTTCTTTCCACCTTCTATGCAGATAATATCCTACTTTAAGTCTTAATGTGGAGAAGACAATAGAATCTGTCTACAAACAGCTTCCCTTCTTAAAAAGGGAAAACAGTTTGTCCACCCCGAGGTTAAATTTTGGCACCTCGTTTTAGGTGTCTGTATAGTACACTAAAATCAATCCCATATTTTTCAGCTGCTTTCCACAAGCTAACCCTCTGATTTGATGTCAGAGAGGGCATTGTTTATAAGATTAGGTCTGTATTTTGTAACCAACTCCTATGACAGGTTTGTATTTGCATAGCATATTTGAACAAGAACTCAAACTAGGAAGAATGTTAGTTGTGCATGTAACATAACTAGAGAATTATATGGTATTAATATGGAATACTAACAGATTTTTTAAAAATTTTGTTATTGTGGGTGAATAGAAACACCAGAATTCATGTGTTTCTATTCACCCCGCGAAGTTTATAAACATAATCCAAAAAATTTGAAAATTCACAGACCTGATTTCATTGAAAGTGAAACAAAAACCAGTCCTTACTGGTTTATACAGATGTTGTACCTAGTACTTATGATGCCACTAGCTGTCATATGTGGAATACATGTTTACTTAGCAGAGAAGTTCAAAGTAGGTAGGAAAACCACTTAAAAACTACCAACGCAGACAAGGATAAACATCAACCTACAATGCTGCCAACCCAACAAAATATAATTTCCTTGTTAGTCTGAAGTGTTGCCAACCATAAAACAATAATAGTCAAAATTAATGTCCAGTACAACCTTATAGTATTCAAAATAATTGTGTATATGAAGTTTTGTTTCTATTCACCCTGCTGTTTCTATTGACTCTATTTTACAGTACTTAGTTTTAACTTATGATAATACTAGTAAACAAATCAAAATCGGTTTTCTTTTTCTTTATTATTACAAACTTATCTATAATTAGAAACTGTCAACAGTACACAGCACAAAAACAATATATGGCAGTGCTTACATTAAATTCAACAGCAACTAAGAACTTAACAGATTAACAAAACAAGTAAGGCCAACAATATAAAGTAGTTGGTCCCGGGTAAAGTAGGGATGGGTGATGGCCAATAGTGCTATCGATGTATCGACAGTTTAAATCGATTGGTGGTCTTCTCAATTGTAGATAGTGTGTATTCCTTTAACATCGTATGATTGAAAATAAAATTATGTATCAGTTTCACTCATGACAGCTATCTCAAGTGTAATTTTATTTCGGAGATTGGAGTGGCCAGAACACCCCTTCGGCTACATCCTTGACCCGAGTGTCATAATTTTAAGGAATACGAAACATATGCAATATTTATATGTGTGTCATTTTTTGCGGTGGGCTCAGCAGCTAAGTGGCAGTTGAAAACATGATTATTCTTGTGTGAAAACTAACATTACCGAATGAAGGCTTCAAGCAACCAGCAACCATGCACAAGCAAAGTCCAGAGGCTTCCCTTACATGATATGACCTGTGTTAATAAAACGATGAAAAATTGTATAGAAATCAACTGAATACCTAGGAATTACGATTACAAACAACTTAAATTGGAAGAAACACACAGAAACTGTTGAGGGGAAGAGGAACGAAAGAGTGTATTTTATTGCCAGAAGATGGAACAGATCTATTAAAGAGACTGCCTACACTATGCTTGTCCATCCTCTTTTGGAGTACTGCTGCATGTTGTGGGATCCTTACCAGACAGGATTAACGGAGTATGTCAAGAAAGTTCGAAGAAGGGCAGCACGCTTTGTATTATTGAGAAATAAGGGAAGAGAGTGTCACAGAAATGGTACAGGATTTGGGATGGGCATCATTAAAACAAATGCGTTTCACCATGTCGCAGGATCTTCTCACGAAATTTCAGTCACCGACTTTCTCTTGAGAATGTGAAAATATTTTCCTGATGCTGACCTACATAGGGAAGAACGGTCATCATCATAAAATAAGGGCAATCGGAGATGACACGAAAATATATATGAATTCGTTTTAACTGCACGCTCTTCAAGAGTGGAACAACAGAACTACTGTAAAGCTAGTTCGATGAACACACTGCTAGTACTTGAGTGTGGTTTGCAGGATAGCGATATAGATCCAGAAAATGTTAATGTTTTGAGATTGCCATACTTGCTGGCACGTCTATATTAAACTATTAAAGTTCTACGTTATTTGGTAGTAGTGTGTACACAGTATTCTGAAATGAAATGGTTTTTTTTTCTCCTTGAAGACGTTAAAAACATTTACGTGCTTAATCTATGTGGAAGAGACTGAAAGCAATATATTTGCCTGAAGATGTGTCTAAACATCATGAATAGAAGAGATTGTTTTTTGAATGAAAGTTTAAAAGTTGTTACAAATCTAAAGGAAAGTGCTATTTAATGTCTCAATCGGCAATATTATGCAAAATTGATACAAAATGTTAATACTGAAATATTTTTGAAGTATAGCAAATCAAGCGAGGGAATCGTGGCATATCAAGCGAGTATTTAGATGTCGTATGCAAGAAATGACTAAAGTGATCATGAATTATGGAAGTAACAGCGTACTATGCTTGAGAACTATGAAAGCGCTAGCCAGAAAAAAACTGAACTCGATCTTTGTGTTAAAAGTGATTGGTCGGCATGCTAACAGCAATAAATGGGCAATCTTTAAAGCAAATGACAATTACATTTTTACAACAATGTTTTGAAGTACAAATACTATTCAGTGCCCAAAATTCAACTGCTGGAGCAAAAAGGAACCTGTCTAAATATTATCAATCTTTGGAGATACGTACGGTTAAGCGTGACCCCCTGGAAAGAAAGTAGCGGACTTTGGTTTTGCAAAAGAGCTACTACACTTAGCCAGAAGACAGTATAAGCTACAGTTTCGTAGCATTTCTATAAGGAAATCATGGGTTAACCACTGCGAGAATACTGTTGGAGAGAGGGGTCAGATGTGATAAATGGCTATCTTGCACAGCAGAAAATACAGGTTGCCTCAGAAAATATTTACAATAGATGACAGAAAACTGACACATATCACTGAACATTATGGAAGATGCCAGAAATGGGCACCATTGGTGTCAGTGTAGCATTGTGCTTGATTTCTCAAACTGCAAGGCACCCATCATCATCATCATCATCATCATCATCATCATTTGAGGTGAGGGGCACTCGACATCATGGTCACCAGTGCCCTGATGGAAAGTCAGCACGCTGATCTCATGGGTCAGATGAAGGCTGTCACCACATGTGGAGCAGCTTATAGTGTATTAAATTTTGCTTCCCATCCCCGTCAACTTAGGGATGAGGCCTGACGATTCAGAAAATTCCACCACCCTTTTAACACTGGAATTAATATCTGTGAGGATGGTGGACAGATCTCCATCAAAACTGAGAGCTGCCTCAATATCAGTATATAGGACACCCATTGTCAAAATATGCTGAACTGAAAAGTGGCACACCACAAACTTCACAGAATGGTGGATTCTCCCACTGGAGGAGGAAGCCATGTGTTAAAGGGCTATGTCAGATGCACAGCCTGGTAAGCAGAACCTCCTTCCAGCAGTGAGGCTGACATGAAATTTGCCACGCCTTTGTGGTCAACTTGAGTTACCACAGTTTGTTTTCTGTCACCTGTAACCATTTAGGCTCTCACTGATGCACGATGTGCCTGTCAGAAAATGAGATGATGGCATGCAACGGGATGGTACATTGATGGACAGCACCATTCTGACATGCGTCCTTGGCGGATTTGCCGGACATGTCGTTTCCCTGTATCCCGATGTGGCTAGCTACCCAGCACATCACAACCTCTTGGCCTCTGTGTTGGAGCTGCTGAAAGGACTCACAGATGAGATGAATCAGCTAGTCTACTGAATACATTTGGTGAAGTGCTTGCAGTGCACTAAGCGAGTTGAAACAGATAAGAAACCTTGTATGGTGATGTTTGTGAACCCTGTCCTGTGCCATCAGAATGCCATATAATTCTGCATCATGATTTATAAACTCTTCTGGAAGTCACACTTTAAAAATCCTATCAGGTGAAACAGCAGAACTGAGAAAATTTTCTTGCTGGAATCCACCTGTATAAACAACGGTAAAACTGTTTTCGTCCATTTTAAGTACATACCACAAAGTTGTAAAAACATAATTTGGAGTGCATGTTTTCGTGGACTGGGTCAAGCTTAAAACCACTTTAGGCCTCTGAAGACGCCAAGACGGCAATGTGTTCCAACCCTGGCCATGTATTTTGTGCCCGATAGATCCAGATCCTTGAGACAATCTGTAGCACATATCCCAAATGGCTTGGTTGCATGGGGATGATTCCTGAACAGGCATTCAAAGGCCACTGAACTAAATGTCAACGACTGAGGTGATGCTGAGATTTTCAGCACCTGTCAAGCCAAAAGGATACATCGCCCAATCCAGGGTGGTGGTTCACCAGCCTCTGCACACAGACTCAGAATGGGGTTGATCTGAAAGGCTCCACTCGATATCCAAATGCCCTCATAGTGGACAGCATCTAACCACTTGAGCTAGGAAGTACAGGTTGATTCATGGACCACGCTGCCAGAGTTTAAATGCGATCGAATGAATGCCCTATCTGTAGCTGTCATCGTCGTCGTTATAAGATCAGAGGAAGAGTAGAAGATTGCAAAATCATCCACAAACAAAGAGCATTTGACAGGGCTCCTAACTGTGGAGGAAATGCCATTGGCAGCAATGGCAAGCAATGTGACACTGAGGACACTGCCTTGGCGTCCCTATCCTCTTGAATATACTCAGACAAGGCATCGCCAACTTGATACCAAAAACGCTGGTCCTCAAGAAAAGGCTGTATAAACAAATGGCAGGTGTCCACATAGTCCCCATTCAGGAAGTTGGCGAAGGATGTTGTACCTCCAGGAAGTGTAATGTGCTTTTTCAAGGTCAAAAACACACAAACCAAATGGTTTCAGCGTAAGGAGGACTCCTATACCGCCGTATCCAGTAGAATTAAGTTGTTAAGGATGGAACAGTAGCGCCTAAAACTACATTGAAAGAAGCTCAGGTGACCTCGGGATTCGAGCAGCCAGATTAGGTGGCAGTTGACCATGCGTTTAAGAGTCTTACCCATACAACTGCTAAGGGCTAAACTCCGATAACAGTTAGGGGCGCTATGGTCCTTGCCCGGTTTCCAGAATGGAATTAATATTGCCTCCTCTTAAGTTGTGGCGTACTGTCCATCAAACGAGATCTGATCGAAACAAAAGTGGAGCTATCCTTTCGCTTCAAGGCACAGATGATGAAGCATGGCATAATGGATCTCGTCAGGTCCTGGAGCAGTGTCTCTGGCTGCAGACAAAGCTCATTCCAGTTCCCACGTGGAGAATGTAAAATTGTAGATTTCCTCATTATGCGAGAAGAAATTGAACATCCTCATCTCTGCAGTCCTACAGAACATCTGAAGTGCAGAAGCTTGTTTTATGACTTAGTAACACTGAAGAAGAGTTCAGCTAAAACCTGTGCCAAGTCTACTGGCACATCCACGAAGACGCCATTACTTGAGAAGGTCATAAAGGGGCGTGTACTGCCCTTTCCTGAAATCCATCTTATTGAGTCCCAAACTTGCGCAGTGGAAGTGGACCGATTAATGGAGGTCATGAATTCCCCCAAGAAATCCTCTGCCGTTCTTTTATCACTCGCCTCAGATGTGCTCGCGCAGATCGAAGGCCTGAAGGTTTTCTGTAGTTGGACAGTGAAGTTCCACAGAGCTATTTGTCTGGCCCTGATTGGCAATCAACAGTCGTCACTCCACCAAGGTACAGGCCATCGTCTGATGTGGTTACTACACCAGGGGATGGACTCTGCAGCAGCCAGTTGGATCTCACAAGTGATATGGGCCATTGTCTCCTGTGCACAATCCTGTTGTTCAAAATTAGCCTGTTCACTGTACTGCAACCAATTTGCCCTTTGGATCATCCATCTGCTTGGTCCTCTGTCAGCCACCGTCCTAGTCATCAGATGGATCCACACTTGGAACTGGTCACTAGAAAGTAAACCAGTAACCACTTACCACTGAACTGAGTCTGTAATAGCTGGGGAACAAAAAGGTCAATGGGTGAAAAAGACCCTGTAGCTGTGGGAAAGTATTACCTGACCCATGTTCAGAAGGCAGATATACTCAGAATGGATGAGTCACTCGATCATCCAGAAAGTGGTAGCCAAGCCCCACAGCACTTTGTGTGCATTGTGAAGTCCCCCACTAGAAGGAACTAGCATGGGAGTGCCCTGAAGAGCTCTGCTAGTGCATCTGCATCCAAAGCATCATTAGGTGGTAGGTACAAAGAACTCACTTTGATATTAAAGGGTGCAAGAACTTTCGTGGCAACTGCTTGCATGGTCGTGGTAAGGGGGCCAAGAGAAGAGTGGCATCTGTCATCAATGAAAACAGCCACTCCACCTTTAGCCCTGTCTCCAGTAGTATCGTCCTTCCTGTACAGGTGGTAACCACGTAATGCAGGTGTCAGTGAATAAGATGAGTTTCTTGTAAGCAGATGCAGAAAGGTTTCTCCTGGATGGGGAGCTATGATTCTTCCACATGTGAGCGATGTTCATTGAAATTCCTCTGCAGTTCCGAAGTCCCATGGAAGCCAACTATTTAGCGAAGGTTGCTCTTGTCTTTCTCCTTCAGAGGTGGAGGTGGAGTCGGAGGAAAAGTATCTGGTTCCTGGCTCTTCGGTTCCTCCGACTGGAAGCCCATATCCTGAAGAACATAGTCCCCATCAGAGAAGGAGAGTGCTCGCCGATCCGAAGGTTTAACCACCACCTTCTCGGACTTGGCACTGCCTTTCGAAGGACTTTTTCTTTACTTATGGGAGGAGGCAGCTGCTTGGGTTGTGGGGAAACTTAGTTGGCTTCTGATGGTGGGTAGCGGTATGAGGCTTATGCGGTAAGCCAGTTGCTGACAGCTTCTGAATCACTTCCGTTGCAAGTGGAGCGTTTCCCCCCCATAGGTACACCACCAAGTGAATGAGCTCGTACTTTAAACTGTGATCCGAGTGTGTGGAGGCATCATCACGCTTAGCGATTGGTGTCTTAAGGGCTGATGATGAAGTAGCAAAAACCGGAGGTTGCATAGCTTTGAGAGCTTTTTTAGCTTCACTGTAGGGTATGCCTCTCTTTACTTTCAACACCTGAATTTTCCTTTCCTCATTGTAAACCTCACACTTTCTGTTCCACTCTGGGTGATCCCTGGAGCAGTTTACACATTTCTGAGGAATTGCGCAAGAAGTGAGTGATTTGTGAGGTGAGCCTCCACAATCGACACGTGTAGCCCTCCCATCACATCCCATAGTGGTATGGCCAAATGTTTGACATCTGTAGCATCGCATTGGGTTAGGAACAAATGGGCAAAACTTGAGATGGTATAGCCTGCAACGATATATTCAGGTAATTCCAGAGTACTAAACGTGGGAATAAATGTTGCCGATTTTTCCAATTTGCCATTTGCTCTCCTCATATAGTTCTGCACCTCCGTGATGCCCAAATTTTTCCATCCTTCACGTAACTCCATGGGATCGACTTTCATTGTATCAGAGATGGTAACCACACTCTTACTAAAGTTAAGGGTGTTATACGACTCAGCCTCAACAGGGTAGTCACCTAAGGCCTTACATCCCAGAAGCTTGGATATTTGGTTTGAATTAGCAGTTTCAGCTGGAAGTGTTCCATTAAAAAGTCGTTTGACACTTGAGACCAAGCAATACCTTCCAGCGCCTTGTGAATGTAAAAAGAAGACACGTTCTCAAAGGTTCCCTCTATTCGCTTGATTACAATGAAAGTGTTATGGCACATTAATGCCCTGTTACTATGGTTCTGAGGCATCGTTTCGGGAGGACTGACCAACCAAGATCTCTTTGACGTGAGGATGTTGGTACTACCCGATGGTACACCGATACTAATAGTAGTTAAGCTAAGATATACCATGAACCTGAAATGGGACGACTTCATATCCAACACGGCTGTTCTTGAGGAAGCAACAAGTATAGCATGGAAGCTCTTATCATTGGGCATCAACTCAGATGGGTCGGACATGTCCAGCGGATGAAAAATGACAGCCTTCCACGCCAAATGCTGTACAGCGAAGTGAGCACAGGTAAAAGGCCACGAAGTGCCCCTCTCAAACGTTATAAGGATCAGTACAAGAAAAATCTGAAAAACTTTAACATCGATCCGAGTAACTGGTCCACAATAGCAGAAGATCGAAGTCGCTGGCGTTCAGTTACCTCAAATGCTCTTTAAAACTTTGAGCTGGAACGTCGAAGAATGGAGAATGACAAACGCCGGAGACGTAAACTCCTCCAGGCTCAGCCACGTCCTCCACCTTCCATCAGCTGTAATGTCTGTGGCCGTCTGTTCCACGCTAGGATCGGATTGCTAAGTCATCAACGACACTTCCACTCCTGAACCGTGACGAAGGAAATCTCAGGAGAGAAATGAAAACTCGGATACGAGTATCAGCAGACTTAAGTATTTCTCATTTAATCTAACAGTTTTTATTATGGAACTGACTGGCTCTATCCTTCATCGGAATTCGTCGAGGAGGTTCCGCCTGCTTTATTTGTGACAAGTTTGAAATAAGGAATCACCGAAAAGAAATACAGTTCAAATTACTTCTGCTGTGAAGTTTGTTTCTGGATTAATTTTTTATATACATCTAAGAAGTAAAACCTTTTCTCACTGATATGTGGACGAGACAGGTATTAAACTTGTTACCACTTTGATACCCTGGAAACTGCATCTTTAAGCTTAACCAGAAACTTATCGTTGACAAATATTTATTTTGTGTAACTTAGTCATTGGAAGTTTCGAGTAGCTGCTCGTTTCAATTTACACTTCATTAGCAGAATGAGATTTTCACTTTGCAGCGGAGTGTGCGCTGATATGAAACTTCCTGGTAGATTAAAACTGTGTGCCGGACCGAGACTCGAACTCGGGACCTTTTCCTTTCACGGGCAAGTGCTCTACCAACTGAGCTACCCAAGCACGACTCACGCCCCGTCCTCACAGCTTTACTTCTGCCAGTACCTCGTCTCCTACCTTCCTTCGTGCTTGGGTTTGCTGGTAGTTGGGAGCTCCAACGTTAGGCGCGTAATGGGGCCTCTTAGGAACATGGCTGCCAAGGAGGGGAAGGAAGCCAGTGTGCTCTCCGTGTGCATACCGGGGGTCATTCCAGATGTGGAAAGGCCGCTTCCGGATGCCATGAAGAGTACAGGGTGCAGCCAACTGCAGGTGGTGACTCATGTCAGTACCAATGACGTATGTCGTTTTGGATCGGAGATTCTCTCTGCTTTTGGGCGGCTAGCGGAAGTGGTAAAGACTGCGAGACTTGCTTTTGAGATTAAGGCGGAGCTCACCATCTGCAGCATGGTCGATAGAACTGACTGTGGTCCTTTGGTGCAGGACCGAGTGGAGGTCTGAATCAGAGGCTCAGGGGTTCTGTGACCGTGTAGGCTGCAGATTCCTTGACTTGCGCCATCCGGTGGTGGGTTTCTGGGTTCCGATTAATAGGTCAGGAGTCGACCACACACAGGAAGTGGCTACACGGGTATTGTAATTGTAAACTGTCGTAGCTCTGTTGGGAAAGAACCAGAACTCCAAGCCCTAAAAGAAAGCGCTGAAGCTCAAATAGTTATAGGCATAGAAAGCTGGCTAAAGCCGGAAATAAGCTCAGCAGAAATTTTTTCTAACTATCAAACAGCGTTCAATAAGGATGGATTAAATACAATTGGTGATGAATATTTATTGCTATCAGAAGTAGTTTGTCTTTTAGTGAAACTGAAGTAGATAGTTCCTGCGAAATAGTATGGGTAGATGTTATACTTGACAATCGGACTAAACTATTAATTCGGTCGTTGTACAGACCCCCGACTCAGAAGATATAGTTGCTGAACAATTCAAAGAAAACTTGAGTCATTTCAAATAGGTACCCCACTGACACAATTATAGTCAGTGATGACTTCGTCTACCCTCGATATGTTGGAAAAATTATATTTTTAAAGCCGGTGGCAGGCATAAAACGCCATCCGAAATTGTACTGAATGCTTTCTCAGAAAATTATTTGGAACAATTAGTTCATGAGCCTACTAGAAGCGTAAATTGTTGCGAAAGCATACTTGACCTCTTAGCAACAAATAATTCTGGACAAATAGTGAATATCTTGACGAATACAGGGATTAGCGGCCACAAGGCAGCAGCTGCTAGGCTGAATACCGTGACTCCTACAACCATTAAAAAGAAACGCAAAGTGTATCTATTTAAAAAATCCAATAAAAATGTACGCCTTCCGATCTTATCATGTAAGTGCAAAAAATATCTGGATGATTTCAAAGAGATAGTATCGACGGCAACTGAGTGTTTGTATTGCCACCTAAATTATAAGAGATCCCCCATGGTATGCAAAACGGGACAGATCGTTGTTAGAGAAGCAGCGAAAAAAGCATGCCAAATTTAAAAAGACTGGCAAATTTTTGCAGAAGTTCGAAATATAGGGCGCACTTCAATGCGAGATGATTTCAATAATTTCCACAATATCTGAATGGTGAAGAAATTGGCAGTTGACCCTAAATAACGAAAAGTGAGAGGTCATCCACATGAGGGCTAAAAGGAATTCGTTAAACATCGGTTACACGATAGATCAGTCTAATCTGAAAGCCGTAAATTCAACTAAATACCTAGGAATTACAATTACGAACAACTTAAATTGGAAGGAACACACAGAAAATGTTGCTGGAAAGGCTAACCAAAGACTACGTTTTATTGACATGACATTTAGAAAATTTAACAGATCTACTAAGGAGACTGCCTACAATACGCTTGTCCGTCCTCTTTTAGAATACTGCTGCGCGGTGTGGGATCCTTACCTGATAGGACTGACGGAGTATACCGGAAAAGTTTAAAGAAGGGCAGCACGTTTTGTATTATCGCGAAATATGGGAGGGAGTGTCACTGAAATGATACAGGATTTGGGCTGGAGATCATTAAAAAAAAGGCGTTTTCCGTTGCGACTGAATCTTCTCATGAAATTAAAACCACCAACTTTCTCCTCCGAATGCGAAAATATTTTGTTGACACCGACTTAACATAGGGAGAAACGATCATCACGATAAAATAAGGGAAAACAGAGCTCGTACGGAAAGATATAGGTGTTCGTTCTTTCTGCGCGCTATCCGAGATTGGAATAATAGAGAATTGTGAAGGTGGTTCGATAAACCCTCTGCCACGCACTTGAATGTGATTTGCAAAGTATCCATGTAGATGTAGATTATAGATCAGAGTGTAATTTCTGTTCACCGTCTGAAATATCTCGTGGAGTCAGAGACAACAAGCAAACGATGCGATTGACGATGACATTGGTAAATTACCGATCAACCTAATGAAATTCATACGTAAAATACATTGAAGCGCCAAAGAAACGTGTAAGCATGCGTATTCAAATACAATGTAAACAGGTACCCACAGCGGTCGGCAACGCCCATACGAAAGTGTCTGTCTGGTGCAGTTGTTGGATCGGTTACTGCTGCTACAATGGTAGGTTATCAAGACTCAAGTGACTTTGAACGTGGTGTTATAATCGGCGCACGAGCGGTGGGACACAACATCTCCGAGGTAGCGATGAAGTGGGGATTTTCCCGCAAGACCATTTCAGAAGTGTACCGTGAATATCAAGATACGGTAAACATCAAATCTCCGACATCGCTGCGGCCGGAAAAAGGTCCTGCAAGAACGGGACCAACGACGGCTGAAGAGAACCGTTCAACATGACAGAAGTGCAGCCCTTCTGCAAATTGCTGCAGATTTCAGTGCTGGGCCATCAACAAGTGTCAGCGTGAGAACCAATCAACGAAACATCGTTACGGGTCTTCGGTTGGTTGGTTGGTTGGTTGGTTGGTTGTTTGGGGAAGGAGACCAGACAGCGTGGTCATCGGTCTCATCGGTTTAGGGAAGGAAGTCGGCCGTGCCCTTTCAGAGGAACCATCCCGGCATTTGCCTGGAGTGATTTAGGAAAATCACGGAAAACCTAAATCAGGATGGCCGGACGCGGGATTGAACCGTCGTCCTCCCGAATGCGAGTCCAGTGTCTAACCACTGCGCCACCTCGCTCGGTACGGGTCTTCGGAGCCGAAGGGCCACTCGTTTACCCTTGATGGCTGCACGACACAAAGCTTTACACCTCGCCTGGTCCCTTCAACACCGACACTGGACTGTTGAGTGGAAACATGTTGCCTGATCGGACGAGTATCGTGTCAGATTGTATCGAGCGGATGGACGTGTACGGGTTTAGAGACAGCTTCATGGATCCATGGAATCTGCATGTCAGCAGCGACTGTTGAAGTTGGTAGAGGCTCTGTAATGGTGTGGGGCGTGTGCAGTTGGCGTGACATAGGACCCCTGATATAGATAAGACTGACAGGTGACACGTACGTAAGCATCCTGACTGATCGCCTGCATCCTTTCATGTCCACTGTGCATTCCAACGGACTTGGGCAATTCCAACAGGACAATGACACACACAAGACGCCCAGAATTCCCACAGAGTGGCTCCAGGAATACTGATTGTTGACTGCGCTGGCTACGAAACTCACCAGACATGATCATTATTGAGCATATCTAGGATGCCTTGCAACGTGCTGTTCAAAAGAGATCACCACCTCGAACTCTTACGAATTTATTGACAGCCATGCAGCATTCATGGCGTCAGTTCCCTCCAGCATTACTTCAGACATTAGTCGAGACAATGCCTTGTTGCGGCACCTCTGCGTGCTCGCTGGGGCCCTACACGGTATTAGGCATGTGTACCAGTTTCACTGGTTCTTCAGTGTACATATGTAAAAACAAATGGTCGATAAATCGATCTCAGGAAGGTTCCTCGTAGCGATGATTAACAAAGAACGAAATACCACTTAATATGGTTCAAATGGCTCTGAGCACTATGGGACTCAACATCTTAGGTCATAAGTCCCCTAGAACTTAGAACTACTTAAACCTAACTAACCTAAGGACATCACACACATCCATGCCCGAGGCAGGATTCGAACCTGCGACCGTAGCAGTCCCGCGGTTCCGGACTGCAGCGCCAGAACCGCTAGACCACCGCGGCCGGCCCACTTAATATATCTGGTCGCTATACCACCAAACAATCTTCTCTCAACCTTTTCTTCGCGGCTTTTGAAAAACGCCGAGGTACACAAAAAATTATCCTTATCAACATGGGAATCGAACAGGCCGAGTATTACAAAATGAATACAATAGACTTAGATATTAAAATGTGTTTTATTTAAGCCCAGTATCAGCGCAACGAAAGCTACGCGCCTACGACACAAGAACAGGTCGAAAAAAGGTACAAAGTACAATCCTCCTCCTGCTCAAATAAAAAGCTGCTCAGAATTCTTTTTGCTTCTAGAAGCTCGGGATGGTAGCAAAATCCGTTGGCCATAAAACTTTACTTCGATTTGACATGATGGATCTTTTTATAGATAAAGCGAAAAAGACTTGCGTAACATCACGGTAATTTCACAGTTACATAGGTATACATAGATGTTTTCGTAGCGAACGATACTTAAGTATTTCGCAAGGGGACAATAGGAAACGTTATATTAGTTCCCACTACATTGGCGGGGCAGGTCCTCCCATTAGCGCTGGAGTTTAGAAACAGCTCTTGACAGATACAGTCTGCTGTCCGATAATACACGACCTTACGTTATTATAGAGCAATGTGACTACAATAAATAATCTATATAAATAATCTATATAAATAAAAATCAGTTGCCGCATGTGTTAAAGGTCACTACCAACTGCGTAACCGACTTGGTTGATTTTTTTTTTTTTCTATGTTCGTAATTGTGTATGGTAATGGTATTTTTGGCATAAAGAAAATTAAGTTTTGCGTCCAGTTTGACAGGTCTGCTGTCACATTTTCCTAACAAAAAAATAAGTTTGACAGTTACATACGTAGTACATAAATAAAAATGTAATACAGAGGGTCCAGAGAAATGTAGACTCCCTTTGATAGTCAATACTAATTGATAGAATGTATAACCGTTACAATTCTTGCACGGGGGAAGGTTATTTTGTGTGCTGATACTGACTCCCTCTAAGGGGACCACACCGTGGTTCAGGTCGAAAAAAATGATTTTCGGTTTTCATCATATTTCGATAGGTTAAGGTTTTATGTAAGTACTCGAAAAAGGACTTTGCTGAAAAAAAAATTTTCGAGCAATTAAAGAGCATTTTCCTACCACGTGTGTTTATGTGCCACGCCCACTTTTCGGTCATCCACTTTACTGCATATATTTTAAGTTCTTTATATCCCATACACTGCACGTTAGGGATTTTTATTACTCCCGAGTGTGTTGGCTATTCTTGGAATGCAACGGTCGGTATTCTTTTGTTTCTGCTGTTTGTAAACAACACGCTTTCAAACACGCGGTTAGTTTTGTTGAAGTGTGATTGCGAGTACTTGTTATAGAAAACTTGCAGGTATACTATAGGCAGGCAATTAGGAGAAATAAAGAGAATCGGGAGGCAATGAAGGGAGATGTTTGGGCCATATTCTTCCACGTCCTCTACAGATGATAAGCCATGTCGTGGATTGTGTCCATCAGGAGAAAATTCGTGGTGCAAATACAATAGGGGTCAGGAAACTGGAGAATTTTATTCTCATCAGCACTCTCTTCCTGCTGCTCTTATTACAGCAATTAAACCTATTTTCAGAGGCTTGGCTCATTCCGACCTTCTACGGAAATGTCTGCATGGGCAGACACAGAACCCAAATGAATGTTTCAACAGCATAATTTGGAACCGCCTTCCTAAAACTGTTCTTGTAGGCATGCGTACAATGAAATTAGGAGTTCATGATGCTGTTACTGAATTCAGTTGTGGTAATATTGGAAAGTTTTGGGTACTGAAAAAGCTGGGAATCCTGGTGAAAATATGATCACTGGGCTGCAACATTGCGATAAAATGAGGATAGCCGATGCAGACGGGTCTGCATCTAATATGGACAAGAAAGCAAGACAGACATCCAGAAAGTTGAAAAAGAAGCTGGAAGACCTGCTAAAGGCCAAAGAAGGGCCATCATATGCAGCAGGACAGTTTTAATTAACTGTAAGTAACAAATTTCAGAAGTTTTTTCTTTAAAGTCAATTTCCCACAAACTAAAGTTTTCAGTACATATGCCCAATTATATCAGAAACTATCATAGATAAATGAAAGAAATTTTCAGAGACTCTGAATAACATAAAAAGCCACCTCTGGTACTACATTCATTAATATTCCCCCATTAGGAAGTTCACAAAAAATAGTAAGTTGACTATTAGCATCATGTAACATACAATAAAAATATTTAGGTCCTGCATCACAGTTTTTTTCAGAAATGAGTAAAATACTTGCCTAAATTAACATGGGTTAGATAGGCGGGGTGTGTTCCCCTTAAGAACCAAACAACGTCGATGCTGCTCAACTGTTGATCGAACTACGGCTGACTCTGTTGCCGGTGTGGTAGCCGCACAGGACGCCTCGGTTGTTTTTCATAGCTCGTTCATTGTAGCTGGCTTCTGTTGATAAACTTCATGTTTCAAAGTCCACCATAGGCAGACGTCAATATGTGTAAGGTCTTGAGACGGTGGTGGGTACTAAACAGCTCCTCTTCGACCTCTCCATCGTCCAGGTAGATTTTCATGTTAGTCGGCTCTGACATCTCTGTGGTAGTGAGGGGGGGCGCCATCTTGCTGTACGCAGAATCTTTCATTTGCAAGCACCTCTCGGATGGCAGGTAAAATCTATGTTTGCAGCGTATGAAGATACACTTCAGCAGTTACGGTACCTTCAAAGAATAATGGGCCAATCAATCCGACCGATGACAAACTACACCACTGATTAACATCCGGTAGATTAACATGTTTTTCCACGTGAACTTTATTTCCTTTAGCACCGTACTTGCAGTTGTGGCAGCTTATAGTACCATTCAGTTTGAAATGCGCTAAGTCAGACCAGATAACCATCCCAGCAATCCGTTCATCCTCCCGAAGCACGCGTTAAATCCACCCGCAGTACTCCATCCTTCTATCCGGGTCGTCCACGTTCATAGCGTGCAGCGATCTTGGAAAGTGGGCTTTACACCTTGCCGTTTTGAGAATTCGTTGTACGTTTGATCGGCTTACCCCGCTTTCACGGCCCTGCTGCACTGATTCTTGAGGTGACAGCAAAATGATGCTAACAGCAGCGCTGGAAACTGGACTTTATTTTTTTAGGTCGATCAGGCCTTTCCTTATGCGCATCCTGAACAGTATTGACGATTTCAACTTTATCGCGATTACGATAAACTGTTGCAGATGATGTTGCCTAGGTTCCGTTGCCGTTGAACCTCCATCATGTTTCCGTGCTTCCAGTACCGCTTCAATACGAGCTTGCGTTGCTCTAACGACAGTCTTATTCCATTCATTGTTGCACTGTAATCTGCTGGAAAATACGCGGCATGTTCTGTTGAGAACACAACGGACCACGCTACTGCGCAGAATTGCAACCATATGTGGATGTGTTCCAAAAAGTAAGTATCAAGAGTATATGCATATTTCTGGACCAATTTGTATAAAAAAGGAAAATGTTGTTACTGAAAATCTCCAGAAATTGTCCGATTTACTTCCAATTTTTACGCGATATTCTGATCAACATTCGGACACACATAAACGTTATCAAATATCTGGAAAATACACACACACACACACACACACACACACACACACACACACAGAGAGAGAGAGAGAGAGAGAGAGAGAGAGAGAGAGGTGGTAAAATGGGCTGAGAGAGAGAGAGAGAGAGAGAGAGAGAGAGAGAGGTGGTAAAATGGGCTGAGAGAGAGAGAGAGAGAGAGAGAGAGGTGGTAAAATGGGCTGAGAGAGAGAGAGAGAGAGAGAGAGAGAGAGGTGGTAAAATGGGCTGAGAGAGAGAGAGAGAGAGAGAGAGAGAGAGAGAGAGAGAGAGGGGGGGGGGGCGGGGGTAGCAAGGAATTTTGGATGTATATTCAATTTTTTTACGTATTTAGCAATTGCGAAGCGTACCAGCTTCAGCAAGCCGTTATAAATTTTTATCGGTTGCAGTACACAACTATAGAAGTTATATCTTCTAGGTCTAGCAACTTCTACAGAAAGATTCTGCTGCGATTCGGGACAGAGGAATAATACAACAATGAGCAGCATAAATGCTAGAATGCCGAAATGAACAAAACTGTCTTGTTCATTGTAGCGTTACGTCCCACAGCGGGCGCCGCAGTTTTTTCTGCGGAACAAAACATGTTTGCCACGGCCCGTTTCCGGAGAAACGGCTGGAAAACTTATTCCCCACCGGCGGATACTGGAATAGTCGCGAGCCCATCACTGCCCGTGAGTACTGTGGTGACTGCATCTATCTCACCCCCCAAAAAAGAGCGTGTAGCGCACAAAAGAGCGGCGGCGATGATAAATTAGTCGCTGCTAGTGACATCTGAGGGCACAATGGGGAAGCGCCTTCAAAAGGGCGTGAAACGCGGAGCATTGTGCGGCCGGTCGCATTCACGGCCGGTATTTGCGCTGCGGTTGTTGGTCTGCTACCGCTTTCAGCGCATACGGTGAACCGAGGAAACCGGCCGAAAGAGCAGCCCATTCTGCGCGCACAATTTCCGGCACAAACAAGAGCGACTGCGCAGATCGTTACTAGTAGCGCGGGTCAATACGTGGCACGTGGGCTTCCTTTTGTTGCACGACCCACACTCTTCTAACTCGAAACTGGCGTTTTGCTTCAGTTTACTCACTGCACTGCTCATTACGTACAACCGCAAATTACTGTGTTTCAGGTCTTTACTTGTGTTTACATAATTTTACAAGATATTAGACACGGCAGTTTAAAACAGTTTTTTGCGGTACTGGGACTGGTTACTTACATAGATATATGAGCCATATGCACATGCCTATCAGTATAAATAGTACTTAAGCAAAAAGCGCGCGCGCGCACGCACGCACGCGCACGCACACACACACACACACACACACACACACACACACACACACACACACAAGAAAACGTAAAAATATATACCCTGCTTCTACAGCGTCCTCGGTCGTTAGCTGGTCTTATGTTATAATCATTACTAGTATCATATATGTAAGCAAAGACAATGTACAACATTTTTATAAGTACAAAATCTCTTCATAAGCAAATTTTGACATTCCTAAATTTTTCTCTGCAACATTCTCTCGGTCGTAATTTCGTGAGACGCTTCACAAATATCTTTTGAAGGTACTGTTTTGTTGCCTTCAACAGATCGTACATTAGTAAATCTTTCCAGATTTAGAAAGCAACCAGAGAAAGCTGTCGGTTTACTTTGAAGCAATACATTTAAGGTTTGCACGACGTCGACGTCACTGTAGGGGTATCCAGACCTAACGCAAAGGAAAGAGTGCGTTCAGTTCCGTGATGCTCTTATCTTTCAACAAAGAAACTGTCTTCGCGAAAATGTCTGGGTGTCATCTGTAGCCCAAAGGTCTGGCGTTCTGTCACCAGTTGGCCCTAGACTTTTATTCATTAACTAAAATCACCTCTGGCATAGAATTTCGTACATGAAAAAGGATCGTTTTCTATCGTGGTTAAGACTAAAAAGAGATTTCTCAGGTAAAGGCAGGTAAGACTGCACCTACGATAGGACTACAATTAAAGCATTTTCATGTTCAAATCAACCGTAAGCTAGATAATAGCTTTACTTTAAAACGTTGGCTACATTGAATTAAACGTATCACGTTTATTTGTCCCACGAGTTAACAGAACAGACAGCAGTACAAAAGTAACGGACCTATGGAAACAGAAAAAATTACAAATAATAGAACAAGATGAAAATAAAATTAAGTCTAATAGTCCCCTACAGATATCTATTGCAAAACTAGGAGAAATTTGGGAAAGGAATTAAAATTCTGGAAGAAGACGTACAATTCCTTTAGGGTTGTAAATGTCATTGTAATTATGTCTGAGACTTCAAAGGATTTGCAAGAGCAGAGGAATAAATGAGTTGAGATAAATAATAAAGTCAGTAGGTTGGTTGGTTGGTAGTTTTGAGGGAGGGGACCAAACAGCAAGGTCAGCAGTCCCATGAGTTAGGATATCAGAAATCAAGGGAGGAACAACACAAACAGCACATTGTAACTAAGGGGAAGGGATAACGTGCTAACACAGAGGGACAACGGATGTCAGGGTAGCAGGAAATGGAAAGAACAGGAGGGGAGTAGGTGAAAACAGGGAGGGCAGGGGTGCCCCAGAAATGCTATGTGTTGTGGTGTACCAGCACCACCATTAAAGCGCGCGCGCCCACACACACACACACACACACACACACACACACACACACACACACACCACTACCACTACCACAATACAATGGGGATAGCACCCAGGGAAGGAGACACCAAAGGATCGAGACACAAGAAAAAGAGGAAACAAAACAGCACAACAGGCTAGAGAAAATGTAGTGAAATGCGGGAAGAACCTGGCCGTTATGGAGGTAAGGTTTAGGTCTCCATAACTAACGCTTACACCAACTCAAGGCTCAAATTCTGGAGATAAGTTCAAGGACTTCTACCTGAGACTACAAACCACTGTCATAAAAAAAAAAAAAAAAAAATGAAGTCAGATGTAACGATGTGAGGGGTGTCTACTAACACCTGAGACAAAGAAGGTGGAAGGGAAAATTTAGTGTAAAGGGCTGAAAGGCAGGGGGCAATCCAGCAAAATATGGATCACCTTGAGCTGATCCTCACAACTGCAAAGGAGTCGGTTCATTGTGGAGGAAAAACCCATGGTTCAACCTAGTACGGCAAATACAAAGATGCAGAGGATGGTAGAATCCCACCAGGAGAGGCAGAGGAAAGAACACCACATGTTTGGAGTCTCATTGATGGCGCCAAGTTTGTTAGACAGACGGTAGACTCCCGAGAGTCAGCCCACGATTAAGCAGAAAGGGATTGTTGTGTCTAGACAAGACAGCCTAGACACAATGAGAGGAAGCCGAAAGGCACGCGCTAAAACTCACGCAGGCTGGCGTGAGATCTGAAACAGGATACGTAATGAATGCTATAAAGAAAAGTACGTAGCTTCTGGAATACTTAACTTTAATCCACATTTGTAGAACATCTCTCTTGACGATACATGCTTCATATAATTAATATCAATTGAATACGGCGCCTTGCTAGGTCGTAGCACATGTAGCTGAAGGCTATGCTAACTATCGTCTCGGCAAATGAGAGCGTATTGGTCAGTGAACTGTAGCTAGCTACGTCGGCTGTACAACTGGGGCGAGTGCCAGGACGTCTCTCTAGACCTGCCGTGTGGTGGCGCTCGATCTGCAATTACTGACAGTGGCGACACGCGGGTCCGAAGTATACTAACGCACCGCGGCCGATTTAAAGCTACCACCTAGCAAGTGTGGTGTCTGGCGGTGACACCACAGGGATTTCATGTAAAGCCGCAAATCTGCCTCCAAGAAGGTTATGGGGAATGGGGTGGTAGATGGCTACCTCCTCAGCCAGACTATCAGCATGTTCATTGCCTTGGTTACAAGCATGGCCAGGAATCCAAAGGAAGTTGACCAAACAAGCAGCCTCACATGAACAACGTGACCAAGGGATGCCAGGAAAAACACCAAGTGAGTGGCCTTCAGGCTATCGCTGAGTCAATACACAACAAAATTCTGATGAGGGAGGTCCATTTCATAAAACAGAGGGCACGATAAATGGCAATCAATTCTGCAGTAAACACCCCATGGCGGCAAGCAAGAGATGGTGTTCTGTGCCCGTAGAAGATATGATGGCATACCTCAAATGATGAGCTGATTTAGTCATCAGTATATATATATATATATATATATATATATATATATATATATATATATATATATATATATAACAGTGGCATCTTGAAACTCCTATATGAGTGTTTGGAACAAACAATGGAACACCTTTGAAGTGAGGGGGGGATTTTGGACCCTGGAAGAGATCCAACCAAATATGTGCCTGAGAAACTAACCACAGGGGGTTGTAGGGGGAGAATGTGGGGAAGAGGACAAGGAGGGGGGGATGGAAGTCATGGCAGATAGAAGTGAGGTGGAGTCAAACTGTTAAGCCCACATGAGGGCTAGCAGTGGACAGGCGAAGGCTGAAAGCAGCAGAAAAAATAGAGGTGAGCAGGGGAGGAGTGGATAGTGTAGGCATAGGAAACAAGGAGCTGCAACTTCAAACTGAAAGGGGAGAGATCCCAGCGTCACCTTGAAGACTTAACAGGGCTAGTGCAAAAGGCAGCAGTTGCTAAATGGATACCACGATGATGAACGAGCTCCAAGAGGAGCAGCATGGAGATGGCAGTTAATCCATAAACTTGGCAACCAAATTCAAGTCGATTCAGAACTAATGCCCAGTAAAGGCAGAGATGAAAAACGATCTGCAACTCAAGAGATTTGGGCAAGGGAGCGAAGAACATTGTGTAAACTCAAGCAGCCAACCTTCAGATGATGGATACGAGGCTACTAAGTAAGCTTGTTAAGAAGAAGAACCAAGAAACAGAACTAGGGACTAGATTCAGGCACTGGGTATCTAAGTAGAGTTCCAGATCATGATTGACAGTAGTATGGTGACAGAAATGCACCAACCTCGACTTAGGGGGAGATAACTGAAAACTGTGCTGGAGTGTCCATGTTGAATTGCAATGGATGGCACTGTGGAGCTGTCGTTCTGCAGACGGTATTGAGTGTGAGCTAGCTCTAAAACAGGAATCATACACATACAGAGCAGGGGTGAAAAAGGATCCAGCAGAGGTCACAAATCCATTAATGGTGATTAGAGAAAGGATACAATTCGGAGCCCTGTGCAGGAATGTCATTCTCGTGGATCTGGAGTGCTTAGAACAGTGCCAGCGTAGTCTCTGAACAACCAATGGGACAGGAACTGGTGAAAAAAGCGGGAGGCGGCCTTTAAGACTTCATTCATTAAGCATAAGGAGGACTAAATGGAGCCAAGCTGTGTTGTAGGCCTCACAAAGACCAAAGAGAATGTGACAAGACGGTAGTGTTGAAAAAATGCCTGCGAAACTGTGCTTTCCAAGCGAAGTAGATGATCGAATAGAGACTGTCCCTCCAAAAAGCCATACTGGTAAGGAGATACGAGCTCCTGAGATTTGAGGAGCCAATTGAGAGGATGAGCCACCATCTATTCTAGTAACTTGCAGGGGACATTGGTAAGGTTGATGGGCTGGTAACTATCAAGGGTCGACGAATCGTTGCCAGTTTTAACGACAGGAACCATAGTACTGTCCCTCAATTGAGAAGGGAAAATGCTTAGGAGCCAAATACGTTAAACACCTGGAGGAGATACTGGCGTTATGGAGGACTGAGTTTTTGAAACAATTGATTACAGATGGAATCGGGGCCAGGGGCTGAATTGTGGGACGAAGACGGTGCCGTTCAGTAAAAGATTCATTGCAGTATTCCATCTGAAAACTGATAAAACGTTAGAGGTAAGCACTGATTCCAGAGGAGGGAGGCAACTGGATAGAAGGCTGATGCCGACGCCAATGCGAAACGGATCGTGAGGTGTTCCACAAGAATTGATGGATCTGCACAAAGGCCACCTGGAGAGTCATGGCCTGGAATGGAAGACTGCTGCTGACAACATTGGGGGTTGCGGAGGGTAGCCCACACCCATGAAGGGACAGAAGAACCAAGAGAGGAGACAAAGCATTCCTAACACCTGTGAGCTCTGTGTGATTAAGTAACCAGCTTTAGTGTGAAGACATTTCAAGATGATAAGACCAGCAGAGGATGGGTGCTGCTTAAGATATTGCAAGGCGTGACGATCACAGATATAGGTGGCAATGGCTGATGGCAAATGGGCCCTGTTAAGCAGGGAATGGCAATGACAGCGGTGTGGATTATCTTACTGGACAGATCACCGACGACTGCTTCACTACAACCTGACAAAGAAGGTGGAAACATGACTTGGGAGATACACAGAGGTCAATAAGCACGATTGGAAGCCCAGCAGGGTAACCTGGTCAGTGGTAGGTGGGAAGGGGAGAGAGAATCAACAGGAAGTAGTCACTATTACAGGGCTCATCGTGTGGCGACCAATTTAAGGAAGGAAGAAGGGGAGGGGACGAGAGCGAAAGATCAATAGTGCAAAAAGTGCTATATGCAGCACTAAATGATTAGGGGAACCATTAAGAAGGTGCAGCTCGTGGTCTGCAAGAAATTAGTCAATGAGGAGCTCCCAAATAGATGAAGCTCTGTCCCACAAAGGGTGATGGGCACTAAAATCTAGGAGGAGGGAGGGAGGAGTAAGTTGCTGAGGGAGAGCAGTTATGGCAGCAGATTTAGGTGGACTATTAGGAGGGACTGATTGAGTGAGGGGGTTATGGGAGTAAACAGCGAAGTAACTAGTCCTATGATTCAAAAGCTACTTGTGTAAGATGGAGGAGCTGCTGAACGTGGGTGGATCCAGTCATAGAGGTCAAACTATAAACTGAGGAAGCTTAAAACACGCATGGCAGAATGGTAGACAAAATCTAAAAATTATGAAAGCAGAGGGATAAAAGAGCAGTCTTTACATGGAGGTGTCGTCATGGGTCCCAGACCTAATAACCTGGAAGAGAGAGACCACAACCACCCCACCCCAGGAGTAAAGAAAACCCTATAACTGAAAATAAAATTCATTTTCTCAGAGGAAACCGAGGACCAGTTCAACCATCTGTGAATTGTCTGCCAATATTAAAGACAAGGAATCAGGAAGGCTATACTTAGTATGAAGTGTCATAAAAAGGGGACATTCCGCCAAAATAAGGAATACCATCATTCTGACTCCACAGTCAGACTGTGGGGGTGGCTCATTACGCAAGAGAAAACAATGGGTGACCTTAGCATGACCAATGCGTAGATGACATAAGACAATGGATTCCTTTCGAAAGGAGTGAAAGGAATAGCGCTAAACTGCAGTAATCTCTTGGATTGTGTGGAGTTTGTTGCTGAGAAAAGTAGTGCATCAGATGTCATTCCACTCTGGGGCAAAGAGATATCTGATGTGTATCTGCATACCCGCACCTGGAATGATGCAAGGGAATAAGGGTAAGTATCTGCCTGTCTAGCCAAATGGTCAGCCAGTTTATTTTCCCAGGGATGCCCACATGACTTGGGACACAGAAAAAGGCAATGGAGCATGTGGCATGTCCAACAGCAGAGAAGTGGTCATGGATGGCAGAGACCATAGGGTGACTACAGTAGCATTATCAGTTTGTAGGCTTCAAGCTGCTCATTGAGTCTGTACATATTAAGGCACTGTGGAGGGAGGCCTGAGGGAAAAAACAATGCAGTGCCCTCTTAATGGCGAGCTGCGCCTCTGAGAACACTGATTCCAGCAGCAAATGGCGTTCCAAGCCAGCAGGAGACATAAAACCGTAATCTGCCTTATCAACCATTTTAGGACCATCAATGTAGAAGATGGTAGCACCCAGATGTACCCCATAATGATGAACAGGGTCAAGTAGTTTCAGAATGGGAGGAGCCACTGAGCCATAAACCTGATAATCATAAGCTAGTCTGGACAAAAGCCAGAGTGCAGTAAAGATGAAGAGTAGCAAGGTCTGCACCCCAAAATGTGTGGCTGAGGAGGGTGACAGCATTAAGCTTTCGCATGCAGATAGTTCTCAAGTGACGATTATGGGGCAGCCACATCAATTTTTTATCAAACATATTGCCCAAGGAATGGGATTGTGCTACATCAACGTACTGATTCCCCAAATAAAGTTCTGGATTGGGGTGTACAGTGGGTTGACAGCAAAAATGCATAACCTGCGTTTAGGAGGGCGAAAAGTGGCAGCAATGGGAGAGCGCCCACCCTGAGGTATAATGGATGAAACATTGGAGCTGGCGTTCCTCAAATGCTACCGAGTGGGAGATGCACCAGATGCAAAAAATCGTGAACATACAACACAGGGTAACCGGAGGCCCAACAGTGGGTACAGGCCTACTGATTTTTTTGTTTTGTTTTGCTTTAGGGCGCAAAAAGCAAGAAGTTAAAAAACGACTATATGTCAGTCCCAATTGACAGCTAAGAACAGGCAGGTGGAGAAAGGGCTAAAAAAGATACCATACAGAAACGGAGGTCCAAAACTAAAAATTAAATGGCCTTCGCCTTATTGCTTCGGCGGATAAGAAATAAAACGTGGTCGACAGCCAGTGTGTCATTTGCTAAAATAGCCGATAAATCAGATGGCAGACCCAAGCAGGAATGTAAACGGTTAAAAAATGGGCATTCCATCAACAGGTGGCGGGCAGTTAAAACTTGGGTGCAATGTGTACAAAATGGTGGGGTAACACCACATAGCAAATGACGATGGTAAAAAAGACAGTGCCCAATACGCCATGTAGTTAAAATGACCTCTTCCCGGCGGGAGGGTCGAGAGGAGGGCGTCAAAGCCACTGGGAGCGGCTTAATGAGCTGGAACTTATTCCAGTGAAGGGAGGACCATTGGCGATGCCAAACGGACACCACCTCCTGACAGAAGGCGACACAGAGATCAGAGGGAATGTAGGTACTCGTGGCCTGGGGTACGAGAACTGTAGCCTTGGCAGCAGTGTCAGCAGCCTCGTTTCCTGGCAGACCGACATGACCAGCAACCCACCGAAACATCATAATGGATCCACCAAGAGTGAGAAGTTGACAGTTTTCCTGGACCCACTGCACTGAAGGATGGGCGGTGTACAGTGCATACAGACTTTGAAGGGCGCTGAGTGAGTCTGAGCAGACACACAATTGAAAAGGCTGTGTCGCCGGATGTACTCTGTGGACGGATACAAGGTGAAGAGCTTGGCTGTAAATACTGAGCATTGTGCTGGAAGCCGATATCGAAATGTAAGTGCCAATGACGAAGACACACCCGACCCCATGGTCAGTCCGAGAGCCATTAGTGTATACAAAGGCACTGTTGCGAAGTTCCATGCGAAGGTCATGAAACTGAAGGCGATAGACCGAGGCTGGAGTAGTGTCCTTAGGAAACGAATGAAGGCCAAGGATAACATGGGTCACTTCGTGAAGCTAAGGTGGTGAAGGGTTTACACCCACTGGGGAAGCTGCAGGTAGTGTAAAGTTAAGCCGCCATATCAAGTACTCCAGGAGGTAACAGAGAAGAAAGACGTGCCCCATACTGCCGATCAAAGGAATCGTCAAAGGAGGCGGCACAGGATGGGTGGCCACATATGGCAGACAAGCGGCATGCATACCTGCTGAGGAGAAAGTCACAGTGGTAAGACTGTGGTAGTTCAGCAGCTTTAGCATACAGGCTCTCAACTGGGCTAGTTTAAGGGGCGCCCGTGGCCTAACGAATGGTGTTGAGATGGCGTAAGAGGGATGGGCGTGCAGATGCTTAAACAAAGCACCCATAGTCGGGTTTCGAACGGAAAACGGGGTGGTACTAGCAGAGGCAGGTGGTTCTATTGGCACCCCAGGAAGTACCATTGAGGACACGTAGGACATTGAGGAATTTTGTGCAGCGGACTGACAGGTAACACACATAGGAGGACTAAGAGTTTCCTATCGAACATGAGCACCAGGAATTCCGTAGTTTCAACGAATGAAAGGGCAAAAGGGCCAAGAGGTAAAGATTGTGGGAGAAACAATTTGCGTCGCCAGGAATTCATACAGACGGCTTTGTCACTGGAAAAGCGGAAGCCGTTACTGATGCTCCAGGAGTAAAGATGATAAAGGCATCGCTGACGACGCCGCTCAGTGAGACAGGTCCATGGAGAACTGCAATAGATGGCAAAATCGTTAACCACATGGGAGCCGGAGATGCCAAGTGGAAAACAGTCCATTATAGGGTTAACAGCAATAGCAAAGAGGAAAACGCTCAGGGTGGAACCGTGAGGCACACCGTTTCTCTGGATAAATGTTTCCGACAAGGTAGAACCCATGCGCACCTTCAAAACTCTGTCTTTTAAAAATGCCTGAACGAAACAGGGCAGGCGGCCACGGAAGCCCCATGTGTAAAGAGAATGTAGGATACCAGTTCTCCAGCAGGTGTTTTAGGCATTCTCCAAATCGAAAATCACGGCCACAGTCTGGGATTTCCGCAGAAAACCATTCATAACATGGGTTGACAAAGTAACGAGGTGGTCAACTGCTGAACTTCGCACTCTAAATCCACACTGCGCATTCATCAGCAAACTGCGAAACTCGAGCCACCACACCAGCTGGGCGTGAACCATACATTCCATCACATGGCAAATGCAACTAGTAAGACAGGTGGGACGGTAGCTAGAAGGAAGGTTTTTGTCATTACTAGTCTTAGGTATGGATATGATGGTGGCTTCACGCCAGCACCTGGAAAATGTGCTCTCGACCCAGATGTGGTTGTACATATTAAGCAGAAAGTGCTTGCCCACAAGAGAAGGTGCTCTAACATCTGAATGTGGATGGCGTCTGGTCCTGGGGCAGAGGATTGGGATGAACTGACAGCATGATCTAGCTCCCTCCTAGTAAAGGCGGCACTGTAGCATTCACGAATTGGAGGAGAGAAGGGTATTGCCTGAGCCTTTTCCGCTCCCTGTGGAGCGAGGTAGGATGATACCGGGAAGAGCTCGAAGCTTCTGCAGAATGGTGGCTCAACGTGTTGGAGACAGGAATGGAGTCCACAATAACACCGTCTGCTACTGGCAAACCAGAAATTGGGGAATGGATCTTGATCTCAGAGAGCCATCAGAGGTTGGACCACACGACAGAGGGAGGGGTGCAAATGTTTAAAGAACTAGTGAATGAAATCCAGCTAGCCCTTTTGCTATCCTGAAAAACGCGACGACACTTGGCAGACATCTGTTTGTAATGAATGCAGTTTGCCACTGTAGGATGACGGTTAAAAACGCGGAGAGCACGTCTCCATGCGCGAATTGCGTCACAGCATGCCTCAGTCCACCAAGGAACTGGGACAAGAAGTGGTAAAGAGGAAGTGCAAGGAATGGAATGTTCCACAGCAGTAAGGGTAATGGTTTTGAGATATTCCACCTGGGCATCACAACTTGTGAAATCTTGTTCTGTGAAGGTCACCAGGGAGGAGTAAAGCTACTATTTGGGCATGTGGATGGGGTAGGAGTCAGCAAACGGATAACACATGGGAAATGGCCGATTAGGTGTCAGAAAGAACAGACCACTCAAGACAATGGGCAAGCTGAGCAGCACAAAAGGATAGGTCCAAATGGGAATAGGTATGCAAGTAGTCAAAGGAAAATGGGTGCTCCAGAGTTAAGGGGGCACCTCTCTGGAAGGTCCTGGGAGAACCCCGAAGGGGATGATGCACATTAAAGTTATCGATTAGCAAAAATGGGGGAGGTAGCTGCCCAATAAGCTGAAGGGAGTACACCCTGGTGACATCAAATGAAGGAGGGACATAAATGATAGAGAGTCAGGTGGGGAAGGAAAAGGCGAACTGCAACAGCTTGAAGATGGGTAGTAGTCAGGGAGGGGGGCTGACTATGAATGTCATCCCATATGAGCAGCATGACGCTCCCCCGAGACAGAATGCCAACCTCAGGGGAAAGGTCAAAACGAATTGGTAAGTAAAGTGAAAGCTCAAAGTGATCGTAAGCGTGAAATTTCGTTTCCTGAAAGCACAGTACAAGGGGATGCTGTGATGCTAAAGGCAGCCATATGTTCTCTTTGTGGGACTGAAGGCTGTGAATGTTCCATTGGAGGACAGTCATAATGAGGAAGAGATATAGGGGTGCAGCCGGTGTGAAGTCACTACTGCAGGGCACAGAGGCAGGAGGATCCTGCTCCACGAGATCGACAAAAGCATTGGCTTGCTTGTGCAATCAGTCCGTGGAGCCCAACGCTGAAAATTGGTTGGACGTGTGCACTGGCGATACAGAGGCTGGCTGGGCTAAGGTACCACCACGGGGTGACACTGCTGAAGAGGATCTTCGAGTTGACGAAGGAGAAGACTGTTTACCTTTGGTGGACTTCAAGCCTTTTCAGTTAGAGGAAGACTCAGGTGTTGTTAGGCTGGAGGGATGGAGGAAGTCTACACAGGAGTGCTCCTTCTGTCCTTTCGGGCTCATCGGTTGTGTAGCTGGTGGCTTTGCCCCTTGAGGCCAGGGTTTGATGGTTTGTTGCACACATGGACGGGGGGATGACTATGCTACTTTGACACTGGCCGATTTCACAACTTCAGAGCTGAATTTGAGGTCGCATGTCTGTGTAGCCATATCCTTCATAGAGGGAGGGATAACAAGAAGATAACTATAGGTGCCACACAGGAGAACACAGGGTTTTCGACTAGCCAATAGCTTACAAGCTACTGGGTAAGGCACTTTTTCCTGTCTAGCCCGCTCATCAAGATACAAGGGACAATCCTGAGAGGAGGCAGCATGGGCACCGCTGCAGTTTATACAGAGGGGAGGAGGAGGCAGACAATTTTCCTCATGTGCATCCCTACCACAGGTTATACGTTTGGCTGGGTGTCGACAAGACATTCTAGTGTGGTTGAATTGATGACAATGGTAGCAGTGCATCAGGTTCGGAATGTACGGCCAGGCTGTGATAATTTCATAGCCTGTTTTGATCTTGGACGGCAGCACCGCTCTATCAAAGGTGAGGAAAAAGAGTGTGATTGGGCAATAAGGAGGAATCTATCCTTTTCATTACATGGTGGATGGCAATGACACCCTGTTAACAGAAGTACGACTGGATTTCAGCCTAGGTTAGACCATCGAGCAACGTGGTGAAAATTACACCACAGGAAGAATTCAAAATTATATGGGCCTCGACACAAACAGGGTAGCTGTGGAGAAGTGAGGTATTTGAGAATCAGAAGCAGTCTCTAAAAGCAAAATGAGATTCAGTAAACGAGAGCAGTGTTTCAGAAGGCCAACAACTGCATTAAAATCTTTCTGAATAATAAACAGATTGACCATGGTGAAGGACTCATCGTTTTCAGTATGTGAGACCATGAGGAACAGTGGTTCAGCGGGAAGGGTTTTTGAATCACTAGCCTCATTACGTTTCGTAGATGTGGATTGGGAAGATGAGTGATTCATTGCAAGAAAATCCCCCGTGATTGCCAGCGTCTATGGTGATGTGCTCCTTCCAACTGGGAGCTCTCTTCACAAGGGGGCACACCCACCTCCTGAACACCTGACAGAGGGACCAATTGGAAATTTGGGGAGGTTGCAGCTCTGGCAACCACCCTTCCCTGGGCCTGGCCTGTACCAGGGGATACATGCAAACCCTACCTGGTGACCCGGGACTGGGAATTACTCGTTACCCAGTCACCTGTCACGCATCAGATGCATGGGCTGGCCTTCAGGAACGCACAGGGAGGAAGAAGAAAAAGAGGAACCTCAAACGCCGAAATGGAGGAACGAGAGGAGAAGGGAAACAAAGAAAGGAAAAGAGCGAAAAACCGTGGTGAGACTGTTCTTATATTAGGGACAGACAATGCAGAACATTCCCAAAAAGCATCCCAGACATGTTCCCCAAGGGAAGGGAAAAAGAATAGCAAGAAGTTAGACATGCTGCAAACGCTGGAGCCCCATGGTAGCCAACCACAAACCTACCAAAGAGTGGTAAGCCCCCTGGGGGGCCTACTGATGGTGATTAAGATTGTCACAGAAACCTGTGGGACTGTTCCCCTGGAGGGTTGTTGAGTGAAGTGCCAACTGGAACCCAGAAGAGCTAGTGGGATAAAAACTTCTGGATAAAGATCGGAAGGGGCCGCAAAAGCCCCAGTCATGAAGAATAACTAAAATATGATGACGCCAAGCCATGTCCTATGCCTTAAGTAGGTCAAAGAAGACCACAATAAGGTGTCATCAGTTAGTAAAAACCGATCGGATTGCCGTTTCCAACCTGAGTGAAGGATCAGTTTTAGATCGTCCTCCCCAGAAGCCACATCGACATGGTAACAAAAGACCCTGAAGTTCGAGTACCGAACATAATTGGAAGATAACAATCCTCTTGAGCAGTTTAGAAAGTACGCTGGGTAGGCTATTTGGACTGTAACTGTAGATATATGTTAGGTTCTTCCCAGGCTTAAGGACAGGGATAACTACGCAGTCTCGCCATTGCAAGGGAAGACCCTTAGTAGATGATGTCTCTGAGTAACGTTCAAGAGTTGGATCATCTGGTTGTGGATGGAATCCAGGACTGGGACTGTCATGTGAAGAGGTAAGAGCCTGCAAGAATTCCCATTTAGTGAAGGGTTCCTTATATGATTTAACTTTGTGCAGGTTCAAACAGAGGGTGGGGGGTTCTTCAACTCATCGTTTATATTGGAGAAAGGTAGCAGGATAGGAAGAAGATGCCGACACTGTCAAAGTGTCACGAGGTGTTGTTCAAGAGCAGAGCACTTTGGAGGATAAGACCCTGGACAGTTGATAGTAGCTGGCGGACCAGATGGCTGCAGATCTTGGACCAAACCTACAACAAAAATGCACACGTTCGTAAGGGGGAAGCATAGCGCTCCCAGCATTTAGATATCAAGCATCAGCATGGAGATGCTTAAAAGCGATAAGAGTAGCCTGTGAAGGGTGTCATTTAAATTGCTGCTGCGCCCATCGGCGGTCCTGGGTAGTGACTGCTACGTCCTTGGTCCACCACAGTACCAGTCGACTATGAGGAGGAGTTGTGGATAGGGGGATTGCAGTGCCAGCAGTATGAAGAAAGTGGCAGAGATATCTTGTACGACCGCATCAATGGAATCCCAGAGGCGTCTAAGTGTACAGCAGACATTTATAAAGGCTAATTGGCCTACAGAATGCTCACTGTGGGAGCCTGTTTGCCTGGCAGCAGTAGGGGAATGACAGAATCTCCATTAAGTGGTCACTGTAACTAAGATCGTCTTGGGGTGACGAATGCAGGGAAGCTACGAAAGAAATGGAGGAGACAGTAAGATCAATAGCAGAAAAAGTGCTATGAGCAGCACTGAAGGGGGTAGTAGAACCATCGTTGAGGAGACAAATCAAGTGTCTGTAATAAGTAGGTCAATTAGAAGATCCCTACCTTTCAAAGTGGCACTCCCCCAGAGGGGGTGGTGCACATTGAAATCCCCAAGGGGCAGGAATTGCTGTATTAAGCTAGGCACGTCAACCTAAGTATGTGGCCTACCTGGAGGGAGGTTGACATTGCAAATGGTGATAGAAGGGGTTGTTTGCATTCCTATCGCCATTGCTTCCAGATTGCTATGAAGGGGAATCCAGTCACTAATGGCACCGGTGTGAACTGAAGAGCAGACCCTCTAAATGCTTTCCTGGGGCGGGCATGGCTCTGACAGAATGCCCAATAACGATAAAATGCTGGAGAGTGGTCGTTACAGACACATGTTTCCTGAAGAGCAAGAAAGAATGCAGAGGAAAAGGAAACAAGTTGTTGTATTTCTGGTATGCGATGGAAATATCCACTGCAATTCCACTGAATCATCATGTGACAAGAGTCCATGTTAGACAAAGTAGCTAGAGGAAGGTCATGTCACCAGGCCAGTGGTTGTCACCGAGGATGGAGTGACATCTATAAAGAAGATGTCAGACTCTGGTTGTGAATGGGAAGGTGGCACCTCTGGTGGCACCAGAAGGGGCGTTGTCCTGAGAATTACGTTTCTTCTTTTTCTCCTTTAGAAGTTTAGGGGCCTTGGGGCACACAGACCATGCATGCCATGGCCAAGATAGATGATCCAGGGACTTGTAATCTAAGATGATCTTTTCTTACTTGTAAACTGTGCAATCTGGCGAGTGTAGAGATTGGTGGTCATGGCAGTTTACACACCAAGGTGGTGGAAGACAGGGGCTTTCCTCATGAGTGGATGGCCACAATCATCACACAGAGCATCTGCCATACAGCAGGAAGACAATTCCAAAACTCAAGCTTGGAAAGCACCACATCACATCAGAAATACACTACCTTGACATTCTCGGAGAGGATACCCTCGTTAAAAGCTAGAATAGAAGTGCTGGTATTGGTTCAGTTGTCTTTATGACCGTGCTGCATGTGTTGAACAAGATGAACACCGTGTCACTTCAGATTAGCCTGGAGTTCATCAGTTTCCAGGATAAGGTCCCTATGAGGAATCACTCCCTGTACTGTATGCAGAGACTCGTGAGGGTAACAGACATTGGGACATTGCCAAGGCTACCGCAAGCACAAAGGGCTGCATACTAGTTGGCAGAAGAAATTTTGATCAGCAGGGAGCTCTACCACATCTTACTGAGAGACTCCACTTCACCAAACTTGTCCTTGATATTCTCTACAAAAAAACAACAGCTTTGTTGTAGTGAATGTGTCCCCATCTGTCTAATACTGACCAGGTAGCATTGAAAGTGTTTCATCCTAAGATTATAAGCCTTGCCCTCCTCCAGGGTGCAGCAAGGGAAGGAAATTGAAGATTGCAGGTTCACACGAAGCAGATTCCAGTGATTCACTACCACTCCAAGTGATGGCCGTTTGAGAATGGCCAGATTTTGGCGGTTTGATACACTTTGTGCTCCAAGCATCCACCCTGATACCACCCACTTCCCATGAGGGGCTCTCCCCATGAGTGCCAGAAAGCCAGAGCAAGGGCCATCTGGATCACTGGCCATTGCCAGGAGTTACAATGCTCCAGAATGACAAGCAATCAATCCTAGGCATACAAGTGGAGGCAACGACTCAGGGATCTGAAGTGTGATCCCTGGTGGTGAGGGGGCTCAGCCAGATGGGTATAGAACAGCCCACCACATGGACTGGCTACACATGCTGGTGACCTAGCAGGGCAGAGGGAGGCTAAAGCAGGGAAAGAAGAGGGGGAAGGACGGCAGAGGGATGAATCCACACTGTAGATGCTAGGGAGGGATTTCTTCCCCAAATAGCTCACACTAAAGTGATAATTTAGAAGTACAGGTGAAACCCCAAAAATAATGAAGGAGAACAGACAAGAGGAACAAATCATAAGCAATACAGGGAAGCATGTGGATAGCCAGGTCGAATAAATAAAAGCTCGAAGAGAGGGGAAGGAGGGCAGCAAGAAAGGACAAAATGTGGGAAGGGAGGGGTAGTGGAAAGGAAATTCAGCCCAGGAAGAAATAATGGTCTTTGATAGTTCATGGCCCCATTTGCACCATGCATGAACTTACAAAAGAACCGTGAAGCCCCTGGTGGGTGTCAGGAGAGAGGTAGAGATGGCAAATCATGTGGTCCAGGGGGACACAAACAGCTGCTGCTTCCAATGGGGTACAAAGTGGGATACATGCACTAGAATATCCACACAGACTAACGTGCAGATGCCATCGGAAGCCCTCAAAGGGCTGACCCTGTTCTGAGAGAAAGCATGGAACCCATGAAGTGTTGGTGAGTGAGCATCACTAAAATATTCCTGGAGAATGATAAAAGCTGCTGAGTAAAAGGTAACAAGGGATTGCAACTCTGAGACATTACACTAGCATCCCTTACAGACCCACTGAATAGTCATGTAGCAGGTATCCAAATGGGTGGTGTAAGGGCTGGGGTCAGTCACACTGCTAGGTCATCATATGTCATTAACAATGATGGGGTCACATCCATAAGTAAGATCTCAGTCTCAGGTGACAAGGGGGGAGATGGCACCTCTGGTGAGCACTGTTGGGGGAGGGGCACCCTTTTCCTGAGAGTTTTGTTTCTCCTCCTCCCCCTTTCACAGGTTGAGGAGGGCAGGGCAGAGAGGGAGAGCAGGTTTCTGCAAGATCTGGAACTGAAAGAGAGTGTGTGACCTTGGAGCACACAGACTGTGTGTCCTGGAGCTGTGACATGTTAGCAGGCCTCCAGCCTGAGAGATGCCTGGAAGAGGGGTCTCAGGAAGGAGACCCATCACTAGTGGGTACTGAAGAAGAGGGGCACTACTTCTGCCAGGCATGGGGAGCAGCACATGTAGGGAAGGGTATGGGAACTGCAGGGGAGGGGGATGGGACTCAGGTAGGGAAATGGGAGGAAGGGGAAAGGATGTAACGGAGGCAGAACTGGAAGTCATTGACACAGGATGAAGTTGCTCAAATTTCTGATGAACCTCAGTGTCAGATAAAAAATCCAGGAACTTATACTCTTGGATCTTTTTTTCTTTCTTATCAGCCAGTCAATCTGGTTAGCATGGTGAGTGATCGTCATGAAAATTTACACACATGGATTGCAGGACACAGGGGCTCCCCTCATGGAGTTGCTGTTCACAGTCACCACATAGAGGATCTACCATACATTGGGAAGACGTTCCTGAAATGCACGCACCAAAAGCACCTCATGAGTGGTGTGATGTACATCTTCAGAAAACCCCAATAATGCATAACCTTGATCACCTCTGGAGAGTATCTCCCTTGAAAGACAATAAAAGAGCCTTTATGACCTTTCTGCATACAGACAAAATGAATGTCTCATTGTTCCAGACTGGTCTAGAGTTCATCAGTTTGGAAGATGAGGTCCATATGACAAATCACTCCCTGCACTGTATTCAAAGACTGGATAGGTGTAATGGACATCAGGACATCGCCAGGATGATCACAAGTACCAAGAGCTGTAGACTGGGCAGCAGTAGTAGTTTTTATCAACAGGGAACTCGACTGCATCTTACTTAAGGACTCCACTTTGACAAACTTGTCTGATATTTTCCACAAAAATAACAGTGTTGTGGTGGTGAATGGGTCCCTGTCCATCCTAGTACAGATCAGGTAGTGGGGAAAGTGTTTCAGCCCAAGTTGGGGAGGCTTGTCCTTCTCCCAGGGCGTAGCCAGGGAAAAGGTGGCCTTAGGGTCATAAGGAGTAGCATTCAATGATTCGTTACCATGCAAAGAGACAGACGTAAGAGAATGGACAAGTCTTTTGAGCTTGATATGCTTCATGTGCAAACCATCCACTGTGATACTACGCACTTTGATCAGGGGCTCGCTCTCCACAGGCACCACCCAACCACAGAAAGGCCTGCCTGGAAAGGTGGTCATTGCCATGTTCCCAAATGATAAGTAACCACTCTTAGCAATACATGGGGAGGCAACAGCTCAGGTATCAGAAGCGTGGTCCCTGTGTTGTCAGGGGCTCATCCAGGTGGGTATGTAACAGCCCCACTACATGCTAGTGACCTAGTGGGGTAGAGGGTGTCATGTCAGATAAGGAAGAGGTGAAGGAAGGGGACAAGGAGTCCACACCATAGATGCTAGTGATGGAGTTCTCACCCAAATGGTTCACACTAAAGACAGAAAATTTAGAAGCGGAAGTCAGACCCCAGAGGAGCAGCAAAAACATCAGAAAGGGTGGATGACAGAAAAGGCAAGGGCAACA
Organism: Schistocerca nitens; assembly: GCF_023898315.1. NCBI lineage: Eukaryota > Metazoa > Arthropoda > Insecta > Orthoptera > Acrididae > Schistocerca > Schistocerca nitens. The sequence continues at coordinate 156,402,709 of NC_064622.1, forward strand.
AAACCGCAAGGAATGCAGGAAACCGGGTGGATAGCCAGGTCGACACAAGAACACCTCGAGAGGGGAAGGAGGGGACAGAGGGAGAGGAGTGACAATAGAGAGGGAGAGACATGGGGAAGGATATGCAGCCCTGGAAGGAAGAATGGGCTGCGATAGCTCTGACCCCATGTGCGCCACACAAAGCCACAAAAGAACTGTAAGCCCCAGGGGGTTTTCCAACCCTTTTACATATACTTATATGTCAACAAAATATAGTTAAAAATACATTTTATTTCATTTTCATTCCTGACCACTCGCTGACATGAGTTCCCCTTCCTCCCTCACTGACTCGCATATCCACCTATCCCCACTTCCATTCGACTATCCTTAGAGTTTTACGAAGTTTCCCTCTGTTGGTAATTAATTGCTGAGTGCACATTCGTAGGTTTTCGTTCGTTTGAAACGTCGAATTCACCAATTCACATCGAGCTGAATGCTATGTCTGTCCTGAAAGTCTGAGTGAATGTGAAACGTATTTAGTAAAAGAGTTGTACATATGGACTATGTGAGTTGAGTGCAAAGTGTCAACGTAGGATTTTAAGGAGAAATACAAAACACTCCCTTTGACAAAACGTGATCGAGTGTTTTTGTGTGGAAAACTAACCATGAATGAATCAATTCTGAATGTTGTCAATGTACAAGGGGACCAATGGACACAAGAAATACTCTACGTGAGGGATCTGACTATAGTATCTGATGCAGCATGCCTTTATCACGGTACAAAATAATTGTACAATAAAGGCCCTCCTGGGATGAAAAGAGGGCACCGCGGATCACGTAACATCGATGAAGCCATGGAATTCATTTTCTCCTATTTGGAAGATAATTCTGAAAAGTATCAATTTTCACTTTAAGACTTTGTTAACCAGACTGAAGTAGAGTTTCGTCTGGATATTATGTGTTGTTTGCTGATTCGCATTGCTAAGTATCAGATCAATGTTTCAGAAAGACTTGTTATGAATTTCTCAGTGATAACTGGCACACCAAAAGGAAAAGCAACTCGAAAGAAACTTCCTGGCAGATTAAAACTGTGTGCCCGACGAGACTCGAACTCGGGACCTTTGCCTTTCGCGGGCAAGAACAACTCGAAAGGAGGTTGTTTTCGAATTCTCAAGGCAGCAGCTGACATCATTGTAGAACACATTCGTTCTCAATGTAATCATAATAGTGTATATACACCTTCAGTTGACTTTATTCAGAATATGGGATGTGGGATACTTTCTTTCATAAAATGTGTGGTTCTGAAACACAAGAAAGGCGAGCTGGATGGATGGAGGAGAAAGTGTGCGGCATTTCACAGTCAGTGATACCCGCAGCAGGACCACGATCATTTTTGTCATCACGTCTCACTGGAGTAGGGAGTTATTTATACGAAATAACTATCTCGACTTCTTGTAAATATATCATCTCTAGTACTTTCTAAATTGGAGCTACCTCCTGTGCTTCTCTCAGATCCATGCCTCAAGAAGAATGCATTCTGTCAATTCTCATTTGATAATGCTGACTTCAACATTAACACGTTGAATGGAAAAGGTACATTTATGGATTGAGAGAGATTATGTCTGTTACTCCAAGCACCTTTGTGGTCCTAGACTAAAATATTCAACATGTTACAAAATGTCTGAACATTTATTGGCACAAATTAGTTCTGTTGAGATGCGATTGTTCGAAAAAAGAAATAAATGTGGACTGGAAAGTATTTTGTTGAAATGTAACTATATGTGAAAGTGTTGCAAATTTGTTTTTCTTTTTTAAAAATACTTATTCTCCAGAAATTACATTAATCTCCTGAACTAATGTATATATTGCACTCATAATCGCTTAATGATGATATTAAATTTAGGAATAGCTACTATTTTGGACCACGGACGGTATTTTCACTTTCAAGTCCACTTCGAATAAAATCATTAAAGCAATATTTCTTGATGTATATACAGAGCAAATAATAGTATTTTGTACGACTCTTTAAGGAAATTAAATCCTCTCCAACACTGGTTATTATGCATTGTGCATAAAACTGCATTAAAAATTTAGGCGTAACTATTCACATATCTAACTTTTTGCGGTTTCTCAACATTTTCCAACAGGTTATCTATTAAACTTGCAGGAATTTAACACTCTTTAAAACTGATAATGAAATATTTTTGTCTAAAATGCACTGGAGGCAAGTTACTGAGGAAAACCTGAAAAACGTGTTGTTTCTTAGAGGTTTTTCAAGATGGCGGATAATGCTCAAAGAGGGTAAGGTATAAAACTTGGGTTTTTTATACAACTTATCTGAAAATCAAAAGAACCAACACCACGTTTTGTAATTCAAAATGCTACTCTATTGCGCTTCCCCTCTGACCTTGAGCATTGTTTATTATTACTGCAAACGAATTCTTTATTGGGAACTGAAGTTCCTTACATAGTTGTGTATACAATTTTCGTTAGAAATTATATCCAAGGATGGAGAATATATATGGGAGCTACAATTTGTTTAATCCTTAAATGTGGCGCTTTCATACGTCGTCAAAACTCACTGCAAGAAAGGTAACGAAAACGCAGTTTTTCAGTACAGCATTGCATTTTCATTCACACAGTTTTAAGAGAAATCTTGTACGTTGTTCTACAAAAAAATTATATAACTGTCAATGTTTATTGGATTATAGGGTGAAAATCTAAAGTAGATCAAAAGTTTTGTTGGTAACTTTTCTATATTGTATATTATGTACATGTTTGTATAATGAATATCCGTCCAAATGTTTATCACAGCATCGTATAAAAGTCTGAAACGTTTATTAAATTATTATGTAAAAATTTTAGGTGGAACGGTGAAGAACCTTTTGAGATTTTTAGGAACAAAATGGAACAATAATCTCTCTTTACGTAGTACTACAGATTACTTTCCGCAAAATGCAGGGTGAGTACAAAAGAACTTAACTGTTCCAAAATTCCCACAAAGGAAACGCCTCGACTTATTCGCTTTAAACTTTAACCTGTTAACCTCTGAAACCTTTTTTCACGTATCGGCGCAATTCTTCTGTTACAGACTGTCACCGACAGAGACCACTTAGTGTAGAAAATGGAAACTGCACTCCTACAGAACAGCTAGTGTCTCCTTCCGTTAGTAAAAAGAGGTCGTTAACTGCTGTTCGACTACCATTTCACTCACACTTTCACCAGGAACCACACAGCAAAATCTTGATCTATGCCTAGCACAGTTTGAAGAGAAGGGGTGCTTTTGTAAACGTGAAAGGCTTCGTCGGCCTCCTGTGTCGGAACAAAATGTTGACAGCGTTCCAGCAAAGCAAAACAGAAGTTCGAGCTTGTCGAGCATGTCGTGAGCTTTGGCTCCCACAAACAACTGTTTCCGAACTCCTGCGTAAATTCTTGCACATTAAACAGGATGGACTGTAGTCGGTCCAGGCACCCACTCCAAGAGATTACGTTGCACGATCTTTGTCCACCAACACTCAAGGATGGACAGTAACAACGACACATCAAGGTTAATTTTTAGTGACGAAGTAACATTTCATACTAATTGTAAAGTTAATCGGCAGAGTGTTCGTTTAAGGAACAGAAAAATCCCAATTTCTCCGTTGAACATTCAGGAGAATCAAAAGTTGGTGTGTTCCGAGGTATGTCGAGGGAGAAGATTTATGGACATCCTTTTTCGTGGAGAAAACGATCATAAGTATTTGTTACCATGATAGGCTTTCTTTGTGGCTTCTGTCGCTACTGAAAGAAGTGTCCAACAATTTCAACTTGCATGAAGATGGTGCACCTCCTCACTTCCACGCACATAGGATTATGTGAAAGAAAGTCAGTTTCTCTTCTCTGCCACAGTCGTCGCGACAGCTATGGCGGCTAGTCGCAGAGTCCACCTCCTTCACCACCACCACCACCACCACCACCACCACCACCACCACCACCACCACCACCATGTTGCACAACGTTTGGGAACAGTCTGAATATCATCTCGATGTTTGTCTCTGACTCGAGGAGCACATATCGATTCACTGTAACCCAAAACAATTCCAGAGATAATTTATTACCACGATAAGGTTAGAAGCTAATGAGTTGCACAGTTTCGTTCATATGAATACTCGAAAATGTAAAGTTATTTTGTGCTCACGCTGAAACCTTTTGATCAAATTGAAAGACTTGATAGTCGGTCCACAAACAGTTATATTGAGAAAGGAACCCAACAGTCGGAAGTGAATATTCTTTATGAAGACACTGCATACATCTTGTAACAGCAACGTAGCTCATAGTAATTATTCAAAGTGACGACCGCCAGCCTCAATGCATTCATGGCAATGGCACAAAGTTCTGTCGCACTCTCTCCAAGATCTGTGGAGTATTTTGCATCAGGAGACAGGCAGCTTGGACCCTAGCAAATGGGTCTTCATCCTTCACTGCGGGGATGTAACCCCAGAGGAAAAAGGCCAGAGGTGAGAGATCCGGTGATCGCATTGGCCATAAGACAGAACCTCTCTTTCCAATCCAACGATATGGGTTCTTGTTGTTTAGGCGCTCAATGACATTAACATCGAAATGGGCTGGGGCACAGTCTTGCTAAAACCGCATCCTTTCGCGGACAATGGGTACAGTCTCCAAGGACTATGACAGCACATCTCGTAGGAACAGCAGATAACGTGGAACAGTCAAACGCGGAGACAGCAAATAAGGTCCTATTGGTGATCTTCAACAATGACCGTCCATACGGTGACAGAACCATTGATGGTGGTCACCGATGTGGGTGGCTTGGGGATTGTCCTCACTCCAGACTTCAGTGTTCCTGCTGTTCAAAACACAATCACGGGTGAATGAGGTCTCAACCGTGAACAATCCAAAATGTAAGAAGTTCGGCACTGTGGGTGATAATCTATCGAGAGAACTGAACGCAGTGCTCAAAATCAGTTGGTCCCAGTGCTTTCACAGTTCTTTATAATAGGGGTGTAATACATGCTCTAACAATAACCTCCACACTGAATCCTTCGAAGTGTGCGTTTCACGGGTAAGTTGACGAGGCTTATTGCTGGGTTGTCGACCAAATGATCCAACACGATATCCTCTAAGTCTGGTGTTCGGACATGTCTTTGCCAGCAACCTTGACTGGCTTTCTGTGGCGTGAACGACCCCGTCTCTCGTAAGCTGGTATCCAAGGAGACCAACGTCTTCGAATTAGGATGACGTTTGTTGGGAAAGTGTTCTCTGTATGTTCGTATCGCTTTACGGGCACTACATCCCGCCGCACCGAACGTTAAGCACAGGTCTGCCAACTTTCACGACGAGTAATGTTCCATCTTTGACTACGCGCCATGCACAGTACACAGTAACACACCTCAACACGGACAGATCACAAGCTGTCTGATGCAATGGGCAAATGACACCAGGGACAGTGGTATGCACGCAGTTCAGGTTAAAACGTCGGTGCGGTGCATGCTATCGTCCCGCGACACATCTGCTATGCGCTAAGATGTGTACAGTATCTCTGTCTGGTGGTCAGAAGTGTACACTGTTTATCACCCACAGCCTGTTCCAGTGTACAACAGACACACGGCATCTTTGCGGAGGTGCAGCTGAACTGGATGTGCCGTTGCAGTACGCGGTCGTCGCTTTGCACATTTACAATGAGCACGTTATGTGGTGTACGCTGTATATGCCCACAACAGTAAATATACAGTTCTGATCATTGGTTCCCTGTCCTAATAAAATCAATTGTGAACCCATTATCATCTGTTTCAATGTGACCAAAATGTTTGAGACACAGCGTATAAAGAACCTGGTGGACAGCGTCTGAGGCACAATGTGGCTTCTCGTGGTTGACTGTGTTGCATACAAAGCAGTCGCAAAGCTTTAAAATTTTATCGAAATATGCAGAAAGACCAGTTATTGTACAGGGCTTATCAACAAGAATTATCCGATTTAAAAAATCTTAACTATTATGTTATTTGGGACATGTGCGTGAACAACTTACTGCCGGAAAGTGCAAACACTTGTTTCACATGGTTCTCGGTAGGTAGCAGCAGTATGGGCCCACTTCTGTTGTCCCGACACCATTTTTACTAAAACTGAAAACATTTTGTGTTCTATATTTCGAGTTCTACACTACTGGCCATTAAAATTGGTACATCAAGAAGAAATGCAGATGATAAACGGGTATTCATTGGACAGGTATATTATACTAGAACTGACATGTGATTACATTTTCACGCAATTTTGCTGCATAGATCCTGAGAAATCAGTACCCACAACAACCTCTGGCCATCATAACGGCCTTGATACGCCTGAGCATTGAGTCAAACACAGTTTGGATGGCGTGTACTCATACAGCTGCCCATGCAGCTTCAACACGATACCACAGTTCATCAAGAGTAGTGACTGGCGTATTGTGACGAGCCAGTTGCTCGGCCACCATTGACCAGACGGTTCCAGTTGGTAATAGATCTGGAGACTGTGCTGGCCAGGGCAACAGTCCAACATTTTCTGTATCAGGAAAGGCCCATACAGGACCTGCAACATGCGGTCGTGCAATATCCTGCTGAAATGTAGGGTTTCGCAGGGATGGAATGAAGGGTAGAGCCACGGGTCGTAACACATCTGAAATGTAGCGTCCACTGTTGAAAGTGTCGTCAATGCGAACAAGAGGTGACCGAGACGTGTAACCAATGTCGCCCCATACCATCACGCCGGGTGATACGCCAGTATGGCGATGACGAATACACGCTTCCAATGTGCGTTCACCGCGATGTCGCCAAACACGAATACGACTATCATGATGCTGTAAACAAAACCTGGATACATCCGAAAAAATGACGTTTTGCCATTCGTGCACCCAGGTTCGTCGTCGAGTACACCATCGCAGGCGCTCCTGTCTGTGATGCAGCGTCAAGGGTAACCGCAGCCATGTTCTCCGAGCAGTCCATGCTGCTGCAAACGCCGTCGAACTGTTCGTGCAGATGGTTGTCGTCTTGCAAACGTCCCCATCTTGTTGACTCAGGGATGGAGACCTGGATGAACGATCCGTTACAGTCATGTGCATAAGATGCCTGTCATCTCGACTGCTAGTGAAACGAGGCCGTTGGGATCCAGCACGACGTTCCGTATTACCCTCCTTAACCCACCGATTCCATATTCTGCTAACAGTCATTGGATCTCGACCAACGCGAGCAGCAATGTCGCGATACGATAAACCGCAATCGCGATAGGCTACAATCCAACCTTTATGAAAGTCGGAAACGTGATGGTACGCGTTTCTCCTTACACGAGGCATCACATCAACGTTTCACCAGGCAACGCCGGTCACCTGCTATTTGTGTATGAGAAATCGGTTGGAAACTCATGTCAGTAGGTTGTTGGTGTCGCCACCGGCGCCAGCCTTGTATGAATGCTCTGAAAAGCTAATCATTTGCATATCACAGCATCTTCTTCCTGACGGTTAAATTTCGCGTCTGTAGCACGTCATCTTCATGGTGTAGCAATTTTAAGGGCCAGTAGTGTATGTTGCGCGCAGTGCGGGTCAGTAATAACTGTTTAGCGCGACTTTCGTAATAGGTTGGTGTGAATCCTCCTACAGCACAGAGCATTAGGCGATGGCATGAACAGTTCCGAGAAAGAGTTTGGTTGTGTAAAGGCAAATCTCCGGGCCGTCCCAGAGTGCTTGACAAGAGACGTCGAACGCATCCGCCAGTTTCACAAGGAGTTCGCAAATACCCGTTCGCTGCGCAGGTCGACAGCTGAACGTGCCCACGATGTCTGTCGACGTTTACACATGAAATCATACGAAATTCAGCTGCCGCAAGTTATTCATGAAGGTGACAAACAATAACTTGTAGATTTCTGTAATTTCGTTCTTGACAAGCTGGAGGATGATAGTTTTCTTCCACGCTTAGTGTTTAGAGATGAGGCAACATTCCATTTAATTGTAATCATACTGTAAGAATATTGGGTACGAAACAACCAGTAGAAATTGTACAACATGAGAAGGGACTAAAATTTAAATTGCTTTTTGCAGCTTCACGGGAAAAGGTGAATGATCCAATTTTCTTTGCCGAGAACACTGTTACAGGAAGCACGTATCTCGATATGCTTGAGAGCTTTCTTTTCCCACAGTTGGAGACTAATTCTAATGACTTCATTTACCAACAGGATGGAGCACATTACTGGCCTCTAAGGTCACTGGATTGCTCCTTGTGGGGGGGTTTATGAAAAACTGTTTATGTGCCTCCCTTACCAACAACAATGAATGAACTGAGACATGGCGTAAGAGCAGCTGTGGAAGCTGTAACTCACGACATGCTCGCTTTTGCGTGGGAACAATATGAATACCGCATTCACCTATGGCGTGCAATCAAGGGGGTATATTGAACACGTATGGGAAGGTATGAAAACGAAGTTTCCTGTTCATCAAAAAACAAAATTCGTTGTTTACATTCAGTATTTTTTGAAATGAAGTATCAAATAGGATGATTCTTTTTGATATACCCTGTGTTGTTATACGATAGAAAAACAGTCAGTGGAAGCAACCACATCCATAAGATATCTAGAGAAATACACACGGAGCGATTAAAAGGGGAAAGACTTCATAAGGTAGACGCCAGACAAACTCGTTGGATGAATCTCCAGAAGGAGCAGTCGCGCCATAATGTAGGTAGCTCACAAAACTACCGTTTGACCAATACCTGAATACTGCTGGTCCGTTTGACACCTGTAGGAGACGGGACTGATAGAGGAGAGAGAAAATTCAGGGAAGAGCAGTGCGTTTCGTTGCAGGTTTCCGTCGCCGGGTAACTACTGTAAGTAACATCCATTTGAGTCTGCATTGGTCTCTTGCAGTACTTTCTTACAATAATCAGCTAATGATTCCTTGATGTGTCAAAATGTGTCCAGTCAACATGGCCATTCTTTTAGTCATCTTGTGCCACACTTTTTTCTCCTCAGTTCGATTGAGAAACTCCTCATGGGTTATGTGATCTATCCACCTAATCTTCAGCTTTCTTTCATAGCACGACATATCGAAGTTTATTTTCTTCTCCTGTTTGAAATGTTTATCTCCACGCTTCACATTCGTAGATCGCTGCACTCGAGACAAATACCTTAAAAGACTTCCTAATGCTTAAACATATATTCGATGTTAAATTTACCTTCTTCGGAAACGCTTTTCTTGCCATTCTTTCTTTCTTTCACTGGTGCCATGTACCACGCTGACGCAGGGTCGGCATTGTTAGGAACCGATTTGGCAAGGTTAGTGGAAAGGGGTGGCCGGATGCCCTTCCTGCCACCACCCCATACACCCCCACCCCCACCCGGGACGGAATGAGTGTACCCCTACTGTGTGCGTCGAGTGTAATTAATGGAATAATGCGAACGTGTTCAGATGTCTGCGAGTCGTGTAACTTAGGCGGAACGTGGGGACCAGCCCAGTATTCCCCGAGTGGGATGTGGAAAACCGCCTAAAAACCACATCCAGGCTGGCCGGCACACCGACCGACGACGGTAATCCGCCGGGTGGATTCAATCTGGGGCCGGTGTGCCTACCCGGGTCCAGGAAGCAGCGCATTAGCGCTCTCGGCTAACCTGGCGGGTCTAAACGCTTTTCTTGCCATTGTCATTTACATTTTATATTCTTTCGACTTCAGCCATCATCAATTATTTCGCAAAACAACTAATATTTTTAGTTTCTCATTTCCTAAGCTAAGTCCCTTGGCACTACCCAATTTAATTCCACTAAATTCCATCACCACAAATGAAATTACAATTTCAGAGACTTTCTGGTCTCGTACAGGCATGATTTTATGTATGTAAACAACCGCCGACTGAAAGTGTGTACCAAAGCCGGGATTCGAACCCGAGACTCCTGCTTACTAGCAGGTGCGCTAGCCACTAACCCACCTAGGCATAGCGATTTACACAAGTACACGGAGATCATGTATATCATTCCATTTGTGTAAGTACCTGCAACTGGGCTTCAGCTGGATCTCCAATCTACGTTTGATGCTGAGGCGCTATTCCAGAACATGGAGAGCCTCAGAAATTCTGTTCGTGTCTAACGGGATATTTGGAAGACTAGGGCGGCAGTGAGAATTTGGATCGAGAAGGGAGCCATGCCAGGATAATCAGTGCAGTTGTGCAAACCGCTGAGATAAGTTGGTGGAGTGGCTAGTGTACCTGCCTAGTAAGCAAGAGACCCGGATCGATTCTGGGCCTTGGTACAAACTTTCACTCACCGTTTAAGAATGTTGTTGTTGTGGTTTTCAGTCCTGAGACTGGTTTGATGCAGCTCTCCATGCTACTCTATCCTGTGCAAGCTTCTTCATCTCCCAGTACCTACTGCAACCTACACCCTTCTGAATCTGCTTAGTGTATTGATCTCTTGGTCTCCCTCTATATTTAAGAATATATGCACGTAATTCCATTATCCCTGTTTTGATTTTGTTGATGTTCTTACATCCTTTCAAACCACAATCCATTCCGTTCAGCAGCTCATCCGAGTCCTCTGCTGTCTCGTGAAACGATTACATGATTCGAAAATCTCAAAGTTTTTATTTCTTCTCCTTGACATTTAACAACTTCCCCAATTTTTGTATTGTTTCCTTCAGTGCTTGGTCAGTTTTGTCTTGTTTTGGGGCGTAAAAAAGAACTAGGGACAGCCACGCCTATGTCAGAACCGTAGAACACGAAGACGAAAAAGGGGTTAAAATCGACTACGCATTAAGCCCAATCGACGAAAGGAAAGACAGCTAAAAACAGGGACTTTGAGAAACGTCCATAACATACGGCATGGAGGCAACGGAGGTTCTGAACTAAAGATTAAATTTCCTTTTCCATATTGCTACGACGGAGAAATAATAAAACGCGGTCAACAGCCCGCGCGTCGTTCGCTAAAATGGCCGACAACTCAGGCGGCAAACAGAAATGAGAACGTAAGTGGTTTTAAAAAAGGGCATTCCGTCTGGAAATGGCGAACCGTGTGGGGTTGAGGGCAATGAGCACTAAATGGTGGTGGAGAACCGTTTATATGGCGATGACTAAAAAGACATGGCCCATTATGCCACCTAACTTATATGATCTCACTGTGAGAGGGCCGAGAGGAGGTCGTCCAAGCCACTGGGGGAGGCTGCATTCCCCGGAGCTTGTTCCCATGAAGGGAGGATCAGTGGTGAAGCCAAAGTGACACCACCTGCTGACAGTCGGCAACACACGGATCAGAGGGAATGGAAGAGCTACCAAGCCAAGGTACGAGGCCTGCAGCCTTCGCAGCAGCGGCAGCGGCCTCATTTCCCGCCAGATCGACGTGACCAGGAACCCACATAAACATCAAAGTGGCTCCGTCAAGGGTGAGCAGGTAACACCTTTCCTGGATCCGTGGCACTAAGGTATGGTCGGCGTACAGCACACAGAGAACTGGAGGGCACAGAGAGAGTGCAACTGAAAAGCCTCTCGCCGGAGATACTACACTACTGGCCACTACAATTGCTACACCACGAAGATGATGTGCTACAGACCATAAAATTTAACCGACAGGAAGAAGATGCTGTGATATGCAAATGACTAGCTTTTCAGGGCATTCGCACTAGGTTGGCGCCGGTGGCGACACCTTCAACTTGCTGACATGAGGAAAGTTTCCAACCGATTTCTCATACACAAACAGCAGTTGACCGGCGTTGCCTGGTGAAACGTTGTTGTAATACCTCGTGTGAGGAGGAGAAATGCGTACCATCACGTTTCCGACTTTCATAAAGGTCGGATTGTAGCCTGTCGCGATTGCGGTTTATCGTGTCGCGACATTGCTGCTCGCGTTGGTCGAGATCCAATTACTGTTAGCAGAATATGGAATCGGTGGGTTCAGGAGGGTAATACGGAACGCCGCGTGGGATCCCAACGGCCTCGTTTCACTAGCAGTCGAGATGACAGGCATCTTATCCCCATGGCTGTAACGGATCATGCAGCAACGTCTCGATCCCTGAGTCAACAGATGGGGACGTTTGCAAAACAACAACGACCTGCACGAAGAGTTCGACGACGTTTGCAGCAGCATGGACTATCAGCTCGGAGAACATGGCTGCGGTTACCATTGACGCTGCATCACAAACAGGAGCATCTGCGATGGTGTACTCAACAACGAACCTGGGTGCACGAATGGCAAAACGTTATTTTTCGGATGAATCCAGGTTCTGTTTACAGCATCATGATGGTCGCATCCGTGTTTGGCGATATCGCGGTGAACGCACATTGGAAGCATATATTCGTCATTGCCATACGGGAGTATCACCCGGCGTGCTGGTATGGTTGTGTTACGACCCGTGGGTCTACCCTTAATTCGATCCCTGCGAAACCCTACATTTCTGCAGGATAATGCACAACCGCATGTTGCAGGTCCTGTACGGGCGTTTCTAGATACAGAAAATGTTCGACTGCTGCCCTGGCGAGGACATTCTCCAGATCTCTCACCAATTGAAAACGTCTGGTCAATGGTGGCCGAGCAACTGGCTAGTCACAATACGCCAGTCATTACTCTTGATGAACTGTGGTATCGTGTTTAAGCTGCATGGGCAGCTGTACCTGTACGCCATCCAAGCTCTGTTTGACTCAATGCCCAGGCGTATCAAAACCGTTATTACGGCCGGAGGTGGTTTTTCTGGGTACTGATTTCTCAGCATCTATGCACGCAAATTGCGTGAAAATGTAATCACATGTCAGTTCTAGTATAATATATTTGTTCAATGAATGGTGTAGCAATTTTAATGGCCAGTAGTGTACATGGCTTGATACAGGGTGAAGATATGTGCTGTAAATGCTGAGTAGTGTTCCGGAGGCCGACACCGAAAATCGTCGGTGCTAATGACGAAGGCACTCCCGACACCACGGTCAGTCCGAGAGCAGTGTACTATCGTAAAGTTCCGTGACGAGGTCGTGAAACTTACGGCGATAGAACGAGAATGGAGTGGAGTCCTTAGAAAGCGAATGAAAGCCGAGGTGAACATGGATCGCTGCACAAAGCCAAGGTAGTAAAGGGTTCACACCCATTGGGAAAGAAACAGGCATAAACTGCCGGTTGATGATGACGATGGTTTGTGGGGCGCTCAACTGCCCGGTTATCAACGCACGTACGAAGTCCCAATTTTTACATGGTCCAATGTTTCCACAGACCAATCCAGCCACTTGCACGAATGGTAGTGGTGATGAATAGATGAGGGAAACAAACACCCAGTCCCCGGGCAAAGAAAATTCCCAACCCGGCCAGGAATCGAACCCGGGACCCCGTGATCCAGAAGCAGCAACGGTAGCCACTTTTTTGTTGATCTAATTTTCTTCTAGATTGTTCGTTGAATTTGTTCGTGGCGGACGTCCGATGACATCCGTTCAGGTTGATCGTTGATCCTTTCACTCAGTTTTTTTGTTACAGAGGGTAGCATAATCCTCTGACCGAACACGCTGATCTACCGTGCTGGCACCACTAGACCACGAGCTGCGGACGCAAGTTGTCGGAGCAAAAGCCGAAAGCTAACTGCAGGAGGTAACAGAAGAGGGAGGCGCCCTATACTGGCGATCAAAGGACTCATCGGAAAAGGAGACGTAGGGTGTGTGTGTGTGTGTGTGTGTGTGTGTGTGTGTGTGTGTGAGAGAGAGAGAGAGAGAGAGAGAGAGAGAGAGAGAGAGAGAGAGATTTTTCAATCAACGTTGCCAACAGCTTTCTCTAAGTCTACAATTGCGCATAAACTGCCGTAAGTAATAGCGTCAGTATTGTCTCTCATGTTCCTGTATTTATGAGAACCAGAAACTGCCCTTCCGTAAGTAGGCTTCCACCAGCTTTTTCCATTCTTCTGTAAATACTTGTCAGCACGAGGCGTGCTTTTTAAGTAAGTATCGTTTTGAAATTACAAAGAGACCTGCTAGGAGATCTCAATTTTATTATTACATGAAAGCCTGTACCTTAATCTACTTTTCTACATAATTTCCTTCAATACTGAGGCACTTGTACTAACGTTATACCAGTTTTTGAATACCCTTCTCATAGGAGTCTGGCACCTGACTTGTTAACCACTGCATCACCACTGTTTTGACTTCGTCATCGTCTTTAAGAGGCTGACCGCCCAGGTGTTTCTTCAAGATGAAACATGGATAGCCTACGTCACACCAGAATCAAAGCAACAGTCCATGGAATGGCAGAATTCAGATTCACCCAGAGAAGTGAAGTTTAAGCAAACAATTTCTGCCCGGAAAATCTTGTGCTCAGTTTTTTGGGACAGAAAAGGAGTATTGCTTGTGGAATTTCTGCCTCGTAATGAGACAATCAATGCAGAAGCTTACTGTAAGACATTGCACAATCTGCGCCCTTCAATTCAGAACAAAAGACGTGGCCAGTTGAGCAAGGGCATCGTTTTGCTGCAAGACAATGCCCGTCAGCATGTGGCGAATCAGACCAAAGATCTCACATCTTTTCGATGGGAAACTCTAAATCATCCTCCGTACAGCCCCGATCTTGCGCCAAGTGACTACCATCTGTTCCTGCACTTGAAGAAACACCTGGGCGGTCAGCGGCTTCAAGACGATGACTAAGTCAAAGCAGTGGTGATGCAGTGGTTAAGAAGTCAGGCGGCAGACCTCTATGAGGAAGGTATTCAAAAACTGGTACAACGTTATGACAAGTGCCTCAGTATTGACGGAAATTATGTAGAAAAGTAGATTAAGGTACAAGATGCCTTAGCACGTCTTTTTTTAATTTCAAAATGGTACTTACTTAAGAAACACGCCTCGTATTTTGCAATCATGACTTATTAAAATAGAATTACTGCATCATTGTTGCAGTCCGATGGTCTTTCGCCTGAGTCATACATCTTCCACATCCTCCTACGTATGTATCACACATATATTGCAGGTATAATCAGAATGAAAAGATCTCTCACGGAGGCTTACCGACAATAATTCTTCACACGGCCGTTCGCGACTTTAACAGGAAAAAGGGAAGTTAGAGTGGCACGCAAAGTAAGCATCCTCCACAGCGTAAGGCAGTTTGTGGAGTACGGATTAGAGGTCAGGCATGAGCTCCATATGATCGCTTTAAACTCGCCAGCGAGTCCTGTGACGTCTTCTCCATGCTCGCCATCTCCGTGTACTGGCAGGCTCCACTCCTGAGCGTCCGCCACAGCCCACTCCTCACTTGAGTCTGTTGTCGGGCGCAAGTGGGCTCTACTCACAAAGGAGAGCGACTGCACGAATTCGTAAGCATGAGCGAGGACTCGCGGCGTTCCCGCTACACAAGTAACTGATTTGAAACAAAATTTGCCTTATTAAACTGTAATTTACTATTCGTTTATTTAGCGCGAACATGATTTCGACTTTATAGCCAGTCTAAAGTACAAATTCAAGTATCATGGTAAGTCCGACCTCCCATATGGTAGAATGAAGTTATATACCAATAAAATGACCGTTTCGCAGTGAATATTTTTCTGTTTATACGCAAGTTTATACGGATAAAAGCCGGGCGGAGTGGCCGAGCGGTTCTAGGCACTACAGTCCGGAACCGCGTGACCACTACGGTCGCAGGTTCGAATCCTGCCTCGGGCATGGATGTCTGTGATGTCCTTAGGTTAGTTAGGTTCAAGTAGTTCTAAGTTCTAGGGGACTGATGACCTCAGCAATTAAGTCCCATAGCGTTCAGAGCCATTTGAACCATTTTTTTATACGGATAAAACTTATTCGAAAACTGATGTAGATTTATTTTGATATTTAGTACCTTTTCGGAGAATGTCCAAAACTTACGTTGTCATATACATGCTTTCCAGACGTATCAGAGGTCCCATATCGCTCCAACTTCACGCGCTAGACACCATTGTAGAGCCGAGTGTGTAACGACACTGCCATAAAATGCAACATAAGGATGAAGTGCTGCCTCTAAACGGCAATTAATTATTAAACATACACAATTTCCTGCTAGCCTATAAACTCAAGTTGCCATAAATACAGAGATGGTGCGCTTTTTCTCACAGGGACATACACGAATGACAAAAAAGCTGGTACACCTGCCTAATATCGTGTATTGCCCCCGCGAGCATGAAGAAGTGCCGCAACGCGACGTGGCATGGACTCGACTATTGTCTGAACTAGTGCTGGAGGGAACCGACACCATGAATCTTGCAGGGTTGTCCATAAATCTGTAAGAGTACGAGGAGGTGAAGATCTCTTCTGGAAAGCACGTTGCAAGGCATCCCGGATATGCTCAATACTGTTTGTGTCTGGGGAGTTTGGTGGCTAGCGGAAGTGTTTAAACTCAGCAGAGCGTTCCTGGAGCCACTCTTTAGCATTTCTGAACGTGTGGGGTGTCGCATTGTCCTACTGGAATTGCCCAGGTCCGTCGTAATGCACAATGTACATAAATCGATGCAGGTGAGTAGTCAGGATGCTTACGTAGTGTCACCTGTCAGAGTCGTATCTAGACGAATCAGAGTCCCATATCACTCCAACTGCACACGCTCCACACCACTGTAGAGCCTCCACCAGCTTGAACAGTCACCTGCTGATTTGCGGGTTCCATTGATTCACGAGTGTCTCCAGACCCGTACACGTCCATTCGCTCGATACAATTTGAAACGAGACTCGTCCGACCAGGCAACATGTTTCCAGTCATTAACAGTCCAATATCGATGTTGACGGGCCCAGGCGAGGCGTAAAGCTTTGTGTCGTGCAGTCATCGAGGGAGCCTTCGGCACCGAAAGCCCATATCGAAGCTTCGTTGAATGCTTCGGACGCTGACACTTGTTGACGACCCGGCATTGAAATCCGCAGTAATTTGCAGAAGGGTTGCACTTCTGTCACGTTGAACGATTCTCTTCAGTCGTCGTTGGTCCCGTTCTTGCAGGATATTTTTCCGGACCCGACGATGTCGGAGATTTAAGGTTTTACCGGATTCCTGATATTCACGGTATACTCGTGAAGTGGTCGTACGGGAAAATCCCCACTTCATCGCTACGTCGTCGATGCTGTGTCCCATCGCTCTTGCGCCGACTAACGCCACGTTCAGACTCACTTAAATCTTGATAACATGCCACTGTAGCAGCAATAATAGATCTAAAAACTGCGCCAGACGCTTTTTGTCTTAAATAGGCGTTGCCGACCGCAGCGCCGTTTTCCGCCTGTTCACGTATCTCTGTATTTGAATACATATGCCTGTATGAGCTTGTTTGTCGCTTCAGTGTAACAGTGTCGTTCCTCTGTGGCAAGTACTCATTTGACGCAGCGCACACATTTTCTCCTGGTGGACGTGGATTGAACAAGAATACTATTATTTTGTTGGCATTGGACGAAATTTGTGTATTTTATTCCAAAATGTGGACTACAACGTGAAATCTATTCCAGAACAAGTCCTCTAACGAAACACATTTGCAATTTAGAAAAGGCATGTTTATGCCACCAGCTGTACAACTGTGTGTTTATTCTCTACATCTACATTTATACTCCGCAAGCCACCCAACGGTGTGTGGCGGAGGGCACTTTACGTGCCACTGTCATTACCTCCCTTTCCTGTTCCAGTCGCGTATGGTTCGCGGGAAGAACGACTGTCTGAAAGCCTCCGTGCGCGCTCTAATCTCTCTAATTTTACATTCGTGATCTCCTCGTGAGATATAAGTAGGGGGAAGCAATATATTCGATACCTCATCCAGAAACGCACCCTCTCGAAACCTGGCGAGCAAGCTACACCGCGATGCAGAGCGCCTCTCTTGCAGAGTCTGCCACTTGAGTTTATTAAACATCTCCGTAACGCTATCACGGTTACCAAATAACCCTGTGACGACACGCGCCGCTCTTCTTTGGATCTTCTCTATCTCCTCCGTCAACCAGATCTGGTACGGATCCCACACTGATGAGCAATACTCAAGTATAGGTCGAACGAGTGTTTTGTAAGCCACCTCCTTTGTTGATGGACTACATTTTCTAAGCACTCTCCCAATGAATCTCAACCTGGTACCCGCCTTACCAACAATTAATTTTATATGATCATTCCACTTCAAATCGTTCCGCACGCATACTCCCAGATATTTTACAGAAGTAACTGCTACCAGTGTTTGTTCCGCTATCATATAATCATACAATAAAGGATGCTTCTTTCTATGTATTCGCAATACATTACATTTGTCTATGTTAAGGGACAGTTGCCACTCCCTGCACCAAGTGCCTATCCGCTGCAGATCTTCCTGCATTTCGGTACAATTTTCTAATGCTGCAACTTCTCTGTATACTACAGCATCATCCGCGAAAAGCCGCATGGAACTTCCGACACTATCTACCGGTTTCGACTATTACAACCCTCTTCAAGGACGCAAAACAGTGTACGTCAATGGATGAAACATACATTTTCATCAAATATGACCCAACGAAATGTGAAACATATGACGAAAATGTATGTATGATCCACTGATGTACCCTGTTTCTCCTGTCAAGATGCTCGTAATAACTGTAATTGGTGGAGAGTTAGTATAAAATTGTGCAGCTGACGGCGTAAACTTTTTTTTTCACGCTATCTGACAGTGTAAGACAGTCACCTACGAAAAGATCTATTAGCATTTGCAATTGTATACTTCGGATCAATATTTTCGTCTTACACCCTCCATAGACTCAGAGAACGCAGCTACGTTTGAGGAAACCTGATCCTGAGAGTCAGTCATTTCGCCTTGTCAGCGCTGCTTTACAGCAGCAAGATCGTGTAACCATCTCCCGTGCTACTGACAGTAGGTTACGACTAGCCTTACACTTACTTATGCATGCTTCGGCAAGACAGAACGAGTGTACGAGTAGGAGCAGAGAGCCTGTATTGGGAGAGAGTGGCCATAAGTGGAGTTGCCTGTGATTGGTTGATTAGCTTTGGCAGAAAAATGGCGCCAAACGTCTCTCGCGCCTCCTATGTTCGCCGTGCTTTTGAATTGAATTGAAGTTCAGAGGACGTTTGGAAACGATTAAAAGGTATTTGAATTATTGAGAGACTTATGCGTTGTGTATGCGTGTTCGATTTAGTTGTATATCGTTTTTAGTACGTAATTAGCGTTTGCGATCTTAAATACTAGTTGAAATAATGAAGCGTTTTGTGATGAAGTCGGTAGGCCCACATGTTTGAAGTAAACACGTTAGTAATTGTACAGTATTGTTTTTGACATCTGTAATTCGTCCTGCAGACGTTCGTAAACGATGCCAGGTTGTGCGGCATTTGGTTGTTCCAATAGAGGCGAATGTGGATTTCGCATGTTAGCATTTCCATGCAATGAAGAAAGACGAAAGCCGTGGGCCGTCGCAGTCAACAGGGCTGACATAAATCAAACAGGAGCCTTGTGGAAACCAACCTAGTACTCTTATCTATGCGAAGGAAGTCTTTTTTGCTTATTACTACATATAAAACAACTTGCAATATACATAGTTAAATTTGAAAACAGACCTGTAAATAGGCTGTGTGAAAATTATTATAACACATTCTTATAAAAAAAGGCATTTAACGAATGATTTCGCTATATTGTCTTGTGCTTTTGATTCGGTGAGTGTGTACTCCACTACTGGCCATTCAAAGGTCCCGCCCGCAGTTTGGCAGAAAAATGGCCGCCTTATAGCCCGGTTGGCCTCTCTCTCTCTCTCTCTCTCTCTCTCTCTCTCTCTCTCTCTCTCTCTAACAAGGGAACATCCCCATCGCACCCCCCTCAGATTTAGTTGTAAGTTGGCACAGTGGATAGGCCTTGAAAAACTGAACACAGATCGATCGAGAAAACAGGAAGAAGTTGTGTGGAACTATGAAAAAATAAGCAAAATATACAAACTGGGTCGTCCATGCGTAAGATAGGCAATATTAAGGGCAATGTGAGGCGAGGAGTTCCGTGGTCAGCGTGAACAGCTGCGGAACGAGAGATCCTTGGTTCAAATCTTCTCTCGCCCGAAAATTTTCAGTTTATGTGAAAAACTCTTATGTTTTCATCACTTTTTTTGGAGTGATTATTACATCCACAAGAAAACCTAAATCGGGCAAGGTAGAAGAATCTTTTCACCCATTCGCCAAGTGTACTAGTTAGGTGGGTCGACAACATATTCCTGTCATGTGACGCACATGCTGTCACCAGTGTCGTATACAAAATATCAGACGTGTTTTCCTGTGGAGGAATCGGTTGACCTATGACCTTGCGATCAAATGTTTTCGGTTCCCATTGGAGATGCACGTCCTTTCGTCAACTAATCACACGGTTTTGCGGTGCGGTCGCAAAACACAGACACTAAACTTATTACAGTGAACAGAGACGTCAGTGAACGAACGGACAGATCATAACTTTGCGAAAATAAAGAAAGCAAAATTTTCAGTGGAGGGCAGATTTGAACCAAGGACCTTTCGTTCCGCAGCTGTTCACGCTAACCACGGGACCACGGCGCTCCTCGCCTGACAGTTCCCTTAATATTGCCTATCTTACGCATGGACGACCCAGTTAGTATATTTTGCTTATTTTTTTCATAGTTCCACACAACTTCTTCCTGTTTTCTCGATTGATCTGTGTTCAGTTTTTCAAGGCCTATCCATTGTGCCAACTTATAACTAAATCTGAGGGGGGTGCGATGGGGAGGTTCCCTTGTAAGTAGGAGGCGACTGCAACGCCACAGTTCTCGTACTCGACATACTCGCGGAGTTACAGCGGGAACGATGGAAGTCCGTTAGCACTGATATAACTGATTTGTGAAATATGCAACACCATCATTAGACGCTTACTCGGTCCGCTTTTGATTTCTACTATGGTTGTAGATTACAATGTGGACTGTAGTCGCTCTATCACTCAGTCTTAAATGACCAGCAACTACCCCCAGTAACACCACCAGCGAACCGGCGGTACCGGCGACAAGCCGTCGCGGCTCGGATACCTGCAGCAACATTACTGCCGTGCCGACGAGTCACGCACAGCGGCTGCTACCTAATGGACACGCCGGTGGGAGTAACTTGCTTTGTACCGGACGCCGCCGTCGCTACCATACAGCAGCGAGGCCGCAGCCAGAGTCCTCCCGCGCATAACTCGCCTTCTCGGAACGGAGAATAAATAATCCATTTAGAAGGCCTGAGAAATATAGTAGCGACATCGATTGCGCCGAGCAGAAAAAAAAGCGATCGCACGCCGCGCGTGAGGGGATATATACTTTGGTGAGACAAAAGAGCGCCGCTTCATTTGAGGTCTCTCCGACTGTGACCGTATCATCCACGCCTAATATAAATGATAGCTGCACGCCGTAATGGAGTGCCGCACAATATCAGTCGGGGGGAAACAAAAATTGGAGGCAATGACAGGTGCAGTTTTCAGCAAAGGACGGAGGGGAGGTGGGGGGCAACGCCATCAGTAGCAGCCCTTTTGTGCCATTGCTATGTAAATACTCCCCTACAAGGTGCTTTTTTTTTTCTTCCTTGCCCCAGCCAAGGCGAACAAATGAAAAGCGGGGCGCGTTCCTTTGGCGGCAGACGACACAGCGGCAAAAGGAGCAAACCGGCCGCCATTGTTGCCGCCGCCATTAGCGGCTCGACAATAAGCTACGAGACACCTAGCGGTCGCAGCAGGAACCACCTCATCAATCATGGCGGGGGTGTTAATGCAGTGGCGCGAAGCTGGAAATGGAAATGGGCGCAGCGAGGAGGCAAACGCCGGTAGAAAAAGTTACGACTGTTCTCGCACGCCATTCATGAAACGAGGTAACCAGCGCCGTTTCGAACTGGTACGAAGAAAACGATCTCATAAGGTACAAGAACAACGATGCACTCGTATGTCCTACCCCGCTATACGACCAGCACGTTATGATGATTACAGTTGAATACTTAAGAAGACAAACCTCTTAATTGAATAATTCCAAATGTGAGACTGGCATTTAAGTAAGACGAAGTTTTCTAGGGTTCCTGACAAGATGCTACATAAACTAGTTTTAATCTAATGCTGGGATGGTTTTCTCCGCAAGGACACTCCTTTATTTCGCTCTATCTCAGCTCCTGTTCCGCCTCATTACATTCCTTTCCGAGGAAATAACTATACAGATACAAATAGAAAGCCCTCTTAACATTTTAAAATATGGGTACTACTTCTAACTTTCGATGATTGTCTCAATTGCAGTCATCAGTTCAAAGTGATGAACGCAGCCCCTGTCCTCGTCCATTACGCATCTTCCGTTATGTTGATACATCCACTATTGGCGATTAAAATTGCTACACCAAGAAGAAATGCAGATGGTAAACAGGTCTTCAATGGACAAATATATTATACTAGAACTAACATGTGATTACATTTTAACGCAATTTGGGTGCATAGATCCTGAGAAATCTGTACCCAGAACAACCACCTCTGGCTGTAATAACGGTCTTGATACGCCTGGGCATTGAGTCAAACTGAGCTTGGATGGGGTGTACAGGTACAGCTACCTGTGCAGCTTCAACACGATACCACAGTTCATCAAGAGTAGTGACTGGCGTATTGTGACGAGCCAGTTGCTCGGCCACCATTGATCAGACGTTTTCAATTGGTGAGAGATCTGGACAATGTGCTGGACAGGGCAGCAGTCGAACATTTTCTGTATCCAGAAAGGCCCGTACAGGACCTGAAACATGCGGTCGCGCATTACCGTGCTGAAATGTAGGGTTTCGCAGGGATCGAATGAAAGGTAGAGCCACGGGTTGTAACACATCTGAAATTTAACGTCCACTGTTCAAACTGCCGTCAATGCGAACAAGAGGTGACCGAGACGTATAACCAATGGCACCCCATACCATCACGCCGGGTGATAGGCCAGTATGGCGATGACGAATACACGCTTCCAATGTGCATTCACCACGATGTCGCCAAACACGGATGCGACCATCATAATGCTGTAAACAGTACCTGGACTCATCCGAAAAATGATGTTCTGCCATTCGTGCACCCAGGTTCGTCGTTGAGTACACCATCGCAGGCGCTCCTGTCTGTGATGCAGCGTCAAGGGTAACCGCAGCCATGGTCTCCGAGCTGACAGTCCATGCTGCCGTAAACGACGTCGAACTGTTCGTGCAGATGGTTATTGTCTTGCAAACGTCCCCATCTGTTGACTCAGGGATCGAGACGTGGCTGCACGATCCGTTACAGCCATGCGGATAAGATGCCTGTCATCTCGACTGCCAGTGATACGAGGCCGTTGGGATCCAGCACAGCGTTCCGTATTACCCTCTTGAACCCACCGATTCCATATTCTGCTAACACTCATTGGATCTCGACCAACGCGAACAGCAATGTCACCATACGATAAACCGCAATCGCGCTAGGCTACAATCCGAGCATTATCAAAGTCGGAAACGTGATAGGATGATGCATTTCTCCTCCTTACACGTTTCACCAGGCAACGCCGGTCAACTGCTGTTTGTGTATGAGAAATCAGTTGGAAACTTTCCTCATGTCAGTACGTTGTAGGTGTCGCCACCGGCGCCAACCTTGTGTGAATGCTCTGAAAAGCTAAATATTTGCATATCACAGCATCTTCTTCCAGTCGGTTAAATTTTATGGTCTGTAGCACGTCGTCTTTGTGGTGTAGCAATTTTAATGACCAGTAGTGTACATTTTTCCGAAAGAGAGGCCAGTTTGTTGATAACATCGATGTAGAATGTTTGGTTCAAATGGTTCTGAGCACTGTTGTTGTTGTGGTCTTCAGTAATTAGACTGGTTTGATGCAGCTCTCCATGCTACTCTATCCTGTGCAAGCTTGTTCATCTCCCAGTACCTACTGCAACCTACATCCTTCTGAATCTGCTTAGTGTATTGATCTCTTGGTCTCCCTCTACGATTTTTACCCTCCACGCTGCCCTCCAATGCTAAATTTGTGATCCCTTGATGCCTCAAAACATGTCCTACCAACCGATCCCTTCTTCTAGTCAAGTTGTGCCACAAACTTCTCTTCTCCCCAATCCTATTCAATACCTCCTCATTAGTTACGTGATCTACCCACCTTATCTTCAGCATTCTTCTGTAGCACCACATTTCGAAAGCTTCTATTCTCTTCTTGTCCAAACTGGTTATCGTCCATGTTTCACTTCCATACATGGCTACACTCCATACAAATACTTTCAGAAACGACTTCCTGACACTTAAATCTATACTCGATGTTAACAAATTTCTCTTCTTCAGAAACGATTTCCTTGCCATTGCCAGTCTACATTTTATATCCTCTCTACTTCGACCATCATCAGTTATTTTACTCCCCAAATAGCAAAACTCCTTTACTACTTTAAGTGTCTCATTTCCTAATCTAATCCACTCAGCATCGCCCGATTTAATTTGACTACATTCCATTATCCTCGTTTTGCTTTTGTTGATGTTCATCTTATACCCTACTTTCAAGACACTGTCCATTCCGTTCAACTGCTCTTCCAAGTCCTTTGCTGTGTCTGAGAGAATTACAATGTCATCGGCGAACCTCAAAGTTTTTACTTCTTCTCCATGAATTTTAATACCTACTCCGAATTTTTCTTTTGTTTCCTTTAGTGCTTGCTCAATATACAGATTGAATAACATCGGGGAGAGGCTACAACCCTGTCTCACTCCTTTCCCAACCACTGCTTCCCTTTCATGCCCCTCGACTCTTATAACTGCCATCTGGTTTCTGTACAAATTGTAAATAGCCTTTCGCTCCCTGTATTTTACTCCTGTCACCTTCAGAATTTGAAAGAGAGTATTCCAGTTAACGTTGTCAAAAGCTTTCTCTAAGTCTACAAATGCTAGAAACGTAGGTTTGCCTTTTCTTAATCTTTCTTCTAAGATAAGTCGTAAGGTTAGTATTGCCTCACGTGTTCCAACATTTCTACGGAATCCAAACTGATCTTCCCCGAGGTCGGCTTCTACCAGTTTTTCCATTCGTCTGTAAAGAATTCGCGTTAGTATTTTGCAGCTGTGACTTATTAAACTGATAGTTCGGTAATTTTCATATCTGTCAACACCTGCTTTCTTTGGTATTGGAATTATTATATTCTTCTTGAAGTCTGTGGGTATTTCGCCTGTCTCATACATCTTGCTCACCAGATGGTAGAGTTTTGTCATGACTGGCTCTCCCGAGGCCATCAGTAGTTCTAATGGAATGTTGTCTACTCCCGGGGCCTTGTTTCGACTCAGGTCTTTCAGTGCTCTGTCAAACTCTTCACGCAGTATCTTATCTCCCATTTCATCTTCATCTACATCCTCTTCCAGTTCCATAATATTGTCCTCAAGTACATCGCCCTTGTATAAACCCTCTATATACTCCTTCCACCTTTCTGCCTTCCCTTCTTTGCTTAGAACTGGGTTGCCATCTAAGCTCTTGATATTCATACAAGTGGTTCTCTTCTCTCCAAGGGTCTCTTTAATTTTCCTGTAGGCAGTATCTATCTTACCCCTAGTGAGACAAGCCTGTACATCTTTACATTTGTCCTCTAGCCATCCCTGCTTAGCCATTTTGCACTTTCTGTCGATCTCATTTTGAAACGTTTGTATTCCCTTTTGCCTGCTTCATTTACTGCATTTTTATATTTTCTCCTTTCATCAATTAAATTCAATATTTCTTCTGTTACCCAAGGATTTCTATTAGCCCTCGTCTTTTTACCTACTTGATCCTCTGCTGCCTTCACTACTTCATCCCTCAAAGCTACCCATTCTTCTTCTACTGTATTTCTTTCCCCCATTCCTGTCAATTGTTCCCTTATGCTCTCCCTGAAACTCTCTACAACCTCTGGTTCTTTCAGTTTATCCAGGTCCCATCTCCTTAAATTCCCACCTTTTTGCAGTTTCTTCAGTTTCAATCTGCAGTTCATAACCAATAGATTGTGATCAGAATCCACATCTGCCCCTGGAAATGTCTTACAATTTAAAACCTGGTTCCTAAATCTCTGTCTTACCATTATATAATCTATCTGATACCTATTAGTATCTCCAGGATTCTTCCAGGTATACAACCTTCTTTTATGATTCTTGAACCAAGTGTTAGCTATGATTAAGTTATGCTCTGTGCAAAATTCTACAAGGCGGCTTCCTCTTTCATTCCTTCCGCCCAATCCATATTCATCTACTATGTTTCCTTCTCTCCCTTTTCCTACTGACGAATTCCAGTCACCCATGACTATTAAATTTTCGTCTCCCTTCACTACCTGAATAATTTCTTTTATCTCGTCATACATTTCATCAATTTCTTCATCATCTGCAGAGCTAGTTGGCATATAAACTTGTACTACTGTAGTAGGCATGGGCTTTGTGTCTATCTTGGCCACAATAATGCGTTCACTATGCTGTTTGTAGTAGCTACCCCGCACTCCTATTTTTTTATTCATTATTAAACCTACTCCAGCATTACCCCTATTTGATTTTGTATTTATAACCCTGTAATCACCTGACCAAAAGTCTTGTTCCTCCTGCCACCGAACTTCACTAATTCCCACTATATCTAACTTTAACCTATCCATTTCCGTTTTTAAATTTTCTAACCTACCTGCCCGATTAAGGGATCTGACATTCCACGCTCCGATCCGTAGAATGCCAGTTTTCTTTCTCCTGATAACGACGTCCTCTTGAGTAGTCCCCACCCGGAGATCCGAATGGGGGACTATTTTACCTCCGGAATATTTTACCCAAGAGGACGCCATCATCATTTAATCATACAGTAAAGCTGCATGTCCTCGGGAAAAATTACGGCTGTAGTTTCCCCTTGCTTTCAGCCGTTCGCAGTACCAGCACAGCAAGGCCGTTTTGGTTAATGTTACAAGGCCAGATCAGTCAATCATCCAGACTGTTGCCCCTGCAACTACTGAAAAGGCTGCTGCCCCTCTTCAGGAACCACACGTTTGTCTGGCCTCTCAACAGATACCCCTCCGTTGTGGTTGCACCTACGGTACGGCCATCTGTATCGCTGAGGCACGCAAGCCTCCCCACCAACGGCAAGGTCCATGGTTCATGGGGGAAGTTTCTGAGCACTATGGGACTTAAAATCTGAGGTCATCAGTGCCCTAGAACTTAGAATAACTTAAACCTAACTAACCTAAGGAAATCACACACATCCATGCCCGAGGCAGAATTCGAACCTGCGACCGTACTGGTCGCGCGGTTCCAGACTGTAGCGCCTAGAACCGCTTGGCTACTCCGTCCAGCAGAATGTTTGGCTTCCTTGACGGAGCCACGACCTCACCTCCCCTTGCAGCGCTTGATCACTGACAAAGTGAAGTCCTCCGAGATGTTCAAGTTCTGGAAACAGATGAAAATCGGATGGGGCGAAGTCGTGACTGTGCGAAAGATGATAGATGCCAGTGAACGAAATGCGTCAGATTGTTGTCGAGGTTGTGGCATTGGTGTGTGGTCTGGTACTGCCATGCTGAAGGAGAGGGTACCCCATGTGTGGAAGAACCCTTCGAAAGCTAAACTATTACAGTACAGTGTTTCTCACGCACCGACATAGTTACGTTGGACACTGCAATATCACACACTACAAACTGGAGCCCTCCAGCGGCATAGAAGGAATGGATGGATGGATGGGGTTAATGGGACCAAGTTACAAGGTCATCGGTCCCTCAATCCTCTTGTGTTAAACTGGGACTAGTTCCCATAGAGGAAGGATACAAAAGACAAACCCAGTTGAACACGCTTACATCCGAGAATCAAGAAAACCAAGAGATGCAAGCAAGTAATAGTGAGGCATGGGTGTAAGTGTGAAGATGATAGAGTTACCCCACCCAGGAAATAGCTGGAGACCCCAACCCCCTTACCCCATGACACACTAGCAATT
The DNA here is from genome assembly GCF_023898315.1 of Schistocerca nitens. NCBI lineage: Eukaryota > Metazoa > Arthropoda > Insecta > Orthoptera > Acrididae > Schistocerca > Schistocerca nitens. The sequence goes on from NC_064622.1 coordinate 156,430,486, forward strand.
GGAAGGAAACGCACCCTCTCCATTCTACCGGTGCTTCCACATCCTCCACGATCAGGAAAAACTGGCAACATTAGAAGCGCATTAAATCTCTGGAAAGAAAACGACGACGAGACCAACTACTGAGAGAGAGGATATTGCTAATTGTAAGATAGAAGGAGCAGGAGCCACATTCTTAATATACAGGTTTTTTGTCACAACCGACTGCGAGGAAGAAACGAAACAGCACATTGCAGTCTATACCAATTTTGTTTAAAATTATGTATACGGAGAGACAGTATAAATTGGGAGAGAAACTGTCTTATGGTTTGAATGCTCTGCTATCGCAGTGAAAACCGACGTCTTGACAGAAAACAAAACAGCACAAATTTCAAAGAACGGAATTTTCTTTTTCACAGTTTGTTTTGATCAAAATTTTGCACGTTTTATTGTTAGAAAAATATATGGCCTATGCTCATCTGATTTTTCTTTTAGAATATCGTGTAAAAACTTGAAGTAAATCGATCAAGAACTTTGAGGTTTTTGAATAAAACGTCTTGTCTTTATATAGCAGCATAACTGCCAACCTGGTTGAAACGGAGAACAGCTAAAAACATATAAACGAAACACACTACAACAAAGAGCCAAAATAAAAATTCAACAGAATGTTACCATGTACTTCGAGTGATTCCATTTGATCAGACGATTACGAAATTCTCACCACATTTCGTCTAGGTAACTAATATGAAAGTAATCTATGTATCTATGTTTTAATTGGCTCTGAGCACTATGAGACTTAACTTCTGTGGTCATCAGTCCCCTAGAACTTAGAACTAGTTAAACCTAACTAACCTAAGGACATCACACACATCCATGCCCGTGGCAGGATTCGAACCTGCGACCGTAGCAGTCGCGCGGTTCCAGACTGTAGCGCCTAGAACCTCTCTGCCACTTCGGCCGGCTATGTTTTAATTAATAGTAATTAACATACGGTTTAAGTGAAATCAGTTGTCAGAAGCGAGGTATTTTGATTTGTTAATTGCGTAGCATGTGTAAGACCCACAAAAAAATGTTCTTTATATGTTAAATTCATTCGCAATGGCGAATATGGACAACCATTAGCTGTAGAATGGAATGACAATGAAAATTTGCGCCGGACCCCGCCTGTATATAAAGAGAGTGGCTCCTGCTCTTTCAATCTTTCATCAAAAATGTGTCAATAACCTATTCTCGTATTTCCATTATGTATATTCCCGTACAGGCGAGACTTGTACTTGACAGTCGCTTGCCAGCCGTCAGCGGATAAATACGGTATTGTAGGGCCTGTGTTATTTCTAATTATGATGCAGTGTTCTTGAGACATGCATGCATGTTCGAATTAGTGCATGCATCTCTAAATGGACATTTCACCGTAATTCAGAATAACTCAGGGACTGTATGTTTATGAAATGTATGGACCACAGTGTACTTTTAATTCTTTCTATGATAATAAAAGAAGGCACAGTCCTCATTTTTTCTGCAACCAGCAAGGAGATACCTTGCTGCTTCGTATCTCTTGTCCTTCAGCTTTTGCTATGTAAGCATCTGTCTTTTTAGTTCGTAAGAATCATGAACATGTTTACGTTTATTTAAATTAATACCTTTCGGATTTACGTAACAACCCAAACATCCCTTCGTATTACTCTAATTGTCAGCTTTGTTTGCGGCTATTTGTTAAAGAAATGCGAAGTGCTAACGTGGAGCCCGTCCGCCATTGGCGTGATCACTGACTTTTAAATTACCAAGTCTTTTATCGTGCACCAATGAACCTCTTCTCTCAGAAACCAAGTGTATATACAACTACTCGCTCACAGAAAGATCCGTACCTGAAGACTGAAAAAATTGCTCAAGTCACACCAATACCAGAAAAAGGAAGTAGGAGTAATCCGCTTAATTACAGGCCTATATCACTAACGTCGATTTGCAGTAGGGTTTTGGAACATATACTGTATTCAAACATTATGAAGTACCTCGAAGAAAATGATTTAGTGACACATAGTCAGCACGGATTCAGAAAATATCGTTCTTGTGAAACTCAACTAGCTCTTTGTATTCGTGAAGTAATGAGTGCTATCGACAGAGGATGTCAAATTGATTTCATATTTTTAGATTTCCAGAAGGCTTTCGACACCGTTCCTCACAATCGTCTTCTAACCAAACTGTGTGCCTATGGAATATCGCCTTAGTTGTGCTTCTGGATTCGTGATTTCCTGTCAGAAAGGTCACAGTTCGTATTAATAGACGGAAAGTCATCGAGTAAAACAGAAATAATATCCGGTGTTCCCCAAGGAAGTGTTATAGGCCCTCTATTGTTCCTGAGATATATTAACGACATAGGAAAAGAATTCATTATACGTCTCATATTGTTCGCAGATGATGCTGTCATTTACCGTCCTGTAAAGTCATCAGATGACCAAAACGAATTTCAAAGTGGTTTAGATAAGAAATCTGTATGGTGCAAAAAGTGGCAATTCGCCCTGAATAAAGGAAAGTGTGAAGTTGTTCACATGAGTACTAAAAGAAATCAGCTAAATTTCGATTACGCGATAAGTCACACAGGTCTGAAAGCTGTAAATTCAGCTAAATACTTCGGGATTACAATTACAAATAACCTAAATTGGAACCATCACATAGATAATATTGTCGGTCGAGCAAACCGAAGACTGCGATTCACTGACGGAACACTTAGAAGGTGCAACAGGTCTACTAAAGAGACTCCTTACACCACGCTTGTCAGCCCTGTTCTGGAGTATTGCTGTGCGGTGTGGGATCCGCATCAGGTGGGACTGACGGATGAGGTCGAAGAAGTACAAAGAAGGGCAGCTCGTTTTGTATTATCGCGAAATAGGGGAGATTGTGTCACAGACGTGAAACGTGAATTGGAGTGGCAACCATTAAAACCAAGGCGGTTTTCGCTGCGACGGAATCTTCTCATGAAATTTCAACCACCAGTTTTCTCCTCCGATTGCGAGAACATTCTGTTGCCACCCACCTACATAGCGAGAAATGACCATCACGATAAAATAAGAGAAGTCGGGGCTCGCACAGAAAAATTTTAAGTGCTCGTTTTTCCCGCGTGCCGTTAGAGAGTGGAACGGTAGAGAGACAGTTTGAAGGTGGTTCATTGAACCCTCTGCCAGGCACTTTATTTTGAATAGCAGAGTAATCACGTAGATGTAGATGTGGCACTCAACCATAGAGTGTAATTTTCGAAATTACGTTCGGCCACGACTAACTTTTCGTTTCTCTCCAATACCAGTCTGGGGTAATAGGATATCACAACAAGCATTAGCAAGCACTGCTCAGCTAATTTCAATCAACATTACTGAGTTGACTTCCTGCTGGGAAGTGGCAGGTGATTACTATTGTATTCTTTACATTCTCCTTCTTCCTTCCAACTTCGCAAGCAGGTAAGGTAGCGGTTACAAGCCACATGTTTACATTTCAGGCTACAAACGATGCTCAACCTGACGACCACCTGCATCCCCGAAAGCCTGGACGTTTGTACAGACACCATTTCACAACTGTTCAGGGCAATTTTCGAACGTTGGATCATGGATTGTTCAGCTGTCCTGACACAGCTGTCGCACCGCTTGAAAATCGCACATTAAGTCCAGCATTCTCAGGCATTTGTGGCGGAACTGGCCGTAGGTCTCTACCAGGAGCAATCCTCAAATGGCTAGTTAATTCGACATTCCAAATCACTGTTCTCAATCCCGGTGAGGAAAGATATCTTCTCAGCAATCCTTTAAAGCGTCGGTACTCGCGAAGAGCTTTCCAAGGAAACCCCTCCTCACTTTGTCCAGACCCATGTTGACTGCATCTGTGATGCAGATTGATGCTTGGGGTTTCACTCTGTCGTCATACCAGTACTGCCGCCTAACGGCTAGTCAGGACACTGTCACCACTAACAATGCATATCCTGCAGCGCACAGTCCGATCATCATTTCTGCAAGGTTGGGTACGAAACGGTAAATAGTTTTCCGTCTACCATGGCTCACGTAGCGAAAGTCTAGTTTTAATCACCCTGTGTTTTCATCAGTTGCTTCGAAAGGCTTTTTTAAAGCAAGTGTTGTCTCATACGAGACTTCGTAGTATTAGTTTAACAGATCTCTCCTCCACCAAAACCTATTACGTCACTGCGAACAAGAGTTTGCTCGACTTCCAATACATACACACTAAAATTTGACAAATGGGAGTAAGAGGAATAGGACAGAAATCACTTAATGGACATCAGTTGGACCAACAATAATAAATGAGGTGAGAGCAATAATAAGGTCAATAGGTTGGTTGGTTGGTTGCCTTGGGGGAGGAGACCAAACATCAATGTGATCAGTCCCATGATCTAGGATGGCAGAAGTCAAGGGGGAGACAACACAAACAGCACAGTCCAGTAAAGGGGAGGGGATAATGTACAAACGAAGAGAAAAGAGACATCAGGGCAGCAGGAAAATGAAAGAACAGGAAGTGAGTAGATGAAAATGAGGAGAGCAGGAGTGTCCCACAAATGTTGCCGAAAGAGGAGCACCAGCACTGCCACCAAACTGTCCCGACAGCCACACCATACCGCACCATTACTATGATACAACGTGAACAACACGAAGGGAAGAAGACACAAAAGAAGCAGAAACAAAACAGCACAACAGACTAGATAAAATGTAGGGGGAAGGTGGTGAGAACCTTGTCACTGTGGAGGCAACGCCTGCACTGAGGAGTTCAAGTTCCAAAGGAAATTTCAAGGACCTGATGAAGAAGCTTGCACAGGATAGAGTAACATTGAGAGCTGCATCAAACCAGTCTCAGGACTGAAGACCACAACAACAACAAGTCAGAGTATGAACAACTTTCACAAAGAAAACTGAAGACAGACGTAATCATGCAAGGACTGTCCACTAACAACTGAGACAAGGAAGATGGGAAGTCATATTCAGTGTGAAGGGCCAAAAGGTGGGTGCAGTCAAGTAAAATCACCGTGAGTCGAGCTCCGCAACTACAAAAGAGGGGGAGGGGGGAACGGCTAATTGTTGAGGAAAAACCCATGGGTCAACTTAGTATGGCCAATACAAAGACGTTAGAGGATAGTAGGTTCCCACTGGGAGGGGCAGATGGAAGAACGCCACATGGTGTTGATCTCCTTGATGCTTGATGGCAAGAAGTTTACTGGACAAGGGGTCATCTCCCAATGTCAGTCCATGATGATAGGGAACTAGTTGTAGGTGGCTGCCTCCCAGCCAGTTGATCATCAAGTTCAATACCCAGGATACCTAAGTGACCAGGAACTCTAAGTGAACCAAACAAGCAGCATCACCAAGATTAGCTTCAAGGCCGTGCAACCATTTAATAAAATAGAGGGCCCAATAGATAGCCATTAGTCCCACAGTAAACAACCCACATGTGGAAGGCAAGAGATGGTGTTCCATGCCAACAGAGGACGAAGGCATACCCCTCATGATCAGTAGATTTAGAGCCATCCGTGCAAAAAAAAAGACATCCTAAAATTCCCATAAGAGTGTTCAGAACACATGGGGCCAGGCAGTAGGCAGGCAACAGCTCAAAGCCTCAGGTCAGTAGGTGTGTGAGGGTGCATGTAAGAAGCTGTAAGGTGTTAAGCAAGTAACATACCTTATATTGAATTTCTGAAACAATTCCGGTGAACTTCCGAAGCTGAAAAACCTTGTGGCGTGATAATGATCGCAGGTCAATTATGGGGATGCCAATCTCCAGAAGCGGTTTCTGTGTAGGCTGTCTGGCCAGCCTGTTGGCAAGTTCACTTCCTGGGATTCCAATGTGGCCTGGGGTCCACAAAAACACCACAGAACGACTGGATCGATCCAGTGCATACATGGAATCCTGGATGGTCGTTACCAAATGATGGCGGTGGTAGTTCTGGTCGATATCTTGTAAGCTGCTCAAGCAGTCAGTACAGAGAAGAAACGACTTCCCATGGCATGAGCAGACGCGCTCAAGAGCAGGAGATATGGCCGCCAGCTCTGCGGTGAAAGCACTGAAGCCATCTGCCAAGGAGTGCTGTTCAGTTTGTCCTTCATGAACACACACAAATCCAATGTCACCATCAGTCATCGAGCATTGCTGTACACCACTTCATGGTCCCTGTTCATGTCAAGAATCGAGAGGAAGTGCTAGCAGAGCGCCACTGGGTCAACTGAGTCCTTAGGACCATGTGAAAGGTCCAGGCAAAGCTTCGACCTAGGTGGACGCCATGGAGGTGTACATGAATGGACCTCGAGTATAGGTGGTAATGGCAAGGACACCACTTCAGACAGAATAGATCAGACACTAACTGCAATCTTAAGCCCTGACCTGGGCCTCCGATGCAGGAGATGAACTGCCATGGTTGGGAAATGGAGACAATAATTCGACGCTCAAGGGAACTACGAATGTGTGCAACGTAACTGGCAAGTAGTTGTGCATGCCTAACCTTCAATGGAGGTACTTTGGCCTCAACCAGAATACTTGTCACCAGACTCGTCCTAAAAGCTCACACTGCCAGTAGAACGCCTCAGTGGTGCACTGGGTCAAGTAAACGCAACACTGAGGTCGCCACCAAACCGTAAACCAGACTCCCATAGTCAATGGGGGATTGAGCAAGGGCTCTGCACAGATGCAGAAACATAGAGCAATCCGCATCCTAGTTGGTGTTGCTCAGGCAGCCGAGGGCATTGAGACGCTGCCAGCACTTCCACTTCAGCCAACGAAGGTTAGGAATCAAAGTCAATCGAGCGTTGAAAACCAGTCCTAAGAATCGACATTTCTCCACTACAGTGAGTGGATCATCATTAAGGTAAAGTTCTTGTTCCAGATGAACGGTGCAACGCCGACAGAAGTGCATGACACACGACTTTGCGGCTGGAAACTGGAAGCCATGGGCTAGGGCCCAAGACTGCACCTTGGGGATGTCTCCCTGTAGGCGCCACTTAGCAACACCAGTACTGGAGGAGCAGTACGAAATGCAGTAGTCTTCTGCATACAGAGGTGAGACAGATGGCCTGGCAGCTGCTGCTAGACCGTTAATGGCCACTAAAAAGAGAGATACACTCACTCAATACAGAGCCCTACTGGACCCCATACTCCTGGATATGGGGGGGGGGACTATGGGAGGCACCAACTTGGACATGGAAAGTAAGGAGCGATAGGAAACTTTGGATAAAAATCGGGAGTGGACCCCAGAGACCCCTCTCATATAATGTAGCAAGGATATTATGTTGTCAGATCGTGTTGTAAGCTTTTCATAAATCAAAAAAGATGGCAACCATGTGTTTGCATTTGGAAAGGCTGTTGGGATGGCAGACTCGAGGGAAATTAGATCATCAGTGGTAGAGCGACCCTGGCGGAAACCGCCCTGGCATGGAGCCAGTAGGCATCATGACTCGAGGACCCAACAACTGCCAACTTACCATACGTTCTAACAGCTTAAAAAGGACATTGATGAGGCTGATGGGCTGATATGTACTCAGATCAAGCGCGTATTTGCCGTGTTTGAGCACTGGAATAATGGTGCTCTCTCGCCATTGCGATGGGTAAATACCATCGCACTTTATCTGGATGAAGATGTTGAGGATCCTCAAACACTGAAGCCGAGGAACGAGAAGAGAAGGGAAACATAGAAAGGAGGAGGGAGTGAAAAACAAAGGTGAAACTGCTCGCACGTCAGCGACAGAACGCATAAAATTCCCCATAATAGCCCAGACATGTTCACTAAGGGAGGGGAAAAAGAATATCAAGACCACATAAGGAAAAAAATGCTGTAAAGGCTGGGGCCCCATGGTAGCCAAGCACAAACCTGCTAAAGAATGGTGACTTCCCTCAGGGTTGTAAAGCATAACAGTTGACATAGCTCAGCCAGGTGGTGGAGAAAACAACAGCAATACTACTGGAGGGTGAAGTTATCATGAGGCTGGGAATGCATGAAGCATCCAAGGAGGCAGATTACACCTCAGGGTCACCTGGTGCCAACAATTGAGTATTTGTATCCATTCCTATTGTGGATGAGACATCAGTGAGATCCAGGTCCTCAGGGGACGCTGAGATCTCCACCTCATCCAAAGGTGCAGAATTGGTTGGATGTGGTGGTGTTGGGGCCACCGGATGGTCCTTTTCCTTAGCATACTTTTTTGTTTGCTTGCCTTTTCACTTCCCTTTAGGGGCTTGCTGGGTGAACTAAGTAGCTTCAGACATGGAGGAAGACCGCGAAGTTCTTTGTTCAGCAGCTTTTGGCTCCTTTTGCCACTGGTGAGCGTCTTCTGTGGCACTAGTGGATACCTTGGGAGAGAGAGAGTCCAAAGGGACCCTTTCTGCATGAGAGGAGCTGGAGGAGGCTGTTGCTTCTCCAGCAGGGGGGGAACAATGTCCTGTGCATTTGCGGACACTTGGCACCTGACGTATGTACTTTGGGAGCAACAGAAGAAGATGTTCCCATTGCATTGAAGGGGGCAAATGTATTCTGGAGGCTCAGAGAGCCCACTGTTCGTGGCACAGTGTGTGGTACGACTGGTACTTGTGATGGTGATGGTAATGTAGCGCCAGCATATGTGGACATCAAGTGAATGGGTTGTAATCGTTCAAATTTACGTTTAGCCTCTTTCTAAGTCAACCGGTTCAGGGTCTTGACTCCATGATTTTCCACTCCATTTGTAGTACTACGCAGTCTGGTGAGTAGGGGGCGTGCTGTCTCCACAGTTGATAGAAGTGGGAGGAGATGCACAGGGAGTATCTGGATGCAGTGGACGTCCGCAGTCTCGACATGTGGCGCTGGAAGTGCAGTGGGAAGACATGCCCGAATTTCCAGCACTTAAAGCACCACATAGGGAAAAGGACGTATGGTTTAACATCACAGTGGTATAACATCACCTTGACGTTTTCAGCTCACACTCACCCCTCAGATGCCAAGATAAAGGCACCAGTAGCAACCCTATTGTCTTTGGGTCCCCTGTAAACGCACTGGATGAAATGAACACCCCGCCGTTCTACATTGGGGCGGAGCTCGTCGTCTGACTCCGAGAGGAGGTCGCGATGGAAAATAATCCCCTGGACCAAGTTAAACTCTATATGCGGAGTGCCGAAACAGGGATATCACCCAGCCGGTCACAAGTGAGTAACGCCTGGGATTCGGCTGGTGATGCTATCTGAATCAAGACTGCACCGTTTCTCATCTTGGACAGTGCTGTCACTTCGCCAAATTTATCCTCAAGAGGTCCAACAAAATACTGAGGCCTTCTATGACCACACTGTTACAGACTAACTACCGAGGCGATATCGAGTGGAACGATTTAGGGTCTTATCTGTCAGCATAGTACTCGATCTTGTCCTTAAAGACTACCGGCACTGTACGGTCACCAGCAAGAGATGACTTAGTCCGCTTCATTGCTGGTCATTCGCCCTGATGCCACCCACTCCGATCAGTAGCTCTCCCCATGGGCGCCATCCAGCCACAGCAAAAGTCACCTGGCATGATGGCCGTTGCTGGGAGTCCTGATGCCCCAGGAAGACAGGCATCTTCTCCTTGGCATACATGGGCTGTTTACAGCTCAGGCATCATCAGTGCGATCCCTGTGTTGTCAGGGGCTACCATCAAATGGGTACATGACGGCCCCACCGCAACGGACTGGCGACCGTGCTTGATATTGGGCGCAGAGGAGCCCAATATTGTCATGGGAGCGAAAGGAGACAGGGAACAACGGAAGAAGACATGCCCAGGAAAGTGTCCTCGCCCAAATAGTTGAATTGCAGATGGAGATGCAAAGCCATGACAAGAGTTTCAGGAGATCGAATCTAAGGGCACTATGGATAACTCATGCAAAACGTAAGGCGTCCTTCGCCATGTGGCCCGCACTTCTATAGGGTTTTGAAAGTGGCAGGTTAAAGCATAAAATAGGACGTGAACTTACAAGACCGATAAGTGTGAGACTCCTTTTAGTCGCCTTTTATGACAGGTAGGGATACCTCGGGCCTATTGTAAACCCCAGACCCGGAGGGGGGCGAATGTTTGAGCAAGACGACTCGCGCCGCTCTGAGACTATTGCGAGGATTATTGTGTGAAAACTTGTTCACAGGCTTGTCTTAACTCGTAAGAAGTTGAACTGCAAAGTCCTCCCGCTAGTACGGAGAATCGCACCGAGCACTGACAGTTAACGCTTGCGAACGATTTGAGAGCAACGACGTATGCACTATTCCAGCCAAATAGCGTGTACGATGCCAATTAACTTATCTAGGGAATGAATAGGAGTCTCGGCTTCACCGAAGACGTAGGAAATGTATCAGACTGGTGTCTAACTGTCAGGAGAGTTTAAGAATAAATTCTCAGATTCACAGATCGTGCCGACAGCAGCCACTGCCGCCGCCTACGCAAGGTAACCACACGCGCTCACGTCGCGCCAGCAAGTGATATTCAATTGACACTCATAACTGCGGTCGTCTCTCTCTCTCTCTCTCTCTCTCTCTCTCTCTCTCTCTCTCTCTCTCACTCAATTATCGTACATTCAACCACGACCTGTAGTTAAACATATTCACGATTATCAGGCGCAATTGAAGTAGAAAAGCGAGATGTCCGATCTAACGAAAAGGATTGACCAGTCACTGTAGAGTTATGAATTGTTTTAATTGTGTACTTTTTTTTGATTGCTCTTTACCAACCCCAGTTCGATTTTGGGTATTTTCATTGTGCATTTTAGCGTAATTGATATCTTTGGCCCAACTGTATTTAATTTGTTTGTACAGTAATCGAACCCCACACATGGTCATCAACAATCTTTCCATTAAAGAACTTTAAAATAGTTAGGAATTTCGCTTCACAGCATCAATATTTTACCACCCTGTGCGTAATTTTGTTAAAGTTGTTATATCATGAAGTCATACTTAGAGTAAAAGTAAACCTTAATAACGAAAATCGAAGCTTTTTATTTTTGCTGACATATAGTTGCACCTGAACATATACACTAATTTCTGTTAATGATAACGTTTCATTTACAGGGAATGTAGTCGAACCAACATTAAGACCATTGTCTGATTACATCACTGTCCGTATTGCTGCACTCTTCTGAACTCTGCATACGTAAGATTGTATCTTCCTATCTTGCAGGCCGTATGTTCAACACCAAATTCCTAAAACACTCACAGAGCGTCCTTGCGCAACTGTGGTAGGAAGACAGATCAGAAACAGTCTCATGTGTTAGAAAGCATCCCGATCATATTACGTGGATTAAAGTCTGTTAAGAGCAGAAATTACGGCGGAAGTTATTTGCTAAATATCGGGGATAGCTCTGAAATATTCTGTGAGATGGCGGATAAACAAGGACATGATAATCCTATGTAGGTCATAATTTAGAAGACAACTTCGTCTCTTCCCTGATAGGTTAGGGACAAAGACACTGAAATGGTGTCAGAGATTTGCACTGTGCCACTGAACGTATGAAATAACAGTGATAATAATAATAATAATAATAATAATAATAATAATAATAAAGAAGAAAAATTTCAGCTGACATATATAGAGTACAAAGACACAAATACAGACATTAGACCATTCTTGCATAGACCACCAAATAACCCACAAGTCGAAACAACTATCAACACAATCATACACAACAAAATAAATGAAAATACAACCATGGAAGAGTTACAACTACTGGTTTATATAGGAGCACTCACTACACTAAATATACACACTAGGCAGAGATCAGAACCAACCAACACACAGAAGAAACCCACAAAACCAGCATGGCAACACAGGCTACAGACCAGAATAGAAAAACTGAGAAAAGACATCGGCAGCTAACACAATTTATAAGAAATGAAATGTCAGACAAAGAACGAAGAAAGTTAGGTAAAATCTCACAACAAGAAGCAGAAATTACAAGCACTGGCCAAACGACTTAGAAGATACAAAAAAAGTGAAAATAGAAGACCAAACATTCAACACAAACCAAAAGAAATTTTACCAGACAATAGCTAACACACATTAAAATAGACAATCCACCAAACATAACATACATGGAACACTTCTGGAGCAACATATGGTCAAACCCAGTACAACGTAACAGACATGCACAATGGATACAAGCGGAAACAGACGCATACAAGATGATACCACAAATGCCTGAAGTGACAAGTTTGCAACATGGAGTCACCCAAGTAATTAATTCTACTCACAATTGGAAAGTCCCTGGAAAAGATAAAATAGCAAATTTCTGGCTAAAGAAGTTCACCTCAACACATTCACATTTACCTAAATTATTTAACAGTTACATTGCAGACCCATACACATTCCCTGATACACTTACACATGGAATAACTTATCTGAAACCTAAAGATCAAGCAGACACAGCAAACCCAGCTAAATATCGCCCCATAACATGCCTGCCAACAATATACAAAATATTAACTTCAGTCATTACACAGAAATTAATGACACATACGACACAGAACAAAATTATAAACGAAGAACAAAAAGGCTGTTGCAAAGGAGCACGAGGATGTAAAGAGCAACTGATAATAGATGCAGAGGTGACATATCAAGCTAAAACTAAACAAAGGTCGCTACACTACGCATACATTGATTACCAAAAAGCTTTTGATAGTTACCCCACTCATGGTTACTACAAATATTGGAAATATATAAAGTTGATCCTAAATTGATACAGTTCCTAAACATAGTAATGAAAAATTGGAAAATCACACTTAATATCCAAACAAATTCAAATAATATCACATCACAGCCAATACAGGTTAAGCGTGGAATGTACTAAGGAGACTCATAAAGTCCTTTCTGGTTCTGCCTTGCTCTGAACCCACTATCCAACATGCTAAATAATACAAATTATGGATACAATATTACTGGAACATACCCACACAATGTCACACATTTGCTATACATGGATGATCTAAAACTACTGGCAGCAACAAATCAACAATTCAACCAATTACTAAAGATAACAGAAGTATTCAATAATGATATAAATATGGCTTTTGGAACAGACAAATGTAAGAAAAATAGCATAATCAAGGGAAAACACACTAAACAAGAAGATTACATATTGCATAACCACAGCGACTGCATAGAAGGGATGGAAAAAACAGATGCCTATAAATATCTAGGATACAGACAAAAATAGGAATAGATAATACAAATATTAAAGAAGAACTAAAAGAAAAATATAGACAATTACTAACAAAAATACTGAAAACCGAATTGACAGCAAGAAACAATACAAAAGCTATAAATACTGATGCTATACCAATATTGACCTACTCATTTGGAGTAGTGAAATGGAGTAACACAGACTTACACGATCACAATGCCACAAATATAGAATACATCATTCTTTCAGCAACAGTAAGATTCACATTAAGCAGCAAAGGAGGAGGAAGGGGATTTATCGACATAAAATACCTACATTATGGACAGGTAGACAATTTAAGAAAATTCTTTATAGAACGAGCAGAAACTAGCAAAATACACAAAGCAGTCACTCATATAAATACATCGGCTACACCACTGCAATTTCATATCCACTTCTACAACCCTTTAGATCACATAATATCAACAGATACGAAGAAAGTAAATTGGAAAAAGAAAGCACTACATGGCAAGCACCCGTATCATCTAACACTGCCACACATCGATCAAGACGCATCCAACATATGGCTAAAAAAGGCAATATATACAGTGAGACGGAAGGATTCATGATTGCAATACAGGATCAAACAATAAACACCAGATATTACAGCAAGCATATTATTAAAGATCCCAATACCACAACAGATAAATGCAGACTTTGCAAACAACAAATAGAAACAGTAGATCACATCACAAGCGGGTGTACAATACTAGCAAATACAGTATACCCCAGAAGACATGACAATGTAGCAAAAATAATACATCAACAGCTCGCATTTCAACATAAACTTATAAAACAACACGTTCCCACATACAAGTATGCACCACAAAATGTACTGGAGAATGATGAATACAAATTATACTGGAACAGAACCATTATAACAGATAAAACAACACCACATAACAAACCTGACATCATACTCACCAATAAAAAGAAGAAATTAACACAAGTAATCGAAATATCCATACCCAATACAACGAATATACAAAAGAAAACAGGAGAAAAAATTGAAAAATACATCCAACTGGCTGAGGACGTCAAGGACATGTGGCATCAGGATAAAGTTGACATTATACCAATTATACTATCAACTACAGGAGTCATACCACACAATATCCACCAATATATCAACACAATACAGCTACATCCAAACTTATATATACAACTACAGAAATCTGTAATTATTGATACATGTTCAATTACCCGAAAGTTCCTAAATGCAATGTAACATATACCGTACAGTTAAAAGGAAGTCACGCTTGGTCAAGGTCCGCGTCACTTTCCATCTTTGACCAGACATAACGTCTGAGAAAAGAAATAATAATAATAATAATAATAATAATAATAATAATAATAATAATAATAAAGTAATAGAAGTAAAGATCTCTACACTAAGTAGGGATGTGCTGTATGAAAAAGACGGTAGGACTTTTTCCACATATGGTACATGTCTATTCATATTTCGCGCCAGTCACATCAGAATGGCGTTATTATCGCCACAATGTGGATGAAAATCAGGTTTGCTTTAAATACACACTGTAACGGTCGTGAGCATTAGTTACATTGAGATTGGACGTGGTGAGTTGATGTTAGTTATGAATGCCTTGAAGGCGACGATGACACCATTATCAGAACCTCACCGAGTTAGAACGAGAGCGTGCAACAGGGCTATGAGAAGCTGGATGTTCATCCTGCGACGTTGCAGAAAGTCTTGAGAGGAATGTACATGGTTACTGTCTGCAGTGGTCAGGAGAAGGTACGGTCGCAAGAAGGCTGAGCTCTGGACAGCCATGTGGTACTACATAGATACCATCGCGTTTGGCGAATGGCTCTGGCGTATCGTACTGCATCTTCAGTAGCAATCTAAGCAGCTTGGTATCACCGTGACAACAAACAGTTACAAATCTGCTACTTCAAGGACAGCTCTGAGCCAGACAGCCTGTAGCGTGCAACCCACTGACCCCAAACCACCGCCATATGCGACTTCAGTGGTGTCGGTGATAATGATTATTTGAGGTGAGGAGCGCTCAACATCATGGACATTAGCGCCCTGACGGGAAGTCAGCACGCTGATCTCGTGGGTCGGGACGAAGGCTGTCCCGATATGAAGAGGTGATTGTAATGCATTAAAGTCTGCCTCCTTTCCCCACCAAATTAGGGTTGAGGCCTGACAGTTCACAAGATTTCACCACTCTTAGATCTGGAAGCAGTATTGGTGAGGCTGGTAGGTAGATCTCCATCGAGACTGAGGGCTGCCTTAGTATCAGTATACAGGACACACGTTACCAAAAAATGCTGAGCTGAAAGTGGCACACAGCAAACCCCAGAGTGGTGGATCCTCCCACCAGAAGAGGAAGTCATTTGTTAAAGGGATATGTCCTGTGCGCGGCCTGGTAAGCAGAACCTCCATCCAGTGGTCAGACTGACGAAGTTCGCCATGCCTGTGTGGTCGGCTTGAGCGAACGCAGTTATTTTTCTGTCACCTGCAACCATTCAGTCCTCCACTGACGCACGTTGGACTACAGTGGTGTCAAATAAGAGCTCGTTGGAAGGCAGCGTGGAGGTCTCTTGTGTTTTCTGATGAAATCTGGTTCTGCCTCGGTGCCAGCGATGGCCCCGTGTGTGTGTGTGTGTGTGTGTGTGTGTGTGTGTGTGTGTGTGTGTGTGTGTGTGTGTGTGTGTGTGTGTTTTAGGAGGTGGCCAGTTGAGGGCCTGCAACTGACATGCCTGCGTGCTAGACACACCACACCTACGCCTGGATTTACGGTTGGGTGCGATTTGGTATGGCAGCAGGAGCACTCTCGTGTTATCCTACGCACCCTGACTGTAAATTTGTACATCAGTCAGGTAATTTGACCTGTTGTGCTGCCATTCATGAACAGCACTCCAAGAGGCGTTTTCCAACAGGACAACGTTTTCCCACACACTGCTGTTGTAAGCCAACATGCAGTTTCTAATCGAGCACACACGAGACAACATCGGCCGACAACTACAGCGTCATCCACAATCAGCATTAACCATCCCTGTATTCACCGACCAAATGCGACAGGGATAGAATTCCACCCTACAAACTGACATCCGGTACCTGTGAAACACAATGCTTACACATTTCCATGCTCGCACTGAACTTTCTGTAGGTTACTCTAGTTATTAATACACTACTGGCCATTAAAGTTGCTACACCACGAAGATGACGTGTTACAGGCACGAAATTTAACAAACACAAATAAGATGCTGTGATATGCAAATGATTAGCTTTTCAGAGCTTTCACACAAGGTTGGCGCCGGTGGCGACACCTACGACGTGCTGACATGAGAAAAGTTTCCAACCGATTTCTCATACACAAACAGCAATTGAACGGCGTTGCCTGGTGAAACGTTGTTGTTATGCCTCGTGTAAGGAGGAGAAATACGTACCATCACGTTTCCGACTTTGATAGAGGTCGGATTGTAACCTATCGCGATTGCGGTTAATCGTATCGAGACATTGCTGCTCGCGTTGGCCGAGATCCAATGACTGTTAGCAGAATATGGAATCGGTGGATTCCGGAGGGTAATACGGAACGCTGTGCTGGATCCCAAAGGCCTCGTATCACTAGCAGTCGAGTTGACAGGCGTCATATTCGCATGGCTGTAACGGATCGTGCAGCCACGTCTCCATCCCTGAGTCAACAAGATGGGGACGTTTGCAAGACAACAACCATCTGCATGAACAGTTCGACGATGTTTGCAGCAGCATGGACTATCAGCTCGGAGACCATGGCTGCGGTTACTCCTGACGCTGCATCACAGGCAGGAGCGCCTGTGATCGTGTACTCAACGACGAACTTGGCTGCACGAATGGCAAAACGTCATTTATCCGGATGAAACCAGGTCCTGTTAACAGCATCATGATGGTTGCATCCATGTTTGGCGACATAGCGGTGAACGCACATTGGAGGCGTGTATTCGTCACCGCCATACTGGCGTATCATCCGGCGTGATGGAAAGGGGTGCCATTGGTTACACGTCTCGGTCACCTCTTGTTCGCATTGACGGCACTTTGAACAGTGGACGTTACATTTCAGATGTGTTACGACCCTTTCATTCGATCAATGGTGGCCGAGCAACTGGCTCGTCACAATACGCCAGTCACTACTCTTGATGAACTGTGGTATGGTGTTGAAGCTGCATGGGCAGCTGTACCTGTACACGCCATCCAAGCTCTGTTTGACTCAATGCCCAGGGGTATCAAGGCCGTTATTACAGCCAGAGGTGGTTGTTCTGGGTACTGATTTCTCAGGATCTATGCACCCAAATTGCGTGAAAATGTTATCACATGTCAGTTCTAGTATAATATACTTGTCCAATGTGTACCCGTTTATCATCTGCATTTCTTCTTGGTGTAGCAATTTTAATGGCCAGTAGTGTATAACAGCAGGCTGGCGTGTGTGGCCGAGCGGTTCTAGGCGCTACAGTCTGGAACCGCGCGACCGTTACGGTAGCAGGTTCGAGTCCTGCCTCGGGCATGGATGTGTGTGATGTCCTTAGTTTAGTTAGGTTTAAGTAGTTGGAAGTTCTAGGGGACTGATGACCTCAGAATTTAAGGCCCATAGTGCTCAGAGGCATTTGAACAGTTTGTAACAGCATTTCACATTTGCAATGGCTTATCTCGCACTTAATCTGTGTTCTTGCAATGTTAATCTGTTAAATGTAACCTAGACAAATGCATTTCCGAAATTCATTACTGTTTTTTATGTTGCTCTTTTCCGCGAGTGTAATGAAAGAACAGTCCTGAGGGATTCAACCTTTACACACGAAAAAAAAGTATTTCGGTATACGATCAGTGTCCTCTGTTCTTATGAATACATCAAGTTGCAGCTAAGCGCCTGAAAAGATTCGGCAAATTGAGCCAACTTCTCAACCGTAAAAATAGATTGTTGGGTTTAGCGTATGCGTAACATCTAACGCTGTACTAGCTCTTGTCGGCTACCGACGCTGTGGACATCGGAAGCCTTCCATTGTTCGCCTGGTAATTCCATCACAAAGCAACAGTGATTCGCGAAAAAGGAAGAGACGGCAGGTGGGAGCCGACCACGTGGAACAGGGCGGGCCTCTGCCTCAGGAAGGACGGGTCGTGGCCCAGCGCGCTCATTTCCTGCACTCTCCCAGAACCAGCCTCCGTTCTTCACAGACAGCACCCTCCAAAATTACTTTGCCGCCTCCAGCCGTTACCTCCAACCGCGATCGTACATTCTCCTGGTCTTCCCCCAGTCAGATAAACTAAGCGGTATAAGCGAAGGTCGGGTTGCACTGGACAGCCGGATTGTATTTGACGAGATAACGGAGTGCGGCTATAAAATAAAGGGACGGATGCTGTCACACGCGTAACTACGCATGCGTCAAAGATGAACGATCAATAACTGTGACGCGTGTAAAGGGACACCATGCTCTAACATTACCATTATTCAACAGAAGTTATCGACACCAAAAATACTTTCTACCTTTTAAACAGGTTAGTATTATCTCAGCTATTTAACTGAAAGAATTTCATATGCTCTAGTATAAAATGTATATATTTCAGGCTAAAATATTAAAAAGAAATTATTTTACTCTCTTTGCCACAATCGAAATGTACAGTTAAAATTAATCTTAGACCTATTTGAAATTACGAAATATCCGGCACACTGAAAATTCATATTATTAATTGCGCAATCTGACGATATTTATTAAAAGTATTTCTGGATTCATTTCTGAAATGATATTACTTGATGAAGATTCTTCTCTTGTCAAGAAAGTTTCTAAACTCTTTGGAATATTATATTAGAACAAATAAGCCCTCGGTCACAAATATTAATTCAAAATTGACCAGGTTTTGACGCTACTATGAGCGTCGTCTTCAGAATTAGACTGTTCTAAAACATTAAGTATATAATACATTAATAAAATTAAAGTTTGTACTGACTGGAAAAAGATGCAGTACTTACAAGTCACATATAAAAAAATATCTAGGCCGGAAAGGCGACGTCATGAATAGTTATAAGTAAGATGGCGAGCCGCTAAGGGCTGCTCGTACTTCAGTGAACAAAGGTTGCAACAAGACTGACGTGCCCACGTTAGAAAGTGTGGGCAAGTAAACATGGTGTTGCTACGAGCGCCATCTAGTAGCCGCAGAAACAACTAGGCTACTGTACATTCAAAATTAGACACATGAAATTGTGATGCGGCTGATTCAGGCATAACGTAAGCACTAATAATAATAGGATGAAGTTACATATTTATCTGCTTTAAACAGAGATACATTTTGTAACGTAAAAACCGTTAGTTACGACATACAAGAAAACGGCAAAGATGTAACAGGAAAACAACATTTCGGTAAATTGCATGAGGAAATCTGAATCAAAGAAAGCAATGGCTTTATGCAGTCGAAAAAGTTTTTATTTCGCAGCTGCAGCTGTTCGTTGAGAATGAGGCCATCATGACGAGAGAGATGTTTGAAAATCTCCAATTCCACTAAAACATCTAACCTACGCCCCTTCTTTTCGGTAAGCAGAATATTGTTATCGCCTATGGCTTTAGGCACGCTTCAGTAATTAAGAGATGATCGGCAAAGGATGAATTTAGGGGACTGGTGCCGTTCTTTCTCAAAAGATGTTCTTTATATCTGATGGTGAAAGCACGTCCAGTTTGTCCTATATAATAGGAGGAGCAGGTATCACAGATGATCTTGTAAACGCCAGAACTTTCTGTAGGGGAGCGAATGGATTTCAAATTATGAATGAAGTTTCTCTTTAGATTACTATTAGTAGAGAAGGCAGCATTGCATTTGTATTTGTGGCGAAGCATGCACTGAATCTGATAGGAAATGGGTCCTATGAAAGGAATAGTAAAAGGGTTTTTTTTTCCAGTTAATTTCAGTGCATGAGGTGTTGAGCGTGGTAGTTCTTGCAGTTTTCTTTTTAGGAAATCGTCCACTATGTTAGGCGTATATTCATTATTGACTGCTATGGTTTTAAGTAAATTAATCTCCTCATTAAACTTTTTTTTTCTTTGGAATATTGTTAGTACCGCAGAATGGACTATTAGTGGGCAAGCCTCTGATGTGATCAGAGGTGTTTTTATGTTTGACAATAACAATGTAATTTTTGATAATGAAGTGGAAACTGTAAGACATGGACAGATAGGAAAATGAGAAAAAAATAAAAATCAAGTTAAAAACAGGCAATTCTTCTTTAGTTCTATCATTTGGAACCTACAAAATCGACAACTTCAGCCTCAAGAATCAACCCGTAGACGCTATGAACTGGAGCCAACTACGAGAAAACGAAGATAAAAAGTTTATTTGTAAATCTTATTGCTCTCGAAGCTTATTAAAAGAGACAATTTTGGAGTGAGTGACGATCAACAAATAAAATGAGGGCGGCTGAGATTTCAAGCGTAAAGCCTTTTCATTCGAATGCGACACCTCTGACGGCTGGACACATCATCACGGCTAGAGACCTCGTTTGTCTAAGAGCTGTTACTTTGTTTTGCCGTCAAATGGTGAGTGTAATAATGGAGCATAGAATTGTCAAAGCTTCACATTAAATTCGGAGAAACTGCTACTGAAACCTGTCTTTTACAAAAGAAGCGAATGGCGAAGACTGTTTATCACGCTCGAGAGTTTTTGAGTGGTTTGAGCGTTTCGAAGACGGCCGCGAAGACACTGAAGATGACTCACCCTTGGGACGCCCATCTACATCAAGCACTGATCAAAATTTTCAAAAAAGTTGGTAATATAGTTCTGACAATCGGCTGAGTATTCGAACGGTTGCTGAAACTGAACGAATTAAAGGACCCGTAAGGCAATTTTACATAACCAATTTGACATGAGAAAAGTCTGTGCTCTGACACTGAATACCACAGACAATGTTCCTAATTTCTGAAAAAGAGTAATAACATGTGACGAATCTTGGTTTTTCACTTATGATCCAGAAACTAATCGACGATCGATGCACTGTAAGCGCCCAACTTCACTGAGAGCGAAAAAGGCTCGAATAAGCTAATCAAGATTCATAGAACTTTTTATCTTTACTCGGTTCCTGAAGGTGACCCTGTTGATCAACATTACTGCCTCGAGGTTCTTGTTCAACTCCATGAGAAAATCAGAAACGACCCGAATTGTGGAAGAACGTCTCAGGGTTTCACATCAAGACAACTCACCGGCTTATACCGCATTCTATAAACAGGTTTCTAGTGAAATACACCATACCAGTGTTGGACCATCCACTATTCGTCTTACCTAGTACCATGTGGCTTATCTAGGGCACAACGTTCAATCAGTATTAAAGGAACAATATTTCGGTCCGTTGAAACACGGAAAGAAACAAGTGGCACGCGTCATCAAGGAGCTCACAGAGGAAGACTTCCAGCCCCGTTTCCATCAATGGATAATTGACATGGAACGTTGTAGGGGAAGAGGAGGTGAGCATATTGAGGGTGACAACTGAATGTGTGGTTTAGACGTAAAATGTTTTACAAAAATAGTGCCGTACTTCATAGCCACACCTCGTATGTTTCTAACTTGGGGCGCTGTTGGCAATGCAAGTCGTGCCGCTGACGTGTGCTCTGTATAGGAACAGGACCACTCAAGCAAATTTGAACCGACACTACATTTCCGACAGTCAACGACTTATCTCTATAAAGCGAGTTTTTTGATGCACAAGTTTAACACTGGTGTTTTATTTTCTTTGCCAGTAGTAATGCCATATTGTGGTTGCATCTTTCGATACTACTGATATTATTCTTTGTATTGCATTTAAGCTGTAAAACGTGTACTCTAGTAACAATGGGAACGTTGACCTACCACGGCAGTAAGTTTGAGATGCATCGGTAAAAGCAATTTCTGGTTGTACCCCACTAAACTTTTTGTTTTCTTCGACAGAAAAGCCAGAACATACATAGGATGGAAATAACGGGATGGAACCATAGAAAAAGTCTAGCTTTTTTGAATGATAACCAAGGTTGCGAGTGACAAAATATTCCGTTCACAGTAGTATTGACGAAGTTTTACGGGAAAGCAAAGGCGTCACCATAAAAACTGTTTTAGGAAACTCGATTCTTTCAAGATGATTCAGTAATGATCAGGAAAAAGTTTTCCACAGCCAAACTAAAAATTTAGAAAATCAACATTGCCTCTTGGTAAAGAGAAGCTCGTAGATCTAGTGTACAAATGTACTGAGTAACTTCCTAAATCATCTGTTCAATATGACAAAAATAAAAGTGCATAAAGACGTTTCCTATGACTTTAAGAGAGATTAACACTTAAGCTGAGTATAGATGAATACACCGAGTTTGTAGCAAGCAGCAGGTTTGAGAAAGTAGGAAGTTGACATTCTCTGACGAAATAGTTGAGCTGATGGACTAAGCCCGCATCTCGTGGTCGTGCGGTAGCGTTCTCGCTTCCCACGCCCGGGTTCCCGGGTTCGATTCCCGGCGGGGTCAGGGATTTTCTCTGCCTCGTGATGGCTGGGTGTTGTGTGCTGTCCTTAGGTTAGTTAGGTTTAAGTAGTTCTAAGTTCTAGGGGACTGATGACCATAGATGTTAAGTCCCATAGTGCTCAGAGCCATTTGAGCCATTTGATGGACTAATTTAAGTTTATAGTCATTTACGACCGAATTAAAACTTTTTGTAGCAAGATCGCCTTACAATTATCTTTCGGACACAGTCTACCACAAATTTAAACTACGAAATACAAAGCGTGAAAAATATTAAAAACTAGAACACTCTTATGATATCGACGAGTTTTAGGATTCTTTTAAATAACGTATCGTAGTATCGTTTAACGCGAAGAATGCTTCAATGCAACTTTCAGGAAATATAATTTGCTAGACGCTTATGTTTTCGATACTACACGGTCTCCCTTACAGTTTTTATCAGTCGGGGATACTTGCCAGTAGGCTTTAGACACGCTCGAGAAGTAGGCGAGATATTTGCTGTCGAAATTTCGAGAGAGTAATTCCCGGTCATGGTCGGACAATATGTTACTTCCTCCCACATGTATCTCGTACGATGGCAACGATGAAAAATTCTAGTAATTGGAGGTAACGAAGAGGGTTGCCTACGACCATTCTTACTAAGAGCATTCAGGCATGGTAAATAGAAGGCATTGTGAGGGGGGGGGGGAGGGCGGGAAACAGTTAGTGGTACCAGTAGTACCCTCCATCACACACCGTCAGGTAGCAAGCGCGAAGTATTGATGTACTGTACATGAAGAAACCCCACGCGTACCTGACACTTTGCCAACCCGATTAAGAATGAAGACCGTTGCAAAATAAAGAAAGCTCTCTAGCCAGGAAAGTCGTGATAGTAAAAGCGAGAAGGCTAAATTCCTTTCCTCTCTTAGTCTTTGGAGAACCTCACCCATACCTCCTCAGTCCAGCCAATTTTCAACATTCGTCTGCAGTACCACAACTCAGATGCTTCAATTCTCTTCTGTCCCCGTTTTCAGACAATCCATGACTCACTACAATACAATGCTGTGCTCCAAATGTACATCACAGAAATTTCTTTCTCAAGTTGAGGCCTACGTTTGATACTAGCACACTTCTCTTGTCCAGGAATGCCCTTTTTGCTAGTGCTAGTCTGCTTTTTATGTCGTCTTCGATTCTGATATGAAGTTTCTCACTGTTCTCACTTCTGCTATTGCCCATTACTTTCGTCTTAGAGTTTCTCTCAGTCTATGTTCTGTGCTCATTAGACCGTACACTCCATTCAATACACGTTTTAATTCTTCTTCACTTTCACTAAGGATATCAATGTCATTAGCGAATCTTATCGCTGATATCCATTCACCGTTAATTTTTATTCCACTCTTGAAACTTCATTATATTTCGGGCATTGCTTCCTCGATGTACCGTGGCAACAATTGGGGCGAAAGACTACATCCCTGTCTTACACCCTTTTTTGATCTGAGCGCTTCGTTCTTGGTCTTCCTCTCTTGTTATTCTATTTTGGCTCCTGTGCATCTTGCATATCAACCGTCTTTTCCTATGGCTTACCCCACTTTTCTTAGAATTCTGGACATTGTGCATGAAAGGATCTTTATTTTCCTTCAGTCTACCTTATCAACCGCAGTATCAGAACTGCCTCTCTGGTGCCTTTGCCTTTCCCAAGTCCAAACTGATCGTCATCTAACAGATCCTCAACATTCTTTTCCACTTTTCTGTATATTATTCTTTTCATTAGCCTGAATGCTTGTGCTATTAAGTTGACTGTGCCACAGTTCTCGCACTGTTCGGCTTCTATCTTCGGAGTTGCGTGCATGATGCATTTCTGAAGTATGATGGTATATCGGCAGACCCATACATTCTACAGACCAACGTGAATAGTCGTTTTCTTGCCACTTCCCAACGATTTGAGAAATTCCGATGGCACGTTATGTATCTCTTATGCCTTATTTGATCTTAAGTCTTCCAAATCTCTTAAATTCTAAATGTAATACTGGATTCCTTATCTCTGCCCTATAGACTGCTGTTTCTTTTTCCATCACATCATCAGGCAAGTCTTCCACCCTCCCCCCACCCCCTCTCAAAAAGGCTTTCAATGTACTCTTCCCACCCATCCGCTCTTTCCGCTGCATTTTTCATTTCATCAAAGGTTGTTTTCACTTTTCTATATGCTGAGGCAGTCCTTCCAAAAATCACTCCTTTTTCGATTTATTCGCATTATTCATGTAGTCATTTCACCTTAGCTTTCTGCACTTCCTTCTAATTTCATTCCGAAGTAACTTATTTCTGTATTCCTGAATCTCCTTGAACAGTTTTGTTCTCTTTCATGGATCGATCAACTGAAGTATTTCTTCTGTTATCCATCGTTTCTTTCCAGTTATCTTGCTTGAACAGAATTTTATTTCCGACTTCTGTGGTAGCCCTTTTCAGAGATTTCGATTCCTCTTCAACTGAATAGTCTACTGCTCTTTTCGTTATCCAGTATCTATAACCTTAAATAACTTCAAGCGTGTCTCCTCAAACCTTAGTAATGCCGTATGCCAGTACTTTGGGCGTCGATTCTCCCTAACAAGTCTCTTCACCGTCGTCCTACTGTTCATTATTACTGAATTACGATCTGAGCCTGTATCTGGCCATGCGTACACCTTACAATCCAATATCTGACTTTGGAATTTGCCTGAACATGATATACTAATTGAAATCTTCCCGTATCTCCCAGTCCTTTCAAAGTGTTCTACAAAAGCTGAAAAGCAGAAGAAACCAGTCGGCGGGCCATTTTGTCTGCACGCCAGAAGGAAGAAGTGAAGAAAATTTGAGGGGATAGCGAACACCAGATGACCCATAGGACAACCAAGGCATCGCTGGTTGTCGACCTTGCGAAGAACCTGGCAAGCTCTAGGGACTGGAGTCAGCCAGAGGAACCGAGCACAGAGCAGAAAGGAGTGAAGGCAGTGTATGGAAGTAGCGTGTGATCTGCAGTGTCTGTGAGTGCTAGTTAGGTATGTGTGTAAACTAATACGTATTTGAGTGAGCTACCTCGATATGAGGTCGAAAACTGAGAAAGAAGGTATAGCGAAGCACTGAAAACATTGTCAGGGGAACTCCTCAGCAGTGTAACGACTCTAGCAAGATACAAAAATAATAAATAATGGGTAAATCGTCAATTGTGTGAAGATGTTTTGTGCCGGAGAAATAAACCGTCATTGTTCGTGCTCCCAGCTCTGATTTCTGCTGACAGTACTGCAACGGTCAGTGGCAGGTCATTTCACTCTATAGACTAAAACAAGGTTCAGACTACTGGCCAATGACAAACGAGAGATTTTTCATTATGAAACGACACAATGCATTTCAAATTTCAGCACAAGTCAAATTTGAAATTGTCTAATATGTAGGTATACAATCAAATATGACTATAGGGTATGTAATCTGTCATTAGTTAATATAACTGCTATATGCATGGCGCTATGTAAGTGAATTTATCAAATTCTATATGTACACTGTTTTCACAGTGTCACTGTTAAACGTAAAAACAGTAATGGGCCGAAATTGCAACAGTTGAATTGTTAAATGAATAACAGCCAGAAGACTTTTTTAATGATCCTGTGTTTTCAGCGTATATGCTTCCGTATTTTTCTTCTAATCTTCATGCTATGCTTCATATAGATGACTCCACAAGAATAGACGGAGGGGGAGAACACAGAATGCGACAATTTACTTCTACTGGCACAACCAATTGTAGAATTCATGATCTTCCAAAGAAATTGAAAAGATGCAACAGGAACTTACGACTGGCAGGGCTGGGGAGAAGGCAAACTTTCCGGGGTAGAAACGAACTTGCTAGGATTCAGGAGGGAGGGGGACGAAAATGATTCGGGGGGGGGGGGAGGAAAATGATTCGGTGGGGGGGGGGCGGAGGAAAATGATTCGGTGGGGGGAGGGGCGGCAGAGGGAAAGGATCCGGTGGGGGGGGGCAGAAGAAAAGCGGGTGGGAAGGAAAAGGATTCGGCGGTGGGGAAGGAAAGTTTCGGCGGGGGGGGGGGAAGGAAAGTTTCGGCGGGGGGGGGAAGGAAAGTTTCGGCGGGGGGGGGAAGGAAAGTTTCGGCGGGGGGGGGAAGGAAAGTATCGGGGGGGGCGGAGGAAAGTTTCGGCGGGGGGGGAAGGAAAGTTTCGGTGGGGGGGGGGGGAAGGAAAGTTTCGGCGGGGGGGGGGGAAGAAAAGTTTCGGCGGGGGGGGGAAGGAAAGTTTCGGCGGGGGGGGGGGGAAGGAAAGTTTCGGCGCGGGGGGGGGGGGGTGAAGGATAGCCGAAAATTCTGCCATGGAAGTAACTGAACAAAAATTTATGGCCACAGATGTACTCACATATCTAAGTACTTCTGAAGATGATACAGTGAGGTAATGCAATGTCAACCTTAGGACTTAACGTGAAAGGTGCTGTTCGTACTTAGGCGAAACTATGTGTGATAAACATTGCAATGAAGATTGCGCAATGTGACGCTTATCGGTGGGACACTTGTTTCTTCTGGGATGACACGGTATGCAATATAATGTGCGATGTGACTCGCGGTAGAAGTAGCAACAAGACAGCACGAGTAACTTTTCTGTTTGAGTTACAACAATGAGTCCCTCCAGTAGGTGCTATGGCGGCCTATTATTTGGAGCTCAAGAAACTGAAAAAGCGAAGGAAGTAAGGGTGCAGCAATAGAGCTGTGTAAATATTAAACATTGTTCAGCTATGGTTTCTCATGAGCTCTCCCAACGCAAACACAATTTGCACAAATTCCGCAGAATTAATTCCAAACTGTTTCCACTTTTTGACGCAGTCTGTCGGTTACTATGACAAAACAAGACGCAAATGATGTTCGTCTCCTGCTGAGAATTTACTCCTTGCAAGAAAAGTTCGTTGAAGTGTGTGAATGACATCAAAAATGCCACCATGAATAGTTAATTTTTTGTAACACCACCTTGTATGGTGTTTTGTGCAGTGCGGTACATACGAATACATAAATAACGGTTGAAGATTGCTAAGTCTAGGATAGTATTTCTATGATTGTCCAGTTTCGCCGAGTAGTAAAGTGTATGATTCAGCTTGAGAGGTATTCAGATTGAACGTTGCTGGAGGTAGAGTGAGGTCACTCACCATCGATGGTGTAGCAATGAATGATGAACTCTGTGGGGGGTAGACTGTTTTCGAAGAAACGGAAGCAGCCCATGATCCGGATAATTCCGACGTGTCCTTGGCTCCGTCCAGCACTCGTTAAGTAGGAACAGGAATCTACTTTTCAGTTATCTTTTACGCCTTTCACAGTTTCTTGAAACCGTGAAACAGACCGAAAAAGCATCCTGTCAGAATCATCAGCTAATGACTCCTTGTGTCTTTTCGCTTGAGTAAGTTTCTCATTTCCAGCTTCAGCCTATATCGACAGGAAACTGGAAAGAGAAACACGAGGCAGCTGCAGAGTCTGCGGCGCATTGCTGCCAACCTTGTCACGGGCAATCTCCAGTATAACTCATGTATTTTCTAGAGCAGGCTGTTCCAGCCGAGCTCCAGGGAGCCGGAGCCGCGTGGAGGGGGAAAGCGAACACACTGCCCCCTTACCGCATGCAGCCGCAAATGACGCAATAATCCGTGTTCAATGACAGATATGACTACCCGTGGGAGCCCTGTACCTCTATTGGAGGATACCTTTCTATTCATTGAGAGGGATGGTCATCCGCAATGTCTTGTATGCAATAAAGTATTTAATTCTGCGAAGAGGTACAATATACAACGACATTGTACACGTCTTCACGCAGCGGACTACTATCAGGTAGAAGGCGTTGCACGCAGAGAACTGGTAGCCAGGCTTAAGAACGACATACCAGGAGGCGTAAGTTCAAAAATGGTTTCGTAATACAGAGGGTATAAAAACATGCAACATAGTTCGTATTCTGTAATGCGTTTATAATTTTCAGGTGAATGAGAGCGGAGAAAACACTACTGAATCTGCAATTCGAGCAAGCTACAGGGTCGCTCACATCATTGCGACGAGTGGCAAGCCGTTTTCGGTGGGACCACTCGTAAAATCGTGCACGGTAGGAGTTGCAGAATGTTTGTTTCCAAGGGAGGTGCAGGCAATTGAAAGGGTTTGTCTGTCGAAGCAAACAATCTCTCGTCGAATCCTGGACATGGCAGCGGATTTAGAGACAGCTCAGGAAAAAGGCGGAGAGCTTTTTGCATGTTCGCTCGAGCTTGACGAAAGCACCGACATATCGGACTGTGCTCAGCTTGCAGTCTTTGTGCGTGGTGTCGACATGGAGCTGCAAGTAACTGAAGAACTCTCGGATGTGGTACCACTCGATTACACCGCAACAGGACGTGACATTTTTGAAGCTGTTTGTGAATCAATGGACAATATGAATTTGCCGTGGGATAAGCTCCATTCTGTAGCGACGGACGGTGCACCACAAATGATCGGGCGTCACTAAGGTTTTGCTTCTCGTTTGAAAAATAAACCCAGGGACGAATTCGGGAAAGACATTTTGACTCTTCATTGTTTTATTCACCAAGAGGCACTGTGTGCTGAAACAGTAGAGCTAGGTGGCGTAATGAAAGATGTCGTGAAGTGCGTGAATTTTGTGCGACGTCACGGTATGAATCATCGCCAATTCAATGGATTCCTGAAAGATATGGAGGCGGAGTATGGGGATATACCTTACCACAGTACAGTTCGTTGGCTTAGTCGGGGAAAAGTTCTTGATGTTTTCTTTGCCATTCGTCAGGAAATATCCCTTTTTCTCGAAATGAAAGGGGAAGAATTGCGTTGTCTGAAAGATATAAAATGGATATCAGACCTGGCGTTCCTAGCTGACATAAGTATGCATCTGAATAATTTAAATCTGTCATTGCAGGGCAAAGGGCAGGTAATCGTTGACATGCACGACCAGATCAAAGCGTTGATGGAAAAGTTACGTTTATTTGAGAGGCAGATGAGTAATGGACATTTAACGTTTTTCAATCGTCTTGCTTCTCTAAGACTACCTGAAGGTACTACTTTCGGCGATTACCAAGCAAAGTTACAGCAGCTCATCACGTCGTTTGAAACACGGTTCCGAGACCTAACTAGTTTGGAAATGGAACTTAAGGTGTTCAGCACTCCTTTTTCAGTTTCGCCCGATGACTTATCGTCCTTCAATTGGAGATTATTGATTTGCAGAATTGCAAAATTCAACTTTGTTGAAAGAGAGGTACTATAACACGTAGGATTTGTCACGACGGTATCGTTCATTACAGCAAAAAAAACATTTCCCAAGCTTCACAACAATGTCGCTCAGATCATGTGCATGTTTGGATCTACGTATTTTTGTGAGCAGCTTTTCTCAGCAATGAAGAGAGTAAAAAGTAAGGAACGATCGTTTCTTCAGGATGCAACAATGAAGGCCATCCTCCGCATTAACCAATACTTTGATGCCTGATATTTTCGATCTTGCAATGAAAAAATGTCAAGCTACAGAGGTCCAATAAATTTAGTATGTAATTTTTTGTAAAACAGTTGTTTCTCATTTATTTCCTGAACATCGTATTTCCAGGTGTAGCATGTCACCACGTCTCAGCAGCTAAGAGTATGAGGTTGTTATCTTGTAAGACGCAGATGGCACATCAAAACGCTTGCCTTGCCGCCTGCCTCAGCCTGCCGTTCCACGTGCAGGCGTGCCGGCCCACTTGAATGGTCACAGCGAGCGACGCGGCTCCCTGGAGCAGGGAGCGCTCCGCGGCTCACAACGGTGCCGACTAGCTGGAACAGCCTGATCTAGAGAATGCAGAGAGGTCACATTCCTTCTACCATTAAAAACAATTTCCGTATGTTAGCTGTATTTCGTATGCAACAATATATGACCTAATGCGCACCAAACTTTTCAAAATGTGCGCCGTGTTTGACTTGACTTCGAAGTATCACTATAACTATGGGCAATCACGAAAATAAAACTAGTTGGTTATCAAGCTCTGATACACTATAAAGTTGGGAAAAATCAATTTCCTTAGCGAATAGTTTCCTCAATATAGAATGATAAAGACTGCAAAGCAAGGAAAGCAAGCCAATGCCAAAATGTTTTATTATTTTTTTATTTTTTTACACGAGAAGTGAATTGTACCCAGAAAACAACTACGGAAACTGACATAGCTTTGCTTTGTATTCACAAAACTTTAAGGCACATTGGATAACTTGAGATTTTCTCCGCTTGGGACGTAGGACTTGCGTGGAGAGAGCATCACTGCGTGTTGAGCTGGGCGACGTGTGAAGTGCCGGTGTAATATTGCTGTCGTCCCAGTGTGAACCAGTCAAGTCTCTTCCACTACGTTTCTACGCGCTTCGCCGGTGCGGGTTGTTTCCGTTCCGTATCGCGAGTCACGTCGCACATCTTATCGCCTCAGTGTGAACCCATAGAGTATATCTTGTGTGAGCATAGTTTACAGGGCATGTTCTCAACATAAAACCGGACTTGTGACGTGATTTTGGGGCGACGCTGCTTGTCTAAATTTTGCGGGAATAGCAAAACTTGAATATTACGGGTATTTTACTAGTTTTGTATGCGTTTGAGTTTTACTAACAGCTATGGTACAATATTGTCATTGCTACAGATGTAAAGGGAAATATGTGAAAGGAGAACAAGTTACGTTTCGTGGGTATATACAACAAATGTAGAATTGTAAATGCCATATTGATATGAGGCATTTTATATATTGAAAAATATCGGGACACGGTATTATGAAGTCTTCTATTATAGAGATAATTCCTGCGATTTTTATGGTCGTGTGTTTATGATACATGTGCTAGATAAATTAGCAAGTGTGAGTAATTTGCCAGTTAGTGTATACACAGTGGTGCTATGTTCACATACATATAAAATTTATACATGACAGTCTAATTTCCTCGCATTTATGCGGGTTCTCAAACCCTTGTGTATATGTATGACGTGCATTCAAGTTCTAAGGCCTCCGATTTTTTTTCTAATTAACTACTCACCCTAAATCGATGAAACTGGTGTTACTTCTCGACGTAATCGCCCTGCAGGCGTACACATTTTTCAAAACGCTGACGCCATGATACCATGGCAGCGGCGAAGGCATCTTTGGGAGTCTGTTTTGACCACTGGAAAATCGCTGAGGCAATAGCAGCACGGCTGGTGAATGTGCGGCCAAGGAGAGTGTCTCTCATTGTTGGAAAAAGCCGAAAGTCACTAGGAGCCAGGTCAGGTGACCAGAGAGCATGAGGAATCACTTCAAAGTTATCACGAAGAAACTGTTGCGTAACGTTAGCTCGATGTGCGGGTGCGTTGTCTTGGTGAAACAGCACATGCGCAGCCCTTCCAGGACTTTTTGTTGCAGTGCAGGAAGGAATTTGTTCTTCAAAACACTTTCGTAGGATGCACCTGTTACCGTAGTGCCCTTTGGAACGCAATGGGTAAGGATTACGCCCTCGTTGTCCCAGAACATGGACACCACTTTTTCAGCACTGGCGGTTACCCGAAATTTTTTTGGTGGCGGTGAATCTGTGTGCTTCCATTGAGCTGACTGGCGCTTTGTTTCTGGATTGAAAAATGGCATCCATGTCTCATCCATTGTCACAACCGACGAAAAGAAAGTCTCATTCATGCTGTCGTTGCGCATCAACATTGCTTGGCAACATGCCACATGGGCAGCCATGTGGTCGTCTGTCAGCATTCGTGGCACCCACCTGGATGACACTTTTCGCATTTTCAGGGCGTCATGCAGGATTGTGTGCACAGAACCCACAGAAATGCCAACTCTGGAGGCGATCTGTTCAAAAGTCATTCGGCGATCCCCCAAAACAATTCCCTCCACTTTCTCGATCATGTCGTCAGACCGGCTTGTGCGAGCCCGAGGTTGTTTCGGTTTGTTGTCACACGATGTTCTGCCTTCATTAAACTGTCGCACCCACGAACGCACATTCGACACATCCATAACTCCATCACCGCATGTCTCCTTCAACTGTCGATGAATTTTAATAGGTTTCACACCACGCAAATTCAGAAAACGAATGATTGCACGCTGTTCACAAGTAAGGAAAACGTCGCCATTTTAAGTATTTAAAACAGTTCTCATTCTCGCCGCTGGCGGCAAAATTCCATCTGCCGTACGGCGCTGCCATCTTTGGGACGTATTGACAATGAACGTGGCCTCATTTTAAAACAATGCGCATGTTTCTATCTCTTTCCAGTCCGGAGAAAAAAAATCGGAGGCCTTAGAACTTTAATGCACCTCGTACTTCTGCATGAGACAGTATCCTATATAGTGTTATTGTAACGTAATCAAAGCAGAAATTCGGGTACATGAATAAGGGCAATAGATAGCGTAAAAAATATTATTGTCTGTCACCTCTTATCCAGTTACCGAAAAAGCTAATGTGATATTTGAGCTGTGATACTGCGGTGAAAAAACACAGTACCATTGCTCTTCAGCTTCAGTTCCTCGTAACAAATTGTTAAGATCTCTAAAACATGTATACAAAGTTTCAGTGTGATTTATATGTAGCAGCGAAGTAGTAACACTCAAAATATGCTAGGCGCTATACGGGCTGAAATGCGTCGGCCCGAAATGACGTGACTTTAGCTGCAGGAGATGTTGCGGACAGAATTGCCGTTCTACGCACCTAATGCCGAGTCTATACATTTTTATACTCTTATTTGTGAACCCTGCCTAAGTCAGTGAACAAGTACCAAAGGCTCCACATTTTTGTTAAACCCCTGCGCACGCTTACGTACGTTCCATTCACACTAAGAAGCAAAACACGTGTTTCATTTCAGGCATACAAAAAAGAAATTTACGAACTAGTAAGAAACATGTGCACTGTTGCGTATTTCATACAATACAGCGACATTAAGGGACGGAAGAACTAGCAGTTGATGCACAGTGTTCTTCCCACTGCGGCGTGGGAATGCCCACTCAGGCTGACACTGCGCCACGCCTGAACAGTGCCGACAAGGAAGTCTGCTCCAATGGTGACACGGGGCGAGCGGCCCAGAAACGTAATTACTGCCAACTTGCGCAAACTCTCGAAAAGCTGCACGTGTTCCACTGTCACCATGAATATGGTGGAGCTAACTTGTATCCGGCCCATTTCGTTCGCTCTTTATTAGTGAATGTGTTAATAGGTAGGCGAACTTTAACCCTCAGGCATATTTTCAGGAAGGAAATTCGTTATGACCATGTCTTCGGTAGCCCCTAAAATGTGTTAGGAACTTGTGTATATTATCAAAAATTATTAGAGCTTCGGAAAGAAACATCAATGGAGAGATGAGCGTAAAGGTTTGAGTTTCTGATATTTAAGGATATAAATTTACCTGAAATTTCATTTTTTATTAAGCTACAAATCTCCATTTAATACACTCACCCTCTGAAAGTTCTGGAGGCAAACAAAACTCTTCGATTAATGTAAGTTGACAGCTGATTTGGGCAAAAAGTGGTATACCATATACCCAGATATTCTAATTGGGTATGTATTTAAATAAAGCGACAATGTGGAATAAAATCGCCACTTATTTTTACACAATTCGGCGTCAGAATTCCACATCAGTGGTCTCCAAATTGTAGGTCATGCCACAGCTGCCCCCTACTACCTCTCCCTTAGAAACTATCACATGGGCGCCCTCGGTATTTTAGAATATAGATACAGTTCGCACTACTGGGATCAAGGAGATTCCACAGTGCAAATATCTAAGGAAAAAAAATGACATACATATCCAGACTGAGTTAGCGAATAAAAATTTGTATTACGGCCAGGATTTAAACTTGTGTCTTCTGCTCACACGGCAGATGCGTTAACCACACGCCACCCTGGCAGAGTGGCTTTTCACACCTGCACGGACTACCCTAGCAAACCTATCTACCTCCCTCCAAGTGAGATGAGGCATGAATAGGAGCTGTGCAAAGCTAATCTGCCAGGCTGGCGTAATGGTTAGCTCGTCTGTCTTGCGAACAGGAAATTTGTGTTCAAATCCTGTCCTTAGTACAAATCTTCATTCGTCGCTTCAGTCTGCACATATACATCATACATCTCTGAGACGTGAAAAGATCTCTAGAACTATATAGTTTCATTTGAAAACAAATACGGTAGGCCGAAAAGTGCTTTAGCACTCAAAGGTCGTACTGGGGACGTAAGAATGAAAAAAATTTCTGACGTGCTAGAATAGATGAAATAAACACAAGATTAATATTTCTTTTTATTGAAACTGAAAAGTAAAACAGATTTCTTTTAAAGTAAACAAGTGCTACAATGTATCGATTATGGTGATTAACATTAAAAATTTACGAAAGAGCTTACCATTCTCACTGATAACATTCTGGTATCTGTACTACATGGGTGATGTGTCACTTATATGAAACATTTATGATCATGTATTAAAATGTGTGAACCCGAAACACACCATCTGCCCTCTGACAAACCACATCGCAGTTTTTATCAAGTAGCCTATGTGAAGGGTCATATGTGTATTTCACATTTAACTAATATTATTCCGACATTGTTGTTGTTGTTGTTGTTGTTGTGGTCTTCAGTTCTGAGACTCGTTTGATGCAGCTCTCCATGCTACTCTATCCTGTGCAAGCTTCTTCATCTCCCAGTACTTATTGCAACCTACATCCTCCTGAATCTGCTTAGTGTATTCATCTCTTGGTCTCCCTCTACGATTTTTACCCTCCACGCTGCCCTCCAGTATTAAATTGGTGATCCCTTGATGCCTCAGAACATGTCCTACCAACCGATCCCTTCTTCTAGTCAAGTTGTGCCACAAACTTCTCCCCAATCCTATTCAATACCTCCTCATTAGTTATATGATCTACCCATCTAATCTTCAGCATTCTTCTGTAGCACCACATTTCGAAAGCTTCTATTCTCTTCTTGTGCAAACTATTTGTCATCCATGTTTCACTTCCATACATGGTTACACTCCATACAAATACTTTCAGAAACGACTTCCTGACACTTAAATCTATACTCGACGTATGCTCGAAGTTTTGGACTAATGCTAAGGAAAGCTGTAGATGCGATTCAGTGTTAAGCCCACTACCCCCATTCATTTACGCTTATATATAAATTGGGCTCCTAAGTTCTTGTTGAAATTTTCATCCTCAGCGGAGTGTGCGTGGATACAAAGCTTCCTGAAACATCAAAACTGTGTGCCGGACCAAAACTAAATCGCGACCTTTGCTTTTCACAGGCATATGCTCTACCGATTGAGCTACCCAAAAACGACTCTCGAGCCATCCACACAGCTTTACGTCGGCCGGTACCTTATCTCTTACCTACCGAACTTTGGTCTCCTATTGAGGTACTGGTGGAAATAAAGCTGTGAGGACAGGTCGTGAGTCGTGCATGGGTAGCTAAGTCGGTTGGGTGGTTCCAACCTAAAAGCCCTATGGTGGAGGGCACGGAGGGACAAACGACATGCGCTAAAACTTACATCAAATGATAGAGCCCAACCTCACTAATAACACGTAAAACTAAAATTGCCATTGACGCATTGTCGCCCAACACCGAAGGTATGGTGTTGGGAAAGTTAAAAGTCCGCTGCAGAACGGCTGAAATTGGGCAGTCAAGCAGGAGGTGGACGATTGTCATTTGGGGAGCCACAGAGAAACTGAGGCGGGTCCTCGCGACGGAGGAGGTAACCATGTGTGAGCAACGTATGGCGAATGCAGAGTCGACAAAGGGCAGCTGACACCCTGCGAGAAGCCCACAGGGAAGACTTCCACACATTCGCAGTCTCCTTAATGACTTGCAGTTTGTTGTGCATACTGCTACGCCACTCCATCTCCCAAAGCCGAAATATCTTGTGGCGTAAGACAGAACGCAGGTCAGCTTCAGAGATGCCCATCTCCAGGAGCAGTTTCCGCATAGCCTGTTTGGCCAGCCTGTCAGCAAGTTTGTTGCCTGGGATTCTGACATGCCCTGGGGTTCACACAAACCACTGAACGAGTGGACCATTCCAGGGCAGGGCTGGACTCCTGGATGTTCGCTACCAAAGGATGGCGAGGGTAGCACTGGTCGATAGCTTGTAAACTGCCCAGGGAGTCAGAACAGAGAACAAACGACTCACCAGAACAGTAACGGATGTACTGAAGTGCACGAGATATGGCTACAAAGTCTACAGTGAATACACTGCAGCCAGCGGGCAAGGAATATAGTTCAATATGGCCTCTGTGGAAATAGGCGAAGCCAACATTACCATCAGCCATCGGGCTATCGCTGTAAACAACTTCAGAACCCTGGAACACGTCAAGAATCGCGAGGAAGTGACAGCAGAGAGGTTAACGAAGTCCTTAGGGCCATGCAAAAGGTCCAACCGAAGCTTTGGCTGAGGTGCAAACCATGGAGGTGTACATGAATGGACCTCAAGTAGAGGTGGTAAAGGGAAGGACTCGAGTTTGGAACGAAGGGATCGCAAGCGAACCGCAATCGTGAGCCCCGACCTGGGCCGCCGATGTGGGAGATGAACTGCTGTGGGTGGGAAAAGGAGACAGTAATTCGGAAGCTCTGGACAAAGTGTGCAACATAAATGCCGAGCAGTTGTGCACGTCGGATCCGCAATGGAGGGACACCGGCCTCCACCAGGACACTGGACACAGGACTCGTTCCAGAAGCTCCCGTCGCTAGGCCAACACCACAGTGGTGCACTGGGTCGAGGAGACAACGCTGAGGGCGCCGCCAAACCGTAAACCAGACTCCGATAGTC
Organism: Schistocerca nitens; assembly: GCF_023898315.1. Lineage (NCBI taxonomy): Eukaryota > Metazoa > Arthropoda > Insecta > Orthoptera > Acrididae > Schistocerca > Schistocerca nitens. Next base: position 156,467,832 of record NC_064622.1, read on the forward strand.
AAGGCAGGATTGAACAAGGGCTCTGTAGAGCTGCAGCAGCATAGAGAAATCTGCACGCCAATTGGTGTTGCTCAGGCAGCAGAGGGCGTTGAGGCACCCAATGGTCGACACATATCTCTCCAACACTCCTGCTTCCGTAGTTTTAAAAGCTGGCAAAACAGGCACAGACCCACTTAAAGGCTAATGGGTGTTTCTAGGGCAGGGGGCCACTTATGTCATTGTAGAGCTAGCCGACGCTCTTTAATTACCTCAGCGACTTCCATTGGAGTCACCCAAAGAAAGAGAGATCGAGTTTTCCGCCACAGAAACGATTGTTGTAGTGACCAGCTTAACAACAATATACGAAGGCACCATGTGGGGGAGATTCAGCGGTGACAGGAAAGGTGAAGGCTTCTCAGTCTGCCTTGTTTAAAGCCTATCTGGGTACAACAGTGCTCTCCAGTGGACAGATGGGAGAAGACCTGGGCTGCAAAAACCGCGAGATCAATGGCCGAATATGTACCATATGCCGCACTGAAAAGTGTGGGGCACCTGTACTTAAGAGGCAGAGGTCGAGTTGTGACAGTAAATTTCCGACCTCCCTACCTTGGTCAGTAAGCATGGCGCCAACCCACAAGGGATTATGCGTGTTAAAATCTCCCAAAAGTAGGAAAGGTTTAGGAGTTGACCAATCAGTGCAGCTAATACGTTCAGGGGTACTGTACCATCTGGAGGGAGATATATGTTGCAGAAAGTTATTTCCTGACAGCCACAGCTTCAAGAGGGGTTTGAAGGGGGCACAGGTTCACCAAATACAGAGTTCAATAAATAGACACAGACTCCACCTAACACTATTATAGTCATTAAGGTTCCTGTAATATCCCTTACAGCCATGAAGGGCAGGGTTCTGCAATACAAGGAACCAGGTTTCCTAGAGGGCAATGCAGAAGCCAGGTGTGATTCTTAGCAGATGTCACTGCTCAGCCAGGTGGTGGAAAAACCGCCGCAATTCCACTGGAGCATGACGTGATCGTAAGACTGGAAAGGCATGAAACACTCAATGAGGCACCCTACGCCTCAGGGTCACCTGTTGCCACCAGATGAGTACCTGTGTGACCGACATCTATTGTGTCTGAGGGCCCAGCGAGATCTGGATCCTCAGCAGATGCCAAAATCTCCACCTCTTCCTCAGACAGAGAGCTTGTAGGTAGTGGTCATGTGGGTGCCATTGCAGTGCCTTGGTTCTTGGCAGTGTTTTCTTTTTAGCGTTCTCTCCCTGCTCCTTAGATTTGTCCTGCTTGGAGGGCTTCACTGATTCATTCTCAGGGACTGGAGGAGGACTGTGAAGCCCTACAACCAGCTACCTGTGGTTGCTTCAGCCACTGGCAAGTGTCAGCTTTGCCACTGGTAGAAGCTTGGGAAGGGATTGACCCAATGGATCCCTTCCTGGCGAGAGGAGCCAAAGAAGACTTGCACTTTTCTGGCTGAGAAGTGGTTGAGGGGGGGGGGGAGGTGTTGCTCCTGAAGTAGGTTGTGCAGGAACAACAGGGAAATTGGTTGGTTGGTTTGGGGGATTAAAGGGACCAGACTGCGACGGTCATCGGTCCCTTTTTCCAAAAAATTAAAACCACCCAAAGAGAAGAAAAACGAACAGCAGGAAACACGTCAGACGACACAGGACAAAAAATACTCTTACAGAGATCAGACAAGACAAATTAAAATCACACAGAGTGTGATGGTGGTTGGCCGACCATAGAGATAAAAAGGAAAAGCCAACCACCGAGAACACATTAAAAACTGAGCGTAAAATCGTAGGCCAATGGCCAGAATCAACACAAAAGAACAGAACAAACACTCAGAGTAAACGATAAAAAACCCCTGCCTGAATAAAACGTAAAACTAAGCCAGCCATAACAGGGTCATCAGATAAAAGGGCAGGGAGCGTATCAGGCAACGCAAATGTCTGCCTGACCACAGCTAAAAGGGGACAGGCCAACAAAATGTGGGCCACTGTCAAAGCCGCCCCGCAGCGACATAGAGGAGGGTCCTCCCGGCGCAGTAAGTAACTGTGTGTCAGCCGGGAGTGGCCAATGCAGAGCCGACAAAGGATGACTGAGTCCCTGCGGTTGGCTCGCATGGATGACCGCCACACAGTCGTCGTCTCCTTTATGGCACGGAGTTTATTGGGCGTGATCCGATCGCGCCATTCAGCGTCCCAAAGCGCAAAAACTTTTCGGCGGAGGACTGCCCGCAAATCAGTCTCTGGGAGGCCAACATCCAGAGATGATTTACTCGTGGCCTCTTTCGCCAGACGGTCAGCATGTTCATTGCCCGGGATACCAACATGACCGGGGGTCCACACAAAGACCACAGAGCGGCCGCAACGGGCAAGAGTATGCAGGGACTCTTGGATAGCCATCACCAGACGACAACGAGGGAAACACTGGTCGAGAGCTCGTAAACCGCTCAGGGAATCGCTACAGATAACGAAGGACTCACCTGAGCAGGAGCGGATATACTCTAGGGCACGAAAGATGGCGACCAGCTCAGCAGTGTAAACGCAGCAGCCATCCTGCAAGGAACGTTGTTCGGAATGGTCCCCTAGAGTGAACGCATACCCGACACGACAAGCAACCATCGAACCGTCAGTGTAAACAATGCCAGAGCCCTGATACGTGGCCAGGATGGAATAAAAGCGGCGGCGGAAGGCCTCTGGAGGGACTGAGTCCTTCGGGCCCTGTGCCAAGTCGAGCCGAAGGCAAGGGCGAGGAACACACCATGGGGGTGTATGCAAAGTGGCCCGGAAAGGAGGTGGAACAGTGAAAACCTGAAGCCCAGAGAGAAGCTCTTTGATGCGGACCGCGATTGTACAACCAGACCGGGGCCGACGTTCTGGCAGATGGACGACCGATCGCGGGAACAGGAGTTTGGATGCCCGGGCAAGCTTAGAGCATGGGCAGCATAAGCGGCCAGCAAACGTTGGCGTCGTAACCGCAGGGGAGGGACACCTGCCTCCACTAGTACGCTGTCCACAGGGCTGGTACGGAAAGCACCAGTGGCAAGGCGTATCCCGCTGTGGAGAATTGGGTCCAGCACCCGTAACGCAGATGGGGATGCTGAGCCATAAGCCAGGTTCCCATAATCCAGACGGGACTGGATTAACGCCTGGTAGAGCCGCAACAGGGTAGATCGGTCGGCGCCCCAGCGGGTGTGGCTCAAGCATCTCAGAGCGTTTAGATGCCGCCAACACGTCTGTTTAAGCTGCCGGATATGAGGCAGCCAAGTCAACCGGGCATCGAAAACCACCCCCAAAAACCTGTGGGTCTCCACCACAGCAAGAAGTTCGTTGTCAAGAGAAAGCCGCGGCTGAGGATGGACCGTGCGGCGCCGGCAGAAATGCATAACGCGGGTCTTGGCAGCTGAAAACTGGAAACCATGCGCTGCAGCCCGAGACCGCGCCTTGCGGATTGCGCCCTGTAGCTGACGTTCAGCAGCTGCAATGCCAATAGAGCTGTAGTAAAGGCAGAAGTCGTCAGCATACAGGGAAGCGGAGACAGAATTTCCCACGGCCGCAGAGAGGCCGTTAATGGCTATTAAAAACAGGCAGACACTTAAAACAGAACCCTGTGGCACGCCGTTCTCCTGGACGTGGGAGGAACTATATGAGGCTGCGACTTGCACGCGGAAGGTACGATACGACAGGAAATTGCGGATAAAGATCGGCAGAGGGCACCGAAGACCCCATCCATGAAGCGTAGAAAGGATGTGATGACGCCATGTCGTATCGTACGCCTTCCGCATGTCGAAAAAGACAGCGACCAGGTGCTGACGGCGGGCAAAGGCAGTACGGATGGCCGACTCCAGGCTCACCAGATTGTCGGCGGCGGAGCGGCCTTTACGGAACCCATCCTGAGACGGAGCCAGAAGGCCCCGAGACTCCAGTACCCAATGCAAGCGCCGGCTCACCATCCGTTCGAGAAGCTTGCAAAGAACGTTGGTGAGGCTAATGGGGCGGTAGCTGTCCACCTCCAAAGGGCTCTTGCCCGGTTTCAAAACGGGGATGACAATGCTCCCCGCCATTGCGACGGAAACTCGCCCTCGACCCAGAGACGGTTGTACAGGTCGAGGAGGCGTCGCTTGCAGTCCACTGAAAGGTGTTTCAGCATCTGACAGTGGATGCTATCTGGCCCCGGAGCGGTATCACGGCAAGCGGCAAGGGCACTGTGAAATTCCCACTCACTGAATGGAGCGTTGTAGGATTCAGAAGTGTGTGTACGAAAAGAAAGGCTCCGACGTTCCATCCGCTCTTTAATGGAGCGGAAGGCCTGGGGGTAATTCGCAGAAGCGGAACTCATAGCAAAATGCTCTGCTAAGTGGTTTGCAATGACGTCGGAGTCAGTACAAACTGCTCCATTCAGTGAGAGCGCAGGGAAGATGACAGGTGTCCGATAGCCGTAGACGCGTCGAATCTTGGCCCAGACCTGCGATGGAGTGACATGGAGGCCAATGGTGGACACATACCGCTCCCAGCACTCCTGCTTGCTTTGGCGGATAAGGCGGCGGGCCCGCGCACGCAGCCGTTTGAAGGTGATCAGGTGTTCAATGCAGGGATGTCGCTTGTGACGCTGTAGCACCCGCCGGCGATCTGTAATCGCTGCAGCGATCTCAGGCGACCACCAAGGCACAGTCCGCCGCCGAGGGGACCCGGAGGAGCAGGGAATGGCAGATTCGACGGCAGTAACGATGCTGGTGGTGACCGATTGAACCACCGCATCAATGTCATCATTAGAGAGAGGCTCAAGAGCGGCAGTGGAGGAGAACAAGTCCCGGTCAGCCCTATTCATAGCCCATCTCAGAAAGATCGGAAAGTGGTCACTACCACACAGGTCGTGATGCACACTCCATTGGACAGACGGTAAGAGGCTAGGGCTACAGATTGAAAGGTCAATGGCGGAGTAGGTGCCATGCGCCACACTGAAGTGTGTGTAGACACCATCATTTAACAGCGAGAGATCGAGCTGCGACAATAAATGCTCAACGATGGCGCCTCGACCTGTTGCCACTGACCCACCCCACAGAGGGTTATGGGCGTTGAAGTCGCCCAATAGCAAGAAAGGAGGCGGCAATTGGGCTACCAGTGCAGCCAGGACATGCTGCGAGACATCACCATCCGGTGGAAGGTAAAGACTGCAGACGATAACAGCCTGTGGCGTCCACACCCGTACAGCGACAGCCTCTAAAGGTGTCTGGAGAGGGACATACTCGCTGTGCAGAGTGTGAAGGACATATATACAGACGCCACCAGACACCCTTTCATAAGCTGCTCGGTTCTTATAATAACCCCGATAGCCACGGAGGGCGGGGGTTCGCATTGCTGGAAACCAAGTTTCCTGGAGAGCAATGCAGAAGAAAGGGTGAAGGCTGATAAGTTGGCGGAGCTCAGCTAGATGGTGGAAGAAACCGCTGCTGTTCCACTGGAGGATGGTATTGTCCATTGCGGAGAAAGGCGTGACGGGACTGGGAAGGCAGATTACGCCGCTGGGTCACCTGCCGCATCCGATGGAGCACCCGTGCAAGTGCTATCCATTGCGTCTGAGGGATCGGCGAGATCGAGGTCCTCAGTGGACGCAAGGATCTCCACCTCATCCTCAAATGCAGAGCTTTTAGGTAGCGGTGGAGTAGGTGCCACCGCAGGTGTCTTGGACTTACGGGTCTTCAAAGTCGTTTTCTCTCGCTGTTCCTTTGGTTGCCGTTGGTGAGAGGGCTTATTGGAGTCAGTCTCTGGGACCGAAGAGGATCGCGAAGCCCGTCGACCAGCGACCTGTGGCTTCTTGAGCCACTGGCTGGTGTCTGCTGTGCCGCTGGTAGGAACCTGGGAAGGGAGTGACCCAAGGGATCCCTTCCGAGCGAGAGAAGCCGAAGAAGACTTACGCTTCTCCGGCTTAGAAGTGGGGACCGGTGTCCCCGATGGTTTAGTGGGTGCTGCTCCCGAGGTAGATGGTGTGGGAGCAACAGCGAGAAAAGGGGCCCCCATTGTCAAGGGGGCAGGTGAGGTCCTCTGACTCTGAGAGCTGACTATATATCTTGCAGCTGAAGGAGCTGGAGCAGGAGTGACAGTGGAGGCATAAGATGACATCATGCGCACGGGATGTAGCCATTCAAATTTCCGCTTAGCCTCAGTGTAAGTCAGTCGGTCCAGGGTCTTATATTCCATGATTTTGCGTTCTTTCTGTAAGACACTGCAGTCCGGCGAGCAAGGGGAATGAGGCTCTCCACAGTTGACACAGACGGGAGGCGGAGCACATGGAGTATCGGGATGACATGGGCGTCCAAAATCTCGACATGTGAGGCTAGAAGTACAGCGAGAGGACATGTGACCGAACTTCCAGCACTTAAAGCACCGCATCGGGGGAGGGATATAGGGTTTGATGTCACACCGGTAGACCATCACCTTGACCTTCTCTGGTAAGATATCACCTTCGAAGGCCAAGATGAAGGCACCAGTAGCTACCTGATTGTCCCTCGGACCCCGATGAACACGCCGGACGAAATGTACACCTCGTCGCTCTAAGTTGGCGCGCAGCTAGTCATCGGACTGTAAAAGGAGATCGCGGTGAAAAATAATTCCCTGGACCATATTTAAGCTTTTATGGGGGGTGATAGTAACAGAAACATCCCCCAACTTCGTACAAGCGAGCAAGGCTCGTGACTGGGCAGAGGATGCCGTTTTTATTAAGACTGACCCTGACCGCATCATGGACAAGCCCTCCACCTCCCCGAACTTGGCCTCTAAATGTTCGACAAAGAACTGAGGCTTCACAGACACAAACGATTCCCCGTCAGCTCTGGTACAGACGAGATACCGGAGCGAATACCTGTCGCTCTCATTCATAGCCTTTCGTTCCTCCCATGGTGTGGCGAGGGAGGGGAACGATTTGGGGTCATAAACGTTACCTTTAAAATGGGCCCTCGAACGCTTAGAGACTGCTGGTGGCTGGCCACCAGCAAGAGAAGATGTGCCACGCTTCATTGCGTGTCATCCACCCTGATGCCACCTACTCCGACCAAGGGCCCTCCCCACGGGCGCCACCCAGCCACAGCAAAGGCCACCTGGCAGGATGGCCATTGCCGGGAGTCCCGATGCCCCAGGGAGATGGGCATCTACTCCTTGGCATACGTGGGGAGTTAACGGCGCAGGCATCAGTAGAGCGATCCTTGTGTTGTCAGGGGGCTACAACCAAGAGGGTACATGGCGGCCCCACCACAACGGACTGGCTACCGTGCTGGATCTTAGGTGCAAAACTGTCCAAGGGCGTCGTTGCAGTTAAAAGAAACACTGCATAGTGCAGCGTGGGAATCGCACCCAGGGACGTATCCTCGCCCAAGAGATGGAAAACGAGCGGGACACCATTGCAACGACGAAAAAGCCGGCTAAAGGTCTCAATGCACGACGGATACAGTGCACCATATAAGGCGCCCTTCCCCAATTGGCTCGCTCTTCAGAATAATTTAGAAAGATGGAGGTCAAACCCGAGAGGGGACCATCACATAATGCCGAAACAAGTGAGACTCCTTTTAGTCGCCTCTTACGACAGGCAGGAATACCGCGGGCCTATTCTAACCCCCGAACCCGCAGGGGGGAACAACAGGGAAAAAAAGTGTCCCCACGATCAAGGGAGCAGGTGGAGTGACGGCTCTGAGAGCCTACTGTACACAGTGGAATGGAAGATTGTAGAACCATTGTTGTAGCAGCAGCGTAGGTTGACGTTGTATGCACAGGGTGTAGCCTATCATTTCCTCTTAGTCTCAATGTAGGTCAGTCGGTCCAGGGTCTCGTATTCCATTACTTTTCTGTCTGGAGAATCCTGCAATCTTGCAAGCAAGGTTAATTATGCTCTCCATAGCTGACACAGATGGGAGGCAGGGCACGGAAAGTACTGGGATGTGAAGGACGTCCACAATCCCGACAGGTGACGCTGAAGTATAGTGGGAAGACTTACAGCCAAACTTGCAGCACTTAAAGCACTGCATCAGGGGAGGGATGTATGGCTTTGTCACAGCAGTAGAACCACCTCGGATAATGTGTCACCCTCAAAGGCCAAGATGAAGGCACCAGTGGCAACCTGATTATCACTCAGATCCCAGTGGACACGCCAGACTAAATGGACACCTCACCACCCTTAATTGGTGCACAGCTCATCGTCAGACTGCAAAAAAATGTCCCTGTGAAATATGATGTCCTGGACCATATTTAAGCTCTTGACATGAAAGATTCCGCATCAACTCTGGTACATATGAGGTACCAGTTTGAATAAGCTTCGCTGCCATCCTTAACGTGGCATTCCTCCTGCGGTGTGGCCAGGGGGAGGGGGAAAGATTTGGGGTCGTATTTCTTAGCATTGTAGTTAGACCTTGACTGCTTAGAGACTGCTGGTGTTTGATGATCAGGAAGAGATGATGTACTACGCTACATGGCGTGTCATCCGCCATGATGGCACCCATTCTGACTAGAGGTCCTCTCCATGGGTGCCACCCAGCCACAGCAAAGGCCACCTGGCAGGATGGCCATTGCCAGGAGTTCTGATGTCCCAGGGTGATGGGCATCTACTCCCTGGCATACCTGGGGAGTAAACGGCACAGGCATCAGCAGAGTGATCCCTGTGTGCTCAGGTGGCTACAACCAACAGGGTACAAGGAAGCCCCACCACGAAGGACTGGCTACCATGCTGAATATCAGGCGCAAACGAAGTAAGAAGTCCATTATCGTCGACACCACAGAAAGCAATACTGCACAGATGATGGAGGAAAAGCGCACCCAGGAGGGTGACCTCGCCCAACAGCTGGAGAATGAGCAGAAGTGCAGATCCACGTCGACAGAGGATGCGAGAGGTCTCAGCACATGGACACTATGCTCCATGTAAGGCGCCCTTCCCCAATGGGCTCACTCTTCGGGAAAATTTTGAAGAATGGATGTCAAACCCTACAGGGGACTATCACATGAAAGCCAAAAGGTGAGAGACTTCTTTTAGTCGCCTCTTATGGCAGGCAGGAATATGTCGGGCCTATTCTAACCCCTGGACCTGCAGGGTGGTCCAAATCTGTTGCAACATTATAGTGGAAGCGGATGGTTAGCGAAGATAAAGTTTGCCTAGAGCATGTATACCACTATAAAATGATCGGCGACAGCTTATCGTAAATCGAAAGAAACACATCCACTAGTGAACGTATACTATCACTGGCTCCTATTAGTAGATGTGCACACTAGCAAGCTTTTAACGGTGTGTCCGACAGTGGTACCATAACCAACAATGGAAAAGTGATGTTCAGTGAGTTCCCATTCCCGAGTTCGATCGACGAAGAGGAGGTGCAAGGTCGATCTTGGGTGTCGTCCTCAGGACTACGGTTAATGGCTTTCCTCAAGACTACGGCTGATGGCTCCTACCGAAACGGTAAGGAAATGGTATACTGAGCCAGCTTTATGCAAGGCAATGGTCTGTGTTTAAGGTTTTTCTTCGGAAGGGACGAAACGATATGCGACTGCAACTACGACTGACATTTTGTTCCAGGTCCCAGTTCAATTCTTGCCCCCTAAGAATAACCTCAGAGGATGAAGTTCCAGCAGAGAAAACTGTTGGCCTGAGGACAGTTGCGACCCTCCAGTCGGGGAGAAGCGGCCAGGGAGTCTTCAGATGGAACTGCCAGCAAAAATATCAGACACTGATGCTTTTTCAGAAAGAAAAATTTGTTGTGCAACTATATGCCATGGTGCACGTCCTTGCTGTATAAATGAATTTTATATAATGATCGTTTTCAAAATGCTGCTCATAAAATGCTATTTTCAAAATATGACATGTTATTGCAACCTTATACAGGTTAAGCGTGGAATATACCAATGAGACTCATTAAGTCCTTTCTGGTTCTGCCTTGCTCTGAACCCACTATCCAACATGCTAAATAATACAAATTATGGATACAATATTACTGGAACATACCCACACAAAATCACACATTTACTATACATGGATGATCTAAAACTACTGGCAGCAACAAATCAACAACTCAAGCAATTACTAAAGATAACAGAAGTATTCATCAATGATATAAATATGGCTTTTGGAACAGACAAATGTAAGAAAAATAGCATAGTCAAGGGAAAACACACTAAACAAGAAGATTACATATTGGATAACCACGGCGACTGCATAGAAGCGATGGAAAAAACAGATGCCTATAAATATCTAGGATACAGACAAAAAATAGGAATAGATAATACAAATATTAAAGAAGAACTAAAAGAAAAATATAGACAAAGACTAACAAAAATACTGAAAACAGAATTCACAGCAAGAAACAAGACAAAAGCTATAAATATTTATGCTATACCAATATTGACCTCATTTGGAGTAGTGAAATTGAGTAACACAGACCTAGAAGCACTCAATACACTTACACGATCACAATGCCACACATATAGAATACATCACATACATTCAGCAACAGAAAGATTCACATTAAGCAGAAAGGAAGGAGCAAGGGGATTTATCGACTTAAAAAACCTACATTATGGACAGGTAGACAATTTAAGAAAATTCTTTATAGAACGAGCAGAAACTAGGAAAATACACAAAGCAGTCACTCATATAAATACATCGGCTACACCACTGCAATTTCATAACCACTTCTACAACCCCTTAGATCACAACATCAACAGATACGAAGAAAGTAAATTGGAAAAAGAAAACACTACATGGCAAGCACTCGTATCATCTAACACTGCCACATCGATCAAGGCGCATCCAACACATGGCTAAGAAAAGGCAATATATACAGTGAGACGGAAGGATTCATGATTGCAATACAGGATCAAACAATAAACACCAGATATTACAGCAAGAATATTATTAAAGATCCCAATACCACAACAGATAAATGCAGACTTTGCAAACAACAAATAGAAACAGTAGATCACATCACAAGCGGGTGTACAATACTAGCAAATACAGTATACCCCAGAAGACATGACAATGTAGCAAAAATAATACATCAACAGCTCGCATTTCAACATAAACTTATAAAACAACACGTTCCCACATACAAGTATGCACCACAAAATGTACTGGAGAATGATGAATACAAATTATACTGGAACAGAACCATTATAACAGATAAAACAACACCACTTAACAAACCTGACATCATACTCACCAATAAAAAGAAGAAATTAACACAACTAATCGAAATATCCATACCAAATACAACGAATATACAAAAGAAAACAGGAGAAAAAATTGAAAAATACATCCAACTGGCTGAGGAAGTCAAGGACATGTGGCATCAGGATAAAGTTGACATTATACCAATTATACTATCAACTACAGGAGTCATACCACACAATATCCACCAGTAAATCAATGCAATACAGCTACATCCAAACTTATATATACAACTACAGAACTCCGTAATTATTGATACATGTTCAATTACCCGAAAGTTCCTAAATGCAATATAACATATACCGTACAGTTAAAAGGAAGTCACGCTTGATCAAGGTCCGCGTCACTTTCCATTTTTGACCAGACATAACGTCTGAGAAAAGATAGAAATAATAATAATCTGCTTGATGCGGCAAAGTCAAATTCACATGTGGCGATCTTGAACTTTAGATGCTCAAAGGAACATTGAGATCAGAATCAACACACTTTAAGCAAAAACCCTGAACTGTTAATAGCGGACAGGGAACTGTTTCATTGGAAAGCGGTCCAGACCTCGCCCTAACTTCGCGGTAACTACACAAATTTACAAAGATGTTCTAGACAAAAAATATACAGTACATGCGCTAAACAACATTCTCATGCATAAAAGTGTATCACCGCCAAATATAAGATACACTATAGTAGTTCATCCATATGACAAATTCAGAAAAGAATAGGAAATTTATCATGAAACTGTCAGTTCAATTCCATTACTAAAATGTTAGAGAACCTCAGATTAATATCTTAGTATTCAAGCAGCCATAAACATTTCACTAGTTTAAGAACTGCATCTTCCGAAACAAATAGATAGCTAGTGTACTGTTTACACCGCATGTGAAAAAAAAAGAAAAAAAATAATTTTATAACAACTGTAATTACAGCAATGCGTATTTCCGGTCTGTTCGCAATAAATGTGAGAAAAAATCTGGTATATGGAAATACAGGCTTTACTGCAAGAAGCTGTGAAGAATGACTTAGCAGTACAATATAGATCTGTCTTTGTATGAAGTGTACATTCAGACGCAAATAAAATTAGTCCCAGATGAAGCACAAGATTCTAACGATCTCAAAATTAAAATTAGGGAATATGAATTTCGGGAAATTTCTGGTGTTATGGTGATGAAATGAAAAAAAAAACTTGAGCGGGGCTCTACGTAACACTCCTGGCCACAGCTTTAATCTACCAGGAAGTTTCAGCAAAATATAGTTACAGCTACACCTCTTGTAAACAAAAAACAACTGCGTATATTTTAATTAATATCCTAAAGAGTATTTAAAGCTACATAGCAATGTGCTACGTTCATAATGTGACTTTAGTGAAAGTGCTCCTAAAAAAATTGACACAAATGATCACCAAACAATTTGTTTGGAGTTGGCCTACACCTATTACTGTAAACAATTAAGACGTACGTGACTGCAGTCATGAAAAACATCGAGTTTTACGCTAAGACCCAGCGCGCGAGGCGCATTTTAGAACCGTGCCGACAAGACTTACCGCGATGCAGCTACAGAACGAGGAAGTAGTGTCAGCGCAGCTGATCTAATGACACTGTGACACAGCCGATGTGCCCTATCAGTAACAAATGCCATCACAATAGCACAACGAATGTCGGCAGTGCAAAGATATTAGTAAACACACATCTTACAATGTAATCTATGCCGAAAACTCCGACGCACAAAACAAGCACAAGACTCCAGCCGATGCTACGATATGCATATTCTCAAGTGGCTTGCGGGACGTTTTACTCGTCACAAAAATGAATTGTTTCTGAGAATGGCACGTTTACAGAAATCGCTGCGTTGTGTATTTCAAGTTAGGCCATTCTCATGTGGCCATCATAAAGCGGCAAACTTAGCCTGATCTGCTTCTCGCATTTAGTGTGTGATCTAGATATGTAAACAAATAAAATAGATTTTTAGTAATCTGTCTTCTGCAACACACCAATGAACACAAGAAAAAATTATTAATGTTTTCCAGAAAATGTTTTAGTCATAACAAGAAAATGTGGCTAATTCGAAGATACACCGTGAGATAAAACGGCTCCTGTTGCATGCAGTTCAGTCTGACATTTTACCAGGCAAATCACATTACTATTACCACACGGTAGTACCTAGACCAACAATCGATTTCCGAACAAGCAACAGCTACGAGAGTACAGTGGTACGTAGTCAATGATTAAAGTTTACTATTCCGTCGATGAAGATAAATTGCGCTAGTAAGAATCCTATTTTTTCATCCCATCAGTTATCTGAGTTTTCTATTTTAGAAGCTACCACTTCGTTAAGCAAAAATGTCTTCCATAAAGCCAATGTACTGCTCCTATGATACTACAGTATTTCGCACTTGGAATTTGATATTTACGAGTATTTATGAGGAGCGTGTAGTAAGTAACGTCACACATTTTCTTTCTCGGCCAATTTCGGTTGAAAAAATGGTTTCTGTTGAAAAAAACATCAGCTCCTATAGTTTCATGTAGTTCCGGTAGATGGCGGTTCTATACGTAGCCTTCAAAATGGCGTCTGTAACGGAGGTATGTTCCAGGGAGAGAGCTGTCATTGGGTTTTTTTTTGGGGGGGGGAGGGGCGCAGCGTCGCTACCTATATTACTAGGCGCGTGCAGAATGTCTATGGATCCTCTGTTATGCCAGTCCTGCCTGGATATCTGCCCCCCCCCCCAAATTCTATCAGTCCCTCCAGATCCTTGAGCGTCATGCACTCCGCCTCGCCTTCCGTATCCGCCTCCCGTCCCCCACACGGATCCTCTATGATCTCATTCCTTTCCCCCATCTGCTCCTATTCCTCGAACATATCCGCATCCTCTACACCTTCCGCCGTCTTGAACCCCCTCACCCCCTGGTTGCTCCTCTCCTCTCCCATCCCCGCCCCCTGCCACGTCTTCACCGTTGTGTCCCCCCTACCCTCCATCTCTACACCCTCCATCTCCTTTCCCAAGGTGGCTTCCGTCAACTCCCCCTCCCGGATGATGCCCTCTCTCCCTCCATTTATCCTTCCTATCAACTCTGATCCTCACCCCCCTCCTTTCCTCCGACCTTTCCCTGGGCTCCCTCTTCCTCCCCCCTTCCATCCTGTGTTTTCTCCCCGCCCAACCTCCCCCTGTGTCCCTTCTCCTCCCCCACCCCCCGAGTCCTTTTGCATTCCCCTCCTCTGCCTTCCCCACTCCCTGGCAAGTCTGCTCAGCACCCCCCACCCCTCTTATGGGTCTTCTCCATTGGCTTCTTTCCCCCCTCCCACCCTTCACTTTTCTTCTCCTTCCCCCCCTTTTTTATTTTCTTCATCATCTGTCCAGTTTCCCCCCCACCTGCTCTCGGCTGTGGTATGTCATATTTGTGCCAACTTTTTAGTGCCGTGTTTAAGTGAGTGTTCAGTGTTGTGCGTCTTTCCACAGTGTTGCGAACAGAAATCATGCTGTCGCTGGGTGTGCATTTTATATCTTGCGAACGGAAACCAGACTGTCGCCGTGTTTTTTTAACTGTCTGTCTGTTATTTTTCTGCTTCTTGTGAATTATCTTAGCATCATCACCCATGTGTTTTATGTTTTAAGTTCTAGAATTTTCTGCCATTTTACCTTTAAGTCACCGATTTTATCGCCAACTGTTAATTTTTATTATCTTCCTCTTTTTAACACAAATTCTGTAGGCTGCAGAGCGGCGTAGTCAGCTGCTGCCAGCCCGCCCCCTTCGGGGGGAATTGAAATTCATTAAAGAAAAAAAAAATGTCTATGGAGAACTGGCAGTGAATCGTTGGGCGAAGCATCTGTCATCGTCGCAACAATGTCACGCAAATGTGTACGATCACCCGCGTGTCACACACAGCTGTAACTCCTGCAATGTTGGAACATGCGGGCATTCTCATTCGAGGTGATCGACGGATCACAATCACACACCTCACTGCACAACTTGACGCCTCTGTTGGTAGCGCTGACACATTCACACACCATTTGGGGTTCTCAAAGGTGTATGCCCGTTTCCCGCCGCCTGACAGAAATGCATAAAGAGCAACGAATGACCATTTGTGAGTAGCTGTTGGCGCGTTAAGAGGCTGATGGTGACAATTTTTTGTCGAACATTGTCACAGGCGATTATGTTGAAAAAAATTCGAACAGGAACACATGGAGCGTTTCCGAAGGAAAGGTACAAAGCCGCACCCTCACGCAGTAAAATCATGGCTACGGTCCTCTGGGACTTTGAAGGCGTTACTCTGTTTGACGTCCTCCCTCATAGTGGAACGATCAAGTCTCAAGTGTTTTATGCTACCCTCAGGAAATCGAAGAAACTTCTGATGCATGTTCGTCGCCAAAAAAAATGTAAACGAATTTCTCCTTCTCTATGACAATGCAAGTCTGCGCACACGAGAGTAGCTCACAAAACTACATTAGACTGTTCTTCCTCAACCACCCTAGAGCCCGGATCTCGCGGCTTCCGTCCCATCTGTTTGGCCCACTCTGCGGGACGCAGTACATGGATGATGGCAAAGTTATTGATGCAGCAAAATACTGGCTTCCATGGCTAGTAGAGTGGTGCCTTGCGGGCATACAGGCACTCCTAACGGAGATTATTTTTTAAAAAAATAGGAAGTTGTAGCCAAAACAGTGGTGAATAATATGGTACATTCAGATCCTCAATAGAAACAACCGCTTTCAGAAAAAAAGTATTGCATTACATATTGAACGCCTCTCGCAGTACACCATACACACATACTTGCTACAAACCATAACATTAATCGAAACGCATATAAACATTAACAAAGGATATGTATGGATATGAAATGTAATCACCGAAGCATTACGAAATATTCTTTGGGTCTGAAATTTTAATCCCACAAATTTGTAACTTCAGACGACCTCGGTTGCGAACTAAATGTTATATTGAGAGTAAACCATGGTCTAGCGATAGCGTCATTGACCTGTAACTAAACCGTCCCGGGTTCCACCCCAGACACTCCTTAAATTTTCAAATGGTTCAAATGGCTCTGAGCACTATGGGACTTAACATCTGTGGTCATCAGTCCCCTAGAACTTAGAACTACTTAAACCTAACTAACCTAAGGACATCACACACATCCATGCCCGAGGCAGGATTCGAACCTGCGACCGTAGCAGCCGCGCGGTTCCGGACTGCGCGCCTAGAACCGCTAGACCACCGCGGCCGGCCTTAAATTTTCAGTAAAAATCATCATCAATGGCCGCCGAAGACTTCTGCCATGACCAATCACTCCAGTTTTGCCAAAGACCTTGTAAATGAGGACGGCGAAATGGTAAGGATTTCAGGGAAACCTCTTGCCCTTGAAGTGGGAAAGCCCTCCAAAAGGCAGGAGAATCAACTATGGGTCCTCCAAAAGGCAGGAGAATCAACTATGATCAACGGCATGAGAACGGAGACAACGGAAACCACTGCATTAGAGACACACATGTGTATCCACAGGTCATGTGATCTGTAATTGAAAGAGTGTGTTCATGGCCCCTCCAATGGCATAGCCTGTAGGTTGAAAATGTGTTATGATGGTCTCTCCAGTGGCATAATATTCCAGATTAGTCCCCCACTCGCATCTCCGAGAGAAGAATGCCAAGGAGGATGTAACCTTGAGAAAAAGACAGAATAAACGACGAAAACATCATTCTACGAGTCTCTGCGTGGAATGGCAGAACCTGAACTTGACAGGTGAGCGATAATATGTGAAAAGGCAAATGAGAAGGCTTAGTCTAAATATAGTGGGACTCAGTGCAGTAAAATGGAAAGAAGATAGGGATATCTCGTCATACGAATACAGGGAAATGTCAAAGCCGCAGAAAATGGTGTCACGGGAGTAGAATTCGCTGTGGAGAGGAAGAAGGAGTAGAGTGTGAGTTACTGTGAACCATTCAGTAATAGAATTATTCTCACCAGACTCGACAGCAAACCAACCCAACAACAATATAGCAAAACACAAAATGAATTTCCTGAATGAGCCTGAGTTCAGCGTCTGCTTTTTGTGAATAACGCCATCTAGATCGGTTAATAGAGCAAGCGATCTAGGCGCCAACAACAATAGCTCAGGTGTACAAGCCGACATAACAAAAAGAATATGAATTAATAGAGAACTTATATGAGAATAATAAGTGGGCAATACATTGCGTAAAGGGAGATGATATTCTAATCATCAGCTGAGTTGATAAGCAGTAGTAGTGGAAGGAACAGAAGACAGAGTTACGGGAGACCATTGACTTGGTAGTAGGAATGAGAGAGGAGGCAGACTGGTTGATTTCTGCAATAAATTTTAGATGGCAACAGCGAATACACTATCAAGACATCTCAAGCGGAGGAGCTATACTTCGAAAACGCCCGGAGACACGGGAATATTCCAGCTGGATTACATGATGGTAGGACAGAGAGCCCGATATCAGATATTGGATTGTAAGGCGTATCCAGGACCAGATTTAGGAATTACGGAGAGTAGTCCAAAGCTCAATCAGTATGGTGCGAAGTCGAATACTAAAGTGTTGACGAATGATGAGATGCGTTTAAAATTATGCAAGACAGCGGATACAGCGATAATTAATAGTACAGCAGGCAGTTCAGTTGAAGAACAATGCACATCTCTACAAGGAAGATAAATGCGAAGAAACAATTATTAATATAAGAAAGACTTCACTTGATGGACGGAAGAAGAAAGTGCAAACGTGTTCAGGAAAAGACGTAATTACGGCAGTGTAAGTCACTTAGGTATGAGAGAATAGAAAGTGCAGGGAAGCCAAGGTGAAATGGCTGCAGAAAAAATGTGAAGAAATCGAAAAAGAGATGGTTGTCGGAAGGATTGATTCAGCTTATAAAAAAGTCAAAACAAACTTTGGCGGAATTAAAAGAAAAGGCATCATCATTAAGGCTGAAATGTGAATTCCACTGTTAGACGCAGAGTAGTGAGCGTACGGGTGGAAAGAATACACCGAAGATCTCTACGAGACGGAGGACTTCGCTAATGACGCGGCAGAAGAAATGGCAATCGAAACAGAAAATATAGAGGATCCAGTATTAGGATCGGAATTTCAGAGAGCCTTCGGAGACTTACCATCAAACGAGAGAGGAGAGATAGCCAACTTTTCTTCACACCTTCTTAAATCATTGGTAGAAGCAGTAATAACCAAACTATTGTCGAAGCTGCTTTGTAGAAACTAGGAGTCTGTAGATGTACCAGAGAGGCAGTTCTCACGTTGCGTTTGATGATGGAAGCAAGACTGAAGGAAAATCAAGACAGTGTGAAGTGGTGGAAGATGTCGAAAATCATGAAAAATTAGGTGTAAGTTATAGAGTAAAACAAGTCATATACAGTTCGTACAAGAACGAAGAGGGAACGATAAGAATGAAAGACGAAATACAAAATGCGTGGATTAAAAAGGGTGTAAGACTGGGAGGCAGGTTTTCATCCCTACTGTTCGATGTATACATCAAATGATGACAGAAACAAAAGAAAGGTTTAAGAGTGGGATTAAAATTCAGGGTGACAGGATGTCAGTCTTAAGATTCGCTCATGACGTTGGCATCATCAATTAAAGTGAAGAAAATATTGCCGGCCTCTGTGGCCGAGCGGTTCTAGGCGCTTGAAGTCCGGAACCGCGCGCCTGCTACGGTCGCAGGTTCGAATCCTGCTCGGGCATGGATGTGCGTGATGCCCTTAGGTTAGTTAGGTTTAAGTAGTTCTAGGTCTAGGGGACTGATGACCTCAGATGTTAAGTCCCATAGTGCTCAGAGCCATTTGAACCCTTTGAAGAAGAATTATCGGACCTGCTGAACTGAATGAAAGGTGTAATACTTAGAAAATGTAGACTGAGAGTAAACAGAAGTAATTTGAGAGGAATGAGGGTTAGCGATAACCTTCTCATCTAAATTGGTGACCAAGAAGTAGACGAAGTTAACGAAATATGCCGTCTTGGAAGAAAAGTAGCCCACGACGGACGAAGCAAGGAGGATACAAAGAAGAGAAAAACACAGGCGAAGCGGGCATTCACGGCTAAAATAGTCTACCAGTATCAAACATAGGACATAGTTTGAGGAAGATATTTCTGAAATGTACGTTTGGAGCAGGGTGTTGTATGACAGTGAATCATGGACAGTGGAAAAATCGGAGCAGAAGAGAATCGAAGGTTTTGAGATGTTGTCCTTCTGAAGGATTTTGAAAATTAGGTGGACTCATATGATAAGGAATGAGGAAGATCTCCACTGAATCGGCGGGGAAAGGGATATAGTGAAAAGAAGGAGGGCAGGATGATCATTACGCCCATGCAACATTATGCCTCGCCACAACATAACACTTGGTCCACCAAAACAGTGTTCGTGTTTACATAACGTGTTCCCACGTGAAAGTACGTGCACCACTGTCGAACATGAGTCTTTCGGTGGTTCGGCTGTTGTGATGTGAGCAGGCATAATGTTGCACGGGCGTACTGACCTCCAGATCTCTGAAGACGGTACACTCACCGGTCAGTGTTATTGTTATTCTGTACTCCTTCCACGTACGCGTCATTCATGAGGTACATTCGGCCATTACTTCATTTTAATGGGTGACAGTGCGCGGCCGCAACGAACAGCACAAGTGGAGGAACTACTGGAACGAGATACTCAGAAAATGGACTCGCCTGTCCTTTCTTACGACGAGCACATGTGGGATGCGTTGATGAGATGTATTTCAGTACATCCGCTGCACCGACGACCATCCAGCAATTGACAACAGCCCTGGTGGGGAATTGGAGCGCCCTACCGCAAAAACTCATTAAAACCTTGAGCCTAGCATGGAAGCACATCGTAGAGCATGCATGGCCGTTCGTGACGGTCACACGTCTCATTAAGAACCATCCCGTCTTGTGTAGTATCTAGCGGACCATCATGAATCTCGATGACTTCATTGTAATTCAGAATGAGATTTTCACTCTGTAGCAGAGTGTGCGCTGATGTGAAACTTCCTGGCAGATTAAAACTGTGTGCCGGACCGTGACTCGAACTCGGGACCTTTGCCTTTCGCGGGCAAGTGCTCTACCAACTGAGCTCAGTTGGCAGAGCACTTGCCCGCGAAAGGCAAAGGTCCCGAGTTCGAGTCACGGTCCGGCACACAGTTTTAATCTGCCAGGAAGTTTCATATCAGCGCACACTCCGCTGCAGAGTGAAAATCTCATTCTGGAAACATCCCCCAGGCTGTGGCTAAGCCATGTCTCCGCAATATCCTTTCTTTCAGGAGTGCTACTTCTGCAGGGTTCGCAGGAGAGCTTCTGTAAAGTTTGGAAGGTAGGAGACGAGGTACTGCGGAATTAAAGCTGTGAGGACGGGGCGTGAGTCGTGCTTGGGTAGCTCAGTCGGTAGAGCGCTTGCCCGCGAAAGCAAAGGTCCCGAGTTCGAGTCTCGGTCCGGCACACAGTTTTAATCTGCCAGAAAGTTTCATATCAGCGCACACTCCACTGCAGAGTGAAAATCTCATTCTGGAAACATCCCCCAGGCTGTGGCTAAGCCATGTCTCCGCAATATCCTTTCTTTCAGGAGTGCTAGTTCTGCAGGGTTCGCAGGAGAGCTTCTGTAAAGTTTGGAAGGTAGGAGACGAGATACTGGCAGAAGTAAAGCTGTGAGAACGGGGCGTGAGTCGTGCTTGGGTAGCTCAGTTGGCAGAGCACTTGCCCACGAAAGGCAAAGGTCCCGAGTTCGAGTCTCGGTCCGGCACACAGTTTTAATCTGCCAGGAAGTTTCATATCAGCGCACACTCCGCTGCAGAGTGAAAATCTCATTCTGGAAACATCCCCCAGGCTGTGGCTAAGCCATGTCTCCGCAATATCCTTTCTTTCAGGAGTGCTAGTTCTTCAGGGTTCGCAGGAGAGCTTCTGTAAAGTTTGGAAGGTAGGAGACGAGGTACTGCGGAATTAAAGCTGTGAGGACGGGGCGTGAGTCGTGCTTGGGTAGCTCAGTCGGTAGAGCGCTTGCCCGCGAAAGGCAAAGGTCCCGAGTTCGAGTCTCGGTCCGGCACACAGTTTTAATCTGCCAGAAAGTTTCATATCAGCGCACACTCCACTGCAGAGTGAAAATCTCATTCTGGAAACATCCCCCAGGCTGTGGCTAAGCCATGTCTCCGCAATATCCTTTCTTTCAGGAGTGCTAGTTCTGCAGGGTTCGCAGGAGAGCTTCTGTAAAGTTTGGAAGGTAGGAGACGAGGTACTGCGGAATTAAAGCTGTGAGGACAGGGCGTGAGTCGTGCTTGGGTAGCTCAGTCGGTAGAGCGCTTGCCCACGAAAGCAAAGGTCCCGAGTTCGAGTCTCGGTCCGGCACACAGTTTTAATCTGCCAGGAAGTTTCATATCAGCGCACACTCCACTGCAGAGTGAAAATCTCATTCTGGAAACATCCCCCAGGCTGTGGCTAAGCCATGTCTCCGCAATATCCTTTCTTTCAGGAGTGCTAGTTCCGCAGGGTTCGCAGGAGAGCTTCTGTAAAGTTTGGAAGGTAGGAGACGAGGTACTGCGGAATTAAAGCTGTGAGGACGGGGCGTGAGTCGTGCTTGGGTAGCTCAGTCGGTAGAGCGCTTGCCCGCGAAAGCAAAGGTCCCGAGTTCGAGTCTCGGTCCGGCACACAGTTTTAATCTGCCAGGAAGTTTCATATCAGCGCACACTCCGCTGCAGAGTGAAAATCTCATTCTGGAAACATCCCCCAGGCTGTGGCTGAGCCATGTCTCCGCAATATCCTTTCTTTCAGGAGTGCTAGTTCTGCAGGGTTCGCAGGAGAGCTTCTGTAAAGTTTGGAAGGTAGGAGACGAGATACTGGCAGAAGTAAAGCTGTGAGGACGGGGCGTGAGTCGTGCTTGGGTAGCTCAGTTGGCAGAGCACTTGCCCACGAAAGGCAAAGGTCCCGAGTTCGAGTGTCGGTCCGGCACACAGTTTTAATCTGCCAGGAAGTTTCATTGTAATTGTTGTCTTTGTAGAAGATGTACAACTTTGATTCCGCCGTTTGCCGATAGGTGGCGACAACGGTAAGTAGCGGTCGAAAGAAAAACATCTGTGAAGTCAAGCAGTTAGCTTGGACCTCGGTCATTACCTCATTCAAGCATTAGTCGATAAGTGTCTGCATCATAAAGTTGTTCTTGATTGAAAATGTCAGTTTACGAGCCTAATTCTCGTCCTTTGCGGGAGGTGTTAATGTTTTGTTTCACTACGAAGAAAACAGCAGCTGAATCTCATCGAATGCTGTCAAGTACGTATGGTAAGGACGCTATTAGTGAAAGAACGTGTCGTGAGTGATTTCAACGCTCCAAGAACGGTGATTTTAACGTCGTGGACCGGCACAGTGGTGGAAGAGAGAATGATTTCGAAGATGCAGAATTGGAGACATTGCTGGGTGAAGACTTGCGTCAATCTCAAGAAGAATTGGCAAGATTAGTGGGAGTGACACAGCAAGCCATTTCAAAATGTCTCAAGGTTATGGGCATCATTCAGAAAGAAGCAGCTTGGATCCCGTGTGAGCTGAAATCAAGAAACGTTGAACGGCGTTTGTGTGTTAGTGAACAGTTGCTTCAGTGGCAAAAACGGAAGGGATTTCTGCATCGCATTATGACCGAGGACGAAAAATGGGTTCATTACGATAACCCTAAACGCAAAAAAATACGGGGATATCCCGGCTATGCTTCCGCGGCCACGGCCAAACCGAATATTCACGGCTCCAAGATCATGCTCTGCATTTGGTTGGACCAGCTCTGCGTCGTGGACTATGAGGCGTTAAAGCCAAGTGAAACAGTTACAGGTGCTCGATATCGAACGCAAGTAATGCGATTGGGCAGATCATTAAAAGATGGTTCAAATGGCTCTGGGCACTATGGGACTCATCATCTGAGGTCATCAGTCCTCTAGAACTTAGAACTACCTAAACCTAACCAACCTAAGGACATCACACACTTCCATGCCCGAGGCAGGATTCGAACCTGCGACCGTAGCAGTCACTTGGTTCCGGACTGAGGCGCCTAGAACCGCTCGGCCACCGCGGCCGGCATCATTAAAAGACAAACGACCGCAATACAGCGACAGGCACGACAATGTGATTTTGCAGCACGACAACGCTCAACCTCACGTTGCAATAGAGGTCAAAACGTAATTGGAAACGTTAAAATGGGAAGTCCTACCCCACCCGCTGTATTCTCCAGACATTGCTCCCTCTGACTATCACCTGTTTAGACCAATGGCGCATGGCCTGGCTGACCAACAAAAAAATGGCTCTGAGCACTATGAGACTTAACTTCTGAGGTCATCAGTCCCCTAGAACTTAGAACTACTTAAACGTAACTAACCTAAGGACATCACACACATCCATGCCCGAGACAGGATTCGAACCTGCGACCGTAGCGGTCGCGCGGTTCCAGCTGACCAACACGAGGAAGTCACAAATTGGACCGGTTCGTGGATCGCTTCAAAAGAAGAACAATTTTTTCGACGCGGGATTCGTACACTGACCGAAAGATGGTAGAAAGTAGTGGCCAGCGATGGAAAATACTTTGAATAATACATGTGTAACGAATTTGTTTCATAAAACCTCAAATGTTGGGGAAAAACGTCGGAAGCAAATTTGTACACCTTGTATAAAAATGTCGTTTATGTTCGCCTCGTTACGTATTTCTTTCAGTTCCTTTATTTACTATCCGCTGTTTCTATGAACGATCCAAGGGTGGTAGACCTATGTTACATGGCAGTGTCACATCCTGAACAAAGTTACTTTCGTCCTTAGGTTTTGTACACCAGTGCACATAGCATTAATAATGTAAAGCGTACAGCACAACAGCCACAATACTGTGCTTTTCGTTTATAATTATGAAGAGTTCTTCCCGTCATGACGAGTTACTGATATTCAGGCACTCAGACGAACGTGTGTGGGCCCAACAGATGTCTTCAAAGCGGTATTCGTGATTCGACGACAGTACAATTCGGTGGAGATGGGTTGTTGATTTGCGACCCGGAAAATTTCTTTTGATGTAAGTGGACGCGCTAGAGCGTCCATATCATTAACTAGAAGAATCCAATATTTCCAGAATGAAATTTACTCTTGCAGTGGAGTGCGCGCTGATATGAAATACCTGGCGGATAAGAATTGTGTGCCAGACCGAGATTCGAACTCGAGCCCTTATGCCAGACCGAGATTCGAACTCGAGACATTATGCGTTGCGCATGCCACAGCTCTACCACCTGAGCTACCCAATCACGACTCACGTACCCCTCAAGATTTACTTCCGCAATTACCTCATCTCCCACTTTCCAAACTTCGCAGAAGTTCTCCTGAGGAACTTACAGGACTAGTATTCTTGGAAGGAAGGATAATGCGGAGGCATGTCTTAGCCACAGCCTGTGGAGGTGTTTCCAGAACGAAATTTTCATTCTGCAGCAGAATGTGCGCAGATACGAAACTTCCTGACAGATGCCGGTGTGTGAAGTTTGGAAGGTAGGAGATGAGGTACTAGCTGAAGTAAAGTTGTCAGAGTAGGTCGTGAGTTGTGCTTGGGTAAGTCAGGCAGTAGCGCACTTGCCCGCAAAAGTCAAAGTTTCCGAGCTCTAGTCGCGGTCCATTACACAGTTTTAGCTACCAGGAAGTTTCATATCAGAGCAAACTCCGCTGTAGAGTTGATATTCCGTTCTGGAAACACGTCCCCAGGCTGTGGTTAAGACATGTCTCAGCATTA
Organism: Schistocerca nitens; assembly: GCF_023898315.1. Classification (NCBI taxonomy): domain Eukaryota; kingdom Metazoa; phylum Arthropoda; class Insecta; order Orthoptera; family Acrididae; genus Schistocerca; species Schistocerca nitens. The sequence continues at coordinate 156,492,742 of NC_064622.1, forward strand.
TCCTTTCTTCCAGGAATTCTAAACGTGCGAGTTTTTCAGGAGAGCTTCTGTGTCGCGAGTCGTGCTTGCACAGTTCAGTCGCTAGAGCAATTACTCGCGAAAGGAAGAAAGCCCCAAGTTCGAGTCTTGATACGATACCCAGTTTTAATATGCCAGAAATTCCGCCGTACTTCGGTATGAAGGGAAATAAATTCCACTGTAAAACTTAGTAGAGAGGCATCCAGAAATAAACGAAAGAAGTGAAAGGACTGTCTACACGCTACTGATTTCGAATGGCGTCTTTGGAACGAGCCGAAATGGTTGACCAGAGACTGGTGTTCAAGTAGTGCGCTTCCGATCAGACGTGTTAGCCGTGCATATTAACTTAACTGACAGATCTTCTAACGTATTGCTGAGGAGAACTTTCCTGTATCATGTTACAGTCATTAGAATTACGATTGTTCGCTCCTTCGCGGTTTCGTGCGTGCCCTTTTCCACGTCATAAGATCGCGGCTTCGACATACTTCGTGCTGTGTTGGCTGCATATATCGTAGCTTTGATCTACCAAAATATGCGTCGTAATATCTTAACAAGGTGAACTTCAGACACGGAGTATAGCCGGCCGCTGCGGTCGAGCGGTTCTATGCGCTCCAGTTTGGAACCGCGCGACCGCTACTGTCGCAGCTTCGAATCCTGCCTCGGGCATGGATGTGTTGAAAGGTGGCTACACTGAGCCACAGCGCCAGAGATCGCGCTAGAGAGTATTGTTCCGCCGCCTCCACTGGCAGTGATTATTGAGATGTCGTAGTGGGCAGTGCTTGGGGAGAGCTCGTGGTAGTCAGTGCTTGTTAAGAACTCGTAGCAGAGAGTGTTTGTTGAGATGTGCTAGTAGGGAGTGCTTGCTGAGATGTGATACTGAAAAGTTCTTGTTGAGATGTGGTAATAGCGAGTCGGTGTGGAGATATATTGTAATGATTAGAGTGATTTTGGTCAATATATGAAGGTAACGAAACTTGATTTATTTTTCATTATTTAATGTCGTAAATAATGCTTCATTACAGGTTCAGTCAACAAAGCATCTGGCTTGTGTTCTGGGATTAGAGTGTAATTCTGGTTCTCTTGAGTAATTATGGTATTTTTATTTTCTTTAATTAATTCAGTATAAATGATATTTAAAATTTCCTGTGTTATTGAAGAAGAACCGTGCCAGATGCGTACGTTGAGTCATACTTCCACACACAGAACAGTTATACTTGTGCTTTGGTTTCGTAGGTTTTATAGTTGCTGGGGACTTAATTAATTAATTGTGTTAATGAAAATTTCCATTTCATTCTGTGTTGTTGTTCTATGCAGTCAGATTGCGTAATAATACTAGTCAGGGCCAACCGTTTACGAGACTTCGTAATCGGACAGACAGCTACCAAAATTATTTGCATTCTATTATAATTAAGCCCCCATGCAGTGTGTGATGTCCTTAGGTTAGTTAGGTGTAAATAGTTCTAAATTCTAGGGGACTGATGACCTCAGATGTTAAGTCCCATAGTGCTCAGAGCCATTTGAACCATTTTTTTGAACACGGAGTATAATGCATTCAAAAGTGTATTATGACTGCTTTCGGTGATTTGTGTAAGTTCAAACGGTTCAAATGGCTCTGAGCACTATGGGACTTAACATCTGAGGTCATCATTCCCCTAGAACTCAGAACTACTTAAATCTAACTAACCTAAGGACATCACACACATCCATGCCCGAGGCAGGATTCGAACCTGCGACCGTAGCGGTCACGCGGTTCCAGACTGAAGCGCCTAGATTTGTGTAAGTACGTACGTTTCAGGCCAGTACCAGCGGATTATGTTTTTAATTGATGGAGAAAGCTCGTTAATTAGCATCAAACATCAGTTTTCACTATATCATGATCAGGTTAATAAATCTGAATGTAAACGCTTTAGCATTGCGAGGTAGAAGTTGCTTCAGCACTTTGGATCATCACTGGAGCCCCTGGTTCCTGCGTCAGGTTGGGGTTCTTCAAAAGAAGAGACTGTCGATGCATCAAACCAGTTCCACCTTCCCACTTTCCAGGTAATGAGCTAACGGTGACTAGTCAAAAACCGTTCACAGAGAATAATAACAGTGTTTACACATTATATGACATCAGCTATATTCGATGATGGGCTCTCCTCAAACCTGGATGAGAGCCAACTTCAGTTTTATCCGTTGCTAACTTCCGACAACCCCCAACACTGAGTACGCTCTGCAAGTAGTCAGTTGTCGGTATTTATCTAGCCGAACACTCAACAGTTTCCTTTACTACGCAATTTGACATTGTCACACTGGAACATGAGATGTATTTGAAAAAAAAAAACACTTTTTTATTCACGACTCTCTTGATCGCTTTTGGTGTCTTCGTGCCAGTTAACCAGTTTCGACTCCGACGAGCTATAACGAGATCTAGTACCTTGTTACGAAAGTAGCACGTCAAATTGTCAAATAGAGCACATCGTGCTCTCTTGAAAGCAACATTTTTTCAAATAGCTCACTTGAAACCAACACAGAGAGCCCGGCACAGGATATTTAGATAGAAGACCAGAACATACCCCGAGTTAAACCAGTCAGAAATAAAAAACGAGACATCAAAAAATTCTGTGTGAAGAGGGATGACCGAAAAGACGTGAAAGTACGGCGCAGCGAAAGTGATGTATTGAGTAAAGTTACTGTGAAGGAATTTATAACACAACATAGCAAACGTTTGTACCGTGCAAACTGGATGTATCACTTTAATTTAACAGAAGTGCCACCAGTATTCAGTCTGGTTCATTATTGCAGTAAATACAACACTTAAGAGACGTGTGTTAATACACTGACCTACGAAACTTAAGAACAAGATGGATAACGTAACGTAACATACCAACACCTCGGTGGAAATGAATGAAATTGGGGAAGCTTATAGTCGGAGGTGTCCCTGTCGTCCACAGAAAGCCAGACGTCACATGGTGTGAAATCAGTGTGACAGCTTCCAAACTGAAGGGTCGCATGGGTTGGGAATTACGGGGTTCCTGGACAACTGATTCCTTAATTATGTTGCGCAGTCAATTTTGTCCGGTGAGTTTACGTTCGGAAATGTATAATTTAATTCGTAATGTGCTGCACCTTGCATAGTACATTCCAGTGGATGACATTGCCTTATGGGGCAGAGCAGGTGTTGCCAATATTCCAAACAAGCGTTGTGGCATACATGTTCAGATCACAACGCGGATTGCTGCACTCGTTCATACTGCGCCAGTCTGCATTCTGTCGTCACGGCGTAGGGCAGATGAAGCGTATGAGAATTTAAAGGGAGGTTGAAGTCAGTCGACAATTTCCGAGCGGTTAGCAGCAAGAACAGAAAGACGAACTTCCAGCTATGGCAGGTGGTAGTTTCGACCAGAGCCACCTGTGCTAAATGAAAAGCACAGTATTGTGGCTGTTCTGCTGCACGCTTTACATGATTAACCATGAAGTTGTCCCACCAAAGCACGACGGAAGACTCAGACTAGTGACGGCGTTTTTCTATATAACTATAAGCGACGTGGCTCATTCGCTCTTGTGATTAGGAATTTTTACCCAACAGTATAATCTTGAAACTCCTATAGACATTCAATGGATCGCTCTGCCATTGACCTCGGTACCTAAGCTGCAACGGATGTCACGTGTAGTAGCTGTCGAGGACGTATGATGGTTGTAAGGTGGCTATAATTTCGCACCTTACAAGCACCCATCCACATACTTTGCCGTGATCTACAAACACAATTAGGTCTCATGTGATAGGCTGTACATCGTATATATGAATATATAGAGGAGACTGACATTGCCATGTACTTCTTGTAAATAATTGTTAACGCTTGTTGCATGAAAGGTGACGGAGTGTCTTTATTATCAGAATGGCATAATGAACGATTGCCTATACTACTAGAGGTTGGAACGACAGTGGAAGTGAAACGGAAGGCGGAACTGAAGCCCTGGGTGGAAGGTCCACACAGGTGTTGTAGTTCGGCTCCACACAGGAAGTGCCAAGACGGACAGTCTGGACACCTGAGCGCGAAGACACAAAAAAATGGTTCAAATGGCTCTGAGCACTATGGGACTTAACATCTGAGCTCATCAGTCCCCTAGAACTTAGAACTACTTAAACCTAACTAACCTAAGAACATCACACACATCTATGCCCGAGGCAGGATTCGAACCTGCGACCGCAGCGGTCGCGCGGTTCCAGACTGAAGCGCCTAGAACCGCCCGGCCACTCTGGCTGATGCGAAGACACAATACAAGGGGCGACCGGCAGCTGTCGGCCGCTATTGTAGTTGGGCGGGAAGCATAACTGGATAATACTTCCGAACTTTGCAAATCTTGGATGCAGGTGAGAGGAACGAAGAAGCAGCACCTCGGAAACCACGCAGGCTGAGTTATTTCCAAGCATTTTTACTCAGAAGCGTACCATTGTATGAGCATAGGTATTTCCTCGCAAACTTTCCGCGCTGTATGACAAAAGACCAAAACATGGTTGGTCGGCGTTCGGAAGAATCTGTAGAGAGGGAGAATATTCTGTGGTTTTGGGAATATGATTCGCTTTCGGAATTACGATGGTGGGGAGCTGAGCCTTGCTGGGAGGCCAGCGGTGGAGAGACGAGGTCTTTCGTTGTGAGCGCCCGTGTGTGACGGTCCCTCCATATCAGCTTTGTTGGTACGGGCGGACTTGCTGGCTTTGCTCTCAGTAGAGTTTATAGTTATAATAGTTAGGCACTGTACTGTTGCGAACCTATACGATTCTGGACCTCACCTCCAGGTCGGAAGTCGTCGTTGAGTACGCAGCGTTCAGTAATTGAGAGCACTTCCTCTGCATATACTTACATTGAGACGTTATCTGAACTCCGTCCTTGTAGCTGGGAGTTCGCGTTTCTCGTCTGTAGAACACAGAGAGGAGAAGGCAGTATTAGAGTATATTAGTCACAGGACCGCCTTCTGCCGTCCTAGTGTTTGAAAGAGTTTATTTGTGGCTGGAGTTCTTCCATCGTCGCAGGCGAGTACGAGAACCATCACTTCGACGCACCGGACGCAGTACATACGGTGGTATCGCAGATTGCTTCGGTTTATTAGGGTTATAAAAGCTGTTTAGCTGTGATCGCGTTAGTTTATTTCAACTGAGGTTCCACACCACCGTAGATCATCTTTGTACGTAGTTGATGTCAGTCATTCCGTGTTATCGAGGTTAGACCGCGCTGTTATAATAAGGGGCAGAGTTGGGCAATTGATTAGTAATTTTACTTAGTAAATGTAAACTTTGTAATATAAATGTTTTTTTAATCTACAATAAATATGTAAACAGGAACAACGTTAATCATTTATTAACCTCACATATTTGTTTACTCTGTATTTCATCGTTTTGAGGATAGTTATGTTCACATAGGGCGCTTCTAACACTGTTTTCTACCGTATGGCATCAACACACCAAGAATATTTCGCTACAGTGGAAGAATAAAAATCGAAAACTGACGATTATGTAAAGTGTATCTTGTAAATCTTGTGAACAGCAGTCTGATGATGAACTTGTCAGTTGGAAACCCGTTACGACCATATTTACTTATATAAATAGCAGTATTTATAGTGGCTGGTTGCTGTCTTCTTCTTTGTAAGAATCAACCTACATTTCTGAAGGTGATATATTTGTAGAAGCGGAGTAATAACACTCAAAATAAACTAAGCCCTATGTGGGCTAAATGAGCCGTCTCAGAATCACGTGATTTGAGCTGCAGCTGCCGATGTGAACAGAATTCTCGTTCTGCGCTTTGAAGCACTCGCTCCACGTGTATTTATGACTACATCACAAGAAAAATCTTTTTTTGTGTTGAAACTTTCACGAAGTCAATCCGTTGTTCAAGTCAGACGTTCGTTCCGCCGTCAATTCAGCAAGGAGCTGCCTCTGCCCAAACAGATTTATGACTGGCATGCATAATTCGTAGAAGTTCTTCGCATATGCAAAGGGACGAGCACTGGTCGGCCACAGACGTTTGATGAAAATGTCGAGCGTGTCCGAGATGCGTTCACACGGAGCCGCCGGTAGTCCACAAGACAGACAGCCCAGGAACTTCAGTTTCCGCAAAGCACGGTGTGGCGTGTTGTGGAACAACGCCTTCATCTGAGGACTCACTAGTTACAGTTACTGCAACAATTGTGTCCCGACGACCATAACAGAAGGTACGAATTTCTCATTTCAGTTCTCCAGGATATGGCACACGACACTTTTTCCGAAAGACTCATCTCTTCGTATGAATCGACGTTTCATCTATCGGATAAATTAAATCGCCATAATGTAAGAATTTGTGGGTCACAAAATCCTGGCGTCGTCGCCGTACATGAAAGATACTCACCGGAACTGAATGTATTTTAATTGCCATTCAGAAAGCTTATGAACTTTTCTTTTCTGTAGAAGAAAAGTGTTACCGGAGTGCTATACCTGGACATACAGCCAACCTGTTTGTTTACTCAGCGTCACAAAGATTCCGGGGATATCTTTTTTAGGCATGCCGACACCCCGTCCCACTTTCACCTTAAGTGCAGGGTTATCTTATAACTTCATCATCACACAACGTGGAACTGGAAGAGGTGGACGATAAGATCTTGTTCATTGATTTTAGCCTTCCAGGTCACCAGATCTCGTACCTTGCGATTTTTTTTATTTATTATTTTTTTTGTCGGAGTACGTAAAAGACAGAGTCTTTGTCCCACCTACGGCTGCTAGTCTTCAAGAGCTGAGAAATCGAATTGTTGAAGCTGTCGATCCAATACACAGGGACCTGTTGATTTGTGTGTAGAACGAAATGGACTTCCGATCGATGTATCTCGAGCAGCGCAAAGAGCTCATGTTAAGTATGTGGAATAGTGTGTGTGCGAACACAAGACTCTGAAGCTTCCTCTATTCAGTGACAAGCCCCAAGCGCTTATATCTTTCATTGTTTCTTTTTAATAAATAATTGAAATCTGTCCTTTCTTTCTGAATCACCATATATTTGCTACGTGGCTCCTATTGGTGGGATGATAGATCATTCTGTATGATTGGAAATCAGTAATTTTGAGTAGTCATTCCGCAGAGACTTCATAGCAGCGTCGATTATAAGGTATTCTTGGTCAGGGCGCGAAGCTGAAGAGTATTGTAGGTCGGGACGCGAAGCAGTACAGGTCTCTCATTTGGGACGCGAAGGAGAACGGTACTGTTGTTCGGGACCGAGAGGTAACAATTCTCAGAAGCTGGCCATGGGCCGAGGTGGGAAATTCAATCTCTGTATGGACCGTGGGCAGCACTTGCAACGCAGATGTTATCTGCAATTGCCGAAGTTGCAGCTCGTCCTTTTGCATCTTAAGGTTGGTTATATTTCTGGCACCAAAGCGCAGCCAGATGTTAGCTACAAGACAAGGGTAGTGGCGTTTTCAGTTAAAACACGAGGGATCTCTCTTTAAATCATGCTCTGACAGTCAATGACGTAACCATGATTCAGTTGTTTGGCCTCCTGTACGGAAATTCCTAACTCCACCAGAACGACGCAGTCGTCATAGTCGATGTGAGACCGTGTACTTCATTTAGAGGGCTGATCAACAAAGAGCGAGACTGATTTTTTCCTGTATCTTCCGTGATATTTCCCTATCTGTACAATGGTGGCTTCAGTCTGGACCCGCTTGACCGCTACGGTCACAGGTTCGAATCCTGCCTCGGGCGTGGATGTGTGTGATGTCCTTAGGTTAGTTAGGTTTAAGTAGTTCTAAGTTCTAGAGTACTGATGACCACAGATGTTAAGTCCCATAGTGCTCAGAGCCATTTGAAACATTTTGAAAAGAGCGGGTATTTATCCATAATGTCCGTAGACCACCGCACTCGCGTATCGGTAAGTTGGTAGTAACGCTCTATTTGTAGACGCTCATTGCATTTCGCATAACAAACAATGTAAGTGACGCGAGAGGAGCCGTACGGCGTGCAGCCACTGAAGTATACGAAAAGCAGCAGCAAGCGTACGACGTAGATGCGCTACCTCGTGCAAAAAAGTTCGGGTAGTTCAAGGACTTCAAAGAAGCCCGACTTCTCTGTGTTAAGCAGCTTGAACCTGGCGCTTCGGCATCTACCGTGGCTGAAGTCAACATCAACACAACCGCCGTGATTGTCCGTGAGGATTGGCGGATAACACTGTGTAAGCTCAGTGAAGTGTTGAGAATTTCATGTGGCATTGTCTTTACGATTATGCGTGTTCATGTCCATATGACCAGCGTCTGCGCCCGTTGGGTGCAGCGTCTATTGACCAGAAAGCTGCGCGAAGGACAGAGTCCCTGAGCTTCTGCGTATCTTTGCTGTCTAGGGGGGGGGGGGCTTTTTGGAATCGATTATTGCTGGTAAAGAGACGTGGCTGCATCATTATGATCCTGAAGGAAAGCGAGCCAGCACAGTGTGGAAATCACCAGGTTCTCCAGGACCAAAAAAAAAGTTGGAAGTTGTTCCATCTCCAGGGAAAGTGATCCTGAACACATTTTTTGATTGCCGTGAAATGACTTACCAGTACGCAGTTTCCCCTCACACTACTCCTACAGCAGCATACTACACGCCAGGATTGACAAAACTGAGGAAGCTCATTGCAGTGAGGCGACCAGAATTTTCTCGGACTGGATGGCGTCTTCATCATAACAGTGCGCAGCCTGACATCGAAAATCAAGTCAGGCAGTTTATGGCTCATTTCGACATTACTTGTATACGGCATCCGCCTTATGGCCCCTATCCTACACCTTGTGAATTTTTTTACTCTCATCATTAGAGGCAATGCTCCGTGGTATTCGATTTGAGAGCTGTGACTCAGTGCTCAAGAAAAGTAAAACAACTCTCAAGGACCTGACGAGGAATGGCTTGGACCATGTGTTCGAGGACTAGCAGAGACGCTGTAAATGGTTCAAATGGCTCTGAGCACTATGGGACTCAACTACTGAGGTCATCAGTCCCCTAGAACTTAGAAATACTTAAACCTAACCAACCTAAGGACATCACACACATTCATGCCCGAGGCAGGATTCGAACCTGCGACCGTAGCGGTCGCGCGGTTCCAGACTGTAGCACCTAGAACCGCTCAGCCACTCCGGCCGGCAGAGACGCTGTAAAAAGTCCATTCAAGTAGGAGGGGAGTGCTCTGAAATAGGTAATGTAAATAATAAACATCTGTAAAAAAATGCCAGCCGGTGTGGCCGAGCGGTTCTAGGCGCTTCAGTCTGGAACCGCGCGACCGCTACGGACGCAGGTTCGAATCCTGCCTCGGGCATGGATGTGTGTGATGTCCTTAGGTTAGTTAGGTTTTAATAGTTCTAAGTTCTAGGGGACTAATGACCTCAGAAGTTAAGTCCCATAGTGCTCAGAGCCATTTGAACCATTTGTAAAAAAAATTGCCTTAACCTTTGTTGATCAGTCCATGTATTTGAATTATCTCATGAGTTAATTAACAGGTTATTTTCATTCTTTTCTCGCGGACTTTACCGCTCGCTTTCTAGTAACTGTTAAATTACATGGCGTTCATGTTCGATTTCTTTATTTCCAGGGTGTGAGAGACAGTTAACTATTACGTTTCTTTGTCATATTCTGTTCCTCCTGTAGAATATTTTGTAACCAACGATGGTCTAAGTTACCCTTCTTTCACTTCAGTATTTAGAGATGATCGCCTTGATCCTTATTATCTGTGTTAACCTCAACTAGACCCACACCCGCGACTCACTTGTCAGGACAACCCATTCTATGTTTGCTCCCACTGCGCGCTGTTTATTAAATGCTATCGGTATGTGAAGTATATCTAAATCATACGAAGGCGGAATGGATTTCGAACTGGCTCATTTGTTTCACCTCAAAGGCACTGTTTATGTTTAGCCACAGCCCTATGGCGTCCTGCAGTGTCAAAGCACTCAGTCTCGGATGAACCATTCATCACAAAGAACGTCAGGGTTTGCAGTACATCCTCAAACAACCAGTGGACAAATTTTTAAGCAAAAGACGTGAGGTTTTGTAATAGGCTATATCCTCAGATTTACAGAAGACAAATGTTTAAAAAAATGGGTTCGCTATCAACAGCTTATACAACCATACCTTGTCGTTCACAGCACTTCAGAAACCTAAATCAACAATATTGTTCTTACAAACAACACCGAAAACGAAAATGACAGTCTCTATTCACGATATACTTTGGCACAAATATGGAAAAATTATTACAGTCCCTTATGTAGACTACACTACTGGTCATGAAAATTGCTACACCACGAAGATGACGTGCTACAGACGTGAAATTTAACCGACAGGAAGAAGATGCTGTGATACGCAAATGATTAGCTTTTAAGAGCATTCACACAAGGTTGGCGCCGGAGGCGACACCTACAACATGCTGACATGAGGAAAGTTTCCAACAGATTTCTCATACCCAAACAGCAGTTGACCGGCGTTGCATGGTGAAACGTTGTTGTGATGCCTCGTGTAAGGAGGAGAAATGCCTACCATCACGTTTCCGACTTTGATAAAGGTTGGATTGTAGCCTATCGCGATTGCGGTTTATCGTATCGCGACATTGCTGCTCGCGTTGGTCGAGATCCAATAACTCTTAGCAGAATATGGAATCGGTGGGTTCAGGAGGGTAATACGGAACGCCGTGTGGGATCCCAACGGCCTCGTTTCACTAGCAGTCGAGATGACAGGCATCTTATCCCCATGGCTGTAACGGATCGTGCAGCCACGTCTCGATCCCTGAGTCAACAAATGGGGACGTTTGCAAGACAACAACCATCTGCACGAACAGTTCGACGACGTTTGCAGCTGCATGGACTATCAGCTCGGAGACCATGGCTGCGGTTACCCTTGAGGCTGCATCACAGACAGGAGCGCCTGCGATGCTGTACTCAACGAGGAAGCGAATGGCAAAACGTCATTTTTTCGGACGAATCCAGGTTCTGTTTACAGCATCATGATGGTCGCACCCGTGTTTGGCGACATCGCGGTGAACGCACATTGGAAGCGTGTATTCGACATCGCCATACTGGCGTTATCACCCGGCGTGATGGTATGGGGTGCCATTGGTTCCACGTCTCGGTCACCTCTTGTTCGCATTGACGGCACTTTGAACAGTGGACGTTACATTTCACATGTGTTACGACCCATGGCTTTACCCTTCATTCGATCCCTGCGAAACCCTACGTTTCAGCAGGATAATGCACGACCGCGTGTTGCAGGTCCTGTACGGGCCATTGTGGATACAGAAACTGTTCGACTGCTGCCCTGGCCAGCACATTCTCCAGATCTCTCACCAATTGAAGACGTCTGGTCAATGGTGGCCGAGCAACTGACTCGTCACAATACTCCAGTCACTACTCTTGATGAACTGTGGTATCGTGTTGAAGCTGCATGGGCAGCTGTACCTGTACACGCCATCCAAGCTCTGTTTGACTCAATGCCCAGGCTATCAAGGCCGTTATTACGGCCAGAGGTGGTTGTTCTGGGTTCTGATTTCTCAGGACCTGTGCACCCAAATTGCGTGAAAATGTAATCACATGTCAGTTCTAGTATAATATATTTGTCCAATGAATACCCGTTTATCATCTGCATTTCTTCTTGGTGTAGCAATTTTAATAGCCAGTAATGTAATTTTGCACGACAGCAGAAATGGCAGCGTCTGGAGTGGAGCTGTGACGTAGAAGCATGGACTGCTGACGAATCGTGTCACATAATCGTGCTTCTGTATCACCTCGGGGGACCACTGTCAGCGAGTATGCCAGAGACCTGCGAATGGGTCCCGTTCTTCGAATGTTTTGGAAAGGCACTGCGGTGTTGTTCCTGACCTCACGATGTGGGGAGCAATCACGTATGACTTCAGGTCACAGTTGGCAGTGATCGAAGGAATTGTGATGGGTCGTCGTTGCCTCACAGCCATCCTGTGCCATATTTCAACAGGACAATGCTCGGCCGCACGTGTCTCTATGACATGTCTGCGTGATGCTGGGGTACTCCCGTAGTCACCGAGGCCTAAGACCTACTCGTAGGCATAGAACGTGTCTAGGACCAGCTCAACGTCAACTCCGTCCCAATATCAGTATGCAGTTTGCCAAGGAGCAGCTACAACTACATCGGGCCGGCTTGCCTGAAGAGAGGATACAGGGGCTTTATGACTCCATTTTAATCGAATCAGGCCAAAGGGGCTGCATCGTCACACTAACATGTGGTCCCATACTGCCAAGTCCTCTGAACATACGACTCGATTTTGTGATCATTGAAAAAACATCACATGCAATAGAAAACGTCGTTTTAAACTGTCGTAAAAATTATAACAATTAAAAAAATCAAGAATGATGAGGTGTTTCCAAAGCACACAGAAATATATGAGGGAGCTTTATCCGTAACTCCCGGTTTCACATAAGTATAGACGCATTTGCAGTTTTATAATGGTTATATTATCGTATGTAGATGGACAGCTACGGACTCCCAGCATTTGGGAAGTTAGTGAGTGAATATTTACTGAATAAAGTATGTTCATGAAGCTATGCGGCCTTTGGAAACACATAATGAATTGAAGTAAAATGAACCACAAGACAGCTGTAACAGGTGATTTCGTTATTGTCACAGCCGGTTTGGCTGCGTTAAAATAAAGTGCTTTGGAAACATGTGATTATCTTTACTGTCTTAATTGTAATAATGTTTATGATAATTTAAATGGTTATTGAACGTTGAGTGTTTTTTTATCGTTATTCACTGTGTCTGTGACCTGTGGTTGCCCTCCATAGAAAGTTGATTGTAGCATCATAGACCCTTTCAACCTGCGAAGTTTCATTTCTTTCCTCTCGCACTCCTGCGTAAATAACTTTCTTCACGACGCTATGTAAGGCAATCTCCACATTCCACACGCTGTAAACTAGGGGATATAGATGGATATTCTGGAACAATCAATTTAAGATTTTAAGCCATAACCATAAAGTTACTCACACCATCCTAAAAGAAAAAGTTGACTAGTCAAGAACCCATTATTTCAGAATTTCGTACAAAATATAAGCTTGCGAAACTAAGTACTTAGGCGACGATAAATATCCGGTACCAGTAGACTCTCTCTCTCGCTCGCTCTCTCTCTCTCTCTCTCTCTCTCTCTCTCTCACACACACACACACACACACACACACACACACACACCACACAAATACACAAATCTCTACCACCCCACTGCTTGACACTGCCACACCATTCCCTCAGTCGGCCACCAACTTAACCATGTCTGTCTTATAAACACAACTCCCCCTTCCCAACACAATCCTCCCATACACCAATCTATCTTTAGCATTTTCATTAAGTGTAGCCATCGAGATGCTGAGCTCTAATGCGTAGTTCATAATCAGTGTGTAATAAGGGAAAGCAAACCTGCTAAATGTAATTTCAATAGCAAGAACTATAGAAGAAGTGTCAATCTGAGCCTTATCTTTTTACATTTTCTAAAATACATACGTTAATATTGCAATAATAAATGTATTTGAAATTTACATGTATTACATGCAGTAATTACTACCAAGTAAGATGTATGTGCAACCTCCTAAAATCTGAGCAATGAAAAGATATCTGAATGGTGCGAAAATTCGCAGTTGATCCTAAATAACTAAAAGTGTGAGGTCCACATGAGTGCTAAAAGGAATTCGTTAAACTTCGGTTACACGATAAATCAGTCTAATCTAAAGGCCATAAATGCAACTAAATACCTAGGTATTACAATTACGAACAACTTAAATTGGTAGGAACACAAAGAAAATGTTGTGAGGAAGGCTAACCAAAGACTGCGTTTTATTGGCAGAACACTTAGAAAATGTAACAGATCTACTAAGGAGACTGTCTACACTATGCTTGTCCGTCGTTTTTTAGAATACTGCTGCGCGGTGTGGGATCCTTACCAGATAGGACTGACGGAGTACATCAAAAAAGTTCAAAGAAGGGCAGAACGTTTTGTATTATAGTGAAATATGTTTTGTATTATAGTGAAATATGGGATAGAGTGTCACAGAAATGATACAGGATTTGGGCTGGATATCATTAAAAGAAAGGCGTTTTTCGTTGCGACGGAATCTTCTCACGAAATTCCAATCACCAACTTTCTCCTTGTTGACGCCGACCTACATAGGGAGAAACGATCACCACGATAAAATAAGGGAAATCAGAGCTCGTACGGAAAGGTATAGGCGTTCGTTCTTTCCGCGCGCTACACGAGATTGGAATAATAGAGAATTGTGAAGGTGGTTCGAGGAACTCACTGCCAGGCACTTAAATGTGATTTGCAGAGAATCCATTTAGATGTAGATGTATATGTAGATGGTCAAAGAAAATCTTTGCTCCAAGACAAAATCTTAGAACTTCAGCTTAAGTCACATTCTCCGTTCTGCTTACATCCTGAAAAGTCCGTGGGAGCTGTTATCTGTGGCGAAGTCTGTGTAGTGTTGTGTAAACATAAACAATAGCGTTCTAAGCCCCCAGGAGCAATCTTGTGAAATCTAATAACTATAACGTCATCAAGTCAACCGTATGATTTTCTGACGTAAATAACCCCAGACGCTTCGGCACATTCAGTGCTCACTTGTTTCGATCTTTTTCTGTCTTGACGCAGATCTACAACGATCTGTCCCCCTCCCCACCCCCAATAATGCTATGAGCGTTGAGGCAAACTAAGAACTGTAACTGTCGTTAGGCAACATGAAACTGGTAAGTGACAAGTGAAATGTGATTTATTAGTCTCATTATATAAAATGTGCATCTCATTAAATCTATTGTACTACAGGATAGATGTAAATTTGAAAAGAGCATAATGATTTACAATAAATCTTTTTACAGTATTTTTTTGAAGGTTATGCATTGTAGGTTAACAGTTTGTTATGCAAGTGCATTTAATAAGAATTACTGTATATACAACACTGCAATATTTATTTTAGAGTAGACCTAACAGTTATAGATTTCTTTTGTTCAATATATGCAACACTGCAACATTAGCTACAGATTAATAGTCTAAAGATTTCTTTCGTTCCAAACGTTAGACCATCATTCATTAATTTTTCAATAGTGTAGTGACAGTTCTCTCTAAAACTGTTCTCGAGCAATCTTTTCAAAGAGACAAGGTCCACATTTAATATGTTCGTAACTTCGGCTTGCTATGAATTTGTAGCCCCAGGTACAATGGTGACTTAGTGTAAAGCTTTAAGTCAATGTGAGTGAAGTTTAAAGTTCTTGTGACAATCACCGTAACTTTGCTGGAAGCGGTTCTTTTCAATTTTTTTTATTGATAACTGTATACAAAAATCAAAATTTCAAACATGTACAATCACGGAATAGTTAATATTTTTTATTTCTTACATAACAATAGGGTAATAAAACTCTGCCTCACGATAGGTTAACGGTTGCATCCATTTTTGAAAATGTGGAAAGTAGGCAGTCTTAGGCTCCTTATGAAACCCAGTAACACGACCTGATTATGTACGTACACATTTGTCTCCGCGTGTGTGGAGATCCAAAAGCGGGAAGTCGAATTGTAGCAGTTCATGTACAGCGAGGTGGAGTGTCAGACAAGACAGCGAAATTATTGTTGTCACTGAGATTTATGACGGCAGTGAAGTTGGTAGCGCGCGAAGGCGTGACAGCTGTTGCTAGCCCACGTGGCTCCCAGCTCCGTGATTGGTCGGCGTGGCTGTGCGCCGGGCCAATACGGGAGCGAGAACCGCAGAGCGTTGGTGCGTTACCGGCCGTCCGCCCCAAGGTCACGCCTCCCGCTGTCGCCTGGCCATGCTTCCTGTCACATACACGCCGCCACCAGAGAAAACGGACGTGTGATTTCGCGCATTGTATTTTTTCCATCTGCCAAGCATAGGGCCTGCTGAGTGGCTATTTATGATACCATAAGTAGGCAGCTTAGTCGTTCATTAGTGCGAATCGATAGTAGTCTTCGCAGTTTGCTGACGGTATTGTGTTCCTTCGTAGCGGTAACATATAAAAGTGAAAAGTTGAAAGAGTTTCGCCAGCGTGCACGTGTGCGACTCATATTAAATCGATCCACGAAACTTTTCGCTGTCACAAGAGCATAATTTGTCGTACAGCACTCCGTGATGTATTTAATGTGAGGCGCATGTTTTTTTTCAGTACGTGATAAAAAGAATGCCCGTGAAATAAAGGACATTAGATTTGAGAAACATTCCTCAACAGCGCTACTAACATTGGATTATTAGGGAGACCAAGATTTTGCTGACATAGAAGACTTAAACTAAAACGGAAACTATTGTGGCGTTGTAGAACGGCACACTGCAAAAACATTAAAGGAAGGCGGCTTCAAAAATATTTGAATATTTCTGAAGCATGCGAGACTCGTACCGGATAGAACTAACATGGGATACTATCCTTCCTTAGAACCACCAGAGATTGAAAAACAGATAGCAAAAAATAAAAATTATTATGGCCAAATGGGACTGAACTCTAGACCTTCGTAACAGAATTTAACTATTTATAAACTGAGCTACGAAACCGAGTACTCAAAATTATTTAAAGACACTGTGTTTCACTGGTGGGAAAAACTATCTCTTTTCGATAAAACTCCAAATAAGGATGAGGCGGCAGGTACTTAATAATGACGAAAGTAAAGGGCATCAGCTTCCAAAATTGCAATGAATGTGCCACTTAAGGATACGAGGTTCATACAGAAAACAATGAGCAATTACTTACAAAATTTTAAATCTTTATTTCTTAGGTAAACCAAGAACATCATTGTAATGTACACACTTTCTGTCACTTTTGGACATAGCTTCTTTTTTTTTTTTTGCACGTATTTTTACCATGGTTCTGCAAGTTTGACAACAACCGTACGACAGGACTTCGTCCCAGATGTAAGCGTACTGTCATATCGCTGGCTTAGTTGTGGAGTATCTTTGCGGGCAGCCGCGTCTGTAGAGAGTCGAGCGCGGGACACGGAACTGTGTTGTTGTGTAGTGTGTAGCTCTGCATGTGAGAGGCGTTGTTAGCATGGAAGTTGAAGTGTTGCTACAAGTGCTATTACAGAAAAGTGATAGAAAAAGTAAATGATTCAGAGGAAAATGCATCAAAAAGTAATTTAAAAATGAGCAGTGCTGCTGATAACGCATTTGTGTATCCTCTCGTTGCGTGTGGTATCGTACTGCATCAATCATCCGCGCCGTGTTCGGTCTCCCAGAATGAACTAAAGTAATCAGAAAAAAATTAGTTACCACAAAAGAGTGCAGTCAAGTGCCAGTGTCTTGTTGCGAGCGTGAGAACGTGCGTTCGGTCATCGCGTTCCGCATTATCAACAATCAGCCGCGGCGCGACGGTTACGCGCACGCTCGTACAAGTGAGAACTCAGAACTGATAAATTAACTCTATTATCAGTGTTATATCATTACTGGTGTCAAGGAGGACTGGTACCAAAAGATATCTGTGTATGCGTGACGAGCGTAAGAACTTTCGTGCGATCATTCGGCTTCCGCATCATCAACAGTCACCCGCGTCGTGTCGGTTACGCGTACGCTCGTCTGAGTGATGTTGTGGACTGGTAATCATCTATTGATTGGGATAAACACTTATGAATTAGAATGTAAACAGTGCAACCTGCGATTATCTTTAATCGTCACAAAATATACACTCCTGGAAATGGAAAAAAGAACACATTGACACCGGTGTGTCAGACCCACCATACTTGCTCCGGACACTGCGAGAGGGCTGTACAAGCAATGATCACACGCACGGCACAGCGGACACACCAGGAACCGCGGTGTTGGCCGTCGAATGGCGCTAGCTGCGCAGCATTTGTGCACCGCCGCCGTCAGTGTCAGCCAGTTTGCCGTGGCATACGGAGCTCCATCGCAGTCTTTAACACTGGTAGCATGCCGCGACAGCGTGGACGTGAACCGTATGTGCAGTTGACTGACTTTGAGCGAGGGTGTATAGTGGGCATGCCGGAGGCCTGGTGGACGTACCGCCGAATTGCTCAACACGTGGGGCGTGAGGTCTCCACAGTACATCGATGTTGTCGCCAGTGGTCGGCGGAAGGTGCACGTGCCCGTCGACCTGGGACCGGACCGCAGCGACGCACGGATGCACGCCAAGACCGTAGGATCCTACGCAGTGCCGTAGGGGACCGCACCGCCACTTCCCAGCAAATTAGGGACACTGTTGCTCCTGGGGTATCGGCGAGGACCATTCGCAACCGTCTCCATGAAGCTGAGCTACGGTCCCGCACACCGTTAGGCCGTCTTCCGCTCACGCCCCAACATCGTGCAGCCCGCCTCCAGTGGTGTCGCGACAAGCGTGAATGGAGGGACGAATGGAGACGTGTCGTCTTCAGCGATGAGAGTCGCTTCTGCCTTGGTGCCAATGATGGTCGTATGCGTGTTTGGCGCCGTGCAGGTGAGCGCCACAATCAGGACTGCATACGACCGAGGCACACAGGGCCAACACCCGGCATCATGGTGTGGGGAACGATCTCCTACACTGGCCGTACACCACTGGTGATCGTCGAGGGGACACTGAATAGTGCACGGTACATCCAAACCGTCATCGAACCCATCGTTCTACCATTCCTAGACCGGCAAGGGAACTTGCTGTTCCAACAGGACAATGCACGTCCGCATGTATCCCGTGCCACCCAACGTGCTCTAGAAGGTGTAAGTCAACTACCCTGGCCAGCAAGATCTCCGGATCTGTCCCCCATTGAGCATGTTTGGGACTGGATGAAGCGTCGTCTCACGCGGTCTGCACGTCCAGCACGAACGCTGGTCCAACTGAGGCGCCAGGTGGAAATGGCATGGCAAGCCGTTCCACAGGACTACATCCAGCATCTCTACGATCGTCTCCATGGGAGAATAGCAGCCTGCATTGCTGCGAAAGGTGGATATACACTGTACTAGTGCCGACATTGTGCATGCTCTGTTGCCTGTGTCTATGTGCCTGTGGTTCTGTCAGTGTGATCATGTGATGTATCTGACCCCAGGAATGTGTCAATAAAGTTTCCCCTTCCTGGGACAATGAATTCACGGTGTTCTTATTTCAATTTCCAGGAGTGTAGTTGTTCATACCAGACGTCAAACAGTGTTGTGTTTTAACGTTTAGTGGCTCCCCTAAACCCGCTTGCATAGTTTGGTAGAAAATTTCAGGCAAGCCAGCAGCAGTGTGGAGCAGAACAATACGACCGCTGCAGGATTATCAGGTGGGTAGTGTGGACAGGGGCGCACGGTCCAGAAGTGAAAACCAGTTTAAAGGTACACCACCCATTTGTACTTCCAGGCGCGTTACAGTTTCCTGAAGACACTGACGCATGATGTAACGAACAGTCCGAGGGTGCAAAATTGGGACTTTAGGGAGGATGTGGAAGTCTCTCACCCAAATCGCCTGACGCGAGCAGTGTGAGGACGGGCGTCGTCCCATTGCATTGCGTTTCTCTTCCACGTAATGTTTCGCGCGTAGTGCATCTTTCATTGGGCCAGGGAGATGGCAGTCGGAAGTTGTGACACTCGGGCTGTAAGGTGGATGAGCAAGAACATCCAATGAAGTTTTGTGAGCTCCTCTCGCGTGGGCAGACTTTTCTGACGCCTTACGTTGTCACGGAGAGGGAGAAGTTCGTTTGCATTTTTGTGGCAACGGAACCCTGAAATCGTTTCATCAGTCTCCCGAGAGTAGCACAATATGCTTCAGAGCTGATCGTTGCACCATGCGTGGGGATATCAAACAGAATAACCCCTTCAGAGTCTCAGGAGGCCGTCGCCATGACTTTACTGATTGAGGACGTTGCTTTGTACATTTCCTTCAGAGGAGAAGTGCTGTGCCGTTTCGTTTCCTGTTCGAAGTGCTGAACCCATGTTTCATCGTTTGGACGATGTCCGACAAAAAATCGTCACGATTGCCCTCGTAACGCGCAATCAGTTCGGCTCATGTGGTCTTTCGTTGCTCTTTATGGTCTTCTGTTTGGAAGCGAGAAACGCAGCGGTCTCACACCTTTGAGTACACCAACTGATGGCCGAATGTGTCGGCACTACCAACGGAGACGACCAGTTGAACAGCGAGATGTTCGTGATCCGTCGGTCACTTTGAAGGAGAGTGTCCACACGTTCGAACATTGCAGCAGACACAGCGGCCACGGACAGTCGGGAGATCGGACAGGTTAACGCGCCCTTGTTTCGATGACGACAGACGCTTCGTCCAACGACTCTCAGTGCTTTTGTCTCTGTCAAGTCTCCGCAGACATTCTGCAAGCGCCTGTGCACAACATTCTGCCAAAAGAAACTCAATGACAGCTCCCTGCATGGAACACGCTTTCTTTACAGAGGCCATTGTGAAGGCTATGCAAGACGCCGCGAGCTATCGGAACTTCATGAAACTATAAGGGCTGAAGCGGAAATATTCCATGATGTCCCACAACAACGGAAATTGGCAGAGACCAAAAATGTGTTGCATTACTTATAGAACGTCGCTCGTATTATTCACTCAGACCTATAGTACGAGGGGTGTTTGAAAAGTCCGTGCATAGTCCAAGAGGTGGCACCACTGGCGTGTATCGAGATCATGTTTATTTAGTAGCATCTTTGGAAAGAACGTACACCAAGTATCAGCCATATTGATCTATTTCTTTGTGTTTGGCAGTCGTGTGAATCAAGGAAGTGGAGTGACTGTCGAAAAATGGACGAAAAAGAATTTCGTGTGGTGATTAAACATTACTTTATGAAAGGCAAAACGCCTCAGGAGACTAAAGAGAAGCTTGATAAACATTACGGCGACTCTGCATCTTCGATTAGAACAGTTTATAAGTGGTTTCAAAATTTTCGGAGTGGCCATATGGGCACAAGTGATGCTGAACTTTGTGGACGCCCTGTGGAGGTTACGACTCCAGAAATCATTGATAAAATCCATGAGATGGTGACGGATGAGAGAAGAGTTAAGGTGCGTGAGATTTCTAGTGCTGTGGGCATCTCGAATGAACGGGTACATAATATTTTGCATGAACATTTGGACATGAGAAAGCTATCTGCAAGATGGGTTCCGCGATTGCTCACGCTTGACCAAAAACAGAATCGTGTGAAGTGTTGCAAGGATGGTTTGCACCTGTTCAGGAAGAATACCCAGGATTTTGAGCCTCGTTTCGTCACTGTGAATAAAACATAGATACATAACTATGCTCCTGAGACCAAACAACAATCTAAACAATGGGTTACCAAGGGAGACTCTGCACCAAAAGAGGCGAAGACCAG
Source organism: Schistocerca nitens (assembly GCF_023898315.1). Classification (NCBI taxonomy): domain Eukaryota; kingdom Metazoa; phylum Arthropoda; class Insecta; order Orthoptera; family Acrididae; genus Schistocerca; species Schistocerca nitens. Next base: position 156,514,006 of record NC_064622.1, read on the forward strand.
TTCTTCGGCCGGAAAGGTTATGGCGACCGTCTTTTGGGATTCGCAAGGGATAATCCTCATCGACTATCTGGAAAAGGGTAAAACTATTACAGGTGCATATTATTCATCGTTATTGGACCGTTTGAAAACCGAGCTGCAAGAAAAACGCCGGCGATTGGACCGCAAAAAAGTCCTTTTCCATCACGACAATGCACCAGCACACACCTCAGCAGCTGTATCGCAAAATTAGTGGTAATAGCATTCCAACTCGTTTCGTATCGCCCCTATTCTCCAGACTTGGCTCCCTCGGACTACTATTTGTTCCCCAATTTGAAGAAATGGCTGGTGGGACAGAGATTTTATTTGAACGAAGAGGTGATTGCAGCAACTAATAGCTTTATGGCAGACTTGGACAATTCCTATTATTTGGAAGGGATCAACAAATTAGAACAGCGATGGAAGAAGTATATAAGTCTAAAAGGACACTATATCGAAAAATAAAAATGTTTTACCCCAAACACGTAAGTAGTTTTTGCACGTATTTTTCAAACGCCCCTCGTTTGATTGTATGGTCTCATGGTCGTCAGATCACTTGTTCTCGGTGTTGACTTCAAGGTCACCACGAGATCCCCTTCCCCCTTCCCTACTACGTTTAACGCCGCCTGCCTCAAGTTGAAGCACAGCTGTCGTAAGTTCGAGCAATTCCTCTCTGATGTCACTCTTAAGTTTGGAGCTATCCACTTTGGCTTAGCTGGGACAGTTAATGTATTTATTCCACATCTGAGCGAGAGCCATTTCTGTCACGGCAAAGTTAATTTTGGGAAGAAATGAGGCTTGTCTTGCTTTCAGCTATCTACTTCCGGCTACTTTTCAAGGTCACAAACTACCCCCCCCCCCCTCTCCCATCCGAAATACACGCAAGTAGATCATTGTAAACAGGAAACTTTTTAGTATTTTCGGCGGGTTAGCGATTAAGACAAGCAAATATTATCTTATAAAATCTTCATTAATTTCTGCATATGCATGTACACATAGAAAACAGCCCTTTCATTATGGTCGTTTGGCACTGTTTTAATAACATCCAGCATAATTTTTAACTTACATTTTGAATCGACATTGCAATAATCTAATTCTTTTACTAAAAGCAATTTGACATGAACAAAGAAGGTAAGTTCTCGAATTCCAATGAATGTCTAATCTTTTCTTGTTAAGTACCTCTTGTAAGGCTGTAATAATTAGCCGCGTCCTTCCTGCAGATCTTCTGGCTGAGAACGTTTGGGGAATTGTAATTTTACCTCTTATATCCTGCGTAGCACTATTGTTGCAACACTCCACTTCTTCCTAGGTGTATGCTACTGGCTTTTTTCGTGTACATTCTTGTGGAATTTCCATATACAGCCACATAGTCACAACTTTTGCAGATGAATGTTCATCAAATGTTCTTTTCCGTTGCTCTGCAAACTGTGGTTTTGTTGCTAGATGCCGGCCGTGGCGGCCGAGCGGTTCTAGGTGCTCAGTCCGGAACCGCGCGACTGCTACGGTCGCGGGTTCGAATCCTGCCTCGGGCATGGATGTGTGTGATGTCCTTAGGATAGTTAGGTTTAAGTAGTTCTAAGTTCTAGGGGACTGATGTCCACAGATGTTAAGTCCCGTAGTGCTCAGAGCCATTTTTTTGCTGCTAGGTGCACAACATACAGTCTGCCAGCCAATCTTCTTAAGCAGATCCAAGTGGGACTGGATCGTTATAAACAGATTTTTCGTAAGTTCTTTAGCGAAGTAAACGTACTCCAATCCAACACTTTCGACTGAGACTTCAACAATTTACCACTTACTATTGGTATCAACAGTAAAAGCAGATATTTTATATTGTCAATTGAAGACATAAGGTCTGAAATAGTTTTGGCGCTTTATTTTACAGGTCCTTCTTGATCACACATACACACACACACACACACACACAGCTATTCCCACGTGGAGCTTCCATTATTTAATTCAACAACGTACTACTTGGTTCAAATGGTTCAAATGGTTCTGAGCACTACGGGGCTTAACTGCTGAGGTCATCAGTCCCCTAGAACTTAGAACTACTTAAAACTAACTAACCTAAGGACATCACACACATCCATGCCCGAGGCAGGATTCGGACCTGCGGCCGTAGCGGTCTCACGGTTCCAGACTGTAGCGCCTAGAACCGCTCGGCCACTCCGGCCGGCGCCAACGTATTACAACTTCCCACATACGCCTCATGAGATTCAATCCCCAATGGCATTTGTAAATGGAACAGGAAAAGGGGAAAAAGATAATGGTACCCCCCCAAGTATCTTCTGCCAAACACCACGGGTGGCTTGCACAATATAACGTAGTCTTACTATGTACCTACATGTTTAGTTTGACTTTGATACTACATCAGAATATTTTATGACCTGAAGATGGCAGTAGCCAAAATCGGTCATAGTGAAATATAAAAAAAAAGTTATGTGATCAAGGCGGACCTGTAAAATATTTTATATTGTCCAGTCTTAGCCAGAGTTCTCCATACACCATTTTTGAAGGAATACGCAAACCCTGCTTCCAAATCTGCAATAGCTTCTTCTTTTTCCAGCTGCAGTTAACAGTCATCGTTTATGGCAGTTGTATTCGCCGCATAGTCCATTTAATTTATAGTTTCTTAACTTTGATATCCTCCATTTCCAGTTTTATTTTTCGAACACATGCTTGTATATCATAGTTACGGGAGTAATTTCTTTAGTAGGGAAAGGTTTAAGTCTGTTCTTAATACCTGTAGAATAACATTATTCTTGAGCACTAGTAGAAATTTCGAAATATCTGTATCTGACGATATTGTGGAGAACAAAGACATGGACTGAGAAAAATATGTTTCTCGTGTTTTAATGTAGCTCTTCTATGTAATACTTATATCACATTCGCTGGAGTCTGCTTTAAGAATCTCCATGTAGTTTAAAGATAGATAATTAAAATTGTATGCACGCAGAATGTAGTTTGTGATCTTTTCCTTGTGTTGAGTGAATGTCTGGAAGGTAACCTGCCCACCAGCCAATTTTTTGGAATTCTTGTTATACCAGTAGTCAAAGTGCAGAAAGTTGTTAAACACTGCCGAGCATCTTCTCAGTAAGTTATTCGCTAACTTATTAACTTACACCTCATGGAAACAGTTGATATGGAGTGCAATGGAGCATATTCTAAATTCTGTTTTTGGTGCCCTATACAACTAAACAGTCTTTGTCCAGGGTCAAACACTTGGCCAGTTCTGTAACCATATATTATAGCATCCAGCCACAGAATACCACATTCTTTAGCCAAGGAACGACAGTTTATAAAATCTACGAGGGTGTATTGCTAAGTAATGGCCCCCAAAATTTTTTTGTGGAAGCTTTCTAAATAAAAGAACGTTAGTAACATTAAGTCTTTATTCTTCATGTCTACGTATTTATTTTTCAGCATAGTCACCCTGGCAACAAACATGTTTCTCCCAATCACAGACTAAGTTGTTGATGCCATCACTGTAGAGTGTTCGATTTCGTTGACGGTGACACATCTCATAACTGCTTGCACCGCATCGTTACTATCAACGTGAAGTCCTCAAAAGTGTTCTTTAAGTTTTGGAAACAGATGGAAAACGGATGGGGCCAAGTCGGGACTGTATGGAGGGTGATCGATGATGAAACGTCGGATTGTTGCCAATGTCACAGCACTCATTGTCATGCTGAAGGAAACTGTGTTCTGTGTGTAGAGCAACTCTTAGAATTCGGAACTCGAATACAGCATGTTGTTTCTCACACCCTGGCATAATTACGTTACACATCGTCAAGTTACGTGCTACAGCAAGGAGCTTTCTAGCGGCAGATGGCTGCTTATATGTAAGAATGTAGATGAAAGATGGAGAATGTTAATAATGCTTGTTTCGTGTATAATGCTCGAAGATTTTTCACATAAAAAATTCGGAGGCATTACTTTTCAGCACGCACTCATGGTGGTTACCAATAGCTATCATCACTCCCGGACTTGTAATCCGCCATATAAATTTGTTTACATCTGGGGCTTATCCACTTCAAAAAGTCAATCCTAACTGTCTTATTGTTGTTCACAATCACACTGCTGTTCGCTTGGAAGTCTCTAACCATACAAAAGTCGTAGTTTGATATTAGGTAATCTCGCCTCTACATTTTATTAAAAATTCCGGCACAATCCTGCGTTACGTCCAAATCCAAAAAGTAATAGTCATCTACACGAAGCTCCTGCAATATTGCAGGCAGCTCTTCCATTAGAACATCCATTTTTAACAGCAACCAGTTCCACATTATATGGAATAGCCGCAGGATTTCCATATTTTTTCGAAATGGTTTACAGTTCTTCCTTGCCAATTTTTTCCAGTATTCCTTTTGCTGTCACACTGTCGTTCCCGTGTAGGAGAAATGGTAGCTTCTCCTTGAAATCTCACAGTGAGCAACTTGAAGAATTTATTACGTAGGTAACAGTCAAATGACCCACGCATCTCCTTCTTTAACATTACAGACCCTTCTTTTTCTGTTCCTGACAGTCCAGTTGATATCAGATTTTAACCACCATAATGTTATTACAAAATGGTTCTGTTATGGGTGAAAGCAAATTTAAGCTCTTCTAGCTAACGTACATACCATTTTCGGTGTAATTGACATTGCCAATCTCAGCAACAAGATTGTCTAGTTTTTCCAGTGACATGTGGCTAGGGCCTCCCGTCGGGTAGACCGTTCGCTTGGTGCAAGTCTTTTGAGTTGACGCCACTTCGGCGACTTGCGTGCCGATGAGGATGAGATGATGATGATTAGGACAACACAACGCCTAGTCACTGAGAGTAGAAAACCTCCGACCCAACCGGGAATTGAACCCGAGCACCTTGGCATGTCACTCCGTCGCGCTGACCACTCAACAACCGGGGCGTACGTTTCTCCAGTAATAAACATAAATGAAAGCGTTCATTGGTTGTTCTCATCTTTTTTCCTAACAGCTGAAGCATGTTTAGGTCTTTGGGGCAATCCATGTTGATACTTTTCGATAACCACAGAAAAATGATCAGTTGCAGCTGTCCAGCTTCCTTTTATATTCTGAATATCCAAGACAAGCCACATTTCAGGTCACGTGATCTTCAGATCGTGTCTTCTAAGCGTAGTTGCAATTGCAATCTATGAACTGCAATCATGTTACTTTGTGTGTCGGTTTCTCTCCTGTGGCAATGCCATATAAAGTCGAATTAGCCGATTTTAAAATGGATGTTCTAACGCAAGAGCTGCCTACAATATTGCAGGAACTTCGTGTAGACGACTGTTACCTTTTGCGTTTGGACATAACGCAAGATTTTGCAGGGATTTTTAATAAATTGAAGATGTCTGAATACCTAATATAAGACCATCTCCACGGAAGGAAACTACCACGGAAATAGAAAATTGATCATGTTCAAAAATACAAGAGCTGGGATTGACTGTATAGTGTGAATGATCTCCAACTGTAGAGTAAAATATAACAAATTTTATGTCAAATCACATGTCTGGGAGTTAAAAAAGTTATCAGTAATCACTTTGTAGATATCCGACAGTAACAAATTTCTATGTCCCCCTTGGCTAAAGAACATCGTATTACCAGGCTGAATGCTCTAATATACGGCTACAGAATGGATCATGAGTTTGACCCTGGGCAAGAGTGTAGGCTATTAGACACCAACAATTTACCAGTGTTTACTATAGGCTCCATTGCAATCCATGCCAATTACTTCCATATGATGCCCGCAGATGAACGACTTACAGAACAGCTGTTGTGTGGTGTTTAACAACATTCTGCAGTTTGAGTACTGGGGTAACAATAATCCCTGAATATTGACTGGTGTGAAAGTAAGCCACCCAGACAATCAAGACCAAGAAAAGATTATAAACTATGTTCTGTCTACCTACAGTTTTAATTACTTACCTGTAAACTATGTGGAGCATATTAACACAGCCTTCGACAAAGACGATATAAGTATTACACAGAAGAGCTATATTAAAGCGGGAGAAACATATTTTTTCCCAGTCCAAGTCATTGTTCTTTACTATAACGACAGATATTTCCAAATTTGGACTGGTCCTCATGAGTTATGTTATTCCACAGGTAATAAGAAAAAGAACCAACCTGTCAAAAAGACTTAAATCTTTCCCTTCTAAAGAAATTATTCCCCTAACTATGACTCATATATCATGTGTTCAAAAAAGAAAACTGGAAATGGAGGACATCAAAGTCAAGAAACAAAAACCAGAGTATGTGAAAAAGACAACTACCATAAAGAAGCAATATCAGCTGCAACTGGGAAAAGAAGAAACTATCGCAGATTTGCAGGCAGGGTTTGCATATTCCTTCGACAATAGTGTATGGAGAAATCTGGCTACGACTGTGGAATAAAAAATATCCGCATTTGCTATTAATATCAATGGCAAGTAGCCATGTGTTGGAGCGCTAACCAAATACGATAGATTGGAGTAAGTTTACTACATTACAGGACTTACGAAAAATCTGATTATAACCATCCATTACCACCTGCATCTGCTTAAGAAAGTATGGTTACATTGTATCTAAAAGTGCCAGACTTTATTCTGTGCACCTAGCGAACGAACAACAGTATCCAGAGCTTAAAAGCAGCGGAATAACCACATTTTGCAAAAGTTGTATATATAGTGTTCTGTAGGGAAATTTCGCAACAATGTGAGAAGAAGAGTTGGTGGCATACAGCCAGGAAGATGTGGAGTGTTATAACAATAGTGTTACTTCGGAAATAGGAGGTAAAAGTAAACTCCCCAAATGCTCTCAATTAGGAGACTACTAACAGGAAATAGTTACAGACTAATGGAAAAACTGGTAGAAGCCGATCTCGGGGAAGATCGGTTTCGATTCCGTAGAAATGTTGGAACACGTGAGGCAATACTGACCCTACGATTTGTCTTAGAAGATAGATTAAGGAAAGGCAAACCTTTGTAGACTTAGATGAAACTATTGATAATGTTGACAGGAATAATCTCTTTCAAATTCTAAAGGTGGCAGGGGTCAAATACAGGGAGCGAAAAGCTATTTACAATTTGTACTGAAACCAGATGGCAGTTATAAGAGTCGAGGGGCATGAAAGGGAAGCAGCGGTTGGGAAGGGAGTGAGACAGGGTTGTAGCCAGTCCTCGATGTTATTCAATTTGTATATTAAGCAAGCAGTAAAGGAAACAAAAGAAAAACTTAGAGTAGGAATTAAAATCCATGGAGAAGAAATAAAACTTTGAGGTTTGCCGACGACATTGTAATTCTGTCAGGGACAGCAAGGGAGCTGAACGAAGTGGACAGTGTCTTGAAAGGAGGATATAAGATGAACATCAACAAAATCAAAAATAGGATAATAGTATGTAGTCGATTTAAATCAGGTGATGCTGAGGAAATTAGATTAGGAAATGCGACACTTAAAGTAGTAGATGAGTTTTGCTATTTGGGGAGCAAAATAACTGTTGATAGTCAAAATAGAGAGGATATAAAATGTAGACTGGCAATGGCAAGGAAAGCGTTTGCGAAGAAGAGAAATTTTTTAACATCGAGCATAAATTTAAGTGTCAGGAAGTCGTTTCTGAAAGCATTTGTATGGAGTGTAGCCTTGTATGGAAGTGAAACATGGACGATAAATAGTTTAGACAAAAAGAGAAGCTTTCGAAATGTGGTGCTACAGAAGAATGCTGAAGGTTAGGTGGTTAAATCATGTAAATAATGAGGAGCTACTGAACAGAATTGGGGAGAAGATGCATTTGTGGAACTTCGCTAGAAGAAGGGACTGGCTGGTAGGACACGTTCTGAGGCATCAAGGGATCATCAGTTTAGCATTGGAGGGAAGCGCGGTGGGTAAAAATCGTAGAGGGAGATCAAGGCATGAATACACTAAACAGATTCAATAGGATGTAGGTTGCAGTAGTTACTCGGAAATGAAAAAGCTTGCACAGGATAGTGTGGAATGCAGAGCTGCATCAAACCAGTCTCTACACTGAAGACCACAACAACAACACTGGAGTTAAAAAACATACCTTCTATTTACCTGTCAAATTACTGGTCAGTAAAAGAATTAGGTGACTCCAATGTAGATTTACATTGTAGGTTAAAAATTAAGCCAGATGTTAAAATACTACAGCAGACAAACGTTATTTAAAGGGTTTTTTCTTTGTAAATCTATATGCAGAAATTAATAAAGGTTTTGTACGAGAATATGCCGTTGATGGATGAATCATACCACCATCCATCGGAAAATGGGCTCATGTATGCTTGCTGTTAGAAATCGCAAAAACCCACCAGTCAATTACAAATGTTTTTCACATTTTGCTCACATCTTCAGAACGCCAATCTGTCACGATTTAGAAATCCACTGGAATTGTTATGTGTGTTAAGTTGAGGAAAAGTGCTATCCTAGTCTGGACAATAGACTGAATTCGGTTTATTGAAACGATGACTTTCCGGCGGCGCGATTCCTTCCGTCCCTTTACGACGTACCTGTACCTACCTGTGAACATTGTCTCAGCAGATCATAAGTAGGGAAGCCGAGCGAAACCTACTGTACTTCGACGTGAACCAGGCTGCAATTAATGTCACTAATCTACGTTTCTGGAGAAAGTTTTCACACGAAATGAAAGGTTGGAAATTTTGTCCTTAATTAATATATTCTGAAACTTAGGTGAACACGTATCACTGCCAAGCCCGTGCTAGTCTTAATACAATCACTCACAATCCCTTTCACTCGCGTTAGCGAGTTTATGGTGTTGCATTTCCCGAAAACGTAATAGCTACAAAAATATGGATTGTTTTTGATTGATAATGCTCGCCAAATATTAAGTCTGTCGGTACCTAATGCAGTCACAGTTTTTAGCCACCGACCTGCTCAATACGCCACGCCAAATTTACGTCTTTTCTCGTCACAAAATTCACTTAAAAATTCCGAAATTTCTACACATCCATGGGAATAATTATGCCGTCACTTTACAATACTTTTTATGTACGAAACACTGCTAAATCCGGCAGCTTATCATTTCCATTGGAACTACTATTACACACATCTGAACCGTTTCATGGCTAGGTTACGACTCCTCTTTAGAATACTCTACCAGCAGAGAAAGGCGCGCGAAGAATATTGCTTTACCATTGGTCAGTTTACTCAACAGCCAATAGCAAAACAACATTCTGTCGCGTCAGTCCGCGCTTTTCATCAATAACCAATCGCAAAATAGTATACCTAACGACTGCACTTTTTACCGACGTAATTATATAATATGCTGAAGTTTTGTTTATGCATAAAGTTATTTACTATTGTTATTTATACCTGAATTAACTTCCCCTTTACCATAAACTTACTTTACAAATCTACTCTACAAAAATCCCCTTTGTCCACATCCATACTTCTTCGAAATGTTCCCACACTAAATCCCACTACATAACTCGTTAAACAATTATCTTCATATTAACCTTAAACAACACTCACGCGTCATTCATACTGCTAAAACACGTTAATAACATTTTACATACACAAAAAGACATAATAACACTTCATGAAAATACTAGAACAGTTTATGAAAAACATTCTATTACTTTAGTGCACTCTAGTGGGCACAATCGAAACTAAATCATGGTCCCCTATCCAATACTGTCCTCTATCGGCTGATACATAAACTACGTGCGCGTCCAGTCTCGCGTCACCATCTGTCACTATCCAGCTCTGAGACACATCTCCCACTTAACCGCCTCCAAGGCAGGATCGGTATAGGGCGCTACGCCTCAACTGGAGTCTAACGTTTCTCTACATCAATGTAAAATTTCCATCATACGAAGGGATACCTATAGCGAAAATCTGTGTAAGTTAAATAATTACTCTATACCCATCAAAAAGAGTTTTCGGTCACTGTGGTACAGCTGGTTGAGACTCCATGGTTATGAACCTAGTACTATAGCTAGTTGGGAGCATTTGCAATCTATAACTAATGAGGAGGTATTGACTAGAATTGGGTAGAAGAGAAATTTGTGGCACAACTTGACTAGAAGAAGGGATCGGTTGGTAGGACATACTCTGAGGCATCAAGGGATCACCAATTTAGTATTGGAGGGCAGCGTGGAGGGTAAAAATCGTAGAGGGAGACCAAGAGATGAATATACTAAACAGATTCCGAAGGATGTAGGTTGCAGTAGGTACTGGGAGATGAAGAAGCTTGCACAGGATAGAGTTGCATGGAGAGCTGCATAAAACCAGTCTCTGGAAGACCGCAACAACGACAACAACAACAACAACAACAACAATATGAATCTGATGCTGTCACCTTGCTGAATTCGTCATGGAACCTACTCCTTGAATGTACTACTAACACTGCTACTGGAAGGTTACAAGCCTCATTCCATTTATACTAAATTTATCTGCCCCTTATCACAATTGGTGATAGGCAATATACTCGTACTTCAGTTGCATTTACTTAAAGTATCATACATTGATTTATTTTGGAAAAATATATTTTAGAAAATTTTCAGTGGTCGTCGCCAAAGGGACTAATAGTCCAGGCTGTGAATACGTGAGAAATGTACAGATAGCACACTGCACCGAATGCGGCAGGTGAGTCGTGGTAGCTCAAAGGTTTGTGCTGGATTGCGAGTGTCGAGTGACCACCGACGGAAGCTCACAGAACCAACCGGTCCTTTTCACTAAGTGAGGGTTAGCGGCCTGTGGCACGACCCGACTCTTGTAATGGCCCAGTGCAATGGTTTCAAGTGTTTGCTGGGACACCACAATTTATGGCGGAAACGTACAGGTCTTGGAATGTTGGGGCAAACCACGGTGAGAGCATGTATCTCACAGATGGCACGTCACTTTGGTTCGTCCTTGGGAAATTCGGAAGTGTTGACGAACGTTCTGATTCGCCTATAGCCGGCTGACGTCAGACGCGGATCTCTAGGACAGACTATTGAGGAAGATGCGCTCCGATTGGCCCGTGACTGACGACATTCTGCGGCGGGATTTGTAAAGCAGACACGCTATTGGTGGAAAAGAGTTTTCCCAGATCGGATTTTGGAGCAAACTGTCGAGTCGGTAGCTGGTGGAGAAGAAAGAAAAATTTTTGTTTCGATTGTGAATGGAGACAGGTCGCTTTTTCGAGACGTCGTGACGCTTGGCCTGTCCAATTCCTGACGAGCGAGGTTCTGATTCTCCACTACGACCACGGCCCTCCGACTTACCGCCAAAGCAGATTGGTGAAAGTACAGGGTGTCCATGAAGTACCTTTACAACTTCAAAATTTTATTGCAACAGCAGTTGTTGAAATATTTTAACAAAATTTCTTTTATTGTAATCATTGTTTACTAAAGTTTTTATATAGGCTATACTAAAATTTTTTTTCAGATGCTCTGTTTATACACTCCTGGAAATGGAAAAAAGAACACATTGACACCGGTGTGTCAGACCCACCATACTTGCTCCGGACACTGCGAGAGGGCTGTACAAGCAATGATCACACGCACGGCACAGCGGACACACCAGGAACCGCGGTGTTGGCCGTCGAATGGCGCTAGCTGCGCAGCATTTGTGCACCGCCGCCGTCAGTGTCAGCCAGTTTGCCGTGGCATACGGAGCTCCATCGCAGTCTTTAACACTGGTAGCATGCCGCGACAGCGTGGACGTGAACCGTATGTGCAGCTGACGGACTTTGAGCGAGGGCATATAGTGGGCATGCGGGAGGCCGGGTGGACGTACCGCCGAATTGCTCAACACGTGGGGCGTGAGGTCTCCACAGTACATCGATGTTGTCGCCAGTGGTCGGCGGAAGGTGCACGTGCCCGTCGACCTGGGACCGGACCGCAGCGACGCACGGATGCACGCCAAGACCGTAGGATCCTACGCAGTGCCGTAGGGGACCGCACCGCCACTTCCCAGCAAATTAGGGACACTGTTGCTCCTGGGGTATCGGCGAGGACCATTCGCAACCGTCTCCATGAAGCTGGGCTACGGTCCCGCACACCGTTAGGCCGTCTTCCGCTCACGCCCCAACATCGTGCAGCCCGCCTCCAGTGGTGTCGCGACAGGCGTGAATGGAGGGACGAATGGAGACGTGTCGTCTTCAGCGATGAGAGTCGCTTCTGCCTTGGTGCCAATGATGGTCGTATGCGTGTTTGGCGCCGTGCAGGTGAGCGCCACAATCAGTACTGCATACGACCGAGGCACACAGGGCCAATACCCGGCATCATGGTGTGGGAAGCGATCTCCTACACTGGCCGTACACCACTGGTGATCGTCGAGGGGACACTGAATAGTGCACGGTACATCCAAACCGTCATCGAACCCATCGTTCTACCATTCCTAGACCGGCAAGGGAACTTGCTGTTCCAACAGGACAATGCACGTCCGCATGTATCCCGTGCCACCCAACGTGCTCTAGAAGGTGTAAGTCAACTACCCTGGCCAGCAAGATCTCCGGATCTGTCCCCCATTGAGCATGTTTGGGACTGGATGAAGCGTCGTCTCACGCGGTCTGCACGTCCAGCACGAACGCTGGTCCAACTGAGGCGCCAGGTGGAAATGGCATGGCAAGCCGTTCCACAGGACTACATCCAGCATCTCTACGATCGTCTCCATGGGAGAATAGCAGCCTGCATTGCTGCGAAAGGTGGATATACACTGTACTAGTGCCGACATTGTGCATGCTCTGTTGCCTGTGTCTATGTGCCTGTGGTTCTGTCAGTGTGATCATGTGATGTATCTGACCCCAGGAATGTGTCAATAAAGTTTCCCCTTCCTGGGACAATGAATTGACGGTGTTCTTATTTCAATTTCCAGGAGTGTAGAAGGAACTGAGCCTCTATAAAATGTCAACTCCTCAAGAGAAGGCACAATGTGTGTCCTGGATTACTGAGACGAAATCGTATGTCCAGACTCAACGTAACCTCAGAACGAAGTGTGGATGAGATCCACCACCTCGCCCTTCAACACGTGCATGGAACAAATAATTTATGGAGACAGGGACAGTGTTGGATAAAGGGAGGAGCGGGTGACCAAGAACATCCGAGGAAAACATCGATCGCGTTTTAAAGGTATTCACTCGTTCACCTACGAAGTCCATCCGCACTGCTGCCAGAAGGTTGCAACTACCACGTTCAACTGTGCATAAGGTCCTCCACAACAACTTACGGTTGTACGCTTACAAAGTGCAACTGTTACAGACACTTGAGCCAAATGACAAGCCAAAATGGACAGAGTTTACACTCAACATGTTTGAACGCCTTTCGGAGGACGAAGCATTCCTCAAACGAGTTTGTTTCAGTGATGAGGCAACTTTTCATATTTCTGGGACATTAAACAGACACAATGTGAGAATCTGGAGATCTGAACACCCGCATGTGACTAGGGAGCTTCACCGGGATAGTCCAAAAGTGAATGTGTGGTATGGAATCATGTGCAACCGAATAATTGGCCCATTTTTCTTCAACGAGTCAACAATTACTGCAGACGTTTACCTCGACCTACTGACCGAATATGTAGCACCCCAATTGATTGACTTACAACCAACTACCATTCCCCAGCAAATTCCTGCATCACCACATTGGGGACTGCATGTTCGTCGGTTCCTCAATGAAACATTTCCAGGCAGATTTATTGAGAGGGATGGGCCAATTTCTTGGCCACCGCGTTCGCCAGATATCACTTCCTTGGACTTTTTTTATGCAGATATGTTAAAGATATCGTGCATCAAACACAGATCTGGGACATTGCTGACTTGAAGCAAAGAATTCGTTATGCCATTGCCACCATTGATGACGCTATGCTACAGCGAACATAGCAAGAAATCAAGTACCGTCTTGATGTGCTTCGTGCAAACAAAGGTGCCCATATAGAGGTCTATTAAACACTCTCAAAAAAAAACTGTTATAAACACTGATTACAATAAACGAAACGTTGTTAAAATATTTCAGCTACTGCTGTTGTAAGCCCGCATCTCGTGGTCGTGCGGTAGCGTTCTCGCTTCCCACGCCCGGGTTCGATTCCCGGCGGGGTCAGGGATTTTCTCTGCCTCGTGATGGCTGGGTGTTGTGTGATGTCCTTAGGTTAGTTAGGTTTAAGTAGTTCTAAGTTCTAGGGGACTGATGACCATGGATGTTAAGTCCCATAGTGCTCAGAGCCATTTGAACCATTTGAACCAACTGCTGTTGTAATAAAATTTTGAAGTTTTGAAGGGACTTTATGGACACCCTGTATACAGCATCACAGCTCACTGGATTGAGTCAATGTTTAGATAGAAAGCATACCATCGCCACGGCCCCACTAAATCCAATTCATGCCTTAGTATCATTTGTTCTGGTGTTCAGCTGACCGCTGAGATTTCTAAATTAGTCGGTGGTTGTATTGGATTAATGATTTAATGTGCAGCTAGTATATGGTCGCCATACCGCCGCTTGCCTATCTTGTTAGTTGTCAATAGCAGTTAACTTTGTTTTCGTTAGAATGTTGATGCTAGTACTTTGCTATTGTTTAATATATAACAAACAATTGGTTTACGTTTGATTTGCATTTTTATTTGAAAAAGCACGTAGTTCCCTTCGGTTCAGTTATTTATTCTACTGATTCAACGGATAGTTATATAGGAGGAATATTCAATTTCCCACCTTATGATTCTATGTTAGGGCATTTCAAGATAGCGATGCCGTTGTGTAATTTACAGTTGTCCTGGACTGTAAAGGGCAGTGTGACGGAACCTTAGTAGGTTCATTACTCTGATAGGTTCCATGGTCTCACACACCACGGGTTACTGCATTAATCGGAAAACCATACTCAGTCGTCGTTCCTTGGGAGATCCTCTGGGCTAACTTTTTCTCTTACAAAATATCACGTAGTCAGTAAGAAAATGATGTGTGCAGTCTATTTTGTTATTTCTATTTTGCGACCAGCTGTGGCAAACTGTATTAGACCCGCTATAGTATTAGATTAGTCCTAATGTGATGGCGCCTATTTTTCATTTATTTGTGTCTGCTACGTATTTTGGGTCCGTGGATTCTGCACCTTGTCTCTATGTCGTTTAGCGCCGTTTTTACAGGATTTGTGATTTGGAAGGATATTGTGATCGTTCTCTATTCGTTTATTGCATCTACCCACTTTTAAGGTTATCAGTTGCTGGGAAAACCTATTGTGTCATGCTGCGAATTTTATAATCGTGTATATTAGTATTCAGTGTGTATGATCACGCGTAGTAAGGTTCGGGGACAGGAGGCTTTAGGATAAGTTGACGTAATAGCGAATACAGAACACCTTAAGGGGCTCCGGAAAGGCTCAAAATCATGAAAAGTTCAATTTTTACTTTTTTGCGTTTTCTGAATCTGCAGACTATTACCTTTTAATAGATATATAATTTATTCAATTCCGAAGACTACAACTATTTTTAAATTTTTTTTGAAATGTGTTCTACATGGGCGTGACCCACTGTGGCGCTGTTAAACTGCTGTCAAATGGTGTTATTATTAACGTCCGTGTTCATCAGGTACATTTTAGTGATGTGAGAAAGTATGTGTTGTGGCTAACCTGTGATGGTTCAATATATATCGCTGGTGTGATTGTCGATTGTTTCATGTTTATTTACTCTGTCGTTATCTCGAAAATATTCGTAATTAATTCTGTTTCTTGAGTCTCTGTTTTGTTGAAGTATAATAATGAGTAAAAGTAAAGTTATTAGAAATCCTCTGAAGGCTTTTAAGAAAAGGAGAAATGTTGGAAAGCCAATCGTATTTAGAAATATGGGAATGAAGATAGGTTCTAACATGGTACGAGCGATGCTTGCTTTAGACAAGGAACGCCTTCGGGCTGCAGACAGGGCTGTAAAGAGTCTAGAAATACAAGCAAGAGTAAACAGGAGGAGGAACAAGAGGAAGCTGGAGGAGGAGTTTGCAGAGGATGAAGATAATCCATCCTATGGACCTGGAATGCACTAAAAAGTTAATCCAATCTTTGTCGCTCGATTCCCAAAACTTTTTTCTCATACTAATTACATGTTTTCTAAGGATCTTCCAAACATATTTGTTTCAAACCTTCAGTAAATGTTACACAGTACCTTCTGCATAATTTAACACAGCCTTGTTCCAAAAAACTGTATATTTTTGAATATATAAATAAAAAATTGCAAAAAGATGTTGTGAATTTTCATTACAATTGAAAAAAAATCATCTTTAGTAACTGAACTAAAATTTTGTAAAATCCCTGTGTTAAGTTGTAGCCCATATTCCAATAAATAATCTGTAAAAATTTCAACTTCCTACCTCAAATACTTTGTGAGGAAAGATGTAATTTATAAGCGTTATTTTAACATTGCAAGTATAGGGCGTTCCGGAGCCCCTTAAGAGATATACGAAGCGGACAAGAGCGCTCGTGAATGCAGCAGCCGACGTTTGCATGGAGGATTTAATCATGGGTGAAGGGTCAGAACTCGTAGGCGAGGGTGGAGAAGGCACCGAGCAAGCTCAGTGGGATGTCGAAAGAACAGGAGCACATGCGATGGGGTTTGAATGATAGATCTAATTTTTTGTGTACATATTTCGGTTTGGTTGCTTAAATTTTTCGGGAAACCTTAGATTTTTTGAGCCCCAGTGACGTAAATAATAATAATAAAATGATGAGATCTGGAGTAATTTTAAAAGGGGTCAGAGATAATGAGGCACTCCTTTTCAGCGTGATATACACTCCTGGAAATGGAAAAAAGAACACATTGACACCGGTGTGTCAGACCCAACATACTTGCTCCGGACACTGCGAGAGGGCTGTACAAGCAATGATCATACGTACGGCACAGCGGGCACACCAGGAACCGCGGTGTTGGCCGTCGAATGGCGCTAGCTGCGCAGCATTTGTGCACCGCCGCCGTCAGTGTCAGCCAGTTTGCCGTGGCATACGGAGCTCCATCGCAGTCTTTAACACTGGTAGCATGCCGCGACAGCGTGGACGTGAACCGTATGTGCAGTTGACGGACTTTGAGCGAGGGCGTATAGTGGGCATGCGGGAGGCCGGGTGGACGTACCGCCGAATTGCTCAACACGTGGGGCGTGAGGTCTCCACAGTACATCGATGTTATCGCCAGTGGTCGGCGGAAGGTGCACGTGCCCGTCGACCTGGGACCGGACCGCAGCGACGCACGGATGCACGCCAAGACCGTAGGATCCTACGCAGTGCCGTAGGGGACCGCACCGCCACTTCCCAGCAAATTAGGGACACTGTTGCTCCTGGGGTATCGGCGAGGACCATTCGCAACCGTCTCCATGAAGCTGGGCTACGGTCCCGCACACCGTTAGGCCGTCTTCCGCTCACGCCCCAACATCGTGCAGCCCGCCTCCAGTGGGAACTTGCTATTCCAACAGGACAATGCACGTCCGCATGTATCCCGTGCCACCCAACGTGCTCTAGAAGGTGTAAGTCAACTACCCTGGCCAGCAAGATCTCCGGATCTGTCCCCCATTGAGCATGTTTGGGACTGGATGAAGCGTCGTCTCACGCGGTCTGCACGTCCAGCACGAACGCTGGTCCAACTGAGGCGCCAGGTGGAAATGGCATGGCAAGCCGTTCCACAGGAGTACATCCAGCATCTCTACGATCGTCTCCATGGGAGAATAGCAGCCTGCATTGCTGCGAAAGGTGGATATACACTGTACTAGTGCCGACATTGTGCACGCTCTGTTGCCTGTGTCTATGTGCCTGTGGTTCTGTCAGTGTGATCATGTGATGTATCTGACCCCAGGAATGTGTCAATAAAGTTTCCCCTTCCTGGGACAATGAATTCACGGTGTTCTTATTTCAATTTCCAGGAGTGTATTTTTCCATATTAAACCACGGCACGAGCATCAATGTGCAGGACTATATATTTCTAATTTTTGGGTACCTTATTGGCGAGATTTTTATATGCATAATTCCATGCCCTCTCCTGAAGGAAGTTAACCACTTTGTTACAGCTGATACTTGCTGTTCATATGTAAGGGATGCTCAATACACGCGAAATGATGGGTCGATCAAACAGCTGAGCAGCATCAGATCCAAAGTGAGGCTGATGCCCACCACCGTTACGACAGCGTAGACGAGGACAATGACCATATCACATCACGACGAAAGAATTATCTAGAAGACAGACCGGTCGCCAAGGCCTAGAATAAATCAAGTTCCAGCATGCCTTGCCGACCAATCTCAAATTCACAGACATTCCCACACAACTACAGGATTGAAACTGATCAGAGCAGGGACGATCAGCTGTAGGCGCCCCGGAGGTCCCGGTCGCCTACGGTGGACTGGAAGCCGAGCGGTGACCTCTCCAATTGTCTGTATGCTAGTAAAGGACTCTGGACGCGTCAGAAACGCCAAAGAAACATTATTAATTCATAACACCTTTATTCCTGCCGAGTACAATGTGGCCTGCGTAACACAGGCTGGCTGATCTTAGTGATATCAACGACCTTCCCCGAGTCCTCGCTGACTCATAGCGATGATACCAGCTCCGGGCCGCACCAGTCTTGCCAGCGCAGCGCCGCGTGCAGTGACGTAGCGTTGGAATGCCCTTACTTCGGCTGCGCGGGGCTGGTGGCGCCCGGCTGGCTGGTCGGCTTGGCGGCGGACAGCAGGAGGCTCCGGGTTGGAGTCCCAGCGCTATCGGCATGAGAGGTGTTCTCGTAGTGCGGAGTGTATCCCACCCCGTCTTCTTCCCTGCTCCTCCTGGTGACTCGTCCGCCGTGGACGGGCGGAACAGGCTGCACTGATGTGGTCAGCATTGGCGACGAGCGAGTCTGCCGCGATGTCTGCTAATCCTGGGTTGATGATTGACAGCGGAAGCAGAGAGGACCAGAGCTGGTACTGTACCCTCACGTCTGCTGCTGGGTGGGCCGCTCTTACTGCAACATCTCCTTAATAAGGATTAACATGTCGATCACCGAGCTGAGCGCTACGCAGCGACCCAGTACACATCTAACTGCAAGTCTAACTGCGAGTGCCTTGTTGCTATCAAAGCTGGCGTATTTAAAGGAAACACGAGCGACGTCCTGAGGTCTTGCTCGTTTGTAATGAACGCATTCGTTCCACTTATACTGCTGATTCATCTGTCGGCCTCGCCCCTTAGGTGTTCTTGCGACAGAGTTACGTGTTGTTACGGCAGACTTACGTGAAGTTGTGAAATGCAGTACAGCTGACGCTATACCTCTGTCTTGCACTCTACGAAATTCTCCATCTAACACACACTTGCGTGCTAAGCAATTCTCTCTCGCCTGTTGTGTGTAACAAGGCCATTGCCCCTGCGTGACGACACATTCCGATATATGTGCAATCCTCTTACCTCTTGGCTAACCTACTGCCTCTGGCTCTCGGCATAGGCAACGAAACTTTGGCAATATTCCGCGTTTCCAACTCTTTACTATTCCGCGACACTACACAGCTAATATTCTTGAGGGAAATTGAAGAAAGGGCAACACAGAGGGGAATGAAGGAGAAAGGACAACACAGAGAGCATGAGTAGCTATCGAAAAAAATAGACAAGAAGTGAAGGAGGAAGGTGAAAATACTCGAAGAGTGCCCTGAAGGAAGCACAGCAGCAAACCTTTTAGCAACGACAGTGAACGGAGAGGCAAAGAAGGTTCATATGGAGATCAATAAGCTAATAAAGCAGGACCACGAAGTGTTAAAGCAAGAAATAGAGGAATTTAGCGGTTAATGCATCGTCCGTTGTGACAAAATTGTAAATGATTTTGCAAAATTACGGGAGTGCTACGAACGGATACCGCGAAACGAACGAGTGATGAGTGATGTAGACAATTACATACAGCTCCACAGAACTGACGAGCGCGTGGACAACGTGGCGAGTCGTGCAGTAAGCAATGCTGTTATTGTGAGAACGGAATCAGCAGGAGAGGCACTGTGCGGCCCAACGAATGACACGTTCTATTTCGAACATTTTGTCTACATCAGAAAATTTCAGAATTACAAAGATAACAGGAACACATTGCACCCGAAGGCCTTCATCTCTCAATTTGACCTCTCGCTACCTCCTGAGTCGCCTTTCGAGCGTAAATTAG
This sequence comes from Schistocerca nitens, assembly GCF_023898315.1. NCBI lineage: Eukaryota > Metazoa > Arthropoda > Insecta > Orthoptera > Acrididae > Schistocerca > Schistocerca nitens. The sequence continues at coordinate 156,534,073 of NC_064622.1, forward strand.
ATTTTGTCTGTAGGCACCTCGAGGGTAGTATGGCGAACTATATGGTCGACTAAGACGCAGGAATGCATCAAACATGAAATTATGTTTTGCAATGATCTGGTCGCACAATTTTGAAAAGTCCTGTCAGATCATTCGGGGCTATGGTGAAAAAGAACCAGTTCCTTGATGATAAGTGTAGCGATGCCAAAATAATCCGCTTCTGCCACATTACCAACAAATATTGATTGGCAAATATAGTAACGATACTGAACAATTTAAAATTAGCCTGCGAGAATTAGAATTCATGCTGTGTGAACAGAGCATGACTGAAAGAAAACATGGACCTGAAGACCGATATAACACTTGGTAGAAGAGAGAAAATTCCAAAGAAGGGCATGCATGCGCAGAAATAGAACTGCAGGTGTCAACAGATGAAACAGCAACCACCTACACCAATGAGGATTCTGGAACAACCAGCACTACCACCAAACCGATAATAGTTCAGGCACAGAGAGTGTGCTTCTGGACGAGATAGAGTACAGGGGGATGTCTTTGAACGCCATCCACCTAACCCTAACAGAAGTCATAAACAGGAAATTTTTGGGCATTCGTCGTAACAGCCACCTGAAACCCTTCCTTGATTGGCATAGTATTATTTGGTAGGAATCCATAGTACAGATTACAATTATATTAAGCAGGTAAGCCTCGAGCAGCCGCTGGTGAAGTATCCGTGCAGCAGCAGTGCAGTAGCGAGTCGTATATTTAGCTTTCATATTTGTTTTGTAGTTTAATTCTTAATTTCTTCCCGAGTGTTTGTGCGCTTGCATATTTAATTACATAAAATCCTTGCATATTCTCGTACTTGAGAGGAGTAATATTGCTTATTGATAGCCGTAGAGTATAAATTCGCGGAGTCGCTAGATATTAGCAGTAGAATGGATAGTGTGCGTGCGTGCTGTGTGTGGGCGCAGGAGGAACTGGCCGCGGCTCGCGAGCAGCTGAGCGTGCTGTTGGCCACGGTCAGCCGCCTTCAGGCTGCTGCCTCGAGGTGCAGCGACGGCGGAGGGTCTGGCGCGTCGCTTGAGACACCCCAGGTGTCGCTTGCTGCGTCCGCTGACTCAGCCACCGAGGCACCTTCTAGTGTACCCGGTCCGTTGGGGCCGCCCACACCTCAAGGTGAGTGGCGGACTGCAACGCGTTCGCGTCGCTCGAGGCGGAGGGCCAATGTGGAGTCTGGCAGGCTGGCCTCGCCCGTTCATCCTGTCAGGGGGCAGGTGGCCGCTCCTTCAGCAAGCACACGGGGGCAAAGGCTTTCTGGTTATTGGGAGCTCTAACGTTAGGCGAGTGATGGAGCCCCTGAGGAAAATAGCGTACAGGGCTGGAAAGAAATCCAACGTGCACTCGGTTTGTCTGCCGGGGGGCCTCATCCAAGATGTGGTGGCGGCCTTGTCTGCTGCTATCGAGCGTACAGGGTGCAGTCGTCTGCAAGTAGTTTCTCATGTCGGCACCCACGATGCCTGACGCTTGGGTTCTGAGGCGATCCTCAGTTCGTACAGGCGGCTGGCGGATTTGGTAAAGACCGCTGGCCTCGCACGCGGGGTGCAAGCAGAGCTCTCTATTTGCAGCATCGTTCCCAGAGTGGATCGGGGTCCTTTGGTTTGGAGCCGAGTGGAGTGACGGTCTTGGCTGCAGATTTCTAGACTTGCGCTATTGGGTGGGGAATTGTAGGACTCCCCTAGAGAGGTCAGGGGTGCACTACACAAACGAAGCGGCTACTCGGGTAGCAGAGTACTTGTGGCGTGCACATGTTTTTTTTTTTTAGGCTATGCAGTAGTGCGAGGTGTCCTGGTGAGCACTCACCAGTCGACGTGCAGGCAGGGAAATCAGGACGCGCTCAGTGTAAAGACACTTCAGCTATCAAGATATTAGCAGTAAATTTTCAGAGTGTTCGGAATAAAGTTCCTGAATTTACTGCCCTCCAGGAAGCGTGTGGCGCGCAAATTATTCTCGGGACTGAGACCTGGCTGAACCCTGAGATAGGAGGTTCTGAAATATTTACTGAGGGTTGGAACGTGTAACGGAAAGACAGATTAGACACCGTAAGAGGTGGTGTCTTCATTGCAGTTGACAAAACTATTGTGTCTACTGAGGTCGAAGTAGAGTGTGATTGTGAAGTTATCGGGACACGTTTAACAGGGCTAGAGGAAATAAAGTTAATTGTGGAGTGTTACTACCGGCCACCAGGTTCCACCGTGACAGTTCAAGAATCACTCAAAGGGAGTCTACACTCTGTATCGCAGAAGTACCTGGATCATGCTATATTAGTCGGAGGCGACTTCAACCTACCTAGTATAGACTGGGATGTCTATGGATTCATTACAGGTGGTACAGACAAACCGTCGTGTGAATTACTTTTGAACACATTATCCGAAAACTGTCTTGAGCAGCTAAATCGACAGCCAACGCGTAATGGAAATATTTTAGATCTGGTAGCCACGAACAGACCAGACCTCATCGACGGTGTCAATGTGGAGAAAGGGATTAGTGATCATGATGTTGTCATTACGACTATGGTTACGAAAGTTAAAAAGTCAGTCAAGAAGGCTAGGAGAGTATTGTTACTAGAAAGAGCAGATAATCAGTTGTTAGCATCCCACTTAGTAAATGAATCGACTTCATTTACTTCCGGAACGATGGACGTGGAAGAATTATGGGCAAATTTTAAACACATTGTAAATCACGCATTGGACAAGTATATGCCGAGAAAGTGGGTTACGGACGGGAAAGACCCACCGTGGTTTAACAGCGCAATTCGGAGAATGCTCAGGAAGCAAAGGCAGTTGCACTCGCGGTACAAGAAAGATCGGGAGAATGAGGACAGGCAAAAGTTAGTAGAGATTCGTGCTGCTGTAAAAAGAGCGATGGGGGAAGCATTCAACCACTATCACCATACCTTAGCAAAAGATCTTGCCGAAAACCCAAGGAAATTCTGGTCTTACGTAAAATCGGTAAGCAGGTCGAAGGCTTCCATCCAGTCACTCACTGATCAGTCTGGCCTGGCAACGGAAGACAGCAAAACGAAAGCTGAAATATTAAATTTAGCATTTGAGAAATCTTTCACGCAGGAGGATCGTACAAACATACCGCCGTATGAGTCTCGTACAGATTCCCGTATGGAGGAAGCAGTGATAGACATACCTGGGGTTGTGAAGCAGCTGAATGGGTTGAAAATAAATAAATCGCCAGGTCCTGATGGGATTCCAATTCAGTTTTACAGAGAGTACTCTACTGCATTGGCTCCTTACTTAACTTGCATTTATCGCGAATCTCTTGCCCAAAGTAAAGCCCCAAGCGACTGGAAAAAGCGCAGGTGACGACTGTATATAAGAAGGGTAGAAGGACGGATCCTCAAAATTACAGACCAATATCCTTAACATCGGTTTGTTGCAGGATTCTCGAACATATTCTCAGTTCGAATATAATGAATTTCCTTGAGACAGAGAAGCTGCTGTCCATGCATCAGCACGGCTTTAGAAAGCATCGCTCCTGCGAAACGCAACTCGCCCTTTTTTCACATGATATCTTGCGAACCATGGATGAAGGGTATCAGACTGATGCCATATTCCTTGACTTCCGGAAAGCGTTTGACTCGGTGCCCCACTGCAGACTCCTAACTAAGGTACGAGCATATGGGATTGGTTCCCAAGTATGTGAGTGACTCGAAGACTTCTTAAGTAATAGAACCCAGTACATTGTCGTCGATGGTGAGTGTTCATCGGAGGTGAGGGTATCATCTGGAGTGCCCCAGGGAAGTGTTGTAGGTCCGCTGTTGTTTTCAGTCTACATAAGTGATCTTTTGGATAGGATGGATAGCAATGTGCTGCTGTTTGCTGATGATGCTGTGGTGTACGGGAAGGTGTCGTCGTTGAGTGACTGTAGGAGGATACAAAATGACTTGGACATGATTTGTGATTGGTGTAAAGAATGGCAGTTAACTCTAAATATAGATAAATGTAAATTAATGCAGATGAATAGGAAAAAGAACCCTGTAATGTTTGAATACTCCATTAGTAGTGTAGCGCTTGACACAGTCACGTCGATTAAATATTTGGGCGTAACATTGCAGAGCGATATGAAGTGGGACAAGCATGTAATGGCAGTTGTGGGGAAGGCGGATAGTCGTCTTCGGTTCATTGGTAGAATTTTGGGAAGATGTGGTTCATCAGTAAAGGAGACCGCTTATAAAACACTAATATGACCTTTTCTTGAGTACTGCTCGAGCGTTTGGGATCCCTATCAGGTCGGGTTGAGGGAGGACATAGAAGCAGTTCAGAGGCGGGCTGCTAGATTTGTTACCGGTAGGTTTGATCATCACGCGAGTGTTACGGAAATGCTTCAGGAACTCGGGTGGGAGTCCCTAGAGGAAAGGAAGCGTTCTTTTCGTGAATCGCTACTGAGGAAATTTAGAGAACCAGCATTTGAGGCTGACTGCATTACAATTTTACTGCCGCCAACTTACATTTCGCGGAAAGACCACAAAGATAAGATAAGAGAGATTAGGGCTCGTACAGAGGCATATAGGCAGCCATTTTTCCCTCGTTCTGTTTGGAAGTGGAACAGGGAAAGAAGATGCTAGTTGCGGTACGAGGTACCCTCCGCCACGCACCGTATGGTGGATTGCGGAGCATGTATGTAGATGTAGATGTAGATTTAGATGTAATTTTGATATATTTTTCCTTCCCAACTCTACTATAAATCTTGTGTTAGTTAAGTATTAATATACGTTTACAGCATGTCTAAATAGAATTTGTGTGGTAGTGACTAGCAAAATGTAGGAGCCACGAAGGAACGCCATTCTTGGCTATAAAGAATGATGGAGGAGAGAAGACGTACTGTCTGACGTCTACGTTATAGTTACTTGGTGTTAGAGTGATTGTATAACATCTGTCATTGAGTTAGCTGTGATGGAGGGGTGAACCGTCTTATTCTTGTAGACAACGATAATGTAGATTTTGTATCTACAGTGACGAGGAAATTTCCTAAACCGTAGGTTTTCATTTTGCTGTCGTTTGTTGTAGATGCTTGCGCCTGTAGCGCGTTTTCAAAATGGCTTTCAGAATGTTCGCTTTTTTCGTGCGTTTTTGCGTGCTTTTGTGTTGATTTCGTGTTGAAAATAAACAATGAAGAGCAGAAACGTATGGAGCAAATCATTTAAAGTGCTTCGCGGGTCTGCAGGTGATGAGAAAGCTATTTGATGACGATTCAGATTACCCATTTATAGTATTATTTTCGCAGACTGTGTTGTTACGAAGGATTTTCCGGCAGGAAAATCAGGAAATCCATCCAAACATGTCGTTTTCCTATTTCTTTTGAATTAAATGAGCAGTAAAGAAATTTACACACTTTTTGCTGTGATAATCAATATTAAGCTGAAGTTTCATGTTTGGATTCAAATTTAACATGAGCAATGCCAGAATTTGCGTTTGTAAAGTGGGAAGTCAACTGAACCTAAAATCGTTTTGAAATTCGAACTACATATTTGAACATACGCATTATAACTTTCAAAAAGCCACGTATTTTAGCCAGTGCACAGTTAATGGTAGGTACATACGAGATCACCACCTTAAGTGTTAATGTTATTTATGTGATGCACAGTTAAAACTTGTGTTAGTAACAGACAAAATGCCCTACAGGTGCTGTGGAACCGGGTGTAAGGGAAGTTATGTGACAAGGCCGAAAGTGCAAGTTTTTTTTCATTTCAGGAGAAAGAAAAAGTATTAGACATATGGAAATGGGCTATCATAAGTGAAAATTTAATGATCAACAAAACAACAAAGATAAGTCATTTCAGTTACTTTATGATAATGCTGTAGTATGAAGTTAATAACGTGAAGCATAACCTTAAATTCGCACATAACTTAGCATTTAATGTGTTGCTGTTGGCAATATTATGTTACTGTTGTCGTCATTAATATGTCTTAAATTTTGTAAACACCGTATACGAAGTGTGCCCATTGCTCTAGATGAACTTTACATATGGATTTAGTCCCTGCAGGGTCATAATTTTGATTTTCCACTACTGTTTCTAATGCGTTGCCGTTCAGTTCACTGAAGTTACACGTCACTTGAGGCCAATTTCTTGCTGGGTTACGCATGTAACAGCAACCTGCTTATTTTTGCTTACAACGTGTTATTTGTAGACGTTTAATTGCTGTGAAAGTGAAGCCTGATAGGGAAAAAAGTGTATCTTCGGGTGCAGTGGCAGGCTCCACATAATGTGTTTTGAGATTTTTTTTTTCACTGAATATGTGTGTATTGTTACTATGTAAATAGGGCTACTCTAATTACTTTAGCAAAGCGTTGTGTGTAGCGGGTGATGGATTAGTGTTTCAGAAGTCTACTGGGAAGTTTCTCGAATCTCAGTTGAAAGGAAGACAGAAAGAATAGAGGATTTCGTCTTGTCGCCGCGTGATTAGATAAGGTGCTCTATTTTGGTGTTAAATTATTTGGCCTTTTCAGAGTAACAACCGCCAGTTTTGCGTAATGAGACATAGGAAAGAACAGGGAGCCTAATATGAATGGGCCGGACACCTAGGTCGTCAAGATAATTCAACTAACAGTTCATAAATATGTACCAGAAATAGTTATCAGATGTAATATCCAACATTTACAAATACAAATGTTTCTAAAAAGAAGCTATTTCAGACTAACACCTCACTAATACTTGTTCCTCAATATTAAGGTTCCGGATTTTCAGGGTCAAAACAGTTAGATTTTAGTGTGTTAGTGTATGAAATAATTGATGTAAGACTGATTTCATTAAAATAGTGTTGTATGTCACTAGAAATGTAATATTAGTCATAAATATCATTTCTAGAAGTGTCTACCAGTAGAAATTGCTCTTGGGTGGACAAGACTTGTATGACTACTCTTGGTTAGAAGGCTACTCAGCTCTCAGGCATTCTTTATCTAGGTGGCATTGCCACTACTCACTTAAAAATACCGTTCTTTCGTGCCATATGTATTTACCGCGATTTTGGTGGTTATGGCTCACCTTGTGACTGCATGTAAATGCATCTATCTCTTAAATGTTGCTGCTTTCTGCCTCTGACACATAAGAGCACATGTTTGATGACTCTGTGGTGGCTCACTATATTACTTCCAGTGAAATGGCCACCATCCATTCCACACACAAAATTTTGTGGTGAATTTTACAAGCGTAGTAGCTAAACATTTTTTTTTCCCCATTGCGCTACTGCACAAGTGTCCTCCACCAGGAGGATTTTTCAGTTTCGAAGCAGAACGTATGTGTGGATTTTAGGTTATTTTCAAGTTACTTGAATTCCTCTCTCTCTTCCAATATAGACTGTAGTACAAGTGTTCTTCCTGAATTTTTCATGTTTCCCATCGTTCTATCTTGGGCCATGCAGGCTCTGATGTTAGAAGTGGTGCAGCACCACCACAACAACATGCAAGCAGTGGGAATACGAACTTCAATACTCCAGCTCGCACGAGGTTCTCTGTGTTCAGCACTGTCATCGGTGGATGATGGGCTGACTCCCAGCTGCTGGATCTTTCTGTCTTACACAGCATGGTGGCTAATTTCTTGGACCTGCCTGACCCTCCGGTGAATACAGTGGTGACTCGGCTCTTAGCGTGCTTCCACGGAGGCCTGTGGACATAGCACCAGGGGGCTTTCACGGAAAGAAGGTTCTCCATGGTGTTAAAGACATAAACGTTTCCAGCATGGCACAAGCGGACAGCTCCAAACTTAGGGTGATGTCAGAGAGAAATTGTTCAAACTGTGGACAACTGGACTTTAACTTGGAATATGTGGTGTGTAACATCATGGTGGAGAATTCTGTGGCTGTCTTGAATTCTACACTTAGAATAACTGATTTGACAATGGTGACTATAGGTACCTACATGTCTGAGTGAAACAGCTTGGAGAAAACACGTTAACTGGTTTTTCATGTTGCTGACAGTGTTATTACATGAAGGGCGGAACACATCTTTGCATATCCACAAGTTCAGGTTGGTACAGTTCGTCTAACAGACAGATTTGAATCTGCAGGGGAAACAAACACCTTCTGTCTTGTCATTGATTTGCAGACAGGCTTGGAGCTGCATCTGGGAGAAACGTCCTTTGTTTTAAGTAAGAAAGTGTCATTTGTCCTAGAACTGACACAGAGGGGAAGGGTATGACCCGGGGAGACAATGCCTGTGTCCCTGAACCACACACTCAGAATGGCAGCAGGTAAACATCTTTTGTCTAACAGGTGAGCCTCGATCTGCAGGGGAAGCAATACCTGTTGTCTTAGGGGGGGGGAACCCAGTGGCCATCTAGAATTCCAACATGACTAGGTACTATCGTGGATTTTCCACTAGTTAATACTCAAGACAACGATTCTACTTCCATACTGTTGTCATAGGAGTGGCCAGAAAAATCCTTGAGCACAATTAGTATTTTTACAATTATTAAAAGGAATGAAAAGAAACCTTTGGTTGAACCAACACATTCCACATCATTGTTTCGTTTCCGGAATGGTATTGTTTTACTTGCGCACGCATGTCGGCCACATCGTCTCACAGGGATATGTTACTGTGAAAGTAAGAATTTTCCTCCATTTGATGGACGGATATTACTTTAAAGGAGTGCCTTTGTGTCGTGCAGTCGTCAAGGGTAGACGAGTGGGCCTGCGGCTCCGAAAGCCCATATCGGTGATGTTACGTTGAATGGTTCGCACACTGACAGGTGACATGTATGTAAGCATCTTGTCTGATCACCTCCATCCATTCATGTTCATTGTGCATTCCGGCGGCCTTGGGAAATTCCAGCGTGACAGTGCGACTCCCCACATGTCCAGAATTGCTACAGAGTGGCTCAAGGAATACCCTTTTGAGTTTATACACTTACGCTGGCCACCAAACTCCTCAGACATGAACGTTATTGAGCATATCTGGGATGCCTTGCAACGTGTTGTTTGAAGAGATCTCCAACTCCTCGTACTATTACTGCAGAGGAAGCAAATATCCTTTGTCTTAGGAGGGAAAACCCAGTGACCTTCTTAAATTCCAACATGACTAAGTACTATCGTGGATCTTCCACCAGTTAATTGTCAGGACAACAACCCTACTTCCATACTGATGTCATAGGAGTGGCCAGAAAATCCTTGAGCAGAATTAGTAATTTTATAATTACTGAAAGTAATGTAAGGAAACTTCTTGTTAAACCAGCACATTCTACATCATTATGAAGTGTCCTATTCATGATCTATGGAACAAGTACTAATTTAATGTAATTGAGCTATTTGGAATCGTTCGTCAAATTTCCTGCCATTTTTTGAATTTGCTAGCATTTTAACATAGGGCAACTGCCTTGCCAGAGAGGTGACCTTGAGAGGCAATACCCTCTTTTCCAGAACGGAAAAAACAATAGCTGAGGGGAAGGGAGGAGCACATCTACTTAAAGATAGCTCATTGTTCTGGAACTATAGAAGGAGAAGATATGAAAAACCACTTAACAAAACAAAAAGGGGGTTTGAGAACCATAGCCCTTTGTTCCAGAACGATAGAAGGGGGAGGGGGTGATATGAAAAACCATTTAACAGAACAATGGAGGGGGAAGGAGAGGCAGGGCAGCTTCCTTTGTTGTCCCAGAACTCTCCTAGTCTACGTACTACAAGAAATGATGAGAACAGGGCTTAAAATGCAGGCTGACAAGGTATAAATGGTAAGAACTGGTGGTTACGTTGTTATCCTTAGTGAAAGTGAGAAAGAATAACAGTGGGATTAGCAACCTAATGAGCACGGAATATGGACTGAGAATAAACCAAATTAAGACAAAAGTAAAGAAGAGAAGCAAAAGGGTCTTTAATGACAAGCTGAAAATCATTTCTGGGGACCACATAAGAGACGAGGTGAAGGATTTCTGCTACCTACCAAGGATGCAAGAAAACGCTCGACGGGCAAATCAAGGAACGTATAAGAAGCAGACTTGCGCAGGCAAAGAAAGTATTCCTCACTGAAAGAAGTCTACTAGCATCACTTACAGGATTTCATTGGAGAAAGAAATTTCTGTTAATGTATTTCTGGAGCACATCAGTGTACGGAAATGAATCACACACTATGGGAAAATTGGAAAAGAAGGGAACTGAAGCGTTTCATAACTTATACTACAAAGGGATGTGGAAAATTAAAATAAGTGGTCTAATAAGAAATGTGAAATCTTTCCTCAAAATGGGCGTGGAAAGGAATTTGTGGGGATTACTCACCAGAAGAAGGAACATGATGATAGGGCATATGTTAAAATGTCAGGGTACCCCTTGTACATTGCTAAATGAAGATAGCAAAAATTACAAGGGTAGACAGTAACTGGAACATATCCAACAAATAATAGAGGACATGATATGCATGTGCTACTCTGAGGTGAAAAGCTTTACACAGGAGAGTTGGTTTCGTTGACGCCCCTGAGGCGGTGTGTCTGAGATGCTTTTACAGTCACTCACATGAAAAGCCCGTAATTTTAACGCTGGGTGTCGCAGTTCTGATCTCCATCACAGAAGCGTCATAACAAGGTTTGAAATGTGGGTGAGATGTGGTGTGACGACCTTCCCATCGTGTGACTCCATGGTAGCGTTGGACAGAATCGCGGGAGTCAGAGGACTGATAAAGACAAATGAATTTCGAAGAAATATGTTTTCACCTTGAGTGGAAATTGTGTGATACACTTTGTCGGCAGGCGAGATGCAAATCCCACTGTCCTTAACTGGGAAATGTTGCGAAGAATACGTCCAGGCCGTTTCTTCGCAGTATAGCGGACTTCATGTAATTAAATCATTGGCTATCTGTAGCGCAGACACACCATAGAGTGTTTATATACCACTAAATGTGTTAACGAACGGAATTTCACAAATGTCTGAGATCAAATGACAGCATCAGTTGAAGTTCAATTTTCATCTTTCATTACTTCGACCAGTTTAGGCCACAAAGACCATTTTTAGAGTGATTATCTGATAAAAACTGGAAAAAAGAACAAAGTACAACGGAATAAATTATATGAAAAAGAAAGTAACAACGAACACCGTCAGTACAAGCGTAGTATAACAACGAATGTTGTGTAAAAACTCTACATCTACATTTATACTCCGCAAGCCACCCAACGGTGTGTGGCGGAGGGCACTTTACGTCCAACTGTCATTACCTCCTTTTCCTGTTCCAGTCGCGTAAGGTTCGCGGGAAGAACGACTGTCGGAAAGCCTCCGTACGCACTCGAACATCTCTAATTTTACATTCGTGATCTCCTCGGGAGGTATAAGTAGGGGGAAGCAATACATTCGATACCTCATCCAGAAACGCACCCTCTCGAAACCTGGCGAGCAAGCTACACCGCGATGCAGAGCGCCTCGCTTGCAGAGTCTGCCACTTGAGTTTGCTAAACATCTCCGTAACGCTATCACGCTTACCAAATAACCCTGTGACGAAACGCGCCGCTCTTCTTTGGATCTTCTCTATCTCCTACGTCAACCCGATCTGGTACGGATCCCACACTGATGAGCAATACTCAAGTATAGGTCGAACGAGTGTTTTGTAAGACACCTCCTTTGTTGATGACTACATTTTCTAAGGACTCTCCCAATGAATCTCAACCTGGTACCCGCCTTACCAACAATTAATTTTATATGATCATTCCACTTCAAATCGTTCTGCATGCATACTCCCAGATATTTCATAGAAGTAACTGCTACCAGTGTTTGTTCCGCTATCATATAATCATACAATAAAGGATCCTTCTTTCTATGTATTCGCAATATATTACATTTGTCTATGTTAAGGGTCAGTTGCCACTCCCTATACCAAGTGCCTATCCGCTGCTTATCTTCCTGAATTTCGCTACAATTAACTCGTTCATAAACATAATCAAAACAGCACAGTAAAAGAATAATATTGTATAGCAACCCTTAGGCAATTTAGGAATGTAGCATATGCAACATGAACTTACTTGTCTGTCATCGTAGGAATATACAGACAGAATTGTGCTGCATATGAAAAGGACAGTCCATAAGTAGGGTATGGCCGGGTTAGTGGGAGAGCCTATAGAGGTCAGCGAAGGTAGCAAAAAATAACGAGTATAGAAATACGATGCATTAAAAGTAAAACAAAATACAGAAATACATGACAGACCACTCTTTCGAAAGCCCGTAATTATCCCCCATTGCGAGGCATACATGTGAAACTCGCCTCAAAGATGTGTACAATATTCTTTTGTAATGGTGCAAAAGGGTGGCGCCCTGCGACATCACCCTCCGTCTCTGCGACGCTTGAAACAGCAAGTGTCGACAAGTGGGGAAAAATGGCAATAGCTCGCAAGTTCATGTAAGCTGTAAAGTGAATTAATGATGATAAATTGGTGCCACATTTCGCCACAATTACTGCCCAATGACGCCGTGGACCTATCACACGATTGGAATATCGTCACACCACAAACTCAAATGACTCTGAGCACTATCGGACTTAACATCTGAGGTCATCAGTCCCCTATAACTTAAAACTACTTAAAACTAACTAACCTAAGAACATCACACACATCCATGCCCGAGGTAAGATTCGAACCTGCGACCGTAGCAGTCGCGCGGTTCCGGACTGAAGCGCCTAGAACCGCTCGGTCACCGCGGCCGGCTCGTCACACCACATCTTACCCACATTTCACCCCTTGTTTTGGCGCCTCTGCGATGGAGGTCAGAATCGCAACATCCTGCGTCAAAATTACGCGCTTTTCATGTGAGTGGCTATGGAAAACATCACAGAGACACCGCTTCAGGGAATGCCAATAATGGGCGTCAACGAAACCACCCCTTTCTTTGGCGCATTGACTCCCACATATTTCGCGGTCGAAAACGACATTTCGCAGTACTATGAGCAACAGGACGACGCTGGACGCTGTTGACAAATCTGGACACTGCTGCCCTCCCCACCGCCCCCTCCTCACGGCCCTCCTCCACTGGCCTTTTTTCAGCGGTACTCTAAAGAGATTGCGAAGCTGCAACACCACTGAACGTTATCTCACCCCTTTTGAGTGTAGCAAGTACAGTTAGAGGGAGGTGAGAAAACTTGGATTTCATGGTCGAGCGGCTACTCATACGCCACACATCACGCCGGTAAATGCCAAACGACGCCTCGCTTGGTGAAAGGAGCGTAGACATTGGACGATTGAACAATGGAAAAACGTTGTGTGGAGCGACGAATCACGGTACACAATGTGGCGATCCGTTCGCAGGGCGTGGATATGGTGAATGCACGGTGAACGTCATCTGCAAGAGTGTGTAATGCCAACAGTAAAATTAGGAGGCGGTTGTGTTATGGTGTGGTCATGTTTTTCATGGAGGGGGCTTGCACCCCTTGTTGTTTTGCGTGGCACTATCACAGCGCAGGCGTACATTGATGTTTTAAGCAACTTCTTGCTTCCCACTGTTAAACAGTAATTCTGGGATGGCGCTTACATCTTTCAACACGATCGAATACCTGTTCATAGTGTACGGCCTGTGGCAGAGTGATTGCACGATAATAACATCCCTGTAATGGACCGGCCTGCACGGAGTACCGACCTGAATCCTGCAGAACACCTTTGGGATGTTCTGGAGCGCAAACTTCGTGCCAGGCCTCACCGACGGACATCGATACCTCTCCTCAGTACAGCACTCCGTGAAGAAAGGGCTGCCATTCCCCAAGAAACCTTTCAGCACCTGATTAAACGTATGCCTGCAACAAGAGTGGGAGCTGTCATCAAGGCTAAGGGTGGGCCAACACCATACCGAATTCCAGCATTACTGATGGAAGGCGCCAAGAACTTGTAAGTAATTTTTGAACCAGGTATCGCCGGCCACTGTGGCCGAGCGGCTCTAAGAGCGTCAGTCCAGATCCGCGCTGCTGCTACGGTCACAGGTTCGAACCATGCCTCGGGCAGGGTTGTGTGTATTGTCCTTAGGTTAGTTAGGCTTGAGTAGTTCTCAGTCTAGGGGACTGATGACATCAGATGTTAAGTCCCATAGCGCTTAGAGCCATTTGAACCAGGTACCCGGATACTTTTGATTAGATAGTGTATTCTACAAGCAAGTGCGCCGTGCTTCCTATGATGTAGGGGCTGCTTACTTAAATTAAGGTTAGACTCCAAAGGGGGCACATACGACAAGGACTATGTTATGCATCCGCCTAACAGCACACAAATAGTCTTGAAGTGAGCACCCACTCCCAAACGCGAAAATAAGCAGACACACGGGCTCACTTATTGAGTAATACCCCCGGACAATAATTGGACAATCGTACGGTTGTGTCAAAGGATCCGGATTGTCTTTATTCGGCACGAATAAATATTCTTATTGACGATCCTAACAATCCGAGTGCCTCAGAGAGCTTCTCAGGACTCGTCTACAGTCGCCGCCGAGAAGAGCCCATTTGGTCATTATACAGATGATGGTAGTCACCGTTCTGCATTTAGGACTACACCAATGTTTATAGACAGATCAAAGAAAGTGTATATGAACTATATTACACATAACTTTCATACTCCAGTTAAGTATTGTAATTCTTCTGTCAATGAATTATTGTTAATTGCCGTTAATATGCGTTGTCATCTAATTTTGTCACGGTTATTGCCTAACTGTATACTGCGCTGTGACGAGTCTGAGTGGTTACTGTGTGCAAACATGCCACCTCACAACAGCAACTGTGGATTTTCTTTTTGGAGAGGGTCCGACTTGAGCAAAAAACAATTTTTATTTTTCTATTCATTCACCAGACGTGTCACTGTTTACAAACAATAGAAACAAGTTGTAAACAGTGAAACGGAAAGTTACTTAGCGCAGGCCTTCATAGTGAAGATAATGGAGAAATCAGTAGAAATGACAAGCTGTGAATCAAAACAGCTGCATTAAATTACACAAAATTCAGGAAAGTCACAGCATGTGGTTACAAGAAGATAACAAAAAACTCACTAATGATGACGAAACTTCAGCGAAACATGTCCTGGCAATAAACAAAAAAGAATTAAAATTGTGTTTTGTTCAAGTCGGAAACTCTCCAAAAAGAAAATCTAAGCAAACACGGACAGAAGAGCTTCAACCTCTAGATGATCAAAACAGCAACTATATTTAACTCCAAGCGCATTTGGGGAAGACAACATGTGAAGCGGCGGCGCTGCGCGGGATTAGCCGAGCAGTCTCAGGCGCTGCAGTCATGGACTGTGCGGCTGATCCCGGCGGAGGTTCGAGTCCTCCCTCGGGCATGGGTGTGTGTGTGTGTTTGTCCTTAGGATAATTTAGGTTAAGTAGTGTGTAAGCTTAGGGACCGATGACCTTAGCAGTTAAGTCCCATAAGGTTTCACACACATTTGAACATTTTTTTGAAGCGGCGGCCTGTTTCAGGCCATTCTCCTCGCACTTTACCATATTTGCGTGCTGAAAGTGGACGAGAGAGTTTCTTGCTTCATTTACTTTCCGATTCGATTGTCAACTTTTCACCCGTTTTGCTTGTTGAGTACGCACATGAGTGGTCAGCGCTTAGTTTTTAAGGATGTAGATAACTCATCTTTCTATACCTGATCTAACATTTCATTCTTGTAATAGCTTTATGCTTTAATTCCATATAGTCTGGACCATTGAAACACTGCTTTGCTGAGTACAAAAAAAGGTGGAATGTTTCGCACACTCTTGAAGAGCTGCATGTCAGGTTTTCACTTTAGGAGACAGCACGGCAGCAAAACAAGCCCTTCAGGGATTATGCTCTACGTACCTCGAACAACCGGCGGTGGAACGGTCGACTGGTGTCCTCTATTGCAGAACGGGAAACCAGAGCTGAAAAGAGTGAGAACTCCACTTCCTAGCAAAGTGCCGTTATCCCGCTGTGTTTTGGTCTCCAGGCACCGTCTCCAGAACCGAAATACATGGTCGCTTGTGGATATGAGAAACTTGACTATTCCCTTTCCGTGGAAACACTCAGCGTAGGTCTAGAAAATCTCCACCGGGGACCGAACCACACAATAAGCCAGCGTTCGGTGTGGGGCGGCAGTGGGATGGGCGGACTGCTGTGACCTGTTGTGGGGTTGTGAACCACTGAGGACTACGGCGGGACGAAGCCTCTCCGTCGTATCTAGGTTCCCAGTTTAATACAATACAATACAATTGCTGAACGCCGGCCGCTGTGGCCGAGCGGTTCTAGGCGCTTCAGTCCGGAACAGCGCGACTGCTACGGTCGCAGGTTCGAATCCTGCCTCGGGCAGGGATGTGTGTGATGTCGTTAGGTTAGTTAGGTTTAGGTAGTTCGAAGTTCTAGGGGACTGATGACCTTAGATGTTAAGTTCCGTAGCGCTCAGAGCCATTTGAACCATTTTTTTTAAATTGCTGAACAACTTGTTTATAATACGTTTATAATACGTAGTGATATACAGAAATCTCTCTCGTGAATCTATCCATTAGTTAAAATTGTATCTAAATCCCTACAATAGTTCCTGAGATTTGCCCGAACATGCAGATGAAAACTGCAGCGGGAGACTTGTAAGATGCATATATATAGATAATAAAAGAAAACGTTTTACAACATATTTGATAGCTAGCTTTGTACGTTGTCGCCGTTAAAATTTAAACATTCGTCATAGTGCTCCACGGGCTTTCCTATGTCTTCTGCTTAATCGTTTGCTGCCAAGGTGTTGAACCAGGCAGTAATGCTGTGTTTCAATTCGTTGTCATCCCCACACTGCTTTCCGGCCAAAAACTCCTTCAGTTTGGCAAAAAGATGGTAATCACTTTGCCAGCGTTATTAAGACTGATGTTCGAGAAATTCCCATTCACACTATCGAAACAAATTCTTTGCCACCCCAGAAGAGTGCTGACGAGAGTTATCGCGGAAAAGCACAAAGCATCTGTACAACAATCCACACCGTTTGTTTTGAACGGCGAGGTGTAATAGGAGAAGGGTCTGTAGCAGCCTCTCCTCTAAGCGTAAAGTCGATGATGAGGACGGCCTTTAGACCCCAGACCATTCTGGTCGTAACCTTTCTTGTGCTTAGAGATTGTTTAGCTTTTTTATTCTGTTCTGGGACTTTTTTCTGGACCATTAGGCTTTCGTGAAACCCAGCCCACATCACCAGTACCAATGTGGTTAAAAAACTCCTGGCCATTCTTGTCGTACCGAGTGTAAAAATGTATTGTGTTGTCGAGGAACAAACCTGGGCGCACTTTTCTAAAGCCCAAATCACCACTAACAGTTTGATAAAGAACTGATTTTTAAAGTGAAGAAAAGTTCAAGCACAACCCATCAATAGTTCAAATGGTTCAAATGGCTCTGAGCACTATGCGACTTAACTTCTGAGGTCATCAGTCGCCTAGAACTTATAACTAATTAAACCTAACTAACCTAAGGACATCACACACATCCATGCCTGAGGCAGGATTCGAACCTGCGACCGCAGCGGACGCTCGGCTCCAGGCTGTAGCGCCCAGAACCGCACGGCCACTCCGGCCGGCCCATCAATAGTGAAACGTCTCTCCCAATGAACTTTTCCCTCGAACCTCTATTTGAGTTCCTCAGTCACAGCTGAGGGTCGGCCTAACGTTTCTCGTCATGAATATTCGTTCTTACTCCATTAAAAATGAAGCAACATTATCGACCTGAAGGTCTGTTCATCATAGTTCTATATAAACTTCGCTTATTGGTCTGAAAATTTGGATAGGGAGGTTTTTTTGCATACATAAACCGTGTTATACTACGAACTCCGCACTTGGAGGTACCTTGATTTTGTCACACGTTTTGAAATCGCACAAACAATACTCAAACGTTCCTGCTCGTTGCGAGCGTCATTCTTGCACTGGCTATTAGGAAGCACTGTGACATGGCGCCAGGGTTGGGGGAAGAATTATGCGGCTCGTCAGATCAAAAGCGTTCTTCACTCCTAGAGTGACCGTAGTTTTTGTCAAGCGGTCTATAATACTATATTCATTTATTTTACTGAATGTCTCTGTAAAGTCCCATGGAACTGGCCTGGTTGTCACTTGCTCCACACTGCTATATTAAGAAAAACTGGAAGTAAGTGCGACATAAAAAAGTATTGGAAGCCGTCAGTGTCTCACTTACCAAACTTCGTACAAAAATACTACTACACGTAAGGAATGAACTCTTCTCAAACTAACATTACTAACTGATATAACTAAATCCTCTTTCACTCACGCTACCAAACTGACCACACTGCTTATGGCATTGTGGCACCGCAATTGTGTGCGTGAACACCGAGTGGTGCCACTTTCTGCCATGTAACTAACCGTTTATGCCGGTTGGAGGCCTGACGGAACTAAGCGTTTATCGCGGTTGTAGAACTGCACAGCGACGTCTCTAACCTTCCCCCACCACTGACTGCTGTCTGATGATCGTACGTATTTCGAAGAACCAACATTCTTTCTCAGGTTTTGTGGAATAAATACTGCTGTGGTCCATTCGATCTTAGTGT
Organism: Schistocerca nitens; assembly: GCF_023898315.1. Lineage (NCBI taxonomy): Eukaryota > Metazoa > Arthropoda > Insecta > Orthoptera > Acrididae > Schistocerca > Schistocerca nitens. The sequence goes on from NC_064622.1 coordinate 156,552,545, forward strand.
TTCATTCTCTAAATAGAAATATTACAGAAAAGTAGTCGGCAGTTACAATTTCGCAGTTTTAGGAAGTAAATGGAGGGCGACCTTGCTTACGGAATCAAAAAAGTGTGTCATTTGAAGCTCTAGGGTTTACAGACCAAGCACTGCTATAAATTGTGGACTGTATACGGTAAGAAGCCCCCGGGCATGATATGACAGTTGCGAAAGCAATAATTGGAAGTATTCGAAAACGCAAATATCAACGAAAGTAATAAAATTCTAACGAAATAGAAGAGTGATGCATCTGCAACTGATATTCACAAGTGGATTTTTAGTTGGTTTTAATAGCAGAAATTAGTTTCGTCTTCGAGTGTTATTTGTCAAATAACTATGTCTGCCGCCACATTGTACTCCTTCGCAAAAATTCATTTTCTGATTAAACGTTTGGGTTTTCTTTTCCTTGTGTTTAACGCATGCCTCAGCTCTGATGCCATAATTTACAGTATACCGTGAACAATCGCTCGAATGTCCGCCACTGGTAGCTGACTGGTCAGCGCGACGGAATGTCATACCTAACGGCCCGGGTTCGATTAGCGGCTGGGTCGAAGATTTTCTCCGCTCGGGGACTGAGTGTTGTCCTTCTCATCCTCATCGACATGCAAGTCGCCGAAGTGGCGTCAACTCGAAGGACTTGCACCGGGTGAACGGTCTACCCGACGGGAGGCCCTAGCCACACGGCATTTCCATTTTTACTCGCCCGAATCGCCTCAGCAGACAGTGTATTGAAAACTGTGCCACCACATAGATTTTGCGGTGCTGTGCGTGAACGGTTTTTCACAATGTCACTGCAGTATTATAGGAGATGCGGTGTCCCTATAGCTGCGGGTCTGAACGCAGCTTAACAAATGGTTCAAATGGCTCTGAGCACTATGGGACTCAACATCTTAGGTCATAAGTCCCCTAGAACTTAGAACTACTTAAACCTAACTAACCTAAGGACAACACACACACCCATGCCCGAGGCAGGATTCGAACCTGCGACCGTAGCAGTCCCGCGGTCCCGGACTGCAGCGCCAGAACCGCTAGACCACCGCGGCCGGCGCAGCTTAACATAAGAAACGTCTCGAACAGTAGTAGTAGTAGTTGTTGTTGCTGTTGTTGTTGTGGTCTTCATTCCGAAGACTGATTTCTTGCAGCTCTCCACCCTAATCTATCCTATGTAACATTTTTCATCTCTGCCTAACAGCTGCAATGAACGAGAGGCGTTCAGTAAGAAATGTAACACATTTTTTTCTCGGCCAATTTCGGTTTTAAAAATGCAGAATTTGTTTTGAAACATTGTAAGATATTCCCACTTTAGTACGTATAGTTTCATGAAGGTAAGACAAGCGGCAGCGCTGTAAGTAGCCTTCGAAATGGCGTCTATAATGGAGGTGCGTTCGAAGCAGACGGCTGTCACTGAGTTTCTTTTGGCGGAAAAACAGAGCATCGTAGATATTCAGTAGGCTCTTCAAAATGCCTACGGAGGCCTGACAGTGATCAAAACGAGGTTGAATCGTTGGGCGAGCGGACCGTCACCATCGCACCCTGGTCGCACGCTGTTGCTACGGTCGCACGTTCGAATCCTGCCTCGGGCGTGGATGTGTGTGATGTCCTTACGTAAGTTAGGTTTAAGTAGTTGTAAGTCTAGGGGACTTATGAACTCAGATGTTAAATCCCATAGTGCTTAGAGCCATTTGAACCATTTGAATCAAGGTCGCGCAGACCTATCCGCTCTCCCGCGTGCAGGCCAGCCGCACACAGCTGTGACTCCTGTACTCGATAGAACGTGCGGTCACTCTCATACGAGGTGATAGGCGGGTGACAATCAAATACTTTGCTGCTCAGCTGGACGTCTCTGTTAGTAGTGCCGACACAAGTCTATGCACTCTAGAGGAGCTCAGAAAACTTCCCTGGACTGTTCTTTCTCATCCTCCATACAGCCCGGATCTCGCACCTTCCGACTTCTAAATGTTTGGTCCAATGACGGCTGCACTCTGTGGGAAGCAGTACATGGATGTTGGAGAGGTAACTGATGCAGAAAGACACTGGCTCCGACCTCGACCAGTATACTGATACCACGCGGGCCTACAGACCCTTCCAGAAATATGACGCAAGGCCATTGCATTGAACGGAGATTATGTTGAAAACTAGGTGTATGTAGCCAACAGTGTGGGAATAATATGTTGTATTAGAATCCTCAATAAAACCAACCTGCTTTCAGAAAAAAAATGGTGTTGCATTACTTATTGAACAACACTTCTACTTCTATTTGAACCGATCTACCGTATATATTTCTAGTACTCCCTTTACAATCCCCCCGACCCTACCTCCATACTTTCATTACCAACGAGACGATTCCTTGAAGCCTCAGGAAATCTAATATCAACAAATACCTTCTATCAGTCAAGTTGTCCCATGAATTTCTTTTGTTCCCATGCCGATTCAAAACCTCTTCTCTAGTAATCCGATCTACCTATCTAATTTTCAGAATTCTTCTACAACACTACATTTCTGAAGCTCCTATTCGTCTTGTCTGAACTGTTTACCGTCCACATTTAACTTTCATGCAAATATTGATAGCACTTCAATTTATATTTGATGTTAATAAATTCGTTCTTTTTTTTTCAGAAACGCTTTTCTTGCTGTTTCCAAACCGCAATTTACATCGCCTCCACTCGAACATATTCTACGTAAATCACATCACGCCGCACTACGCTACTAGACAGATAGCAAACACTTAGTGAAAAAGTTTCTGAGACTTCACGAGAAATAGCTCTGGGTAGACTTGCTAATCGTCAATATCCACTACACGATCTGGCTTCCTTCAAACTGATACCGAATTGATATGTCTGTATGGCGCGGCTGCATGAGAGGCCAGAGCGTATGTTTTTTCCTTTTTTCTTCCAACTGATAATCGCTGAGTAAGCGTTTGGCTCACTGCTAAAGTTGTGCTCTACCAAATCTACGATTCGGTAGTTTTGGTACAGTACAAAATAACGTAATAAATGGTAGAATTGCCGGTAGTACTGGTAGCATTAGCAACGTGAATGTATGTGTAGGAGAGAAATTGGGGTCCTACAACTTCTCTTTGTTTGTTTGTTTTGCACATAAGCAGAACATCACATAATTCAGTGTTAGTTCATTGTGTATTTTATATCCTTACAGAATATAAACTGCATTTTACTTGTAATAAAACTAGTTGACGGCGTGACTTCTACACTTTTATGTAATCAAAGCAATTACTTTTCATGTAAGTACACTTTACATACAAAACATTTTAAAAATCTGTATAATTATTGTCGTTATTTTGTACTCAGTAGAATATCCTTCATCACGATCAAAGAAAAGAATTTCATGTTATTGTTGATAAATGTGAAAGTTGATTATGAATAACAGAAATATGTTACATATAAGTTCGACGAAGTATTGAAGCGATGTTTAATATACTTTTGGTTTAGGTTTTTTTTAAATTTTACCTTTTCTTAAGGAAATTGCGTTTTCTAAAGCTATATCTGCATAATTTCTTTTTTATTTTTATCAAAACATCCCTTGTTTCGCGTTACAAATCAACAATTTTCGTATAAAATCTTAATCAAAAGCAGACAGTTTCGATTTTGCTATAAATGCTATTTATTTTTAAGTAACAGACAGGGGTGTAGCTGTGTAGAACAGAAATGTTCCGTAGTTTATGCGACTCTTTATATACCCTCACTCAGTTTCTAGACAGTTCACGCCAGTAAGGCACTGATCGCAAACGTAAACAAAGCGATCTCATGAAGTACCGCCCAATAGGTATGCAACACGCCTAACGTTTTGGTGATGTGGGTACGACTTTAAGTGACCAAGGCTACTAGGAAAACTACCGTAATCTACGCTTAGTTATTATTACTGTAACTTACAGTAGTTTTACAACTCTAGTTACTACTACTACTACTAGCACTAATGTTCTCGTGATTTACTGACAGCGCAGCCGCAGCAACCTAGTCTCATTGCAGCAGTGTACGGTAGGGTGTTTGGTGGCGGCACGTTGGCAGCGCTGCGCTCGCCCCGCCTCCGCGTGCGCAGTACCGCCCGCCCTGTGCCAGACTTCCCCGGCGCGCTCCGTTGCGCCATACAGCCGCCGGCACGCCTCCGATTCCCACTGTCCAGGGCAAGAGCGCCGGGCTTCGACGGGCATCTGTTCAAGGACCAGCGCGTCGCCGACCGGCATGGACCTCGCACTGCATCCGGTGAGTACGACCTATTTATCCCTGTTGTCATACTAGGCTTACCAGACAGTCCGTTTTTAACGAATTCCTCAGTTTGACACTCTGCATTTATTTTTTACGGGAAGTGAACAATTCGCCGTTTTCGTACTTAAGCCTGTTACGAATTACAGTGAGGTGACTCAAGTCACGGGACACCTTTTAATATCGTTTCGAAACTCCTTTTGCCCGAAGTACTGCAGCAACTCGACGTGGCATAGAGTCAAACAAGTCGTTGGAAATCCCTTGCAGAAATAGTGAGCAATGCAGCCTCTACAGCCGTCCATAATTGCGAAAGTGTTGCCGGTGTAGGATGATGTGCGCGATGTCACCTTTCGATTTCGCTTAAATAGTCGATGGAATTCATCTTGGGCCATCTGTGTGGCTAGCTCATTCGCCTGAATTGTGCAGAATGGTCTTCAAACCAATCTCGAATAACTGTGACCCGATGACATGATATCCTTATTTAGGAACGAATTCCCTGAATGGCTGTAAATGGTCTCCAAGTAGCCGAACATAACCATTTCCAGTCAATTGATCAGTTCAGTTGGACCAGAGGATTCAGTCCATTCCATGTAAATACAGCCCACACCCTTATGGAGCCACGACTATCTTGAACAGTGTCTTGTTGACATCTTGGGTCCATGGCTTCGTGCGCCACACTCGAACCCTACCATCAGGTCTTACAAACTGAAATCGGGATTCATCTGACGAGGCCTCGATTTTCCAGTCTAGGGTCCAACCGATATGGTCACGACCCTAGGAGAGGCGCTGCAGGCGGTGTCGTGCTGTTAGCATAGGCAGTCGCGTAGGCCGTCTGCTGCCATAGCTCATTAACGCCAAATTTTGCCGCTCTGTCTTACTGGACAAGTTCGTCGTACGTCCAACACTGATTACTGCCTTATTGTCCAGTGTTGCTTCTCTGTTAGTATTGACAACGGTACGCAAACACCGCTGGTCTCGGTCGTTAAGTGAAGGCCGTCGGCGACTGTGTTGTCTATGGTGAGAAAGGTAATGCTTGAAATGTGGCATTCCTGGCACACACGTGACACTGTGGATCTCGGAATACTGAACTCCCTAATTATTTGCGAAATGGTGCGAGGTGCCGGGGCTAGTAGTGTATTTATCACTAAATTCTACTAGAATCCACATGTGTAAATCATGCTCTAAGCCCCCCCTATTCTAACTCCGACTTTTGCTGTTGCACAAGGATAAAACAAATACGCGAACTGACTCTAATCAACCCTGCTAGTGGAGTAGAAGAGAGTTTGGCACCTGCAATAATTTAATTTGATAAATAAGTTAAATAAACAAAGGTTTCATTAGCATAGTGAGGAATGATAGGGTTGCTCTATTGATTAACAGAAAGAAAGTTCTGTCCAAAATAACAATATGATTTATTAAGATTAAACGCAGAATAGTAAAAGAGACACAGGAAATATAAAACATCAAATTGGCTAAAATTGGAGATTCATACAAACACAGTAAAGGTGAAGTTGTCCCTAACTTAGATCGTGAGGCTTAAGACGAAGTGGTATGTGGAGCCAATTCCTTTCCACTCAAATCTCAAGAGAGACACACAGCTAACCCAATAGTAATTGCTGCTACTCGAAACTGAACAAAGTTAGAAAAGGATGAACAGGCGCGCTCTGCTGAGCTCTGATTATCACCTAGGAAAATCCCTATCTGCCGGTGCTGCGGACGTACATTACCAACAGTCTTCTTATCTCCCAGAACACGATCTGGCGTACCGCAGGCAAGGGCTGGTTGCTCCGACGTCCTCGACCGAAAGGCGACTGCCGACTACCCAGAGCACCCGTACAGGCCGAACACACAACCTTCCCGCCCCCACGACAGTGGTCGTGGTTACGTTCCAATCAGCAACACGAAAACCGGCGGAAATTCCACTCCATTGCCGGAGCACTACCATTCCACCAATGGAGATTCTTGGCGCCAATTTCTGTGCTGATTTTGCAGAAAGTGCGGGAATTTTCCCGCCACAACTGCGTGGGTACACAAGTCATTCCCACGCCTCGCTGGTAGCCCGCCAGAAAGTGTTTTCGCAAAGTTTCTCTGAAGTAACGGAACCTCTAGCCCAGCCGCTACTTCACACCCCAGCGGGCGTGTCTCTTGACAATGTCGGCGTCTGAAAAGCATTCACTCGACTGCCTCACACACGTCGGCTTAACTCTCTCCAGTTCCACAGAGCCCGCCTGTCACCGGCCCACCCGGGTGACGAGAGACGCTGCGTGGGAAGTACGCGTGTTAAGGAAAAGCAACCCTCCACCGCATGCAACTAGAGAGGAGAATCGTAAGATAGAAATATGAGAGGGGGCTCATGCCACCTCTCATTGCCCCTACGCCATTTTAGATTGTAATTGGTGAGCGGTTGGCTCACTTAGGAGCAAGGTAGTGAGTCAATCGCCCAAGAACAATCTTACAAAGTGACTCCACATACCGCACTCTATAAAAAAGATCATTGCAACTGAAAAATGCAACTCATAGAGGGAGGATTATTTATGATGTAGCCAACTTCACCTTCTTAATATGGAACACTAACACTCACATCACACATCCATACCCAGGGAGCCCCTTCCAAACACCGATTCACGCAGACATTCACGCTCTAAACATGGCCCGGGCATCTGAGCCAAATATGGAGCAGTTTATTCTTTACAATCAGAGTTGGAGTGCTCCGCAATTAAATGCCCAAGATGTTACAACAATTTCAATCATTAAACTAACCTGACCTCACTCACACATGATAATATTTAAGTTAACAATCTCTTTGTGAGTTTTCAGAATCTAGTTACAACCTCCGATTCATTCTGTCTCCCTGCAGCAAGAATAACCTTTACAAAATGTTCCCTGAACTGATGGTCCATTCACAATGACAGTGGTGGTATCTGCTTCAGTTTATGGGGACTTCAGGCACACTGTTAGCATACACACAACAATAAACACAAAATACAAAAAAAACATGATGTGGAGAACAATACAGTAATCTGTAATAAGAATTACAGTGTAAAACACAAACGCATACAAGGTATAACATACATTACAGAAACAACATAAGAGAAAGAAATTTAAGAAAAACAAAAAAAACAAGGTTCATGGGGCATCAAATTGTGCGTGCACATTGCACAAAGTTCACGACTGTGCTGAGAATGAGGCACTAAATCACATTGTTAGAAATATCCGTGGCACTTCACTGATTCCACTGTACTGACATCACGTAAGGCTAAACGTCGGTTGTAGTTGCTACGTTGTGGCAACAGCAATAGGGAGTTCTGGAGTGTCTGCAGTACGCTGTTGAGATTGTAGTCAGACCCACGCATATGATCACGGCCGTATGGTAGGAAGACACAGTGATAGGCTCTCCTCACGTCGATTAATTGTCTCTGAGGTCTACTCGTTGGGATACATCACTAGTCTAGGTCTCTTCTCTCGCTGGACAGAACTTTATGTTTCCCAATATTGCAGTTCGACGAGGGATGATGGCACGTGGAGTGACTCCACAAGTGTGTGAGGTCATCCATACAGGATCGAACTAGGAGCGACTATTGTTAAAAACTGCTCTCTAATAGAGAGGAGAAGTAAGACATGAGACCATACATTTGTTAGTGTGGCACGATACTGCTTTGTGTATGCAGATCGGCCAATGCTAGTGAGTTGTAAAAACCCAAACAGGTGAGTATAGAGCGTCCCTTTCTGTCCTGAGGCACATGAGGCGCAGGTTCTGACACGATATGTGATCTTCTTCGTGTACTCACGACAACGTGGTCTGCCGCAGGGAATCCCTCCAAGCGGCTGCCGCGTCCGGAGAGCTAGCAGGCTGTCGCGTGTCAGGGTCAACGGCCAGCCCCACTTTCGCTTGTGGCGGGGCAAGGGTCCCGTGTAATCCCTCAGGTAGGCAGCCGGGTGACTGTCAGCGTGTAGGACGGGACGCTCGCCCTCTAGCAGGTAGCCGAAGACCTCTTGTTTTTGCGCTGGCTGGCCTCTGCATTGCCACGTTCCTCGTCATCTGTACAATTCTTACAAAAGTCTTATGCCTAACTTTTTCCCATGACCTTCTATGTTATAATAAATTTACCTAATGAAACATTGATGGTCTGTCATTTCAGACACTCTTATTTTACTTTTATAGTTATTAATCTATGGCAATCATTATAACATCTAATCTAGACATGGAAATAATTTATTTTGATATACGTGTAGAGACCGATCTCAGTAAGTACATGGTGTGTGATAACTGATGCTTTGTAATGGATGAACAACTAAATGTGCGGGCCCGCACTAATATTACTATTAATTATATAGATCGACAGTAGACATGCTTCAAGAATTAACTACCATATCCCAACGATCTACATTCTACGTCTTTTAATTAAATTATGTTGTTATGCAGGTCTAAGTTTTACTGTGCTATAAAGAACATGCAACTACGCTACTTTCGCTCGCCCGTCGTCCCTCCATCTCGGGTCTGTGGTTTGGTGACCTGAAAAATAGCAACTCAACAGGCGCGCGCCACACTTGTGGTAGAAAACCCCCACAATATTAATCTAGTTATTGTTAAATCCTACAGTTTAACTTATCCTAGTATCGTACTTTCCCTTTTATTTATTTATTTATTTATTTTATTTTATTTATTTATTTATTTATTTATTTATTTATTTACCTTATACAATACCCTTACATAGTTCCTGTTACGCTGAGATGTCTTGCTGCTCGCCGCTATTGACGACAGTGATGTGCGCGCCGTACGACATGACCTCCGAGTTTTCATTACGCCTCACTGAAACTCCAGAGACTGGGTTAGCCATGGCTATACACGACAATAAATTTATAGTTGCAACTTCCTTCTCTATGTGAAGCGGTTTTCGCGATCGAAGTACACCTTTCCAGAAGCAATGTAATATGACCAAGCCAGGACTGGTTCCTGTTGAGGATTCAGACACCCAACACACGCCAGCTACACAGTATGTCACGAATATCCAAGTACAATTCCTTGGTGATTCATCTGTGACAAAAACGAGCAGCACGCTAAATCCCCAACCAGCACATTAGCATGGTAGGCTTTTATGCCCTCATTTCTCTCGTCTAGGGCACCATTGGAGTCAAATGCTCACAGGTTCACCCCGACTTGCAAGACAACGATACCGGCGCAGCTCTGCAAAAACTATACTGCCCATATTCACCCTCGAAATCGCGCAATATACCACAATCGTGCAGTGCACTGACGCGTGCCTGCAAGCATTGGTATGAACGTCTCACGAACTGGTTGTGGCCGCTATGGAGCGTATCACGACCTCTCAGAACGCTTCTAAGAGCACGTTCTTGTATGCGCCCGTTTGTGCGACGTCTCGTCACTCATCCTTATCCCTTAACATGGACACCAGATAGGAAAGGACAAAAACATTGCTCATGAAAAGGTAGTGTCTCCTACTCCATCGACATTGGAGATCGCAAACATAAACAAAAAGAGGATAGCAGCAGTAAATTCTTATGCAAGACAACGCAGCGTGTTAATACTTTAGCAATCTTAATCTATTAATGTAACGATTATTGTTCCCCGAACAAAGGTTCATATATTTGCCTATCCTACTATGTACATTTCTTACACTACTACTATTCTACGAACTCCTTTATGTGAGATATGTGGTGGAGTCCTATGGACTTCTTTCCTTTCAGCGTCTCCAATTCATAAGCATTGTGGTGAGCTGCTCTCCTTATACGGTACGGGCCGTTGTAAACAGAATAGAATTTTTGGCATTTCATTTTTTGTTTGTTCGAAAGTCGGAAAGACTTAACGAGCACCTTTTGTCCAACTTGGAAGTGTCGTAGACGAGCTCCCCTGTCGGCACGTCTCTTCCTGACCTCTGCTGCAGCCCGTATCCTCTTGAGAGCCAAATCCACTATGGCTTGGTGCTGCGTTCGCGCCCTTGGTGGGAAGTTTACGACCTTGGTTATCAAGTCCTTAGGAATCCAGTTTTTTAGTACTGTAATGGGTGCCAATTTTGTTATCCCATGGGGTGCCTCATTGATCACCTCCTGGAAGTCTTTAAGGAAAACGTCCCATGTCGTGTGCTGTTTGTTACAGTACAACCGGCACAAGTTTCCGAGTTCTTTGATAACCCGTTCTGCAGCATTCGAGCTCGGATGGTGTGAAGATATAAAAATGGGATCAATTTTACATCGACGCAACATCTCCTTCCATGTTTTTGACTTAAACTGTGGCCCGTTATCAGAAATGATTCTACTCACATGACCAACCTGTGGTAGGAAATCCCGGATGAGGGCTCGTGATACAGTTCGTCCTGTCGCCCTCTTCAGTGGCGTAAAGGTAACGTATTTGGACGTTAGTTCAACAAACACTAATACGTAAGTATATCCTCTTCTTGTTCTTGGCAAAGGTCCCATCAAATCTGTTGCTGCTAATTGTCTTAATTTGGTCGGTACGATTGGGTATAATGGTGCCTGCATGCTCACAGTAGTGTGCTTAGCCTTTTGGCAGTCTTTACACACCGACAGTACCCTCCGAATTCGACGCTCCATGTTTCGAAAGTAACACATGGTCCTTAGCTTGAGATTGCACTTGCGTGGTCCGAAGTGTCCATAGCTGAGGTGAGTATGCCATATAACCTTGTTTATTAGGTGTTCAGGGATGCATACCCCCCATTCAGTGTCATTGGTATAATTTCGGTGGAAAATTATGCCTTTCCGCAAGAGGTAGAACTGCCTGATGGTGGCGTGTCTTCTGTCTATCCATTTCTGTTTCAATAACACTAGAGCAGGGTCCTTGTCTTGCTCCTCCTTGATGTCCTGCATACTACAGGTAATAAAATTTTCAAAGGCTACTTTCTGCATATAGTAAAGGCAGTAGTGATTTTCCTCCAGATCTTCTTCCATGTTGTGCTCAAATCCGATCGGTGACCGTGATAAGGCGTCTGCAATGATGTTCTGACTGCCGGGGATATATTCTATCGAAAAATTGTACTGCTGTAGATACGATGCCCACCTAATGAGCCGCCTGTGATTAAGCTTTGCAGTCATCAAGAACTCGAGTGCCTTGTGGTCTGTGTAGACCCTCGTCTTGCGACCAAACAGAAGGTATCTGAATTTTTCAAACGCCCATACAATAGCCAGCGCCTCTAACTCGGTTACTGAGTAATTCCTCTCACTCTTGGCTAGTACTCTGCTAGCAAACGCAATTGTCTTCCACACCCTGTTTCCTTCATGTACATAGTCTTGGAACACCATGACACCCAGACCGGAGTATGAACTGTCCGTTACTATGCAAAGCTCTTCAGCTAAATTATGGTGTGATAGGATGGGTGCTTGTAATAATGCGAATTTTAATGTTTTCCATTCGGATTCGGCCGCCTCATCCCATTCCCAAGGAATCTTCTTTCCTGTAAGTTGATGCAACCGAGGACTGCTCTGAGTTTTGACATGTATAAAGCGGTTGTAAAAATTTATGATCCCCAAGAACCCCCTTAACTGCTTCTTTGTCGTAGGAATGGGAAACTTTTCAATCGCTTCGATCTTTTCGGGATTTGGCGCAATGCCCTCACCCGTGATGATATGTCCTAGAAATTTCACAGAGGACGTCCCAAAATTCGATTTTTCGATATTGATAGTCACACCGTATTCCTTGAATGTCGCTAGGAGTTCACCGAGGACCGCATTGTGCTCTCCCCAAGATTTCTCCGCGATCAGCAAATCGTCCACATAGCTGGTGACATGACGTTTCAAATTATCGCTTAGTATGCCGTCCAGCCCCCGAATGAATGCGGCAGATGAAACGTTCAAACCAAATGGTAGACGACGAAACCGGTAACATCTTCCAAATGCTAAAAAGGCTGTGTACTGTCTGCAATTTGTATGGAGCTCGATCTGCCAGAAACTCGATTTTAGATCAACTGATGAGAAGATTGATATTCCATGGAAGTTTTGTAAGAGTTCCTCTAATCGTTCCGGTCTGTCTGTTTCGGGTTCTATTATGGTATTAATTTGTCGCGAGTCCAAGACTAAACGAATACTACCATCTGCCTTCTCGACTACTCTTAACGGGTTATTATAGGCTGAAGCCGTAGGTTCTATTATTCCTTCACTCAGCATTCGCGTAATTTCAGCTGCTACTTTCTGTCGATATGCCAAGGGGATTGGATAGGGTGGCACACGAAACTGGTTGTGCGGACGTACACGAAATTCATATTGGAAGTTCTTTATTGATCCTGTCTTGGGAAGGAAGACCTCCGCATGTTCTACTAGTAATTTATGAAGTTCTTTGCGGTGTTCGCCCCTTATATTCTTTATTGCTTCCACTTTTTCTCCTATTTTCTCCTTTATTTCTCCCATTATTCCGACTTCATTCTCATCCGTGTCCTCTCCCCTATCCGCAACGTCGTCCTGTTCTTCCTTTCTGTCTTTCAGACACGCATAGTTTATCCGAACACAGTTAGACGGTAGTTGAGCTGGGATCAGCTGATCGTCGAACTTAATGTGGACGGGATTCCCTTTCCTCAAAACCACTTCACCTCGTCCTAGATCAACTATCGCTTCATGTTCATTTAGGAAGTCCGTTCCTATTATCATGTCGATCGCCAGATTTGGCACGATCCAGAAGTTAGACTCTATTTTGTGTCCTTGGCAGGAGAATTCCAGTCTTGTTTGTTGGGTGACCTCCGTACATTTACCCGCTAATGCCCCTTTTATTTTGGTTTTCTTAACCGATAGGACAGGCCAGTCCATCTCCTGAGAGCACCTCTTGTATGCTGCCTCAGATATTGCTGTTATGTAGCTTCCACTATCTATTATCGCATTCAGACTCTTTTCAGCTATTGTTACTGTGATAAGAGGCTGCCGATCATGTCGAGGAGTTGCTTTATGTTCCTCGAGCAGGATTTCTGATAAATCTTCGTAATGTATCATCCGTAGTTGGCCAGGTCCGAGATTACGTGCGAAATTCCGGCGGCCTGTGTTCGCACTAGTCTGGCGTCAATCCCTAGTTAGGCTCCCCCTCCTCTGACGTGCATTAGGATTTGCGGGTCTGGTTTCAATCTCCTGGTTCCACCGTTGTCCTTGGTTTCGCTCTCTCCAATTACGGTCGCTTTGCCGTTCGTTATTCCTTCTATCCCAGATTCCTTGTCTAGATTGACCCTGCTCCCTGACGTTCTGGTTTCCGTGTCTTTGGTTTCCATAACCTTGAATAGCGTAACCTTGACTTCCGTAAGCCTGGTTTCCTAACTGACCAGTGCGATTATGCAATCTGCTGTCGTCTTCTGTTCCTGGCCGGTGGTATTTGTTACTTTGCCCCTTCTTCCTGTCCTTTGCGTCTTGTTTATCAAAGACTACTTCGAGTTCGCGCAATAGAATCTTGAATGCTTCTATGTCAGCTCCACACTTGCCGACAAGTGTCTGTTGGTACCTAACTGGCAGTTTGGAAAAGCAAAATTTAATGATTTCTCCGTTACTATATGGACTATCTAAAAATTGATTCTTCTTGAGTAAATCATCAAGAAATTTGGTTGCGCTCCTATGCCCGGACACTTCCAGTTCAGGACAAAATATTATTTCCTCTTTAATCCTATCTTGCGTTTCCTTTGACCAGTAGGTCCGCAGGAATGCACCGACAAATTCCTGATAAGTCCGACACGTCACTGCCACACCCCGCATCTTTTCCGCGGCTTGGCCTTCGATGTGTCCACACATGAATTCTAATTTTGCCTGGGTTGGCCATGATGCCGGTAATGAATTTGTAAACTGCATCACCCAGCTCTTCGGATGCATCGACCCTCCATTTTCTTTGAACTTCTGGAATTTCAGTATCGACAGGAAGTGATTGTGATCAAAATCCTGTCTGATCCTCGCACTGGTGTTGTCACTCGTTTCCGATACTTGCACGTCTGCTGAGTGTCCTGTTCTATCTTGCTGATAACTGTGATGTGCAACCTCTGTATCACAGTGGAAGTGGCACTCAGAATTCACTCTCCTAAGTGGGCTATAATTATTGGAGCTATTACTTGCTGTTTCTGCGTGTGCATTGTTAGTTCCGCACTCTGTCACTGGGCTAGAGCACGGCGGGCTTTTCCTCGGAGACACAATTCTGTGTACTCCATCATGGGTATCCGAACGCGCAGTGCTCGTGTGCCCGTTTTGCTCTAGTTTTGCTATCCGACTCTCTACTTCTTCCATTCGTTTCGTGGAGTTCGCAACCGCGATATTACCTTGAGTTTTTAAGAATGCTAGGGATTTTGAGTGGGATTGTGTTGTACGTCGCAAGCGCCCTGCGAGTTTAGAAGTTGCTTCCGCGACTTTCATTGCCCCTGTTGCTGCAGTTTTGGCAAGGCCTGCTACTTTTTGTGCTACCGTTGACATTTGTTTTGCTTCTCCACATTCTTTCTTTATTGTTAATAATTCCCCACGAATTTCCCCTATATGCGAAATTATTGCCTCCGTGTCCTTCTTACGCTGTTCGTCAGCTTCTTCCTTCTCCTTCTTACGTTGTTTCTCCTCTTCTTCCTTCTCCTTCTTACGTTGTTTCTCCTCTTCTTCCTTCTCCTTCTTACGCTGTTCGTCAGCTTCTTCCTGCTTCTTACGCTGTTCGTCAGCTTCTTCTTTCATTGATCGTAGGAAGCTCAGTATTGGGTTTACGTCATCTTCTTGATCCTCTTCAAACATGGGCGATGTAACTCTGGACACCTGGGCGCTAGAGCTCTGACGTGACCGAGCTGGCCTCTGTCTGCACTCGTTCGTTTGACTATAAACTTCTGCTACCGTCTCGACCCGTGTGCCTGTCTCTGTTTCATCCTCTACTTCACTATCATAATCACGGCCGCAACGCTGCTCTGAGATCGCGTCCAAATCACCTTCCTCATCAATGCCCCTGGCGTCCTGTCCTGCTAAAAATGTGCCCATCTCATCTCCGAACCTATTCCCGTCAGTAAACTGCCCCTTATCCATTATGCTATCCTCTTTTGTTTTAGCTTCGCCCGATAATAGTCGTGCCTTACTTCTCGTTATCATTCATAAAAACAAATTCATCTAAAATGCACAATAAAATTAATCTACTCCATATATTTTTTACACATAAACATAAAATTTCAACAACGCTGTTCCAACGCTGTAATCACAAACACAATTTGATGTGGTACAGAAACCGCACACAAATCCGACAAAGTGCGATGCGGTACAGACACCACATCAGCGAAACACAAAAAAAAACAATGAACAAAAAATATATACACTGAAAACAAAAACTGTAGTCATGCGCCGCTACTTAAAACTAAACGCGGAACTACCAAAAAAAACTTGGGTATTAATCATTAAAAAAAATAGAGAGAAAAAAAATTGAATGTTCCTACTAAGAATCCTGTTTGTTTATCAGAGATTCACAGGAAAGATCCGAGGCCAAGGGTCGCCATATTATGCGAGGTGCCGGGGCTAGTAGTGTATTTATCACTAAATTCTACTAGAATCCACATGTGTAAATCATGCTCTAAGCCCCCCCTATTCTAACTCCGACTTTTGCTGTTGCACAAGGATAAAACAAATACGCGAACTGACTCTAATCAACCCTGCTAGTGGAGTAGAAGAGAGTTTGGCACCTGCAATAATTTAATTTGATAAATAAGTTAAATAAACAAAGGTTTCATTAGCATAGTGAGGAATGATAGGGTTGCTCTATTGATTAACAGAAAGAAAGTTCTGTCCAAAATAACAATATGATTTATTAAGATTAAACGCAGAATAGTAAAAGAGACACAGGAAATATAAAACATCAAATTGGCTAAAATTGGAGATTCATACAAACACAGTAAAGGTGAAGTTGTCCCTAACTTAGATCGTGAGGCTTAAGACGAAGTGGTATGTGGAGCCAATTCCTTTCCACTCAAATCTCAAGAGAGACACACAGCTAACCCAATAGTAATTGCTGCTACTCGAAACTGAACAAAGTTAGAAAAGGATGAACAGGCGCGCTCTGCTGAGCTCTGATTATCACCTAGGAAAATCCCTATCTGCCGGTGCTGCGGACGTACATTACCAACAGTCTTCTTATCTCCCAGAACACGATCTGGCGTACCGCAGGCAAGGGCTGGTTGCTCCGACGTCCTCGACCGAAAGGCGACTGCCGACTACCCAGAGCACCCGTACAGGCCGAACACACAACCTTCCCGCCCCCACGACAGTGGTCGTGGTTACGTTCCAATCAGCAACACGAAAACCGGCGGAAATTCCACTCCATTGCCGGAGCACTACCATTCCACCAATGGAGATTCTTGGCGCCAATTTCTGTGCTGATTTTGCAGAAAGTGCGGGAATTTTCCCGCCACAACTGCGTGGGTACACAAGTCATTCCCACACCTCGCTGGTAGCCCGCCAGAAAGTGTTTTCGCAAAGTTTCTCTGAAGTAACGGAACCTCTAGCCCAGCCGCTACTTCACACCCCAGCGGGCGTGTCTCTTGACAATGTCGGCGTCTGAAAAGCATTCACTCGACTGCCTCACACACGTCGGCTTAACTCTCTCCAGTTCCACAGAGCCCGCCTGTCACCGGCCCACCCGGGTGACGAGAGACGCTGCGTGGGAAGTACGCGTGTTAAGGAAAAGCAACCCTCCACCGCATGCAACTAGAGAGGAGAATCGTAAGATAGAAATATGAGAGGGGGCTCATGCCACCTCTCAATGGAATGTCCCATTCATTTAGCTCCAACTACTATTCCGCGTTCAAAGTCCGTTGATTACCGTCCCGTGGCAATAATCAAGTCGGAAACCTTTTCACATGAATCATCCGAGTGCAAACGACTTCTCAGCCAATGTATTGCCCTTTTATACCTTGCGAACGCGGTACTACCGGCATCTGCATATGTGCATAACGCTAGCTCTCGATTTTTGTCACATCAGTGTATATTTTATGGAATAAATTTAATCTTAAAACTTATCCTCTTGAAAAATGGTTTTGTTGTAGTTTCTTTGGTTACGAGTTAACTGCAAATTGTACTATAACACTAAAAATATCTGACTTGGGCCTACGTGTACTAGAGACGTACAATCAAATTAGACTTCTCTATTCCAAAATTCAGCAGAGAAGGAAAGAGAACTTTTTTGGTAGAAAATCAAAACAACTCTTAAATGGATTGTTCTATTCCATTACAGAAAAGTGACTCAACAACATTAACAGTTTTTATTGCAATACACTTCATTATCTGCAACAAAAGGTACTAATGTGACGGATGACAATCCTGCGCACCCTTTGCAACATTTTTTCTCTAGAAAGTGACTGAGTTAAAAGATTTTGAAAAGGCTGTGCAAGTGTTTCACCTAAGTGAAAATATTTGTATAGATGACCTGCATGAGGGGTTCAGCAGTCATCGAGAGTACCCTGGCAGGAGTGTGAACAAAGATGGTGATTATGTTGCACACTGGCTGAAATTCCTTTCTTCAGTACTTGAATAAGGTGTATAAAATATTTTCAAAGTGGTAGGATTTTTGTTCGCTGTCCCTAACTCCATTGTCGTTGTGCAGTTAGTCATTTCGTTCATGAAGAATAAGTGGTATGACACGAGAAACAAATGGTCCGTAGAATTAATCAAGGCAGGATTCCAAGTGACAGTGAACTATGAACTCATGTCCTGTTTAGTAATATTGAAATTTGCAAACAGTGATATTAAGTTATTAAAATGTACCGACATTTCAGTGAAATACAATTAGAATCAACCTGAATTTCATTAAAAATGATAAATTTGTATTTTTTGTATTCTTACATATGTATTTCCGCACAAATAATATTTTGTGCACTCTATTAAACGTATGGAAGGAATATGTAAATTTTTGTGTGCTATATATCTGTGTATTTTAAAACAACAAGTGGGACTTACAAAATTTTCCACAAACTGAAAGATCATCCAGTGAAAACGTTCAAAAGCGACTCCTTATCCAACAAGATAATGCTGTATCCATTGTAGTTGATATAGACCTCTTTCCAAATTCTTATGTACGATAATATTCAGAGTATTGAGGTGGAAATGACTAACATTGAGGGTCAAAAACTTTATGGTAACAGCTGAGAAGAATTAGATCAAATTACATTCTAAGCTTATTTTGATTTCTTATAGTGGCTGGTGTGTGTAAGAGTCTATAGTATGAACGAAGAGCAAATGTGAAGGTAGCACCGATAAGAGTTCTGTGGGAAAAGTGGGTGCTAATACTTTCGAAACTATATAATCCTCGCACAAACACAACGGTAGACGAGCAAATGGAAACTAACTTTAAAATTAAAATAATTTCTGATAATTTATGAATGTTACATTCATAGGTACTAGTTGGGTCATTATGACCCGAAAGAGCATATATGCGTACCTTTTTCAAGGAAAAAATCAGAGTTAAATTAATTTCCACCTGACGTTTAAGTTCCAATGTAGCGTCGTTGCGGCGGCGAGTATTGTTTGAGGGCTGTAGTACATTTCTCTGCTCTCCACAGATAGAAGGTCGCTCCGAAGTCTCTGTTCCTTACCAAATTCGCTTAATAATTCTTAATCTCATGTAGCCTATTATACAGATCACTAGAGTTTAGTTGGTGAAAAACGCAACCAGCCGCAAATAATTTTAAGAAGCTCTATTTTAATGCCATTTTTGGTTTCGAGCTATCACGCCCATCTTCTGATGGCTAACTCTTTTAATCAAGGTAATAGTGCGGCAGCAGCGTGCTGTCTGCTCGTGTAATTTGTTCTACTGGGCGGCCTTTTCAGGACGATGCACAAAGTGTTGATGTGTAAACAGACCACCACACAAAACACACCACTGTTCACACGAATCCTTCACAATATTCCTCATGTGGATTGTGCAGCATTGCTTTTTTTAGTGTGTGTGTGTGTGTGTGTGTGTGTGTGTGTGTGTGTGTGTGTGTGTGCTCTTTTCACTTCAACACTTTGTGGATCGTCTTGAAAAGGCTTAAGGACCAATACAGAAGGAACGCTGTCCACGAGAACAAATTGCAGGAGCCGTCAGCGTGATGCAGACGAACATATTCATGTGATCTGAAACTCACTACACTGTATACTGACAGAACAGATTGAACACACTGTGATTAAAGTGCATTTGTATTGTCTGATGGCTGTCACATTACTTTTATGTGTTTTGTGTTCGTTTTGGTGACTGCGCATTGGAGGCTTTCTCAATGTTGTGAAGGTATTTTCACGCAAACAGAAGAAATTGGGACAGCAACCGAATTAATCGTAATTACGTTACTACCAAAATACAAAAAGGACTTCGGCTTCACCCTGTATTTTATACCTAGTGCAGCTAGATTGTGACACTGATCAAAATAATTGGATGTATCTAATTAAGTGCTGCGCTTTTCACTGTATGTGATGGTACATTTAACGTTCCATACTTGCAAGTTCTTGGATGATGAGACTTACCAGTAACCGAACAACAAACTGATCTTTTATTTACGCCCACAATGCGGAAGAATCTGTATTAAATCGGATTGTTTTGACCTGCGCCATAGCAGTATCTGTTATCTACAGTTGATATAAAATCTAAAGTTTCTGTAAATGCCCACCATCAGATGAAGGACCTACAAGTGCCTCGAAAACCAGTAACCAATAACGAAATAGTCTTAATTGCTCTTTTGGTTGTCCAGTTTCCGCAGCAATAGCTACACAGAAATTTTGTCAGCCTGAAGCGTACTGTGATTCAATTGTTACACCAAATCCAAAACAACTGAAGCCATTATAAAATTTGTTTGAGGTGATCTGTGCGAAATTCTACAGAAGTAAAGTGAAAAGAAGTTCAGAGAAAGTAGATGCAATAAAAGGAAACATAGGTTCCAAAAAGCTGTAAACCGCGAACCGCGAGAGTGAAACCAAGTTTGTTCGAGTACAATCTCCGCTAGCAACGAGGGAAACGTCTGATGTCTCCAAAACTGCCACAAAACACGCCGTAACTAATATGTACGCGTAATTCACATGCAAATCTGTTCTTAACTCCATAAGAATAAATATGTAAAAATGAATATATACGTTCACAGAAAGAAAGACTGATAAGACTTTGTCAACAAAAGCGAAACGCTTCTGGTGTACTGCTCTTAAACTGCTGTACACTTAACACAGGAAAAAATAGTTGAGTGGTTTGTAAACACTATAAAGTGACTGGTTGTATTTTCAACACAAATAATGCACTGTTTTATACACGGTCGCAGTTTTGAGTGTCCACAATGGATAAGGTAAATAGTTAATCTTTCTTTAAGAAGCAGTCAAATGAAAACGCGACAGATGGACAAAAGTAAGTAGACTGTTTGTTATTTCAAAGGTATCGTATATAATTACGGATAACTTTTGTTTGTTTTGAAAAAGAAGGTGTAATCTATCGCAACTTGCTTCCAGAATTAATGTATAATATAGGAGCAAGGTGGTGTTTCTTTTAGTTCCACAAATAACTGACTCT
The DNA here is from genome assembly GCF_023898315.1 of Schistocerca nitens. Classification (NCBI taxonomy): domain Eukaryota; kingdom Metazoa; phylum Arthropoda; class Insecta; order Orthoptera; family Acrididae; genus Schistocerca; species Schistocerca nitens. The sequence continues at coordinate 156,573,254 of NC_064622.1, forward strand.
GTCACTGCTGAAGATGTTAGTTTCTAGTATGCGAATAATCGTAGAGGTTATCAATCTGTCAGCAGGTTTAAAATTACAATGTAGTCATACCTTGACAAAAAAAGAGTATGATACATATATTGGAAACTAAATGGGGGTAGAAATCGCTATTTTATCCGTGGAATAGAAGCAGGCGCGCTACGAAACTCATCGTATGCAATAACTGCAAATTTGATACATGTTCTGAAACGCACTGTGATGCCGCGACGGTGACGAAATGTGCGCCTTTCCTAGAATGTTGGTCAATGTGGGACCTGTACCAGATAGCATTAACAAGGGATATTTACTATACAAAGAAGGGCAGTACAGGTCTTCGTGGGAGAGCGTGAGAGAGATACTGAAAACACTTAACTCACAGACGCTTGAAGGCAGACTGCGCAAACTTTCCCGTGAAAGACTATTTACGAAGCCTACTGAAGAACTAGCTTTAAGCTAGGAATATACTACAACTCACTTCCGTAGATAGCACGAACACAGGATTAGAACTAATTACAGTGCTCAGAGAGGCGTTTAAGCGATCATTCTTCCGGCTCTTAATAAGTTAATGGAGATGCGCTAATAACTGGTACGTACCCTCTGCCATATACTTCACAGTGGTTTGCAGAGTACGGGTGTAGATGAAGATGCAGGCGAACAATTTCTTCTACATAGTCACAGATGTTAAAGGAGACGACACAGAAGGAACACCAGGCGATAGTTTCGTATTCAATCGGTTTTAAAAGAGGAACATATTACTAATGTTCTTTATACATACATTTGGTCAGAAACCGACTTCCGGTGTCTTAGTCCATCGTCATGTGACAACTAAATGTAATATCCATTTACAAAAAGACATGTGACACAGATTTTATTTACACGGAAAATGCGTAAATAAAAACAAGCAGTGTGTTTCCAAAGGACAGAATCACATTTTTATGTCACGCAGGGGCTACATTTAATAGCACTTGAAAAATAAAGTTGAATTTACAATTGCAAATTTGATATTTGTAACATTAAAACTTAATTTAACAGAGGGGAGAAAGTAAATTGAGTTTGGTCATTTAGTAATAAGCTGGCATTATCTGTCATATGTTTGTTGATATAGAGTGTATTATGTATTGTTATCTTCGTGCTTTTCTTAACAGTATGTTAATTTCCACAGTCTACATCAGAGGGGTGGTATTCAGTTAAGAAATGTTCAACAGCGGTTGAATCTGTCTTTCTCAGTCTCCAGCTTCTCTCATTTACAGATAACCTAAGTGACACGGCTCTCACTGGTTGACCTACATTTTTTGCCACAGTGCTTGCAAGTAATTTTATACACGTCACGCAGTCACAGAGGTTGCAGTTTCTCTTCACTACTGAACAAAGTTTTGTTACGCTGTTGATATTATAAAATACAGATCTTTATTTGCGAGACTTTAGCTTTCTAAGAAAGTTATCTGAAATTTTGCCGACTTGTGGAATGGTGCACCAGTTTTTGCAAGTATCCTATCGACTGGTTCCTATTGGGAAGGGTACAGAATTGTGCTTTTATGCATTTACCTTTTTCGTAGTATGTTACCAATCAGGGAACAGCTACGTTGCTGGAAGCGACAAGTTTGATTGTCTGTAGTTCTCTCTGAAAGGCAGATTTAGATAATTTAACAGGCATGAGGTGACGCACCATCAAATGGAAAATTGCGGGTTTTGTGACTGTCTGCGTTTTGGGAGCTTGCAGGAATTACAGTTATCTATAAGTAAAGTTTTTTTGTAAGTGATACTCTACTGGCCATTAAAATTGCTACACCAAGAAGAAATGCAGATGATAAACGGGTATTCATTGGACAAATATATTATACTAGAACTGACATGTGATTACATTTTCACGCATTTTGGGTGCATAGATCCTGAGAAATCAGTACCCAGAATAACCACCTCTCGCCGTAATAACGGCCTTGATACGCCTGAGCATTGAGTCAAACAGAGCTAGGATGGCGTGTACAGGTACAGCTGCCCATGCAGCTTCAACACGTTACCACAGTTCATCAAGAGTAGTGACTGGCGTATTGTGACGAGCCAGTTGCTCGGCCACCATTGACCAGACGTTTTCAATTGGTGAGAGATCTGGAGAATGTGCTGGCCAGGGTAGCATTCGAATAGTTTCTGTATCCATGCTGCTGCAAACGTCGTCGAACCGTTCGTGCAGATGGTTGTTGTCTTGCAAACGTCCCCACCTGTTGACTCAGCGATCGAGACGTGGCTGCACGATCCGTTACAGCCATGCGGATAAGATGCGTGTCATCTCGACTCCTAGTCATACGAGGCCGTTGGGATCCAGCACGGCGTTCCGTATTACCCTCCTGAACCCATCGATTCCATATTCCGCTAACAGTCATTGGATCTCGACCAACGCGAGCAACAATGTCGCGATACGATAGCCCACAATCGCGATAGGCTACAATCCGACCTTTATCAAAGTCGGAAACGTGATGGTACGCATTTCTCCTCCTTACACGAGGCATCACAACAACGTTTCACCAGGCAACGCCGGTCAACTGCTGTTTGTGTATGAGAAATCGGTTGGAAACTTTCCTCATGTCAGCAGGTTGTAGGTGTCGCCACCGGTGCCAACCTTGTGTGAATACCCTGAAAAGCTAATCATTTGCATATCACAACATCTTCTTCCTGTCGGTTAAATTTCGAGTGTGTAGCATGTCATCTTCGTGGTGTAGCAATTTTAATGGCCCGTAGTGTAAATAAGTATCTCCTTGCGCTAATGTCTATATTAAAGGGCCAAAAATAATTGTTGAAGAGCTTGCCAGCTTGGTTGTGAACTAGTTTTTATTATGTTAGAAGTTGTAATCGTCTAGTGGTACCAATCCTTAGACACAGCACATAGTTCACATACCTCATTAGTGCCTAATTCTGCAATTCTGTGTTTCCTGCTCTAAAATGTCAATGAAAAATTCAAGTAACACAGGACTAAAATGAGAATCCGTAACTAGACCATCAGGCTGACTATTGTACAAGTCCTGAAACTAAAAGTAATTCTGTTTTGCACACATTTGAGTTGCAGGCGACTGTTACACAATACAGTCAGCCTTAAACTGGTTTTCCACTGTTCCTTTAGACTCTTGAACGAACTGAAACAGGCAGATAAAAACTGTGGCAGATTAAATCTGTGTGCGGCATCGAGAGGTTAATGTGGAATCCTTACCTTTCGCTAGCAAGTACTTTACACCGACTGAGATCTACCTCCCTTACAGCTGTCCGTCCGCCGGAGCCTTTTGTCCTACGTTGCAAACTCCACAAAAGTTGCGTAATAGCCTTTCTTTAGGGAGTGCTAGTAGCCCCCACCGCAAAGTAGGCAGCCGAACTTCTGTGAAGTTTCGTGGAGAGGGGAGGGGGGGGGGAGGAGGGGGTTGGAGATATACTAGCGGAAAGAAACCTGTGAGGGTGGGTCGTGAGTCGTGCCTAGGCAATTTCAGAACAAAAGTCGTCTTTGATTTTAGAATAAAAGTATTATTTGTTACAGAAGAGGAATGTTTCTTCCTCTAGAAAAGGAGTAACACTTTCTTTGGCAAAAGAGTTCTGTTTGTTGTCAAAGAGGTATCAGTTTGTGTTCTTAAAAGGACATTATAATTTTTATTTTCGAGAAGAACCACGGCTGTTAAAAAATAATAAAAAAATGAATAAATACACACGCAAAAAATACAAAATAAAAAGCAAAAAAGTAAAAGAAGTCGGTAGAGCACTTGCTTGCAAAAGGCAAAGATCTCAGTTTCGAGTCCCGGACCGGCACATACACTCCTGGAAATTGAAATAAGTACACCGTGAATTCATTGTCCCAGGAAGGGGAAACTTTATTGACACATTCCTGGGGTCAGATACATCACATGATCACACTGACAGAACCACAGGCACATAGACACAGGCAACAGAGCATGCACAATGTCGGCACTAGTACAGTGTATATCCACCTTTCGCAGCAATGCAGGCTGCTATTCTCCCATGGAGACGATCGTAGAGATGCTGGATGTAGTCCTGTGGAACGGCTTGCCATGCCATTTCCACCTGGCGCCTCAGTTGGACCAGCGTTCGTGCTGGACGTGCAGACCGCGTGAGACGACGCTTCATCCAGTCCCAAACATGCTCAATGGGGGACAGATCCGGAGATCTTGCTGGCCAGGGAAGTTGAGTTACACCTTCTAGAGCACGGTGGGTGGCACGGGATACATGCGGACGTGCATTGTCCTGTTGGAACAGCAAGTTCCCTTGCCGGTCTAGGAATGGTAGAACGATGGGTTCGATGACGGTTTGGATGTACCGTGCACTATTCAGTGTCCCCTCGACGATCACCAGTGGTGTACGGCCAGTGTAGGAGATCGCTCCCCACACCATGATGCCGGGTGTTGGCCCTGTGTGCCTCGGTCGTATGCAGTCCTGATTGGGGCGCTCACCTGCACGGCGCCAAACACGCATACGACCATCATTGGCACCAAGGCAGAAGCGACTCTCATCGCTGAAGACGACACGTCTCCATTCGTCCCTCCATTCACGCCTGTCGCGACACCACTGGAGGCGGGCTGCACGATGTTGGGGCGTGAGCGGAAGACGGCCTAACGGTGTGCGGGACCGTAGCCCAGCTTCATGGAGACGGTTGCGAATGATCCTCGCCGATACCCCAGGAGCAACAGTGTCCCTAATTTGCTGGGAAGTGGCGGTGCGGTCCCCTACGGCACTGCGTAGGATCCTACGGTCTTGGCGTGCATCCGTGCGTCGCTGCGGTCCGGTCCCAGGTCGACGGGCACGTGCACCTTCCGCCGACCACTGGCGACAACATCGATGTACTGTGGAGACCTGACGCCCCACGTGTTGAGCAATTCGGCGGTACGTCCACCCGGCCTCCCGCATGCCCACTATACGCCCTCGCTCAAAGTCCGTCAACTGCACATACGGTTCACGTCCACGCTGTCGCGGCATGCTACCAGTGTTAAAGACTGCGATGGAGCTCCGTATGCCACGGCAAACTGGCTGACACTGACGGCGGCGGTGCACAAATGCTGCGCAGCTAGCGCCATTCGACGGCCAACACCGCGGTTCCTGGCGTGTCCGCTGTGCCGTGCGTGTGATCATTTCTTGTACAGCCCTCTCGCAATGTCCGGAGCAAGTATGGTGGGTCTGACACACCGGTGTCAATGTGTTCTTTTTTCCATTTCCAGGAGTGTAGTTTGAGGTTGCCAGTAAGTTTCATATCTGTATTACAGAATAAACGGCACAATGATAAAACTGCGAGAAACTGGAATTAATCACTGTGTGTAACCAGGATCAAAAAATAAAGGAGTCTTCACTAACCGTGATGCTTTCAAAGACGTTCTAGCTGTCTTCTACAGCCGGCCGCTGGTGGCCGAGCGGTTCTAAGCGCTTCAGTCTGGAACCGCGCGACCGCTACGGTCGCAGGTTCGAATCCTGCCTCGGGCATGGATGTGTGTGATGTCCTTAGGTTAGTTAGGTTTAAGTAGTTTTAAGTTATAGGCGACTGATGACCTGAGACGTTAAGTCCCATAGTGCTCAGAGCCATTAGAACCATTGTCTTTTACAACGACATGATCCGGATCAATCTCAGAAAAACTGCTCGATAATCAGTCCTACAGATATCTGCACCCAAAACGAAATTCGTGACTAACATCTTGGATGCTCCGAAATCACTGGGAAAAAGACATTCCAGGGATCAACAAAGTTCAAAATTTCTGTTATCTAGAAGAAATTATTCAAATCAATGGATCAAATAAAGACGCAAGTAACATTAATAGGGCGAAATATTGATACTGGGCACCAGCTGTCCAAGCATCTCCACAATAAGAGAATCGATCTCCGTAAACAGACAAATCAAGAATCGTACAACTCTAATAAGACATCATGCACTTTATACAGCGTTTTCAATTGCTTTAATCCAAATACGAGAAATGGACAGAATGGAAAAAAGGGAGAGACATATCGTCCTAAAATTCTGGGGTCGAAACAAGGTGAAAATCATAAATGTATACCAAGCAGCAACAGTAAACTCCACAGGAAACTCCAAAAGCTTTGAGATACATTTTGGAAGAAGCGTTCCACCTTTTTCATACAAAAAAAAATGAAGGAAAGAGGGCTAATTAAACAAATATGCCTGAACTACACAAAAAAGAACTGAAACACTGAAACTTAAAAAGACCTAGAAGAAATAAATAGGTCTGAAGAAGATATCCAAACCAGAGGAAACTTCAGAACCAAAGTTAAGAACTTCGAGAATTTTCTAGAAGCAGAAAAAAACAAGCACAAAATAATCTTCATCGAGTGCGGTAACAGAGGAAACAACAAAGTGAAAGACTGAAAAATTATTGGAAAGAACGAAAAAATAAATAAAACTGTAATTGTTGTATGTTGTCCCATAGATTGTAGGATTTGACACACACACACACACACACACACACACACACACACACACACACACACACACAAACAGACAAATTAAAGTTTCTCGTTATAAATTCAGGAATTTCAATGTGTGCCATAGGGAGAAAAACGCGAATTTGGAGAACTATGACTTACACTATAAAGCTTTTTCGCTACTTCGATCAGAAACCTCATCTAATGTCCACAAAAAGCAAGATGAGCGGCATATACAAAGGCATAAAGGGAATCATATTTCCCTTATTCTATTCTACACAGGTGGGATGGAAAAGAGTCTGCCTAATAATATAACGAAGCACCCTCTTCCAATGTTCAAAGGATTTAGGGATGTATAGGTAGGTATTTTGATTTTATTTGCCCCACTAGCGAGACTCATTTTAGCACGAGATGGATTATACAACATTGTAATTGTTGTACTTGCCGTAAGTTGTTTTGCCGTGTGCGCAGGCGAGTTATTAGTCATAACCTATTTCTCCGAATGCCTTAAAAGATACTTCGCTTCGTATCACCTCTGGCATAATTCTCCATTATACTCGTGGATTAAGAGAATAATTCTTTAAGAAGGAATCGCTACATCTGTAATTCTTAAGTGTCTCACTAAAAGAGTAATAAGGTTATTTATTTGCTGCTTCTCTTGATTACCTGACTATGTGTTGTATTTAACTTGTTAAACAAACAGTCTACTTAGGAGATACGTTGTTAAAGGAAAATAACGCGTCAGTTTTCTGTATCTTAGATTTACTACACATTATATGTGTTTCGGACCCAAAACTCCACTTTAGAGATCACTTATTTTATATGGCGATCTACACCGATCTTCACTTTTTCGAACGCCTCTTCTCGTCCTTCATTTTCTGTTTCCTTTTGCGCTCTTTTCGTGACTACGCCTTCAATTGACTGTTCTTCCATCGATAAATCTTCTCTGTAACGACTGTATCTCATTACTCTTAGTGGACGCTAGTACTATCTCACCATGCTCTTAAGTATGCCGTTAATATACTGATTGCTCTTACATTATTACTACCTTTGCTATTATTATTATTGTTATTATTATTATTATTATTATTATCGTTACTAGCTTAACACTCGCTGCTTTCCTCGTTTAGACTGTATGGTCTGCAGGTATTTTTATTTATCGACTTTTTAAGTTGTTCACAAATTGCAACACCTTCTAAGATTTTCACGCTAATTGAGACCATATAAACGTGGTCTTTTCCGAACGCCCTTCTGATTAAAAAGCGATTCTAGTAGCTGGAGTCCAAACTTTTGTTCCTCATGCATTTTGCGTTCTTGTGGACATTTTCCATAGCAACTTTCATCCTCTAACAAATATTCATTTATTTCTAAGCGAGAAGTGAAATAACCATTTCCATAAATTTAGTTTTAAAAATTGTTTAATGTAACGAAATATTTTCCTAAAAGTTTTTATCGCCTGTTGCACACCATTAGGGGTTGAATTTCCAGGAACACTGAAACACGTTTGTTTTTGTTTCCAACCGAGAAGTCAAATACCAATTATAGATGTAGCGTTAAATATCCTTTAGTAGTTTTTTAGTAATTATTTATTTTAAGAAATCTTTCACCCACTATTTTACCCCCTTTACCGAATTTCCAAACATGCTGAAGCACTTATTTCTTCATTTTCTGACTGGAAACTAAATCCCAGTTTTCGTAGTTCTAACTTCAAAATTACCTTAGCAGTTTGGGCTGGGCAGTGATGAGTCGGTGAATCAGTGTGACCCTGTTTCACCCTATTAGGGGGTTGAATTTCCAAAAGTAGTGGAACAAGTATTTTTCATCTCTAACCAAGAAGCCAAACACCAGTTTTCTAAGATATAGCTTTAAAAACGCTTCCGCAGTGAAATATTTTCATAAAACGTTTTACTCCCTGTTTCAACCTTAGGGGTTGAATTTCCAAAAACAGTGAAATGCGTACGTTTTATTTCTAAGAGAGAAGCCAAATAAAATTTTTCATACATTTCACTTCACAAATGCTTGCACAATGAAATAGTTCCATAAAATCTTTCATCCCCTGTTTCACCTCCATAGGGATTGAATTTCCAAAAACAGTGAAACACGTATCTTTTTATTTCTAACTGAGAAGCTAAATATAAATTTTCATACATTTAGCTTTAAAAATGCTTTCATAATAAAATATTTTCATAAAAAATCTCATCTTTTATTTCACCCACTTAGAGGGTCAATTTCCAGGAACACTGAAACACTTTTTTTTTTTTAAATTTGCAACCGAGAAGTCAAATACCAATGTTCATAGATGAAGCTTTAAAAATACGTTAATGGTTCTTTAGTGACGATATATTTTCAAAAAGTGCTTTCACACACTATTTCGCCCCCATTGTGTAAAATTTCCAAAAATACTGAAACACATATCTTTAATATTTTAAACATGGCTGCAGCAGCAACTGTTAAAATTCTTCACAATAAAAGGATGACAGCCAAAAACAGTTGCAGGATAAAATTTTTTTATTAAAATTCTTGACCAAGGTTTCGGTACATATAAATATACCTTCATCAGAAGTAAAACTTCCTGAACAGAAAGACACATTCATTAGAAAAGCCATATCAACTAACGTGAGAAACAGAAGCTTAAGTAATGGTGAAATTACCAAAATAATACAGGCACAAAATCTTTAGTACTTACTAAAATTACATCATGCAATGGAGAATAATAAAACAATTATGCCAAAGGCGCCGTCAGTAATTAAGATATCATCTCCACTTGTATAACATGTGTAATGGGCACAGGGTCAAAGCGAACAGTTTAGCACCATTACTTCGTTTATGAACTATTGAGACACGAGTGTGAAAGCACTAGGGCAGATGGTTTCGCCGGGAGAGGGCACTTGCATGTGCCAGACTCGCGCATATTAAAAACCCATGAATACGTACATAAGCGCATCAAAAATTATTAAAGGTTGTGTTAATTAAAACTCTGTCTTAATAAATAAAACGTATCATGCCAATTAAAGACATTTATGTAAAATAGAAATATAGAACCAATTTACCTGTGTCCTAGTGTCAAACGGATAAAGCTTGCGCTTGGAACATCTAACGAGAGACGGCACTAGTGTAATGCGCGAGAGTCTCGCGTAACGTAGGCAGTGAAATACATACTAGCGAAACAACCAAAATGTTATAATAAAACGAAACCATCTGTCATTATGAATAAAACATAGTAGTCATTTAACCACACATACACATTGAAATTCATAACTAACTAACATCAAACTACGTAGAATCCCAACAAGGCAGGAAAAGCGCATTTCACCGGCATCAACAAGCAAGAAAATAACTACTAGTCAGCCAGACTATATTACATTAAGGCAATGAGGGGTTTGAAACTGTCTAAAAAATTTTTGTTTCGAAGCTGCACCTGTTCATTAAGAACAAAACCATTTTTTAGAGACAGATGCTCGAAAATCTCTAGTTCTTCAAGCAAGTCTAGTTTGTAACCTTTATTAGCTTCATGAAGCAGCTCTACGTCGTCCAGTTCACATGGCGTGTGCCGTAAGAGCCATAGATGTTCAGCAAAGGTGGAATTATATACGTTTTCCCCATTTTTACCTAACATGTGTTCTTTATACCTAACTTTAATGGGTCTACCTGTCTGCCCTATGTAATAGTTTGGGCAGTCGTTACAAGTAATTTTGTATACCCCGGATTTAGTGCTGAGTTCTTCTCGTGCTCCAATATTATGAATTACTCTACGTTTCAGGCTATTATTTACGGAAAAGGCAACTCTATAACCGTATTGTTTCTGTAAAAGTCTTCTTATCTTATATGAAACGTTACCCAAAAAAGGAATAGAAATAAAGTTATTACTCTCATACTTTTTTGCCCTGTTATCTCCTAAAGTAGAAAATTTTACAGCTGTTTTTTTCTTATCAATTTGGTCAATTAATTTAGGGTCGTACCCATTGTTAGTAGCTATCGATTTTAATAAAGATATTTCATTTTCAAAACAATTCTGTGCTAAAGGTATGCTCACAACGCGATGAACTGCAGAATGAAAAAGGCGATCTTGTGAGTTTGAGGATGACAGGAATCTGCTGGTATAATATTATCAGAAAAATTTTCTTTACGAAAAATGTCGAAGCTAATAGTATTACCCGATAACTTAAGTTTCAAATCAAGAAAATGGAGTTCTCTCTCGTTATTTTGTATCTCTTTTGTGAATTTCGTTTTCTCGTGGAAACTGTTGAAAACATGAAACAGTTGTTGTAGATCTTGGTCACACCCTTGAAATAGTATATCATCAACATAACGAGCATAAAAAGAAATCTTATTGCCTAACGTAGGATTGTTTTTGAAGAAATTTTCTTCTAGTGCATTCACAAAGATGTCAGCTAAGATGCCAGCTAACGGGCAACCCATGGCTAAGCCGAATGGTTGCTCATACATTTTACCATTAAACTGAAAGTAATTATAATCTAGTACAACCTGCAGTAGTGACATAAGTTCCGACAACTGAAGCTCACTTAGAGTTCTATGTTGTCGAATGTTACCTTCAATAATCTTAAGAGTGATATCCACTGGAACATTAGTGTATAAAGTTACGACGTCAAACGAAACCAAACGAGAGGAAGAAGTGATCTCTATCGATTTTAGCTTGTTTATTACCTCAGCACTATTTTTAACAGAATAATTGTTTCCAAAAACAAAGGCTTCTTTAATTTTAGTGTGTAAAAATCTCGCTAATTTATGATGTGGGCTCTTTATTCCGTTAACGATGAGACGAACTGGGTGTTGACTTTTATGTACCTTAAACTGACTTCTAAGCATAGGTGCTCTAGGGTTCATATAATTTAAGGTTTTCTTTTGAAACTCTTTCATTAGGTGTTTGCTTCTTCTTAACGTATCCCTAATTTGCTTTTGTAACGTAGGGGTAGGATCCTGTTCAATTTCAAATATACCATTTTCTTCGAAAAAAGCCAAAGTTTTAGCAATGTATTCACTTTTATAAGCTACAACAAGCGAATTTCCTTTGTCTGATTTAGTGATAAGAGCCTCATTATTTTTTAATTTACGGTTAATACTAGTAATAGTGCTGCCCCCTCTCTGTTTCAAATCACTGTTTTTTACCGACTTGACCTCTCTTTCTATAATTGCGCTACATTCATGAGCAATCCTATTTTGTTGGGATTTTTCAGTTTTTACGGAGTCAAGACCAACTTTAAGGTCAACAATTAAATTATCTACCACTTTAGGATCGTTAATATTAGGCATGAAATTGTATTAAAAACCTCTCGCTAGCATAGCGCTTTCTTGAGGGGTAAAGCTTATATAAGTTTTGTTTAGTACTCTGTCGAAAAATTGGTGTTCGCAATTGACAGTTCTTTTTGCATGAACAACATTAGATTTTGGGGTAACATTTTCCAGTTTATGAAGTTTAAAATCATGCCTACACTGAATTTCAACCTTACGATTGTGTAACCACTCATTAACACTATGCCAGATACTGTCTACGTGAAAGTTAAAATAATCTTTAAAAGTTCTAGTAATACAGAGATACAAAGAGTAAGCTTCTTCATTTAGTTTATCTTTCTTCTTATAAAGGTCACTGATTCTGTCACACATAATTTGTTTCACCAGTTTAGCTTTAGTAGATGGAAACTTCTTACACTGTTTCACATTGATAAAAGCCTTCACGTAATTCGGTGTCAAATGGCGTCTCTCACACTGTTTAGTGAAGTTAATAGCCATACCTGTTTTCAGGATTTTAAATGAGATGTCCATGTATTTCGAAACAGCCTTTGAAACCTGGGCAGGTACAAATTTCAATATTTTAAACATGGCTGCAGCAGCAACTGTTAAAATTCTTCACAATAAAAGGATGACAGCCAAAAACAGTTGCAGGATAAAAATTTTTTATTAAAATTCTTGACCAAGGTTTCGGTACATATAAATATACCTTTATCAGAAGTAAAACTTCCTGAACAGAAAGACACATTCATTAGAAAAGCCATATCAACTAACGTGAGAAACAGAAGCTTAAGTAACGGTGAAATTACCAAAATAATACAGGCACAAAATCTTTAGTACTTACTAAAATTACATCATGCAATGGAGAATAATAAAACAATTATGCCAAAGGCGTCGTCAGTAATTAAGATATCATCTCCATTTGTATAACATGTGTAATGGGCACAGGGTCAAAGCGAACAGTTTAGCACCATTACTTCGTTTATGAACTATTGAGACACGGGTGTGAAAGCACTAGGGCAGATGGTTTCGCCGAGAGAGGGCACTTGCATGTGCCAGACTCGCGCATATTAAAAACCAATGAATACGTACATAAGCGCATCAAAAATTATTAAAGGTTGTGTTAATTCAAACTCTGTCATCCTTTTATTGTGAACACATATCTTTATTTCTGATCGAGAAATCAAACCAATTTTCATAGGTCTAGCTTCAAAATTGCCTTAATAGTGACATTTTCAAAAGAATTCTTAATTCCCTATTTCACCCTCTTAGAGACGGAATTTCCAGAAATCCCCCCTTAACCGATACCTACCGCAAAAGATCCACAACTTCTCCAGATTTCATGTTTCTATTCTTAGCGGTTTGGACTGGGCGATGATGAAAGAATCAGTCTGTCAGTCAGGATATTGTCTTTTATACACAGAGATTATTTTTATTATTTGAAGTTTCATGTTACTGGAAGGGTTTTAGTCCTAATTTTAAGGTCAAGAAATCTAAGGAAGAAGCTTAGTTAAGTTAGTTACAAACCTAGGCCAATAGGAGGATACATTTCTATACATACAGAATTTATGTGACAGATGCAATCGACAGAACAGTTTAAAAAATAATTAACAAAAGCATATCTGTCGTCAAGACCGTTCAAATACGATAGATTGACGTTAGGATTTGCAGAATTGCGTTCCAGGCAACTGCGTATAGTGTGGCAGGGTACGGCGATCACGGGCTTCCGCTTGGACATTGTGAAACTCTTCTAGAGCCTCAAACTAGAGAGATTTTCTGAAAGAGTTTTGTTGGCGATTGTAGGATTCAAGATGCTGACAGGAAGATTTGGCCCTCTACTGTGATTATTTCGCTCTACAACGAGATGTGATTTGTTTTGAACCGTAGTTTCACGCCGGCAGGAAGTCTGAAAACAGTGCGCACACCACTATAGAGTGAAAGACTCATACTGGAGACAGCCCCTATGTTGAGACTGAGCCATTTCGCTGCAACAGCATGTTTTCGAGGAGTACCACCAGTCCATCAATGTGTGCTACAGACTTCCTGCGCAGTTTGCGAAACAGGAGAGAGTTCCTGGCAGAACAGAAGCTATGACTGTCGATCGTCAGAAGCTGTGACTGTCGATCGTCAGTCGTGTTTGGCAAAGAAAGGTGAAGTTTCACTTTGGAGTTCAGTTGCGGTCATTTTAAGCGAGCAGTAAGTTTCCATTCCAATATTTGATTCCCATAAACACTTAATTAGCAATACCAAGATCGCACGTATTCGGAGTTGCTAGCATTATGCGTTTTCCATGCTATGTATCTACATCTACATCTGTGTTTCACAAGCCACCTAATGATGCGGAGGGTAATTTCGGTACCACCTGTACCAGTCAGTGGCAGACGGTGCACGGGCACGATAAAGATGTAGCATGTTAGTAAAGTTTGTTTTATTTAAAGAGCTTTAAGAGTTTTCACATAAAAATGTCGGGGGCATTACTTTTCAGTATGCCCTCGAATTTCGTTTTGTGTGATCTCGAATTTTAATTGCTTGCGTATATGTTTCTGAAGAGGTCTGGAGTTCTCTTAGATAGGTGTGGAAAACCATTTAAAAATAACACTTGGGCTGACAGGTGCACCACACCAACAGTTGCTAACCAAACAGTGAGTCGGAAACGGATTTGGTTCATACACTAAAATAATCATTGCAGTGTCTTCGTCCAAGGCAGACTCTTAAAATTTACCCGCCAGGGTTTCGCTAGAACAACTTGACACTTATTCCCGTCGAAGTTTATTTTTTCACTGGCTTAGAACTTACGTGCAGTCTGCAGTTTGCCTCCTCGTAGTCTGTTGAAAGAGTTCATTCTTCTTCAGCTCGTATCAAATGCTATGAGGGCTTATGAGATCTGTGAGAAAGGCAATGACACTGACAACACTGCGGACGATCTGGCAACGCTGCGGACGATCTGGCAACGCTGCGTTGTTCTGCTTGTGGAGACCGGTGAGTTCACCCCTTCCAGATGCTCAGTCTGAGTTTCAGCTGCGTACAGCCATCACGTGATTTTTGAGAGGGCCATAAGTGAAGTAATGTTTTGTTGTGTATTACGAAAATGTAACAGCAGAGTATAGGGAAACATGCCACCAAATTTCGTGTTAAACTTCGGGAATCCACTAGTGTGATCTCTGAAAACTTGAAACAGGCCTATGAGGAACATTCTTTATCAAGAGTAGAAGTTTTTCATTGGCACAAATTAAGGGTGGGAACACGATGAATGTGAACGTCGCTCAGGGAGACCTTCAATTTCAAAAAACGACGGAAACGTCGAACGTGTACGTGCTCTTGTGAGATCAGACGTTTAACAGTAAGCATAACGGGTGGCCCATTTTTCACCATACATGGTATTTTGACCGTAGTTTTGTGCATGTGAAAGATATGTGCCAAAATGGTTCACAACTGAGCAGAAGGGCAATCGAGGAAATGTTGTGTTGACCTTCTTGAGAGATTTGACAATGACACTCGTATGACCACTGGTGGAAAATCTGAGTACGATCCTGAGACAAAGCAGTGAAGTGAGGAGTGGCACACTGAAACATCTCCTCGACCGAAAAAAGCTCGAATGAGCCAATCAAAGATGAAAACAATACTTTTCTTCTGACAGTAGGGGTATCGAGCGTAAAGGATTTCTTCCTCCAGGACAAACTGTTAACCAAGTGTTTTACAAAGATGTTGTTGAAAGGCTCAGCCAAGGGTGAATCGATTGATACCTTACATTGCAGACTAGTGGATGCTGCATCATGACAACGCCCTATGTCGCACTACCACTTCTATCACGGAATTTTTGACCTCAAAAGGAAAAAAAATTGGAAATTTGTGGTAAGGACTATGGGACCAAACTGCTGAAGTCATCGGTCCCTAGGCTGACGCACTACTGAATCTAACTTAAACTAAGGGCAACAGACACACACCCATGCCCGAGGGAGGACTCGAACCTCCGACGGGGAGGGGGTGGCGGGGGGGGGGGGGGGGGGGCAGCCGCGCGAACCGTGACAAGCCGCCTTAGACCGCATGGCTACCCAATGCGGTGCCTCAAAAGACATTTCTGTATTTTTCACGGGCCCCCTTATTCACTTGATCTGAGTCCTTGTGACTTTTTTCTTCTCCAAAAATTGAAAAGTGTCTTAAAAAGACGTCATTTTGGTACTCTGGAGAACATTCAAAACTATGTGATCGACATGTTAAAAGGCCTACCACTGCTACCAAGACTGGAAACAACGACGCCGCCGATGTACAGCTGCTGAAGGGGACTCCATTAAAGAGGACCATACTGTTGTTTGAAAAAAATAAAAACTTTAATAGGTGAAAAATCGGTATCATTATTTTCCTCACATACCTGTGTAATCATTATTAGCTATTTGACGTCTAGTGATGGATACATTGGAGTACACCAAAGGTGTGTTATAGGACCGCTTCTGCTTACAATTTAATGATCTAGTGCAGGGGTCTCCAAACTATGGCACGAGGATCAGCACGTGCCCGCAATCACTGTCATTCCGACCCGCGGTAACGGGTCAGGCATGCATGGCATCCGGCCCGCCATAATTATCGAGCACTTCCCACAAGTGATTCGCACGCACAACGAGTAGAGGAAAACGTAAAAAAACTTACGCACTTAAACAATAATGCTTAGCACAAGAAGTCTGTTAAGTGATAATTTTTTCAGTCATTAATAACCATTTCAGAAACCGAGTTCTGACCTGGATTGGTCTCCTTGGCCACTATAAATGAACACTAAGTCACGATTTCTCCTTTAAATTATCGCTCTGTAAAGTAAAAGCTCGAACAATGCCGTATTCAGTCTGCTGTGCTGATTGGAATGCGCTTCGCGCGCAGTTGTTGTTACCCCTACTACCGCTGGAGATTCCGCGACGATGTTGCATATTCTCTGCAACAATGTTGCGAGGTATTGCCTTCGCTCGCGCGTGGTAACTCTTTCCCTTGCAATATCTATTTATGAATTCTCATTGATTTGTCGTCGCTAACTAACACAAATTCATTAAAGATGCCCATAAGGCAGCAACTATGAACGCTACGAATTTAATTAACGATTATGCTATCTCTTTTTCGACAAATTTTGGAGCACAGGCATAAATAAATATCTAAAAAAAATACCACACTGTATTATAAATGACTATGAGTACCTTTTTCTCAGAATGGAACGCACTGACCTATCGTACATGGATTCCTATTGAAACGTGTTCCAGTTAACAAGCGTTAATTACGAGTAAGATTCAGAAAGGAATCGTGATCATTAAGCGAAGTAACACCGTACAGTGTAAAATTTACATTGCAAATAAATCATACAGAATACGTACAATCACGAGTTGTTTTTATTTTATGACCAATTAAAATACACATTAACTAACATATATTAACGCAATTCAACATTTTAACAGTAATTAATTGTATGAGATTTCCTGAAAATTTACCGCACCTGAGTGACATACATACGCAATTTACATTATGAAAATAGGCATTGTATTTATTATTATACAGAGGTTTATGTAGCTTAACTTCCCACTTAACAATTGTTTGCTGTTGTGGGGCAAATAGCGGAAATTATAAGCAGCGACTTCAAATCTTCATCAGTTACTTTTGATCTGTAAATATTTTTTTGTATATTTCCTTTTTGGAGAATGTTTTAGGGGGGGACTGATGACCTCAGAAGTTAAGTGCCATAGTGCTCCGAGCCATCTGAACCATCTGGAGAATGTTTCTCACAAAGATAAGTAGTGCCGAAAGTAGAAAAAAAAAACACGGACAAACTTACACAACTTATGAAACAGTGTGAGTGGAAGACTCTTACAAAATTCCAGTATTAATTATTTTAAATACTTATCTTTATAAAAATTGCTAAATCGCAAATCAACGATTTCTATTTGAAGTTCTTGGGCAAGAGTTTCTATATTGGCAATAAAATTATTTTGAAAAATCTTGATATCGTTTGCTATTGTATAAAAACCTGAAAAACTAAGCTCAAAATTTATTTTTAAAGGCTTCAAAGTTTCAGCTGCGAAATCTACGGGAAATGGAGTCTCTGATTGCTGACTGAATGTCTGACGTAGTATTAAAAGCGTGAAACATTTTCCATTCAGTTGAGATTAAAAAAGTATAGTTTTTTGTCGAGAGCATTTAATATGATTTTACAAATCAAGCAGTAGCTGGTTTTCTCCTTGTGATTAATCTCGTTCGTATGTTTAGCTAAATCTGTATAAAATGATAACTTCCGTAACCACTCACTGTTCTGTAATCAGCCAGAGGACCATTGCTTTTATTCAAGAAAATTTCGATTATTGTTCGGAGCTCAAACAATGGCATCAGAGGTTTCCGCAATTAAGAGCCAGCGTGCCGCTGTATAATATGGTAAGTAATTTTCTTCAATCCCTTCGGAAAACTCGTGGAATTGACGATGATTGACAGTATGTAATCTTATATAATTAACAGCTGACATGACTGGCTTTAAAACTTCTGACATATCCAAGCACTTTCTGCACAAAGACTGTTGTTTAATGACGCAATGTACAATTAATGGTTTTGATCCAATGTCATTTCTATCGACATTGACACTAGAACAGTGGCCCCTCTATTTTATCCATACTTCTTTTGCCGCCATCACTTGGTTACACCTTAAGTTTTTCCATTGAAAATTTTTTAACGACATTTTCTACTCCTTTAAAAATATATTCTCCCGTGGCCATGATGTGAACGGAATGAACGCCAAGAAGCTCTTCACACACTTCATAATTTATGTTTATCCTTCAAAAAAAAAAAAAATTAACACGTATGCAATATCTGAAACATTGACTCACCGATAGTCAATAACAACCACTCTAATGTCGAGTTTTCTCAGACAGCTGAGTTAATATATTTTTAGCAAAATCATTTACTCTTCGACCCATAGTCTTTGCTGACAAATGAAAGTTTTTAAATAAATAATATTTTTCTGGACATATTTCTTTAATTGCTGCAATGAAGCAGTCCTTGTTTTCCATGTTTTGCTACAGAGTGAGCCGCGCTGAAACAGGCACGAATTGCTGCTTCTTGTTCAGAATTTACTTTCTTAAATAATATCTGCTGAGATTTCAAATCGCGTTTCATAGACACATATTTTTAACCGTTGGTTTCCGATAAATTTGGAATCAGTCTGAGAATGTTTAGTCTAATAATGACGTTCCATATTGTTTCTTTGAAAACTGATATCGCTTCATTATAAACTATACACATTGCCTTATTACTTGACACAGCACGAAGTATTAATGTCCCCATTCCTCTTTAAAATTTCTGCAATTGGTATCTATCATTCGTTTCGTTTGCACATTTACACAATTCGACACAAAATGGATGTAACTACAAATTAAAGTTATTCCAGTTGATAGTATTAAGAGCAGTACGGTGCTGTACTACCGCAATTAACTATCCACTCTCCCGAAGACGTCACTGCTACACATTTAGCATTGTCGGAAGGAGTCGTAACAATACGTAAAGCGCAGCGCGCGCATAAGCTATCACCGCCTCATTGTAATCACCTGGTCACTTGCCTGTAAGTGCCAACAGAAAACGCAGAGTGGAGTTCATCCCGTCTCCTTGTTCCATATCTGTTTCATTCACCGTGTAGTCCTGAATGGATGATCTGAGCGCAGTTCAACACTACAGTATGTTGGTGTAATGAACTGTAGTCTGTCCGACTTTTCTTCAGCTATGTTAGCAGTGACCGCCGCGTAGCGACGAATGTGGCGGTGGAAAGACATTCCGCAATGCTGGCACCTTATGCACCTCGCGCTACGATCTGACCACTTGCTGTGATGATAACAACACACAGCAGTAACAGGTAAACAGTTCACTGTGTAATGACTACTGCAGTGCTACTCAGTGGCGCCTCGTAAAGATTGGCAGCAGTAGTAAGCGTCACGAAACCTTCCGAATTGTACCAACGAGTTCCGAGCAATACTAGGGTATCAGATCTCAAGAAAATTTAGACAGACTATAGCTAAGTCTTATCCCTTGGGACTTAGTGACAGAGACGTTGTGGCCAATAGAGTAAAATGTTTGGAGACACCTGGTCTAGTGGATAATGACAAACTGCCTATTGGCTTCTGTCTCGGGTTCTTCAGCCGACGTTCATCTGATGATTTTACTGACGTTTCGCCAGCACGAGTGGCTGGCATTGTCAAGGCTTCACCCTCCATAGCCGGTGGTGAACTGAGGAGGGTGAATCTTTGACAATACCAACCACTCGTGCTGGCGAAACGTCAGTAAAATCATCAGTTGAACGTCGGCCGAAGAACCCGAGACAGAAGCCAATAGGCAGTTTGTCAGCAAGTGGCCACGAAAGCCTTAACAATTTTGTACTAGTGGATAATATTAGAGACTGCGTGTTGCTATTTACAGATGATGATTTTTCCCATAGGAAGGATGCAACGCCATAAAACTGCAGGGAGAGCTGCAAAGGACGACCGGTTTGTGCAAGGGCTGTCAGTTGACCCTGAACGTAAATACATTGCTTGGAAATAGGCGATGGGATCCGTTACCGTCCGATGACACTGTTGGCGTTAAATCACTGGAAACAGTAACAACCGTTAAATAGCCTGTGGGTAATCGTTCAGATATTTGAAATGCTCTGTTTTCTAGTCCATAATGTTCTTTAGACTAACCTGAACACTCTGCATATCGTACACTAAAAACAGACAATTTTAACCTTCCAATAATATTTTTAAGTCTGATATGCGGCTGTCAGTTTTCAACATCTCATATCCACTGCTAGAACTGAACACAGTCTAGAAGGCTAAGAATTGCGTGTTGATGCGTGTGTACGTCTCAGACGTTGGGTTTACGGATAAACAGATAAGTCCTTGGTTTCTAGTACTAGTTTGGTAGACAAGATGTGCTAGCCAGCGTATTTTGTATTGCATTTGTGTATATTGGTCTTTTATACACATACAAAATGACAAAGCGTAAAAGAAACGCTGATTTGAGGGTAACGGATATGTGAGATCTGAATTTGTGCCAGAAATTTTAGAAAAGAAGTTTACAAAGAAGTGTAAGCAATCAGAATAATCTTTCTGAACTGATTACTTCCCGTATTACTTGTTAAGTATAGACAAGCTGAATTTTCTGGAACCTAGATGCATTTACACACGAACATAGTCTTTCTTAGACGATCATGAAGGCAACCAAACATATATTCAAACATTACGCAAATCCAGAATTACTATAGAAATGCTTGCATGGGAAGACCGAAATGCGAATGTTTGCTTCAACAATGCTGTGTGGTGTTGTGTGCCTAGAAAAAATTTTTGTTGGCATCAAATAACTCTAAAGTTAGCAGTGTCTTGCATGGTAATAACATTTAACGATTAGAACTATAAAAGACTGAAGGTTCTGGAGAAGTTAGGCCTGAGATTAGAGCAGAACACAGCTAGAGGACTATGAAAGCTGGATATGCTTCGTGTATGACAAGCAGAGTTTGCTGCTCGGCAGATGACAAAAGAAGCAAGAAAGTAAAGAAGAAGGTAAACATTAGGCGATTGTGACATTAAGGAGAACACAGAATATGGGGCAGGACGTTTCTAATGAAGGAAAGAGTCAGAAATGGAAGTCTGTCTAAAAGTGAGTAGTTAAAAAACTTTGACCCTTAATATCTCAGAACGGTTTCTTTGTCCTGTAAATGATCCATTATATCAAAAAGTGCTGACAATAGAAGAAGTCTGAAATTTTCAAAGCATGCCAAGAATAAGATTCAACACACCTGCATGTAGAATAATAAAAGTAACCTACGTTGTTTGGTTTTTGTGTTCATTTATTTGAAAAATTCTGACAGAAATACGACGTATTTGAAAAAAAAAATCATAGCACACCATATAATACAATTTTTGCTATAGTTGTAGTTCCGTAAATCTACAAAAATACAGTCATTAATTATGGAAAATTGGAAGACAGTGTCTTAAAATTTTTTCCATCATAATTGGTAACGCAGTTTGATAATTTAATATCGGCAGCATATGACATACAGGCTCCCCTTAACTGTAATGAGCACATAAAGTAAGCTGTAGTGAAAGCAGATGCCACGCTAAAACTCGTGGAAAGAAGAAATGCAATCCTTCCACGAAAGAAGTGGCTTGCAAAGCAATCGCTCAAGCGATTCTTGAACACTGCTAGTCAGTCCGGGGCTCTCACCAGTTCGAATTAATAGAAGAAACGGGTAATGTCCAACGAAGTGCGCCGCGTCTCTCCACGGAGTTGTTCATTTCGTTCGAGAACGTTAAGGAGATGCTTAACAAACCCCAGTGGCAGACATTACAAGAGAGACGTTGAGCATCCCGGAGGGGCCTACTGTTGAAAGTCCGAGAGTGCAAGTTCAAAGAACAGTAGGCCAATGTATTACTTCCTCCCACATACGTCTCCCAAAACGGCCACGACAAGAAATTTTGATAGTCGTTCTTCCCACGCAACACTCGTCGGGAAGGAGGGAGAGGGGGCGGGGGGATAGTGATCCCAGAAGTGTCGTCCTCCACAGAACATAAGGTGGTTCAAAATGGCTCTGAGCACTATGGGACTAAACATCTGAGGTCATCAGTCCCCTAGAACTTAGAACTACTTAAACCTAACTAACCTGAGGACATTACACACATCCATGCCCAAGGCAGGATTCGAGTAGCGCCTAGAACCGCTCGGCCGCCGCGACCGGCACATAAGGTGGCTTGCGGCCTGTAAATGTAGATAAAGACCAGCATTATACTTTTAGATACATTACGGCCTTCAGCAGTTCGCAGCAATATCGCTCCTGAAAGTTTTCCATCATCTACATGCCGCCGTCCCAGCCTTCTTTCCAACTTGGGGTCAAAGACTTATTCTGGACCTTCTGAAAGCCACTCACCTTGGTTACGTGATTCACCATCCTCTATTTCATTTTAATTACAGCACAACTGCGTCTTCCAGTCCGGCCTAATCTCTGACCTACTTGCCTGGTTTCCTGTTTCTTCTACTAATTTCTGACATGCATCTCTAGCACTCACAAGGCAACGCTGATTGCCACATGAAAAATCCTTTTCTCACTGTCACAATTGAAAACTGAAGATAAATTACATGAATTTCGTTCTATCCGTGATGGTCTGAAGCACTGAGGCTGCTTTCGTAAATCTCGTTGCAGAAAAATCTGCGAACAGCCGCACTTATTGATCTATGCTGTACGTCGCCGTAATTAGTTCCGGGCCTGAGCCCGTCATCAGACGGTAGTAAGGAATTTTCTGTACATACTTCACATTTTCTTCGTCTTGTAATATAACACAACCAGTAACACCGCAGTCCGATTGTTTAAAGAATAACTTTTGAAATTAATCAGTACAGGACGTTAGGTTTATAAGTGCAGACATTTCTATTGCTGACTGAGGACGGTGTACTGAACAACATTACATCAGTATTTACTTCATTTGTAGACTAATTATTACAGCTATTACAAGCAGTTACGTTTTTAGGTTGGTTAGTACCTCCAAGTACATGTGACAAGATCAAACCATTAACGCTTATTTTCTCCTGGGCAGCAGGTCAGGTGTTGGACTGCGGACGCGTGGAGGCAAAATGGTTAGTCCATACTGACAAGTGCAGTCCACCTAATGGTGAAGATACGGCCATGAAGAAAAAACATCACTTAATAAATTATGTGGTGTGTTTCGCGGAAGACTTAGGCGCAGAGAAAAAACAACTAATATGTTGAAGTGGGTACATTAAAGTGGAATGATCAGAAATCTGCACTTATAACCCTGATAACCCTGACACCCTGTATGTTAAATAAACGAACTGAAGCATGTAAAACCTTTATGAAAATTAGGTTATTTTTATTAGTTCTGCATTATTCACGCACAGACTAATGAAAAAGTGAACCCCAGACCTGGTAAACGAAAAAACTGATAATCCCTTTAAGTGTTTATGTGAAACTTTTTCGCAAGCAGTGGATAGTGTCAAACCGCTTATTTTTGGCTTAATAATAGCAAATGTAAGGTATAAAGCGAAAGTCATTAAGTTGGAAAGATTTCGAATTCTGTTGAACGTTCGTTAGAAATCGATAACTGCTGAGGTTATCCAGCGCTGGATGAGTGTAGTCTGGGTAATTTGAGTTCCGTTTTAGGAATAGCAAATTTTTCACGTATCTTAATGCTTGTGATATGACACGTCTTGAACTATGTGTCCTACAGTTCTATAATTTTCGAAGTACGTTCGATGGCATATGTTGATATTATCAGTAAAAGTGTTGAGATTGGTGTTAGTAGTAAAGAAGTGATAAATTAAAACTTCGTGCCTGATACTGGAGTGTTACTAAACGAACAACGAAGATGTAATAAGCGAATAATCTTTTCTCTTATTTTGTGGATGTTGTCAGCGAGAAAAAGTTTGGAAAAGATTTGAAATTATGTATAAAGTTTGTTGGGAGTCGCTAAATGCTCTCATTCTCAAATACTACATTCGCATGGTCCAGGGAATTAACGCTCTGCGAGATGTACTGCCTCAACTCAGTACCTGTCATACTGTGTTAAATACTTAACGTAAGATTATACTTCTTAATGAAAAGATTATGACAGTAATTAAAAATTTTTTTGGCCCTGCAAGTCACGAGGTAGGCAACCTTTAACCGTATCTAGGTGATCGTTTTAGCGTCTTAGTGATCTAAATATTTACGATTTTCTTTTTTACAAAAGCTGTTGCATTGTATGCGCATAGGACTTTTCGTTTTGATAGCCATATTTCGTTTACCACAAGCACTCCAAGTTATTTTTACTGTTTATTATGGTTTTTACTCACTCACTAGTATTATTTCAACTGATCGTCAAGCTTGTTTTCAAATTTGTTCTACACACACCAAAAAAAGTTTTGTATAACCCCAGTTCCCAGAACTCCTGAAGATAGACGGTGACTGTGGATATTGTATGACAGACATAATTCCTTTGACTGCACAGAGATGTCACTAAACCCTCCCAAAGATGTAAACAATCATGCATAAGCAGCGCCTATTAGATGGAGGGGATCTGACAGCCGATCAGTTGCAGTCATTCCACCAGGAAGGAGGTACACGACTCGTGTTGGCTGTAGTTCAACCATGTTTAGACGGTAAATACCGCGGTCCCACAGCGTCCGCATTTTTCTTTGTGACAGGAAGGGCTCTAAAAAAGGGAAGTGTCCAGGCGTCTCGGAGTGAACCAAAGCGATGTTATTCGGACATGGAGGTGATACGGAGAGACAGGAACTGTCGATGACATGCCTCGCTCAAGCCGTCCAAGGGCTACTACTGCAGTGGATGACTACTACCTACGGATTATGGGTCGGAGGAATCCTGACAGCAACGCCACCATGTTGAATAATGCTTTTCGTGCAGCCACAAGACGTCGTGTTGCTACTCAAACTGTGCGCAATAGGCTACATGATGCGCAACTTCACTCTTCAGGAGTTCCATCTTTACAACCACGACACCATGCAGCGCGGTACTGATGGGCCCAACAACATGCAGATTGGACCGCTCAAGATTGACATCACGTTCTCTTCACCGATGAGTGTCGCAAATGCCTTAAACCAGATAATCGTTGGAAACGTGTTTGGAGGCAACCCGGTCAGGCTGAACGCCTTAGACAGCCTGTCCAGCGAGTGCAGCAAGGTGGGTTCCCTCCTGTTTTGGTTTGGCATTA
Organism: Schistocerca nitens; assembly: GCF_023898315.1. Lineage (NCBI taxonomy): Eukaryota > Metazoa > Arthropoda > Insecta > Orthoptera > Acrididae > Schistocerca > Schistocerca nitens. The sequence continues at coordinate 156,598,636 of NC_064622.1, forward strand.
TATAGGGGCGACATACGCCGCTGGAGGTCATGGAAGGCGCCGTAACGGCTGTACAGTACGTGAATGCCATCCTCCGACCGACAGTGCAACCATATCGGCAGCATATTAGCGAGGCATTCATCTCCATGGACGACAATTCGTGCCCCCATCGTGCACATCTTGTGAATGACGTCCTTCACGATAACGACATCGCTCGACTAGAGTGGCCAGCATGTTCTCCAGACATGAACCCTATCGACCATGCCTGGCATAGGTTGAAAATGGCTGTTTATGGACGACGTGATCCACCAACCACTCTGCAGGATCTACGCCGAATCGCCGTTGAGGAGTGGAACAATCTGGACCAACAATGTCTTGATGAACTTATCGATAGTATGCCATGTCGAATAGAGGCAGGCATCAATGCAAGAGGACGTGCTAATGGGTGTTAGGGTATCGGTGTGTACAGCAATCTGGACCACCACGTCTGAACGTCTCGCTGTAAGGTGGTACAACAATCAATGTGTGGTCTTCATGAGTAATAAAAAGGGAGGAAATGATGTTTATGTTGATATCTATTCCACTTTTCTGTACAGGTTCCGGAACTCTCGGAACCGAAGTGATGCATAACTTTTTTTGATGTGTGTATTGAGCTCTTCTACACGTTCCCGAAGTTTATGTGCTCCAGAGGCAAGAAGTACAAGTCGTCAGCAAGACGAAGGTAGTTCAGATGTGTTCCATTACCAGAGACCCTTCTTCATTTTGAAGGTTTAAGTATTTAAAACTGCCTTCACGGTTGCCAATTAGAGCTATAGTGATATAAAGTTTCGTTGTCTGACTCTTTCAGCTCTATTTTTCTCACTGCCCTTATGAAGCCTAGTGGTAGCTGTGGTTGTGAGTAACCGCGTGAATAACTGTCTTGTTTCGCAAGAAAATGAGTCAAAGCCTCATTCACAATTTTTGAACACCAAACCATGTAATCGTTACAGCTCGAAGACCCCGCGCAGAATCGTTGTTTGGTATGTCTTCGTGCTCGTTTCCTATTTGAGCTATGAACATGGGGTGAAACTTTTCTGGTTTAGCCCGGATCAGTGGCCACTTGTTTAGCCATTCGAGCATCTGTTTTACGATACTATGTTACAGTGTATAAAGCAAGGTTTGATCGACGGACTAGTGTTGGCCCCCAGGAAAATTATGCCAATTAACACCTTTTGCAATAGATTTTAATTGGGCAGAAATTAATGATCAGCTAATTTGAATGTACACCGTTCAGATTTAACATGCAAAAACTTGTCAAAAAACATGTTTCTCGGGAGGTTTTTGAAGCGGGCCACATTTGCACTTTAAGCTTGTACGAATCCACTCAAACATTACACGATGGTAGGCCTACATAAATGGGTAAAGTCGAAACGAAGCTTTTTATCTAATAATCTTTATCCGTTGTCGAGAAACGATGTTTATAAAGTCATGCTAAATGTGGCGCGTAATTCGTTCTTACGTCAAATGAAAGCACGGAAATGATTTAAAATGAATCGCATAAATAAAGGATGCATTATTACGATAAAACAGAAAACTCACTTTCAAAAATCTAGCTTCATTGAAGTTTTACATAAACAAATGTTGTGAGTTTTTTTACGCTAGCCATTACTGTGTTTCAAACTTGTGCAATTCGGTTCAGATTTTCAACGAAAGTAGATAAATACATGTAATTAACGCTCACGCTTTGCTGTTTTGTGAAATCTTTATCCGTTGCCCTGATATAAGCAACATGATTCGAAAGACAATTAAAACACATATATCGGATCAGCCGTCACACAAGTCAACAAAAATCAACACCGGTTACCAAGCTATAGCGGTGTAATGTCAAAATTATGGCGGAGTAAAAGTTGGGAACCATATTGAAGAATGTTCCCATCGCAGCACAAAAAGGGCGATTATGTCCTAGGCAGAGTTAGGGATGAAAACGAAAGGAACTAGTTTTTCTATTTATCTGGCAGCTTCAAAGACATTTAAATTGAAATATCTTGACATATTCGCACTTTTTTTACGAGTTAATCCTACTTTCCCAGCGCAGTAGCTCTTAGCTGAAAGGTGTTGGCACACCTGCATCTTGCAACTCATAGGATAAAGTTCCCAATCCTGTGTCCAAAATCGAGAATATCTGCCAGCCAAGCAGACATGACATGGCGGCGTGTGTCATGTTATACGACATGACATCTTGTATCATGTTAACTCTACCTCATACGAAGTGTTATATTACATGAGATGCGTAATAATACTAACAAGTAAAAAAGAGAGAATATGTGAAGATATTTAGATTTAAATATCTTTGAAGTTACCTAGTTCCCTTCTTTTACATCCCTAATTCTGCCCAAGTCGTATTCGACTTTTTTGTACTATGATAGGAGCATTTTTCAGTCTCGTAGAGAGGAAAGAAATACAGTAGAAGAAGAATTGGTAGCTTTGAAAGATGAAATAGTGAAGGTAGCAGAGGGTCAAGTAGGTAAAAAGACTAGGGCTAATAGAAATCCTTGGGTAACAGAAGAGATATTGAATTTAATTGATGAAAGGAGAAAATATAAAAATGCAGTAAATGGAGCAGGCAAAAAGGAATACAAAAGTCTCAAAAATGAGATCGACAGGATGTGCAAAATGGCTAAGCAGGGATGGCTAGAGGACAAATGTAAGGATGTAGAGGCGCATATCACTACGGGTAAGATAGATACTGCCTACAGGAAAATTAAACAGACCTTTGGAGAAAGAGAACCACTTGCATCAATATAAAGAACTCTAATGGAAACCCAGTTCTAAGCAAAGAAGGGAAAGCAGAAAGGTGGAAGGAATATATAGAGGGTCTGTACAAGGGCGATGTGCTTGGGGACAATACTATAGAAATGGAAGAGAATGTTGATGAAGATGAAATAGGAGATATGACACTGCGTGAAGAGTTTGACAGAGCACTGAAAGACCTAAGTGGAAACAATGCCCCGGGAGTAGACAACATTCCATTAAAACTACTGACAGCCTTGGGAGAGCCAGGCCTAACAAAACTACTATCTAGTGAGCAAGATGTATGAGACAGGCGAAATACTCTCAGACTTCAAGAAGAATATAATAATTCCAATCCCAAAGAAAGCAGGTGTTGACAGATGTGAAAATTACCGAACTATCAGTTTAATAAGCCACGGCTGCAAAATACTAACACGAATTCTTTACAGACGAATGGAAAAACTGGTAGAAGTCGACGTCGGGGAAGATCAGTTTGGATTCCGTAGAAATGTTGGAACACGTGAGGCAATACTGACCCTACCACTTATCTTAGAAAATAGATTATGGAAAGGCAAACCTACGTTTCTAGCATTTGTAGACTTAGAGAAAGCTTTTGGCAATGTTGACTGAAATACTCTCTTTCAAATTCTGAAGGTGGCAGGGGTAAAATACAGGGAGCGAATGGCTGTTTACAATTTGTACAGAAATCAGATGGCAGGTATAAGAGTCGAGGGGCATGAAAGGGAAGCAGTGGTTCGGAAGGGAGTGAGACAGGGTTGTAGCCTCTCCCCGATGTTATTAAATCTGTATACTGAGCAAGCAGTAAAGGAAGGGAGCAAAGTAACTGGTGACGGTCGAAGTAGAGAGGATATAAAATGTAGACTGGCAATGGCAAGGAAAGCGTTTCTGAAGAAGAGAAATGTGTTAACATCGATTATTGATTTAAGTGTCAGTAAGTCGTCTCTGAAAGTATTTGTATGGAGTGTAGCCATGTATGGAAGTGAAACATGGACGATAAATAGTTTACACAAGAAGAGAATAGGTTTTCGAACTGTGGTACTACAGAAGAATGCTGAAGGTTGGATGGGTAGATCACATAACTAATGAGGAGGTATTGAATACAATTGGAGAGAAGAGAAATTTGTGGCTCAACTTGACTATAAGATGGGATCGGTTGGTAGGACACGTTCTGAGGCATCAAGGGATGACCAGTTTAATATTGGAGGGCAGATTGTAGGGTAAAAATCGTAGAGGGAAACCAAGAGATGAATACACTAAACAGATTCAGAAGGATGTAGGTTGCAGTAGGTACTGGGAGATGAAGGAGGTTGCACAGGATAGAGTAGCATGGAGAGCTGCATCAAACCAGTCTCTGGACTGAAGACCACAACAACAACAGTTCACACCCGCTGTTCCATTCTGTAGCTTCGTTCGCGCCTTGCAAGTGGTGCGTTACCCTACATCCATTTCTAACGCCAGCTTGTTCTTATACTTGAAAACTCATTTTTTTCTGTGTGGTTACTGTGGTGTCACAGCCAGACACCACACTTGCTAGGTGGTAGCTTAAATCGGCCGCGGTCCATTAGTACATGTCGGACCCGCATGTCGCCACTGTGTGATCGTAGACCTAGCGCCACCACACGGCAGGTCTCGAGAGACGTACGAGAACTCGCCCCAGTTGTACGACGACGTTGCTAGCGCCTATACGGACGAAGCCTTTGCTCTCATTTGCCGAGAGACAGAATAGCCTTCAGCTAAGTTCATGGCTACGACTTAGCAAGGCGCCATTAGCCTTACATAGTTTGATAGTTATCGTATGAAATGTCTCATCAAGAATGCTGTATTCACAACAAGGATAAATAAAAGTTAAGTATTAGAGGAGCTGCATACTTTTCTTATTAGAATTCACTACTTATCCTGTTCCAGAATTCACGCCCGTCTGCGTGAGATAGCGTGCATTTCGGCCTCCTCTATCTACAAGGTGTTGGCACATTCACCAACACATCAGTTACATTAATTTTAACGAATATCTCTTACGTTGCGGAAGTGAGGCCTATTATCTAAATATATAAAACGGGATGGATATGTGTATATTCTGGAAGAAATTCAAGCAATCGTGGTGTAGTCAGCCTGTAAACTGAAGAGATAACAGTACTTGTCGTGTCGAAGTGACCTTTTCCGGAAGAACGATACAGCTGCCGTACAGAATGACGAGAAAGTGTCCGTGAACTAGCAGCTGATTGGTACTGTGACTTCGCAGAGTGGAAATTACGTTCCACAGCATTCCGCAGCGTGAAAGACGCTTTGTGGGGGAGGAACGTGACCAATGAGATGCAAGATCGTGTACTACGTCACAGACAGAAGAAATTCGGAGATGCCACACTGGATTTCGTCGTTTAAGTTGAAGCTTATACTTGGTAGGCTTCATATTACAACACCCGTTCTTTGAATATATGCTGTTTCCAAGGACCAGCACACAGAGGATTTTTCGAAAACTCTTCGTTATTGGTACAATTTACTGTAATAAGATGAAGGGAAACGTCATATTGACGGTTGAAGCATTTTCTTATTTAATGTTTATGAGATTGTAGCATAAAAAACAAGGTCGTCTATTATACAACTTCAGATAGAGCTATGAAGTAGGCAGTAGCTGAGTCGTTGTAATATCTCTTTATATTCTAGTAATTATCCCTGCACAATTCTATGAGTGAATTACGTTTCCTACTTGACCATTTATATACTCGCAGAATCGATGCGCAAAGTAGTACAGTACTATTACTATTCCATGAGCGCATAATAACTCTTTGTAATATTCTCTCTGGTGTTTTGAGGGGACTTCTAGGATCTTCTCTGTGCCGAATAGCCGCATTGAATAATTGTAATTTTGCTATCGAGATTACTGGAAGAAAGAGATTGAAAATATATTGTATGCTACTCAAGAAAATATATACTAAGCATTTACATCAAAGATGTGTAAGGAATTTCATTATATGTATTCTCAAATTGGAAATTTGCACGCAGGTGTCGTTTCGTTGGTAATCAGAAGGGAACTTCCGATGAATTGGAAACGAACCTGCAATTATTAGATCCAAGAGCTCCATTATTTCATTGGATAATTAAACTCTATCAAAGCAAACTTTCCGCTTGATCTGAGGTTTCCCGACTGACTACGCAGCGCAAGAAAACCAAGACATTTTATTTACACAGGATTGCAGATCGCTTCGAATCATCGAGACTGCGGACAAGGAGAGTCATCGTCCGATTCTGATTAAACAAGTAAAGCTTAATTATAACTTTCTTGAGCGACTGTGATATGCTGCTTATGAATGAGATCATTAATAAAATACTAATAACTAACTTTCCTCCTCACCAGCAACCAGTATAAACACAATATTAATTAAAATTATATCGTGTCCCATAATATTAAAAATAATTTATTCACCTTCGCTTTTTCTAAAAGATTGTGAGACTTTCTTAGCAACTTAATAGAGGTATGTTCTGTAATATTCGATGTTATGTAAAGCGAGCGAGATTATTCGATTTTGTGGACATGACAAGGAACTTGGACCAAGAAACACACACACGCACACACACACACACACACACACACACACACACACACACACACACACAGAGAGAGAGAGAGAGAGAGAGAGAGAGAGAAGTAACAGTAATGTTTCACTAAATAAAAGATTTTTTGGCTAGAGAGAGAGAAGTAACAGTAATGTTTCACTAAATAAAAGATTTTTTGGCTTTATCTACAACAGACCTTGCACTTTTTACATTAGGATATTTTGCATTTTCTTATTTCAAGCCTTATATTTCAAAAATGCTCTAAAATTCCTTATTGAGTGAAAACAGTGGTATAGTAAGAATGACCGTAGGGTTTTAGAAAAAGTGAGAATAGCGAAATAATTTTTATCTTACTTGAAAGACTACTGTAAATTTGTATCGCACTATTTGTAATGGAACTTTTACAGTCTGATGTTCTTCCGCCTAAGCATGGAACTTTCCTTTTTGCCTTATAACACATCCAGGGTATTTAAATTTTTATTTTTAAGGGGCGATCGAGAAGTTTCCGCTTGAGAGCATTGTTCAAAAATGTTCAAATGTGTGTGAAATCTTATGGGACTTAACTGCTAAGGTCATCAGTCCCTAAGCTTACACACTACTTAACCTAAATTATTCTAAGGACAAACACACACACCCATTCCCGAGGGAGGACTCGAACCTCCGCCGGGACCAACCACACAGTCCATGACTGCAGCGCCCCAGACCGCTCGGCTAATCCCGCGCGGCTGCGGGCATTGCTGCAGCGTATGTACAACGTATCACGACTGCGATACGTGTATCTACGCTTCTACATGACGCAAGCGATTTGTGTGGCATTCATGTCTTTCTGAGATCGTGCGGTCTATACGGAATCGTGAACTACGGCGTCCTTATTACGAAATGCGTCCAAACATGACCAACGTGCTGTTATTCTTTTCTTGGCTGCCGAAGGACAAATATCGGCAAACGTCCATCGCGGAAAGAAGAATATGTGACCCGAAAGCATTGACAGTGCGATGAGTTTTCACAGTCACCACCGTAGGCCTACTTGTTTACTGTAACGCCTCGGCGAATTTTCGATAACGGCCAAGTGCAATTATTATTATTATTATTTTCGTGTCAGAAACATACAGGTTCATCTACATACATTTCACACAGTTATGACTAAATTACTTTCGACCAAAACTTGGCCACTTCCAGTGCATTTTCTGTTGCTTGTTGAAGGGCATCTTCTGTACAGGAGACTGGACACAATCGACACCGAAGCATGAGCCGGACTGTCTGTCCTTCTCCATAGTCACAGCGAATATCATATGGATCAGTGTATCCTCGTCTTTTCAGGTTAACTTTTCATCTTCCAATTCCGGATAAGAGTCTATTCAGGGTCCGCCCCGATAGCTGAGTGGTCAGCGTGACGGATTGCCGTCCTACGGGCCCGGGTTCACAAAAAAAAAAAAGGTTGGATTCCCGGCTGGGTCGGGGATTTTCTGCGGTCAGGGACTGTGTGTTGTGTTGTCTTCATCATAATTTCATCCCCATCTGGCAGACAGATCGCTCAGTGTGGCGTCGAATGTAATAAGGCCTGCACCAAGCCGCCCGGACCTGTCCCGTAAGGGGCCTCCCAGCCAATGACGCCAAACGCTCATTTCCATTTTACAGTATATTCAGGGACTTCCAAATTGTCCATTCCCCGTCATGGCCTGGAGGTGAAGCTTCAACAACTCTTTTTACCTCCATAGCTGTAACATAGCTTTTTGAGCAGTGGTTTTAAGTTTCTTTGTTGTCCTAAGGAAACTCTTCCTTGACTTCAGTCGTTGCGGATGCTGTTCATGCCGATACAGAGGATGGGTAATTCCATGTGCAATAATATCGTGGTTGAGTAGTATGGGACAACATGTCTGTCGAAAACCACCGTTGTGTAATGGTGCTACAAGGGATGCTGCAGTTTCATGATAACGCAGGTCCCCATGTCGCAAATGACGGTAATGCAGAATTTACGCCAACCCAAGTGGGGGACACTGGAACACCCGCCCTATAGTCCTGATCTTTTTCCGTGCAATTATCACACCTTCGGTCTCTGTAAAAAGGTCGTTTTGAAGGGTCGACGATTCCTTTCGGACGAGGATGTGCAGCCGGCCGAAGTGGCCGTGCGGTTAAAGGCGCTGCAGTCTGGAACCGCAAGACCGCTACGGTCGCAGGTTCGAATCCTGCCTCGGGCATGGATGTTTGTGATGTCCTTAGGTTAGTTAGGTTTAACTAGTTCTAAGTTCTAGGGGACTAATGACCTCAGCAGTTGAGTCCCATAGTGCTCAGAGCCATTTGAACCATTTTTTGAGGATGTGCAGCAGGCAGTTACGAGTTTCTTCACGCAGCAGGACACGTTTATCAGACGGGTATCTTCAATCTAGTGCGTCGGTTGAATCAATGTTCACGGCGATTTTGAAATGGTTCAAATGGCTCTGAGCACTATGGGACTTATCATCTGAGGTCATCAGTCCCCTAGAACTTAGAACTACTTAAACCTAGCTAACATAAGGACATCACACACATCCATGCCCGAGGCAGGATTCAAACCTGCGACCGTAGCAGTCGCGCGGTTACGGACTGAAGCGCCTAGAACCGCTCGGCCACCACGGCCGGCACGGCGATTTTGTCTGATTGTCATACAGATAGTGGATTGTACGGTCTTCAGAAGGAAACGTTTTGTTCGTCCCCTATATGTATACTACAGACAGAACAACACGACTATGGACAAGAGAATAAGCTTCTACAACATAGGTAAACTGCAATCGAAGTCCACGAAACACATTAGGACCACCCATCAGTTGTTGCTTATTCTCTCTTAACATTACATACAATAATGCTCCTGCACGCAGCAGATTAACTTACCTCGCCTTGTGCTGCAACTGTGTGAATATTCTGTATCCAGTTACATGCTAAAATAATTCAAAAGAAATCCTGCGATCCAAGCAGAATGCAATGCATGGTCACAATTACTGATACAACTACTGCCTTTTAAATATAGAAATTGAATAATCAGGAGGGATTTGATCAACAAACCTTAAGCGGTGTAATTTACTTTATTCTGAAAATTGACAAACACTGGCCAACTTTACTTGGACCTTTCCTTTTCTTCGACAGTACAGTTAGCAACATCTTTAATTATTCCACAATGTCTATAATCAATAATCACGTATCTGGTCACAATATAGATATGAATATTACTCTCAATGTGTGCGTACACAAATCTGAACAAATTTCTCCAGTGCGAAAGCAAGAAACAACTACTCTAAGCAAAAAGGCAAGTTACCAAAAGTCCTCAATTAATGCCAAAGTCTCCTCCGGCGCTACTATTACGGTCACGTCAGGCTGCGACCTCATGTGTCGCGCGGCTTGTCCACGGCAGGCTGTGTCCGACTCCTCTCAACTGTTCGCTTGCTGCCACACACGATAATAATATCTCAGACTCAGCATTTGTGTATGCACTCCGCAGCAGAATCAGTGGCGAACTTTCCAAAGAAATATTAACGTCTAACTTTCAATGCTTTTCATTAGTTACTAATTTCTGTATTCCGTTTAGTGTTATCGTGTACACTGGAAAGTAGACGCTTCTCGGGTGCGTCTGCGCAATGTGCCCCCAATAATTCAAAAGGAGCGCTGAGGAAGGGCCGGTATAAGCTTGTGGTGCATACTGTAGGAGCTTCTACGTAGTTTTGTAAAAAGGTTGGGGACTCACCTCTTCGCTCTATCAATTTCCGGACAGGCTATACCCGTTTGACTTACTGACTGGAAGAAATTCTTCGAGAGGAAGAATAACCCTTTCTTTTCTCTGAAACCGGGCTGGAAGCGAAAGCGGAATGACATAAAAATAATCTGAAACAACCGATATTAGAGATGAATAGGCGGTTTATGTCTCTAGGCTACAGGAATCCAGATCATATTTCATTCCCATGTGCGAGATTGGAGGTTAGGTGTGAGAAGGCTATTGCTTAGTAATGTAATAGCAAGCGGATTTCATATTCCTAGATCCCCGGAAAGCATCTGATAGTAAACCCCACTGCAGAGTGTTAAAGAAAGTACGAGCATGCCGAATAGGTTCCCGGATACGTGAATGGCTCGAAAGCTTCTTGTTGTTGTTGTTGTGGTCTTCAGTCCTGAGACTGGTTTGATGCAGCTCTCCATGCTACTCTATCCTGTGCAAGCTTCTTCATCTCCCAGTACCTACTGCAACCTACATCCTTCTGAATCTGCTTAGTGTATTCATCTCTTGGTCTCCCTCTACCATTTTTACCCTCCACGCTGCCCTCCAATGCTAAATTTGTGATCCCTTGATGCCTCAAAACATGTCCTACCAACCGATCCCTTCTTCTAGTCAAGTTGTACCACAAACTTCTCTTCTCCCCAATCCTATTCAATACCTCCTCATTAGTTACGTGATCTACCCACCTTATCTTCAGCATTCTTCTGTAGCACCACATTTCGAAAGCTTCTATTCTCTTCTTGTCCAAACTAGTTATCGTCCATGTTTCACTTCCATACATGGCTACACTCCACACAAATACTTTCAGAAACGACTTCCTGACACTTAAATCTATACTCTACGTTAACAAATTTCTCTTCTTCAGAAACGATTTCCTTGCCATTGCCAGTCTACATTTTATATCCTCTCTACTTCGACCATCATCAGTTATTTTACTCCCTAAATAGCAAAACTCCTTTACTACTTTAAGTGGCTCATTTCCTAATCTAATCCCCTCAGCATCACCCGATTTAATTTGACTACATTGCATTATCCTCGTTTTGCTTTTGTTGATGTTCGTCTTATATCCTCCTTTCAAGACACTGTCCATTCCGTTCAACTGCTCTTCCAAGTCCTTTGCTGTCTCTGACAGAATTACAATGTCATCGGCGAACCTCAAAGTTTTTACTTCTCCATGAATTTTAATACCTACTCCGAATTTTTCTTTTGTTTCCTTTACTGCTTGCTCAATATACAGATTGAATAACATCGGGGAGAGGCTACAACCCTGTCTCACTCCTTTCCCAACCACTGCTTCCCTTTCATGCCCCTCGACTCTTATAACAGCCACCTGGTTTCTGTACAAATTGTAAATAGCCTTTCGCTCCCTGTATTTTACCCCTGCCACCTTCAGAATTTGAAAGAGAGTATTCCAGTTAACATTGTTAAAAGCTTTCTCTAAGTCTACAAATGCTAGAAACGTAGGTTTGCCTTTTCTTAATCTTTCTTCTAAGATAAGTCGTAAGGTTAGTATTGTCTCACGTGTTCCAACATTTCTACGGAATCCAAACTGATCTTCCCCGAGGTCCGCTTCTACCAGTTTTTCCATTCGTCTGTAAAGAATTCGCGTTAGTATTTTGCAGCCATGACTTATTAAACTGATAGTTCGGTAATTTTCACATCTGTCAACACCTGCTTTCTTTGGGATTGGAATTATTATATTCTTCTTGAAGTCTGAGGGTATTTCGCCTGTCTCATACATCTTGCTCACCAGATGGTAGAGTTTTTTCATGACTGGCTCTCCCAAGGCCATCAGTAGTTCTAATGAAATGTTGTCTACTCCCGGGGCCTTGTTTCGACTCAGGTCTTTCAATGCTCTGTCAAACTCTTCACGCAGTATCTTATCTCCCATTTTCTAACCTACCTGCCCGATTAAGGGATCTGACATTCCACGCTCCGATCCGTAGAACGCCAGTTTTCTTTCTCCTGATAACGACGTCCTCTTGAGTAGTCCCCGCCCGGAGATCCGAATGGGGGACTATTTTACCTCCGGAATATTTTACCCAAGAGGACGCCATCATCATTTAATCATACAGTAAAGTTGCATGTCCTCGGGAAAAATTACGGCTGTAGTTTCCCCTTGCTTTCAGCCGTTCGCAGTACCAGCACAGCAAGGGCGTTTTGGGTAATGTTACAAGGCCAGATCAGTCAATCATCCAGACTGTTGCCCCTGCAACTACTGAAAAGGCTGCTGCCCCTCTTCAGGAACCACATGTTTGTCTGGCCTCTCAACAGATACCCCTCCGTTGTGGTTGCACCTACGGTACGGCCATCTGTATCGCTGAGGCACGCAAGCCTCCCCACCAACGGCAAGGTCCATGGTTCATGGAGGGGAAAGCTTCTTAAGTAACAGAACCCAGCACGTGCCCCTCGTATGGCGATTGTTAATCGAAGACAATGGTATCGTGAGGAAGACCAAAGGGAAGTGTGATAGAACCGCTATTATTTTCTGTGCACAAAGATGATCTGGCGCACAGGGTGAGAAGCTATTTGCGGCTGTTTGCTGATGATGTTGTGGTGTCGGGAAAATTTCGTCGCCGAGTGACTGTCGGAGGATACAAGACGACTTAAACAAAATTTCTGTTTGGTTTGATGAATGGCAGCTAGCTCTAAATGTAAGAAAAATGTACGTTATTGCGGATGAATAGGAAACACAAATCCGTAATGTTCGAATACAGTATTATTAGAGTGCTACTTGAATTGCCCTCTCTGTTTATTGATTGGATAGCCACTGAATTGCTATTTATTTATTTAATGGGATAATAATAATTATTAAAAGGTGGCAATTTTATTTAAGCACTGTTTTTACTCTTTCGATTGTTGCAAGTCGGCGATAGTGCAATGCTGCTCGCCTTGGAGAATACGTATTTTATAAGAATTATTTGGTCCAGGAAACACTTTTGCGATCACGGTTGCGATTCAGACGGTATTCGCGTAATTGTACTGATTAAAAGTTATCGTTTCCGAAAGACGCAGGTTCGATTAAAGCGGTGTGCACTTTTGCGCGTATATTTAAAATATTCATAACATGTCGCGTAACAAAAAGAAACATGCGAATCACAACCGTGATCAAACGAAGAAAATATATGATAACATAAATGTTCTTCGCTGTTATTCAGGACAGGCTCAGATTAGACCTTGCAATTTTTAGTTATAGGAAATCACAAGACGTTACACTTTAGAGATATTTGCCCTGAATAACTTGTATTTACCTCCTCTTTCTCTCCTTTTTACAGCCTTTATACCTTCACATCGATTAAGGAACTTTTCCTTCTCTACCGACTAGTACGAGAACAAAATTCAGACTCAACAAAATGTCTTACATCGAATTATTACATGCTTAACCCTTAACAATCATACATAGTTTCGTAGTACAAACAATGCTAATTTATTCCGTGCACCAGAAAGTCTTTGATACACTGAGCACAAAAATGAAAATAATAAAATTATAATTACATTTTTAATATCATGAATACTTCTTTAAATCATGAAAATAAGGTTTGACATCGTTGTAATATTAATTTGCATCGTTGTAGCACTACATACTGGACACAGTCTGCCGTTTACATGTCTGGGCATAACGTTGCGAATCGATATGAAATGGACAGAGCATGTGAGAATTGTGGTAGGGAAGGCGAATGGTCGACTTCGGTTTATTGGGACAATTGTAAGTAAGTGTAGTACATCTTAAAGGAGACCGCATATAGGACGCTAGTACGATCTATTCTTGAGTATTGTTCGAGTGCTTGGAGTCCGTAACAAAGGAAGAGGCGGGCTGCTAGATTTGCTTCTGGTAGGTTCGAGCAACATACAAGTATTACGGAGATGCTGCACGAATTGAAATGAGAATCCCTGGAAGAAAGGGGTCGTTCTTTTCGAGGAATACGAGGGGCGTTTGAAAAGTCCGTGCAAAGTCCGAGAGATGGCACCACCGACGCTTATCGAGGTCATGTTTAGTTAGTAGCATCTTTGGAAAGAACACACACCAAGTTTCAGCCATATTGGTCTATTTCTTTGTGTTTGGCATTTATGTGAATCAATGAAGTCGAGTGATTGTAAAAAAATGGACGAAAAAGAAATTCGTGTGGTGATTAAACATTACTTTATGAAAAGCAAAACGCCTCGGGAGACTAAAGAGAAGCTTGATAAACATTATGGTGATTCTGCACCTTCGATTACAACAGTTTGTAAATGGTTTCAAAATTTTCGGAGTGGCCATATGGGCACAAGTGATGCTGAACGCTCTGGACTCTCTGTGGTGGTTACGACTCCAGAAATCATTGATAAAATCCATGATATGGTGAGGATGACGGAAGAGTCAAGGTGCGCGAGATTTCTACTGCTGTGGGCATCTCGAATGAACGGGTATATAATATTTTGCATAACATTTGGACATGAGAAAGCTATCCGCAAGATGGGTTCCGCGATTGCTCACGCTTGACCAAAAACGGAATCGTGTGAAGTGTTGCAAGGATGGTTTGCAGCTGTTCAGGAAGAAACCGCAGGACTTTAAGCGTCGTTTCGTCACTGTGGGTGAAACATGGATACATTGATCTCCTGAGACCAAACGACAATCTAAACAATGGGTTACCAAAAACGGCGAAGACCATTCCTTCGCCGGCCGGAGTAGCCGAGTGGTTCTAGGCGCTTCAGTCTGGAACCACGCGACCGCTACGGTCGCAGGTTCGAATCCTGCCTTGGGCATAGATGTGCGTGATGTCTTTAGGTTAGTTAGGTTTAAGTAACTAAGTTCTAGGGGACTGATGACCTCAGATGTTAAGTCCCATAGTGCTCAGAGCCAGTTGAACCATTCGAACCATTCCTTCGGCCGGAAAGGTTATGGCGACTGTCTTTTGGGATTCGCAGGGGATAATCCTCATCGACTATCTGTAAAAGGGTAAAACTATTACAGGTGCATATTATTCATCGTTATTGGACCGTTTGAAAACCGAGCTGCAAGAAAAACGCCGGCGATTGTACCGCAAAAAAGTCATTTTCCATCATGACAATGCACCAGCACAGACCTCAGCAGTTGTGGTCGCAAAGTTAATGGAAATAGGATTCCAACTCGTTTCACATCCACCCTATTCTCCAGACTTGGCTCCCTCGGACTACTGTTTGTTCCCCAATTTAAAAAAATGGCTGGCGGGACAAAGATGTTATTCCAACGAGGAGGTGATTGCAGCAACTAATAGCTATTTTGCAAACTTGGACAATTCCTATTATTCGTAAGGGATCAACAAATTAGAACAGCGTTGGTTCATAAATGGTTCAAATGGCTCTGAGCACTATGGGACTCAACTGCTGTGGTCATTAGTCCCCTAGAACTTAGAACTAGTTAAACCTAACTAACCTAAGGAAATCACAAACATCCATGCCCGAGGCAGGATTCGAACCTGCGACCGTAGCGGTCTCGCGGTTCCAGACTGCAGCGCATTTAACCGCACGGCCACTTCGGCCGGCTAACAGCGTTCGACGAAGTGTATAAGTCTAAAAGGAGATTATGTCGAATAATAAAAAAGTGTTTACCCCAAACAGGTAAGTAGTTTTTATTTTTGCACGGACTTTTCGAACACCCCTCCTCCCATTGAGAAAATTTAGAGAACCGGTATTTGAAGCTGACTGTGGGATGATTCTACGCCGCCAATGACCTCGAAGATAAGATAAGAGAAATTAGGGCTCGTATGGAGGCATTTAGACAGTCGGTTTTCCCTCGCTGTATTTGCGAGAGGAACAGGAAAGGAAATGACATACACAGGGTACCCTATACTACGCACTGTACGGTGTTTGCGGAGTGTCTATGTAGATGTAGATGTAACAGGCAATTATCGATACTAGTATCTATTTTGACTCCCGTGTCGGTTAACGGGGCGATCCGTTTTGGTGCTTTTAACGCCTCGCGTCGGGGTGACACGGTTAGGGACTGAGCTTTCCCCACGGTGTAGTAACACGGCCCCCGTGCGAAGCGTAGGTCTGCGTCAGCGGACGACAATTTCCTGTCCACAGGCGGCAACAACAGGTAGCGAAACGCATTTCCGATCAGTAGGGCCCCTTTGACAGCGCCACTCCGTGACTCACGCCGCCAGTCATCTATCCGGTCTCCGCCAATGCCACAGTTCGCACCTGCAAGTCACTGTTTCTCCTGTACACTACCAACGCTTATACAGTACCACTGTAACCACTGTATTTCAGTGTAAATTAAATAAGTAGTAGGAAAGTGTCATATTTAAATTAGCTTCCGATCCCGTAGCAGTAACTTAAAATATGAGAAGAAAGTTCAGTTTTTTATTTTCTAAATTTTTTCGTCGAGGAGCCACTAGCGCTCGAAGAAAAGGAAAAAAATACAAGGAACAACTAAAATGGAGAAATTTAATAAAATCGATCAGATTAAAATATTCTGGTCTATTGCATTATGTTCGGATGAATTTCTTGTTGAAACACAATGTTTTGTCTCCATCTGGGGAGGAATTTTCAAGGTTCATTTTTTTTTTTTTTTTTTTTTATCGAATGACCGATGCACACCTTGGCTAGACTGCCGTAACATTCCGTTTCCTACTGCCGCTTGGAGGCGTGTCGTCACATGTTGTAATACGAGGCCCACGAGAAAGACAGACCGCGGCGCTTACGTCACGAAGGTAGGCCTGAACTGTCTCGCTCGCTCAGCTGACAAACCTCAGCGTTGCTAAACCTGTCAACTCGCAGCTGCGCGCGTACGTACTGAGTTGCTTCTTCTACTGGAGTCCGCTAATATGAATTCTTAGTGATTCACACTAACACAACAAAATTTAATTTAAGATCAGTACTCGATGTAATGATATAACGGCTTGTTTGTAGCATTTAATCCCTACTGTTTCACAGTCGTCATTTCATAGAAGAAGTGGTGTCTTATGCAACTGATAATGATTTTGGCTTTATTTTAATTTTATTGTACCCCAGTACACTGTAAAAAATTATTAGTAGGCGTATGGACCTACGATCTTCGAGGACTAATTCAAATGGCTCTAAGCACCATGGGACTTAACATCTGAGGTCATCAGTCCCCTAGACTTAGAACTACTTAAACCTAAATAACCTAAGGACATCATACACATCCATGCCCGAGGCAGTATTCGAACCTGTGACAGTAGCAGCAGCGCGGTTCCAGACTGAAGCGCCTAGAACCGCTCGGTCACAACGGCCGGCATAGGACTAATAACAGTAAGTCTCCATAATAGCGGATTCCAGTAGGAGATGCAATTCTCGTTTGTACGTACACATCTAGTTACGAGTTAACAGGTGTAGAAACGTAGCTGCTTGTTGAGTTGAGCGAGCGAGCGAGCGAGCGAGCGAGCGAGCGAGCGCAGGTCTACCTTCGTGACGGACGCGCCGCGGCCTGTGTTTCTCGTAGGCCTCGTTTTGAAAATTCGAGCGCTGTCACCCGCTGCAGTCCACTTTTGTTATCACACCATGGTACACATCTTCTTCAGCAGCAGATTGGAGATACCACTCAGTTTGACAACCTCCTTATGGGTGTGTTTAGTAATCTCTGTGGCTTCTCAGTAGCTTTTCTAGTAACCGCTTTTGGCTCCCAGTCTGAGCCTTATCGGCAGTCTCGTGGATGCAACGCATGTTGCACAGCAGTTGACCGGTCCGTTTCTCCCCTTCTACAGTTGCCCTAATGTTGTTCTAGTTGTTTTTTGTCGGTTGTTTTAGTGGTACCAATGTACATGTCTGCAAGCTAGACTGCAGCCTGTAAGTTGCAGTTTCCGAACACGTTTGTTCGACGTTATGTGTTCCTGCATCTTTTAGGTTGGTTTTTAGATTACAGCGACATTTCATTTCAATAATTTCTTTAATGAACGACAGGAAGACCTTGGATTTCGTAGACGCCCATTCATCACTATTACCTTCTCGTGGCTGTCTTAACACTTTTTACCCCACAAAAAATGGTTCAAATGGCTCTGAGCACTATGGGACTTCTGAGGTCATCAGTCCCCTAGAACTTAGAACTACTTAAACCTAACTAACCTAAGGACATCACACACATCCATGCCCGAGGCAGGATTCGAACCTGCGACCGTAGGGGTCGCGCGGTTCCAGACTGTAGCGCCTAGAACCGCTCGGCCATTCCGGTCGGCAATATCTCACAATGGTACCGCGTCTACTCATCTTTACCATTTTCGTCCAAAGTTCAGCTACGATGTATCTTCAGGTGGCCAAACGTTTAGAAAAAATAGCATTTTTGCGCGGGTCGGGTGAGGGTTGATTTTCGTTAGCGAAGTTTCCAGGCAGCGTAATGAGTACAGAACAGTAATCCAAGGGTGGTAGGTTCGAGTCCCTATGTGAAAACTTTATTTTAAATCTTTACGTTACTTACACCGCAAATAAACCGAAATAAAGCTCCGTATATTGCATATGTTAATATTTTCATAAAAAGGCATGAAAGTGAAAGCGAAAGGCAAAGCAAAATTTAGGACTGACTGCAAATAAATTTCCAGGAAAGAATTTCAAGGTGTACAGGAGAACTTCGTATACAGGGTGGTGAGAAACAGTTTGTAAAGCTTGTAAGGGTGTTGCAGGAAAAGTTGTGCCGAGAAATACTTATTAAGAAAAAAAATTCGATGCGTTGTGCCGTTTCCAAGTTAATTAGCAGTGAAGTTAGCCGATCAGATAGTTGGGCGCGCAAATTCAAGCCCTTTACGCACCAAAATGCGGTAACGCGCAGAGATTTGTAGGTCCGTAAGTTACCCCTTGTTCAGATGCTCGTTACCAGTTAAAATGTGCTTTTTTTCGGAAGTGATAAATTTAAGTTAGGAAACGAAACGAAGAACACCTTTGGCCACACTGCCTCTGGAAGTTTGCTTGAATTTGCGCGTGTGCCGAAATGATTGGTTAACTTCAATGCTACATAACTCTGAAACGGCGCACTATATCGAATTTTTTTCTTAAGTACTATTCCTAGCACAGCTTCCCCTGCGCCACTTTTGCAAGCTTTTCAGACGGTTTTTGACCATTACGTATAAAATGAGGTACCTTTTATTTATTTTACGGTTGGTTTACACGTGCTGGGGTGACATTCGTCGTAAAGACAAGGGAATCTCTAATTTTCCTGTCATCTTGCACGCTTCATAAACACCGCATTTTTACCATTACACGGTTGTTTCAAAGTTTCTGTAGAAATACATGTTACGTTTACAATCGTTAAAGATGCCCTCTCGTCGCACAGTTTGACAGCCAACCATGCGTAACGCATCATTTCGTTTAATATTGACAAAGATAGCTGGTGATGTTCAGTGGAACGTATTTTGATGCAGTCTGATCACAATGTGAATTAGTTTTATTTCTCGATTATGTTGAATCCATAACGTTCTTAGGGGTTGTTTTACTCATCGTATCTGGTAATCTGTTGCAGCATAAGACCTGAAACAGTAACTGTAACTGTAAAAAAAAAAACTATAAAGTTGTTTTTTAAATACTTAATCCTGTTTTTTGATTCCACTGAACATTTATTATAATCTCCAATTAATTAAACAATAATGAAATAAATCGTGCACAACAAACTACATGCTTTCTGTCCAAAATCTCACAAAGTACTGACCTACACTGCGTACGTGGCTGTGACTATTTATACTTTCGTAACAATCCCGAACAATCCTCGGCATTGTTTAAAATGAATATTTGATTAATTAAAAATTAAAATTTATACAAAAAAAATTGAAAGTACATATCTGATTGTACATTTACTCTAGAACAGCTAGTACACTACGATACATGTCTTATTTTATTTGAGAATAAATTCTCAAATAAGAAATTACAATAATACATTTACATTTTTTTGTTAATTACTAGAGACTCCTTTCATGGAAATTGTTCCCTTCATTTACAGATCTTCTACACTTTGAAGTGAAAGAGATTAAACAGTTATTTTCTCAGTTACAATTTTTTCTAGACGAGTTACCTATTTTGTTTACATGTGCGATCCTGAATTAGACTGGAAAATGTTCGTTTTAAGTGGGTCTTAATGGGCTGTCACGTTTCAAATCCTGCCTAGTCGTTGAAAACGGGGTGTCTAGGAAACCTGCTTTCTCGGATCGCTAGACAAACAATTCAAACAAATCGTATTAATGAGTTTTGTTACAAAATGAGGAATGACAATACTTAACTTCGACAGTTACGTAGATGTGCCGCAAGCAAAGGGCGACATGCAAAATAATGAATGTTCTTCAGTATTGCAATTCAAGATTGAGCTACATAGAACTTACGAGCAAGCAACGAGCTTCGACTCTTCTATTCAGGTCTCTGGTCTTGACGCTTCTAGTAGAATTGGGCCGCGGCCGGTCGGCTGCGGCGCTTACGTTCTCTTTATAGAGGCCGCTGCTGGCTCGTTGTCGCCCTGGACGGGGGTGGGTCAGCGTGCAATTGGCTGACGTCTTCTTCACAGCACACTCTCTGCTCTCTCGTTCCCGACTGGCGTGCCGGCACTTGGCGTTACGCCGTAACAGATTAGATAAGAACAGTTTTGAAGCTTTTTGATCACAAGCTTTACCTGTCCATAGAAACAGACATCGCAAGATTGTTCTAGTGGAGACAATTGAGGGAATCACATGAATACTGAACGATGCAAATCTTTCTTCACCTTGAAATATCTCATCTTATAACTGTGCATTTATGATTGTGGATTTGTTTCTCCTCCTCACGAGACAGTTAACAGAAGAAATTTGTTTTTGCACATAGAGTTTTATCACAGCTGTGAAAAAATTCCTTTTTGCCTTTGTATTTATTTATTTACATTTCATGGCCTTCATCGGATCACTCTAGTCAACTTTATACAAAGAATTTTTCAGTTTCCTGTCAGCCCAGTACTTCTTCATTCTCTCGAATCTAATCCTGCATTCTTCATCGGAAATCACCCTTCCTATTGTATGTTTATTGATTCTCGTTTGCAGTCTGGTTTGCTTGTCTGTGAGTTTCCTGATTTTGTCAGTTGTGTTTCTTAGGTCTTCCAATGTAATCTGTAGCTCATCCATATTTTCCTTGATTTCTGTAATCCACTTAATGTTGCACATACTTTTCCACATTTTTCTGTTATTCTCCTGATGATCCTGTTCTCTGGTGTTCTGATTAGATGTGCGAATAATGAAATGTGTTTCTTCCTGATCATACTCATTACCGGTTCTGTTTCCTTGTAGACTGTTTCAGTTATAGCTACTCTCCAGTGTCCATCTTTCTGGTACGATTTGCTGATGCACATTCTTATGCTTCTTCTCTTTATTTTGTCTATTTGTGCAGTGTTAGTTGTTTTGAAGATGGTTTTACTTGCGTATGTTATTTCTGGTTGTGTGACTGTTTTGTAGTGTTTTAATTTAGTTCCTGTTGACAGGCTCTTTTTGTTGTAGGTGTTCTTGTTTTTATATATTGCTCTGGTCAATTTGTTTATTCTGTTATGCCATGTTCGCTTTTCATTGAGGTTACATGTTATGATTTCTCCCAGATATTTAAATTTATCTACAATTTTGATTTCTTGGTTTCCTATGGAAATTTTTTTTATGAGTGGTGGATCAGTTAAAATGATGACTGTTTTTTCAAAGGATATTCCAAAGACCAATTTTCTGTGCTATTTCCTATACTGAGATAACTTGTTTGGTTTCCTGAATACTACTGGATAAGAGAGCAAGGTATTAATAAATGCAGTTTGATGAGCATTATTTGGATTTATTTCCAATATAATAAAGGTAAAAATTGAAAATTAAATTTTCATCGTAGGTACTCTATCCATCGACCCCCGGAAAATCGTTCTGTACTCTTTCCGCTGCGCCAAGCACGGCTCGCAAACTAGGCGAACATAAATAGCTTATGCCTAGCCCTAACTGCGCCAAATTTGCTTTCTTTTCGATAGGCTTTACTTCTGTCCCTGTCATTTCTGGCCAAGATCTGCCTGTTAGGCAACTTTGGACGAAATTGGTGATGACGAGTAGGCGCAGTTCCTTTGCCAGAGGAAGAATATCCTTTCTTCAGCAACACATTGGTGAGGTATTACACGTACTTGTTAACGAAAGCGGGCATATTACGTAAAGATAAAGTTCACAGAAATGTGATCATAATTAGTTTGAATTTATTGATACAGTCAATGAAGAAGTTCTGTGCACACAATATTTAAATCTACGATTGGTAGTGACGAGAAAAAATCTGAATATCAGTCCGAAGTCATTAACAGTGTTTCGACTTCTTTCGAAACATCTTGCCCCGTCAACCACTGCTCTGATATTTAACAACTGACGCTTGTTGTGTTGTATCAGGGGATAAATAATGGCGTGAGACATCATGCACAAATGATATTTACTGCTACATATTACGCATCACCGAATTTAAACAGGTGGCGAATGACGTCCTCTTCCCAGGCAAGAGCGTGGCGCATCTGTGGAGCACCGCAGTCAACCCACCTAGTTAGGAACGTACCACTTCCTTGCAGGCGTTGTTCTTATCGGAGCAAAATTATATCTGTCATCTTAATCCCAAGGACTGACGGCATTGCCTTCTTTTTAGTTAGTGTGCGTACTGTGAAACGGGAAATTTGAAAGTGATCCGATCTCGAAGTTTATATTATGTCCAGATGTGGGTTCCATATCTAAAAAATTGTTTAAATGGCTCTGAGCACTATGGGACTTAACTTCTGAGGTCATCAGTCCCCTAGAACTTAGAACTACTTAAACCTAACTAACCTGAGGACATCACACACATCCATGCCCGAGGCAAGATTCGAACCTGCGACTGTAGCGGTCGCGCGGTTCCAGACTGTAACGCCTAGGACCGCTCGACCACTCCAGCCGGCTCCATATCTACTCTACAAATGCTATGAACGTAGATTTGGCTCTTTTTGACCTACCCTATAAGAGAAGTGTTGCCTCACGTGTTTCTACATTTCTCCTGAATCCAAGCTGAACTTCCCCGAGGTCGGTTTTTACCAGTTTTTCCTTTCTCTGCAAAGAGCTGTTTTGACAATGTTGACTGCAGTGCTCTCTTTGAAGGCGTAGAATACAGGGAGCGAATGTATTTTCAATTTGAAAACAAATGAGACGGTAGTTATAAGAGTCGAGAGCCATGAAAAGAAAGCAGTGGTTCAGACGGGAGTGAGACAGGGATGTAGCCTATCCCCTATGATATTCGATCCGTACATTGGGTAGTCTGTAACGGAAATCAGAGAATAATTTGGAGTAGGAACTGGAGTTCAGAGAGAAGAAATAGAAACTTTGAGGTTTGCCCATGACATGGTAATTGTACAGTCGTGCTCAAAAGTATCCGAACGACCTGAATTGCATTTCGTCTGATTTGCACGCAGCCGGCATAACGCAGCTGTCTAGCAGGTCCTCTAATCGCTCCTTGGTACAGTCGTTTGACTATTGAAAACGGTTCCAACAAGTCACCACTAGAAAACACTGTTATGTATCGCAATAACTCAAGATGTAAAGTAATACCACGATACTACAAATATCAGGGAACACCTTATCACAGATAAGACTGTCCTTAAGGCTTGTAAGCTCACATTTATTACAATAAATGACATACCTGAAACTTTACCACTCTCATTATTACGTCAGATAGATAGGTAATGCACGTAGTTAATTTCGTCGTATTCACGGTCTACTGTTGGAAGTAACATACCGTACTTATTATTTAACACAAAATGACATTAAAAATTTCAGTTATTCACGAGCAGCTAGTTGAGAATATGTATGAACTTCAAATGACACGACGAACCGTCTCGCTCTGCATATGGATTGAAAACCAGGTCATGCAGACTAAGCAAAGATTTCGTGACTGACGGAAACTAACAGTCATCCCTGATTAGGCATACAGAGAGTGATATACCTCGATTTTAGACAGTATCAGTTACCAAATATCAACTTTAAATTACATAACGCAGACATTTTTAACGGACGCGAACTCCTACCCAGCATCTATTGTCCCTGTTAACGAACTACGAGATATGTTAAATGTTGCTTCTTCACAAGTAACTTACTTGAAATGCCGTGAGGTAAAGCTTCGTGTTGGACAGCGATTCGAGCCCAGAACCCAATCGGATTGATATCGAAGCACAATCAACTGCGACAATCGGATTTTCTCGGCAGTAGCTAGATGTTTTAACTGAAATGACGAGACGAAACATTAATTTTTTCCTTCCCAGGACTCCAACCCGGCACCTATCGCTGTTATATTCTAGAGAAAACGAACGTTAAATATGGGTTTGATGCAACAGCAGCTACATGTGAGCATGTTTGAACTAGAAATAATATGACGAAGAGTTCAGTGCTGACTGGGAATAGAGCCCCACACATATCGTTGTTGACTACACACAAAGAGACGTCAGATACCGAGTTTTTCTCCACCAGCACCTCGGAATAACATCTTGAACTTACAGTCTTCTCGCCGGCCGCGGTGGTCTCGCGGTTCTAGGCGCGCAGTCCGGAACCATGCGACTGCTACGGTCGCAGGTTCGAATGCTGCCTCGGGCATGGATGTGTGTGATGTCCTTAGGTTAGTTAGGTTTAAGTAGTTCTAAGTTCTAGGGGACTGATAACCACAGCAGTTGAGTCCAATAGTGCTCAGAGCCATTTACAGTGATCTCGCAAATAGGTCTGTGTCTCACTGGGAGTCAAAAACGTCAAATATCGTTAGTGTTGACAACGAATGAAAATACATTAAACATCAAAATTATTATCCACCAGCAGATAGATGTTCTCATGCTAGAGCTTGATAATACATAATGAAATCTCTAGTGCCGGACCAGGATTCGAACCCATTTACGCCAACATGTGGAGATGTTGAGGAATCTGCAGTTTTGAACAAACAACAAATTGCAGCCGAGCTGTATTGTCACGAAGGGATCAAATTCCGCGTTATGGGCGGTCTGAGTTGCATTCCCAGTTCAGAACCAATTTTATCGACATACAGAAGCTCAAATAAAAGATGGAATAAGTGTCCTGTGACCCTACATAACGTTTGTTTCGTCACTAGATATAAATAACTAGTATTAGAAATGTTACTGGTGATAGAGTTTTTACATGTCGCCACTCCAGAGTTTATTGTGGTTCAAACTAACGTCTACTTGGTAGAGAAGGAATATCATTTTTAATGTGAATTTCAGACCACAGTGCCATTATATCTTCTTCACTTGGTGTAGCCAGAAGAGAAAGGAATCTGTCTCTTCCTATATAAAATCATTCACAGGAGTTGGAATCGAACCCAGACCGTAGGTATATGAACCTAGCATCAGTCCAACAGACCACCAAATCCTCTTCTCTGTGACTCATTTTTCTATCGTAACGCCGTTGCGCCACACTGGATGAGAATTCTTACACACAGGCTCCCTGTAGTAATTTGCAGCATGTTCAGTAAATTCATTTACTTGGTTGACCGAATCACCATGAACTAGCTGACTCGGCTACCCAGTGCATGCATTCGACTCTATTTTGTAATCACCGAAATAAAATCACGTAACTGCCATCTTCACAGAACAGCAAACAGTGTAGGATGCAGAAATTTAAATATGAAGTGATCCTTTCCACTTGAGCTACTCTATTGCGCTTTCTGTTTGTTGAAAACGTCGTGCAGTGCAAAAGAAAAGCTGTAACTCTTTGTCTCTCAGAAGTCGAGACCCCACCATATGCATTATCTCATAGCACAGTGGAATGCCCTCCCATGAACCATGGACCTTGCTGTTGGTGGGGAGGCTTGCGTGCCTCAGCGATACAGATAGCCGTACCGTAGGTGCAACCACAACGGAGGGGTATCTGTTGAGAGGCCAGACAAACGTGTGGTTCCTGAAGAGGGGCAGCAGCCTTTTCAATAGTTGCAAGGGCAACAGTCTGGATGATTGACTGATCTGGCCTTGTAACAATAACCAAAACGCCCTTGCTGTGCTGGTACTGCGAACGGCTGAAAGCAAGGGGAAACTACAGCCGTAATTTTTCCCGAGGGCATGCAGCTTTACTGTATGATTAAATGATGATGGCGTCCTCTTGGGTAAAATATTCCGGAGGTAAAATAGTCCCCCATTCGGATCTCCGGGCGGGGACTACTCAAGAGGACGTCGTTATCAGGAGAAAGAAAACTGGCGTTCTACGGGTTGGAGCGTGGAATGTCAGATCCCTTAATCGGGCAGGTAGGTTAGAAAATTTTAAAAGGGAAATAGATAGGTTGAAGTTAGATATAGTGGGAATTAGTGAAGTTCGGTGGCAGGAGGAACAAGACTTTTGGTCACATGACTACAGGGTTATAAACGCAAAATCAAATAGGGGTAATGCAGGAGTAGGTTTAATAATGAATAGGAAAATAGTAATGCGGGTAAGCTACTACAAACAGCATAGTGAACGCATTATTGTGGCCAAGATAGATACGAAGCACACACCTACTACAGTAGTACAAGTTTATATGCCAACTAGCTCTGCAGACGACGAAGAAATTGAAGAAATGTATGATGAAATAAAAGAAATTATTCAGATAGTGAAGGGAGACGAAAATTTCATAGTCATGGGTGACTGTAATTCGAGTGTAGGAAAAGGGAGAGAAGGAAACATAGTAGGTGAATATGAATTGGGGCTAAGAAATGAAAGAGGAAGCCTCCTGGTAGAATTTTGCACAGAGCACAACATAATCATAGCTAACACTTGGTTTAAGGATCATGAAAGAAGGTTGTATACATGGAAGAACCCTGGAGATACTAAAAGGCATCACATAGATTATATAATGGTAAGACAGAGATTTAGGAACCAGGTTTTAAATTGTAAGACATTTCCAGGGGCAGATGTGGACTCTGACCACAATCTATTGGTTATGACCTGTAGATTAAAACTGAAGAAACTGCAAAAAGGTAGGAATTTAAGGAGATGGGACCTGGATAAACTGAAAGAATCAGAGGTTGTACAGAGTTTCAGGGAGAGCATAAGGGAACAATTGACAGGAATGGGGGAAAGAAATACAGTAGAAGAAGAATGGGTAGCTTTGAGGGATGAAGTAGTGAAGGCAGCAGAGGATCAAGTAGGTAAAAAGACGAGGGCTAGTAGAAATCCTTGGGTAACAGAAGAAATATTGAATTTAATTGATGAAAGGAGAAAATATAAAAATGCAGTAAATGAAGTAGGCAAAAAGGAATACAAACGTCTCAAAAATGAGATCGACAGGAAGTGCAAAATGGCTAAGCAGGGATGGCTAGAGGACAAATGTAAGGATGTAGAGGCTTATCTCACTAGGGGTACGATAGATACTGCCTACAGGAAAATTAAAGAGACCTTTGGAGATAAGAGAACGACTTGTATGAATATCAAGAGCTCAGATGGAAGCCCAGTTTTAAGCAAAGAAGGGAAAGCAGAAAGGTGGAAGGAGTATATAGAGGGTCTATACAAGGGCGATGTACTTGAGGACAATATTATGGAAATGGAAGAGGATGTAGATGAAGATGAAATGGGAGATACGATACTGCGTGAAGAGTTTGACAGAGCACTGAAAGACCTGAGTCGAAACAAGGCCCCGGAGTAGACAACATTCCATTGGAACTACTGACGGCCTTGGGAGAGCCAGTCCTGACAAAACTCTAACATCTGGTGAGCAAGATGTATGAAACAGGCGAAATACCCTCAGACTTCAAGAAGAATATAATAATTCCAATCCCAAAGAAAGCAGGTGTTGACAGATGTGAAAATTACCGAACTATCAGTTTAATAAGTCACAACTGCAAAATACTAACACGAATTCTTTACAGACGAATGGAAAAACTGATAGAAGCCAACCTCGGGTAGATCAGTTTGGATTCCGTAGAAACACTGGAACACGTGAGGCAATACTGACCCTACCACTTATCTTAGAAGAAAGATGAAGGAAAGGCAAACCTACGTTTCTAGCATTTGTAGACTTAGAGAAAGCTTTTGACAATGTTGACTGGAATACTCTCTTTCAAATTCTGAAGGTGGCAGGGGTAAAATATAGGGAGCGAAAGGCTATTTACAATTTGTACAGAAACCAGATGGCAGTTATAAGAGTCGAGGGACATGAAAGGGAAGCAGTGGTTGGGAAGGGAGTAAGACAGGGTTGTAGCCTCTCCCAGATGTTATTCAATCTGTATATTGAGCAAGCAGTAAAGGAAACAAAAAAAAATTCGGAGTAGGTATTAAAATCCATGGAGAAGAAATAAAAACTTTGAGGTTCGCCGATGACATTGTAATTCTGTCAGAGACAGCAAAGGACTTGGAAGAGCAGTTGAATGGAATGGACAGTGTCTTGAATGGAGGATATAAGATGAACATCAACAAAAGCAAAACGAGGATAATGGAACGTAGTCGAATTAAGTCGGGTGATGCTGAGGGAATTAGATTAGGAAATGAGACACTTAAAGTAGTAAAGGAGTTTTGCTATTTGGGGAGCAAAATAACTGATGATGGTCGAAGTAGAGAGGATATAAAATGTAGACTGGCAATGGCAAGGAAAGCGTTTCTGAAGATGAGAAATTTGTTAACATCGAGTATAGATTTAAGTGTCAGGAAGTCATTTCTGAATGTATTTGTATCGAGTGTAGCCATGTATGGAAGTGAAACATGGACGATAAATAGTTTGGACAAGAAGAGAATTGAAGCTTTCGAAATGTGGTGCTACAGAAGAATGCTGAAGATTAGATGGATAGATCACATAAATAATGAGGAAGTACTGAATAGGATTGGGAAGAAGAGAAGTTTGTGGCACAACTTGACCAGAAGACGGGATCGGTTGGTAGGACATGTTCTGAGGCATCAAGGGATCACCAATTTAGTATTGGAGGGCAGCGTGGAGGGTAAAAATCGTAGAGGGAGACCAAGAGATGAATACACTAAGCAGATTCAGAAGGATGTAGGTTGCAGTAGATGAAGAAGCTTGCACAGGATAGATTAGCATGGAGAGCTGCATCAAACCAGTCTCAGGACTGAAGACCACAACAACAGTGGAATGCGGAAGTTTTGGAGGAATTGTTGAGTTCATGGTAAGTGTCGCGCACTGTAGATAAGATGTCGCGAGTTCGAGTACATTCATGGCTACGTTTTTTAAAACGCAATTCTGCTGTCTACTAAAGTTATCAATCTAACTTTGAACATAATTCCCTTCACTTCTCAACCCAAAATAGTCACATGTCAAAAAAGAGCTAACTTCTGCCACATTTTGTTCTTTTCAGGTTTAATAGACAGCCAGGCAGCAGATGCATCTCGAAACTTTTGTATTGTGTATGGGGAGCGCGCATCGCGCCAAAATATGTCAGAAAAGTATTTTCTACATTAGCTGTCGTGTGGTAGTGGCATTTTATTCTTCTTCAAACCTTGTTTGACAGCTTTAACTCAGAACAAGTATTCTACATGACGTAATCAATAAACTGCATACGCATTGTCAGACTGTTATAGATAACATCAGAGAATTCGCATATATCCTTGATGATTAATATCTCTCTCATGTTTACTATTGTTTTAACAACACTAAAGGAAAACTTACGAAAACTGTGCACTGTATTATAAGAAATGAAATAAAACTACCCACGATAACCTTAAGACGAATGTCTGTTTTAATAAAACTGAGTATCTGTACACAAGCGTGCCTCTATGGACACGAATTAGTAAAATACTACTCATTTAGATTGGGTCTGTGTTTAATTGGTATGCTGTGACATACTCAAGGGGTATATAAATGCGGCATTTCATAGATAACGTTACATATTCCTAGAACCCAAAGTTTGCTTGCAAGCAGCGGAAAGAGGCGTTACCTGTTGTGCAGCATTGTAAGTTTTTCACCATTGCACTATTAGCCGAAAGTATTTTCTTGCGATTTACTAATCGATGTTTGACCAGACTGCTTGAAGCTCTTCCACAGAAGGGATAAAAACGTTACAGTTAGTGAGACTGGAACTGCGATCCATAACGGACGCTTTTTCATAGGTCAGCACGTTACCAAAGAGCTGGCGAAGAGGTATGTGACTTTGTTTCGTCTAACGAGGCCAATAGTTACTAGAACTCGTAAACCGCTACTTAAAGGACGAGATTAGTTGCAATTTCCACGTGCAACGACTTTTCTGGGCTGAAAACCGTGAATTTTCAACCTTTTATTACACCTCAAGCGATAATAACTCAGATTATTCAATGGAAATGGCAGGTAAAATCAAGTGAAGTTTGAGGCTTATTTCCGTGCACACCAGGAAGTAACTCGTCGATCACAGAGTTGCCAAACATACCCTTCCTTGTTGCCAAATCTCAGTTACAGTACCAGCAGGAAGAAGACGAACCATGTGATCCTAGAGCGGGCTGGGAAGTGACCATAGCTGGCGTCTCCAAGTCGCGGCTGCTACGGCCCGGAATACCTAATGCGTCTGATTCCCATTTCTGTAACTAGGTTTAGGGACTGGAGCGTAGTTACTAATAATACTCAGAACTGACTGCAAACTAAGCATCGTAAATCAGTAACTCTCATAGTTGTTTTTATATTTCTTTCGTAAGTGTACTCAAAACTAAGAACTCATTCACAGAAATTTCGTGCCTCGATGATAGTCGAGCACAACAAACAAATAAAAATAAAAATAAAATAATGTGTGTGTGTGTGTGTGTGTGTGTGTGTGTGTGTGTGACAGAGAGAGAGAGTAAAAAATTGTTGTAAAGAAATTAAATCATGGTATGCAAAGAAATCTTTCCACATCATTACGAAATGTATTCATGATCTGTGGAACAAGAATTAGTCTTAATCTAATCTAATCATATCATATTGAGAAATAGCAATGAAGAGTCATGAATTACCGAAACGTTTTCAAATTCCAGTAACCAAATCTAAACTTGACAATAAAAGGCGACAATTTTTATAATAAACCGGGACTCCTATCAAGACCATTCGTCCCTGTTAACTAACCACGAAAGATGTCTTGATATACCTCCATTCTGAAGTAACGAAGTGTGCATGCATTTAAAGATGAACTGCATGATGTGGAGTTCTGTGACGGAGATACGAACCCAACACATAATCGGATTGTTAACTAAGTAAAATCAAATGTTACTTATAGGTTTTTCTTACCAGCTGCTAGGTGTTTGAATCTAAAATAAGGATACAAACTTTCGTGCCTAAGCGACAATCGAACTGCACACCTACCGTGCATCCACGAATATAGCTTAAGTATCAGCTGCTTACTCACCAACAGTAAGATGTGTGCGAGTTTGACCAGAAATAACGGCACCTAATGCGATTGTTGGCAACACATAAACAGACATTAAAAATGCACGTTAATTTTCACTGGCACGCCAGTAAGCACGTGATAGGGCTTGAAATGATATTATGAATATTTTTGTATTGGATCAGTATTCGGACCCACATACTTACCTTTGGAGGAGACATAGAGAAGATTGCAGTCTTGGGAAAAGGAACGAAATGATTGAACTATACTATTCCGAGAGATTCAGATCCTTGAAAGAGGAGATACGAATTCGAATCACAGTCCAGCACCAAATTTTCAACGTCTCTAATTCAATCAAGTATCAGTAAAATAAGAGCCCTGTTCCTTTAAATAGCTATCGGTTCATCAAATAAAATAAAATTTTCTAATGCAAGTAAGCTTACTGGTGACTGTATTTCTGTTTACAATGACTTCCGCTATGTCATTTCCCAACGTAAACCGGCTCTGCCCAGTTGGTAATGAAGGAACGTGATGTTTAATGCGGATTCTGGTTTATAACGTCTTTCTCTTGAGGTTACCAGTGGTAAAGCAAATCTGTTTGTGCCTCTTAAAAGTAAATGCCTGAACCCACGCATTACACCATGACAGTTCGTTCCACCAGACCATTGTGGCCACATTTCTCAGCCCCAGGAGTGTGCTGTAACGGATGATGTGCTTAGCTTACAAAATTAGTCACCGTGGAAAAAATGCGAGTCTATTCAATGGTTAAGTAGAAGCAAGCTTCTGACGCGGAGATTATGCTATTCTCATGTCAGCAGGACGTAAAGACTCTTCTAGGCATCATAGGCTAGCCATTTTGAAATTTTCACAAATTCAGTAAATTTCTTAGTTCGAGAAGTGTGAAGTTACCGGATAATTCGATTATTACCGTCATTATTACTATCATTTTCTTCATACGGCTGCTCGAACACATGTACTTGAAGATCATTTAATGTCTTTTGATCATTATAGAAGTAGTTTCCCAAGAACAGGTTCTTTCCCTGTCTGTGGAATCCTTTTCATGTTAATATCAATTACTCGAAGATTACACTAAAAAAGTAATTGATGAAGACGTTACTTGATAACAAAAACGCGCTGCCCTTCTTCATTTACTTGCGCCTAGAAATGGCTATCGAGTACTGCCAAACCAATAGGCAAGAGCTCTTACTGCCTTCAGACATTCGTCGCTGTCAGTTCTTCCATATGATTTGGTCGACATGGCCTGCTTCATGTTGTGTATGACAAACAACGCTTTAGAAAATCAATTGTTTTCCTTTGCAATAAACAGAAAGATTTTCATTCTAAGCTATCCAAGTACAAAATTTTCGCAATATTAGTTCAAATTTAATATTCGCTTCTATAATGTAGGAAAGTATTACACAGTTGCAAAACTCGCATCCAACTCATTGACCTTACACTTAGACGCTGACCATAAATTCTAGTTCAGAGTGATACCGGTTTAAGTAACCTAATGGAGCGAAGACTGTTTGCCAGTGCTCTCTCTCACTGGAAAATACGCAATTCACTCATTTGGCTCCATAAGTACACTGTAACAGTAATTT
This sequence comes from Schistocerca nitens, assembly GCF_023898315.1. Lineage (NCBI taxonomy): Eukaryota > Metazoa > Arthropoda > Insecta > Orthoptera > Acrididae > Schistocerca > Schistocerca nitens. The sequence goes on from NC_064622.1 coordinate 156,631,475, forward strand.
CTGTGTGTATACAATGCATACAGGTTGTAGAATTTAGTGGTTCTCTTTCTTCCACTTCTGTATACAATATGCCTGACTTAAACGGGCCCTTTACCATTACAGGCCCTGGGCAGTGCAACATCATACTGATAATAGTAATGTGCTTATACTGACAACCTGACTGTTCGTTTTACCTGATTTTGTAATCATTTAAATAAAACAAGATGACCTTCCAGTGGGCGCCATTTCGTTCCCCTTTTCCTTCTGCGAAATTTGTCAGTAAGCTTTTTGCTTTACAACCAGCGAAATGCGGCAGAGTACGGCCGGTAAACGATTCACAAACCACGATTTAGTGCCGTTAAGACGATTTCCTTAAACATTGTCGTAGCTGAAGGAATTTAGTTTCTTCTTAAATCGTCTTAAGCAGCAACGTTCACAGGTATCTCAAATAGGAAAAAGCTCATTATCCAGGTACAAACTGTGGCAAGTTTGTTTTACAACCTTCGTACCTGGATAATTTTGGTTCACCTCTTACTTCAACAACAGACAGCAAAAGGTTATTATTCACAGTGTTAGGAATGGCTATGATGTAGGGTCTGAGTGGGGCACGGTAAAATGGGGGGCGGGGGGAGCGGGGAGGGGGAGGGGAGCGGGGAGGGGGGGTGCCCCAGGGATCAGTGCCGGGGCTACTCCTGTTCCTTATTTATATGAATGATATTCGAACGGTATCTGAACTAAGTGATAGTTCGACACGAAAATTAGTCTACTTTGCTTATTTTCATTCGCTTATGACGTATGGTATTATATTTTTGTGTGACTCTTCCCATTCTCAAAGGATATTTTTGGCTCAGACGCGGACGGTGGTGTAATTTCGCGAACTTCTTGTCAACCTCTGCTCGCCAGTCTGGGTATTCTGACATTGGCGTCTCCTTTTCTGTCGTTCCTTGTTAATAATATCAGCTTATTCCCAAAAATTGGCAGCTTTCACTGAGTTAATACAAGGCGGAAAGACAAATCTGCATTTGGATCGCACTTTCTTGAATCTCGTGCAGAAAGGAATTTTTTTTGGAAATTTGTGGTAAGTTCCTATGGGACCAAACTGCTGAGGTCATTGGTCCCAAGCTTACACACTACTCAGTCTATCTTAAACTAACTTACGCTAAGGACAACACACACACCAATGCCCGAGGGAGGACTCGAACATCCGACGGGGGAAGCCGTGTGAACAGTGACAAGGCGTCAAAGACCACGCGGCTACACCACGCGGCTTGCAGAAACGTGTGCAATATACTGCTGCATTCGTTTTCAGTAAGCTACTACAAGAATTCAAAAATCCTAGCAGTAATCCACGCGCTTTCAAATCTAAACTGAAGAGTTTCCTCATGTGTCACTCCTTTTGTTCTGTCGAGCAGTTCATTAAAAAATTAAGCTGATCCTGTGTTATATTGTTGATTGGATTCCTGTGTTATATTGTTGATTGCGTTTGCGTAAACTTATGGCTTGTCTTTTTTGGGTTCATAAACATTTTATTTCATCTATTATTACTTGTATGTTGTAATTTCATGTTGTGACACGTTCCACGATCTTGGAGACTTGCTCCTCAATTTGGTCCTACTGAACTAGAAGTGTAAAATAAAATAAAAATTTGGGAGACAGGAAATCTGTGGGACACTTTGACTAGGAGAAGGGACTGAGTGATAGGACACATTTTGATTCATCAAGGGATCACCAGTTTACTATTAGAGAGAAGTACAGAGGGAGAGAAAGAATGAATACAATAAGCAAATTCAAAAGGATGTAGGTTGCAATAGTTATCCGGAGATAAAGAGGCCTACACGGAACAGTTCAGCATGGAAAGCTGCATCAAACCAGTCTTTGAACTGAAGACCACAGCAACAACAACAAATCTATTATAAGTATGATAAATTAAAGTCCCCCCATAACGTTTTTCTGTATGTCTGTGAAGGCTAATCTCAAGAATTAATCAGGGATTTTGATACGGTTTTCTCTAACAGACAGACTGATTCACAATGTGGTTTGTATCTATAATTTATTACTGTTCCGCCAGACAACTCGTCCGGCCGTAGACACTTAGTGCTACCAACGCTAAGCCAGACAATTTCGCTGGTTATCCACTAAGTACCCTTTACAACACATAGAAGCTTTTAACAGAATTTGTGCAACATCCTATATGCACTTCATTAAAGATTTTTAGATTAGGACCGTCTGTGTGGCACGGAATAAAGCCAATATTTGATTTACCGGACGTATAACGCCTGTTTACTAAGGCATCGTCAGTGGCTGTATGTGTCAGTGTTGCTGTAATGTGCTCTTGCTGTACAATTGGTGAAACTGTTGGTCTGCCTGTAGGCCTACCACTAAACACGATTTTTAGCAAAGAACATCTTATTTGATAAATGTCATTAATACTTTCCGCTATTCTTTCTCAGTTCCTAATTCAAAACCCATACTGTTCCACGTGTGTGAGAGTGGTGTCGATAGTATCTGATCTAGGTATGAGTCTGGCCCTTTGCTGGGAAACCAGAAGACGAGTGCGTAAACGGCGGTGCAATGGTTAGAAACTCGTCCCCGACTAGCTGTTGGTTAGGGCTGTGTTTGAGTATAACTCGAACTGTTAGAACAGTTTACGTCACAGTTCGGGAAATCACGGGTTCTGGCTCAAATGGTTCAAATGGCTCTGAGCACTATGGGACTTAACTTCTTTGGTCATCAGTCCCCTAGAACTTAGAACTTCTTAAACCTAACTAACCTAAGGACATCACACACATCCATGCCCGGGGCAGGATTCGAACCTGCTACCGTAGCGGTCGCGTGGTTCCAGACTGTAGCGCCTAGAACCGCTCGGCCACTCCGGCCGGCAATCATGGGTTCTGTTCGATCTTTTGATTGGCCTACGGTCCAGTGAATTTTGTTAGTACTATCACAACGACTTGCCTTAGCCTTTTTAATACACTATTGGTTTTAATAATAACTGTGAAACACGCACTGAAATATTTTCGACGGTGCAGGTCATGCTTAACAAAGGAAACTAATAATCATACACTGAAAAGCCAAAGAAACTGGTACACCTGCCTAATATCGTGTAGGGCCTCCGTGAGCACGCAGAAGTGTAGCAACAAGACGTGATATGGATTCGACTAATGTCCGAAGTAGTGCTGGAGGCAATTGACACCATGAATTCTGCAGGACTGCCCATAAGTCTGTAAGGGTACGAGGGGGGGTGGAAATCTCTTCTGAATAGCACTTGCAAGGCATACCAGATATGCTCAATGCCTGGGGATTCTGGTGGCCAACGGAAGTGTTTAAGCTCAGAAGAGTATTCCTTGAGCCACTCTGTAGCAATTCTGGGCGTGTGGGGCTTCGCATTGTCCTGCTGGAGTTGCCCAAGTCCGTCGTCATGCACAATGCAGATGAATAGATGCAGGTGATCATACAGGATGCTTACGTACATGTCACCTGTCAGAGTCGTATCTAGACGTATCACGGGTCCCGTATCACTCCAACTGCACACCCCACACCATTACAGAGCCTCCACCAGCTTGAATATGGATTCATGAGGTTGCCTCCATACCGTCCATCCGCTCGATACAATTTGAAACGAGACTCGTCCGATTAGGCAACATGTTTCCAGTCATCAATAATCCAACGTCGGTGTTGAAGGGCCCAGGTGAGGCGTAAATCTTTGTCTCGTGTAGTCATCAAGGGTACACGAGCGGGCCTTCGATTCCTGCTGCTTTACGTACAAGAACGACTAACAGGAAATGCAGGGCTCACAAGCTCCAATATCCCCACTTCATCGCTACCTCGGAGATGCTGTGTCCCGTGGCCCGTGCGCCGATTATAACACCACATTCGAACTCGCTTAAATTTTTATAAGCTGCCACTGTAGCAGCAGTAACCGATCTAACAACTGCGCCAGACACTTGTTGTCTTATATAGGCGTTGCCAACCGCAGCGCCGTATTCGGCCTGCTTACATATCTCTATATTCGAATACGCACGCCTATACCAATTTCTTTGGCGCTTCAGTGCATAAAAGCTTGCGATCATCATTCTTTGTAATGCTCGGTGGCCGAGCGGTTCTAGGCGCCTCAGTCTGGAACCGTGCAACCGCTACGGTCGCAGGTTCGAATCCTGCCTCGGGCATGGCTGTGTGTGATGTCCTTAGGTTAATTAGTTCTAAGTTCTAGGGGACTGATGACCTCAGAAGTTAAGTCCCATTGTGCCCATTTTAACCATTTTTTGAACCATTTGTAATTCTATGCTGATCCTGGCGGAGGTTCGAGTTCTCCCTCGGGCATGGGTATGTGTGTTTGTGCTTAGGGTAATTTAGGTTAAGTAGTGTGTAAGCTTAGGGACTGATGACCTTAGCAGTTAAGTCCCATAAGATTTCACACACATTTTTTTGTAATTCTCATACCTTCACCCCGCTGTCTGGCGAGGTCTGCTGGCACTATATCTAGGACGGGTCATTCCGCTGTAATTTATTCTGGCGACAAAAATTAAAATCGCTTTATTACGATACAGTTTGTTTGTTCGGCCTTTCATTCTTGATTAGTTGTCATGATTGTTTCATCTGAATGTTGCTGTTTTGTTTTCAAACTGATCAAAATACGTAAAATTGTTATCTGTTATTCAAATATATGAACAGGGATTGAATTGCTCATTTGCAACCCATATGGCTAATCATTGTCGCCTCTCGTAATAAAATAAAATGTTATGTTTAATTCAGTCAAGCAACTTTTTTGGGGGGTTATCGTCTCTGTCTGTTACCTTTACTTAAAAATCGACATAAATGTTTTTTATGTCCATACATATATCCATATGTATCGCATGAGAACGAGTACTGTAAATTTGTTCAGATGCAACAGGAGTTTGTGCTATGGTAGGAGTTAATGCTGTCTCCTCCAGTGTTTAGCGAAATAGTGAAGTTTATGCAGAGCCATAGCTTATTGTAGTGGCCAGTTCGTAGTTTCTGCCGCGCGGAGTGGCCGCGTGGTTTGAGGCGCAGTGTCGCGGATTGCGCGGCCCCTCCCGCCGAAGGTTCGAATCCTCCTCGGGCATGGGTGTGTGTGTTTGTGTGTGTGTGTGTGTTGTTCTTAGCACAAGTAAGTTTAAGTAATGTGTAAGTCTAGGGACCGATGACGTCAGCAGTTTGGTCCCTTACGAATTCACACACATTTGAACATTCGTAGTTTCTAGCGTATCTCTTGCACTCGCGCCGCTCGAGTCGAACGTCACGTGATTGTTCGAACAAGCTCGATACTGTATCGGACGCTGCGGCATGTCGGGAAATCTCGAGCCTGTTCGAACTCCAGTATTGTTTGCCGAGCCCTACTATTGAGGAGACTAGCTCGCAGCCGGCCGCTGTGACCGTGCGGTTCTAGGTGCTTCAGTCCGGAACCGCGCTGCTGCTACTGTTGCAGGTTCGAATCCTGCCTCGGGCATGGATGTGTGTGATGTCCTTAGGTTAGTTAGGTTTAAGGAGTTGTAAGTCTAGTGGACTGATGACCTCAGATGTTAAGTCCCATAGTGCTTAGAGCCATTTGAACCATCTGAACTAGTAACAGCGGCAGTCCGTGTTGACTGCGAACGTGTGATTGCTCCTGGCTGGCCGAACGTTGGTGGACGGCTGCCGTCTGGCCTGGTGAATGTTATTGCGCCACCGCGCCGATTGGGAATTTGACCCGCATCTACCCGGTTGCTGAAGGAAGCGAGCCTGCTTGGGAAGCTATTGCCTGCCCATAATGTGCGATATGAGATAGGCATTACAGTTTTTGCTCTGTTGTGGCATGCTGGTTCCCTCCGCGCCAACTTGACACATGTGTTATTCCTCCGGTCGTATATTGTGAGCTAAAGGCGCTCTTTGGTGCTTTGACACTGACTGTGGCGAACAATAATTATCTTAAAGATCTGTTATCCATTCGCCACGTTACTGAGCAGCGTGGTTCTCTCGCGATGTGCGTAAGATTAACTTCCTGTTATATTTTTCAGTAGATTACCGCCCTGTTTTCTGTCACATGTTTTCCAGTGTTTTTAAAGAATTTGGTATTTTGTTAGGCATAGGTTATCTATAGTCTTCTTGCCTCATATACTATCTAGTACCTCGTGTTTTGTGAAAATAGTGTTCATTCAGATTATTTTGCTACTCTTTCAGTGCTTGTTAAGCTTCTTTTGCGCATTTGGCGGAGGACGACGGTTCAAACCCGTGCCTGGCCATCCAGATTTAGGCTTCCCGTGATTTCCCTAAATCTCTCCAGGCGAATGCCGGGATGATTCCTTTGAAACGGAACGGCCAATTTCCTTCCCCATCCTAGACACAATCCGAGCTCGTCCTTCGTCTCTAATGACCTCGACGTCGACGGGACGTTAAACCAAGTCTTTCTTCTTCTTTAAAATTTTCCGTTTTCTGCCACTCCATTATAGCTGTATTCTTGTAATTATAAGTATTTTGATTGGTCTGTCTGACGAATTGAGGCATAAAAGCAAAGTAATTTTGTTATAAGCCAAAAGAAAGTAATTCTGTAAATAAACCACGAATGTTCGTAGTAAGAAATGTGAGTGCATAGCTTCTGACCTATTAGCCATGCCGCATACACTGATCAGCCAGAAATTTATCACCACCGACCAATTGTTGATATGAAACCATCCAGGCCATGCAGCGTCACCTGGCGAGGAATGACTGCTAGTCAGACACACTCACGGTTCATGTAGTATCGGTGAACGTGCTGCCCGCGTGTAGAATGGGGAAGGCGTGCGATCTATCCGAGTTTGAGCGAGAGCAGATTGTGATGACCCGAAAGCTCTGCACGAGCTCGACTTGTCGGATGTTTGAGGCTTGCTGTGGTGCATGTTTTCAATACGTGGTGAATCCAAGGTGAAACCACGCCCAGACGCCGTGGGGTTGGACGGCCACCCCTCATTACAGGTGTCGGAAATCGTAGGCTGGGCAGTCAGGTAAAACAGGACAGGCGGAGAACTGTGGCGGAACTAACATTAGAATTTAATGCTGGGTGGAATACAAGTGTGTCTCAACACACAGTGCACCGATCACTCGTAAAGGATAGGCTTCCATAGGCGACGACCCTTGGATGTGCCAATGTTAACACCACGACATCGACAACTACGACCAAAATGGGCACGCGACCATTGGCACTGGACGTTGACGCAGTGGCAGAGCTTTGCATGGTCTGATGAATCCCGATACCTTCTTCATCATGCCGACGGGAGGGCGCAAATGGGTCGTCTTCAAGGGAACAGGTCCTTGACACCTTTACTGCGGGATGGAGAAAAGCTGGTGGAGGCCCTGATATGCTCCCGGGAGGATATCCACGTGGAAATCCATGAGTACAGTGGAGCTCGTACAAGGCACCATGACGGTCAAGGAGTATCGTACACTGGTTGCAGACCACTTACATCCTTTCATGACGCTCAAGTTTCCCGATGGCACTGGCATTTTTCAGCAAGATAATGTACCATGTGACAAGGTCAGGAGTGTGGTGGAGTGTTCCGAAGGACACATCGGCGAGTTCCAGTTAAATGTGCTGGCCCCCCAAACTCACCAGATCTGAACCCGACCTAACACATTTGGAATGTGATTGAACGTGGCGTCAGAGCTCATCGAATCCCTCCCTGGAATTTACGGAAATTACGCGACTTGTGCGTGCAGATGTGGTGCCCACCCAGTCCAGCGATCTACCAAGGCTTCATTGCTTTCACGCCACTGTACGTCGCCGCTGTTATCCGTGCCAAAGGTGGGTATAACGGGTATTAGGTATGTATTCATAATGTTTTGGCTAATCAGTGTAGATATTTAAGGGGAGTCGTACCGCCCAAAATGACAAAATTTGACATTTTCACTTTCATGCAAATTATGTAAATATGGATGTTTATGCTTAATTTGGTGTTGGTTTTATTGAAATATTCGATTATTTACTATTTTAAATAAATATTTGAAAATAATCATGCAATGACATTTCCGAGAATTTTGGTTTCCATCATTTCGCATATTGGCATTTTTCTCTGGAACTACAGGGTGGCGCACGAAATGTGTTACCATTTTGTGTTTGAATATAAACTTTATTGTCAATACAATCTGAAAGGAACATATACTACAACGAAGAGCCGTCCATGGAGATTTGTTCTAATTCAGCACATGCTCAAATTGTCCACCATTTCGTTTCCTAACTTCCTTCAAACGAACACTGAAGTTAGTGATTACCCTACGGAACATGTCTTCCGTAATTTCACTGCGAGCTTGAAGAATAAGTCTTCTGAGCTCCATTAAATCACGTGGACGTTTCGGGAAAATTTTTTCATTTAGGTACCCCCCAAAAGAAAAAAGTCACATGGATTGAGGTCTCGACTATTGGGGGGCCAATTTTGTCCGTCATTGAAGCGACCTGGAAACCTGAGTGAAATGATCCGCATGTCGAAATGCTCGTGTAAAAACTCTCAACATAGTGTTTGCAGTATGTGGCCTTGCTCCATCTTGCATGAACCACTGCGGGTTGAAGGGCAAGGCAGTAGCAAGAAGCTGTGGAATGAAGCTATTGCGAAGCATGCTCAAATAACGCTCGCTGTTCACAGTTTCTTCAAAGAAAAAGTGTTCAATAAGTCCATGACTGGAAATGGCTGCCCCCGCTGTAATCCTCGGAGCATAATGTTGTCGTTCATGAAGCACTTGTGGGTTTTCAGTGGCCCAAAAGCAACATTTTGTTTGTTAACCACACCGTCTAAATGAAAATGAGCCTCGTCTGAAAACCAAAAGTAGTTGAGAGTTTCTTCCCTATCCTCTGCCCACTGAGCAAACAGTAGTCTTTGCTGCTTGTGTTCTTCAGTGAGCTTCTGTGCATAGGTCATCTTGTATGGGTACATATGGAGGTCACTTAAGAATGCCTTGAACGGAGCGTCTGGATATTCCCAGTTGCACTGCTGCCTTTCTACACGATTTCCTGAGACTTCTCTGTACAGCAACTCGTACCGCTTCAATATTCTCCGGCGGCTTAGTCGGAGGTCGCTTCACTTCCAATGCTGCTAGCGGCAGTATCGTGAAGTACACGTCATTTCGTAACTCATTTGTTTTTCCAAGCTCTGCTGGTACTGCTATAGAGATCCCAGGGGGATATCTAATGTGCGTCGTAAATTGTGAAAGAAACAATTGGTAACACATTTCGTGCGCCACCCTGTATATAGTCTAGAAGGCTGTGGTTTCTTGTGTTTTGTAGAGAACTGTCCTTTTCATAAGTTACCTACACTGGCGGTACTTCGCAGTAAACTCTTTGAACTGTACATTTGTTTGTGTTTGACAACAACAGTTATCCACTAGCCGCGTTTTAGTTTCTGTGTTTCCTGTGATAGTTTTCGTCATGGCTAAACCAGAAGGAGTGTTTAAAAAAATACGAAACAAAGGAAACAGATACTAGAGAACAAATATAGCAGCAGTAAAAAGAGTGGTTAGCGTCGAAGGGCGTGATAATTCGGCTGTAAATAGTGACAGCCCTTCTACTCCTCCGAGTGCTTCCAAGAAAAAACTGCTGGGCAATGATGTAAAATACAACGCAGCTTCAGACGGTGAAACAAACTGAAATATCATTATTAATCTCCATATATTTATTTCAGCTTTGTGTGAAACGTATATGTGGAGGGGAAAGTGAAATTTCTGAAAAGCTCTCTCAATGCAATGGTCTGTGTGCACTTTACAAATAATGCGCTTGAACTGTAAAAGTGAAAAGACTTTCAAGACTTCAGAAGTAAGTGTAAAGAATTGACTTTTTGACACTAATGTAAGATACTTCTATGGACTTAGATGCATAGGAAAAGGCCATTACGCTGGTAAGGTTCTTTGTGGCTTGCTGAACCTCCCTAGTCCCCCTACAAAATCTATCAAATACAACTCCATAGTAAGAAGTAGTTTAAAGGCGTGTGCTATGGAGTCAATGACTACAGCAGCAGAGCAGGCTGTAGCAGAAAATGGTAGTTCTGACACAGCAATGTCATTCAACGCATCCTGGCAAAAAAGAGGTTTCCAGTCAAAGAATTCGTGTGCATCTATTATCAGCATCGACAATGGGAAAGTGTTGGATGCTGAAGTGTTGACCATGTACGGTTAGGGTTGTAGGCAAGCAGGCAAGAGCACTGAAAAGCAAACAAGCATGAAATGAATTGTCAGAGAAACTATGAAGGAACTAGTGGTGGGATGGAGGTTGCTTCTGCAGTGAAAATGTTCCAACGTTCCCAGCATCATCATGGTGTTCACTACATGAGTTTTCTTGGGGATGGAGACTCACGATCGTATAAGGCAGTGGTGGAGAGTAAACCCTATGGTGATTTGTCAATTACAAAACTAGTGTGCATTAATCATGTGCAAAAGAGGATGGGCACGAGACTACGTAGACTCAAACAGCAGTTGGGAAGTACCAAGTTATCTGATGGTCTAAGTATAAGTCGTCGACTGACTGATAAACAAATTGATCAGATTACACAATATGGCTATTAGAAGTAACAGAGATAATTTAGATGGAATGAAGAGAGCTGTTTGTTGTTGTTGTGGTCTTCAGTCCTGAGACTGGTTTGATGCAGATCTCCATGCTACTCTATCCTGTGCAAGCTTCTTCATCTCCCAGTACCTACTGCAACCTACATCCTTCTGAATCTGCTTAGTGTATTCATCTCTTGGTCTTCCTCTACGATTGTTACTCTCCACGCTGCCCTCCAATACAAAATTGGTGATCCCTTGATGCCTCAGAACATGTCCTACCAACCGATCCCGTCTTCTGGTCAAGTTGTGCCACAAACTTCTCTTCTTCCCAATCCTATTCAGTACTTCCTCATTAGTTATGTGATCTACCCATCTAATCTTCAGCATTCTTCTGTAGCACCACATTTCGAAAGCTTCAATTCTCTTCTTGTCCAAACTATTTATCGTCCATGTTTCACTTCCATACATGGCTACAGAGAGCTGTTTAAGCAATTTATTTTCATAAGCTGTCTACAGATGCTGAACCAATACACAACCTGTGTTCTTCTGAATGGTGTAAATACTTGAAGGCAAAAGAGGAGAATAAAGTAGACATTTTCTCACACACAAAATTTCTACACCAAATGCTGTTATGCTTGCCGTGAAACCTGTGTTTCAAGATCTTGCCCAACCAGAGCTGTTGATGAAATGTCTCAAGGGCAAAACACAAAATGCGAGTGAATCAGTGAACAATGTTGTATGGTCAAGGATACCAAAAAATGTGTTTGTTGGAAGGTCAGTCTTTGAACTTGGTGTTTTGGATGCTGTTCTTAGTTTTAATGATGGCTATTCTGAAAGACTACAGGTTTTGGAATATCTTGGCATTCATAAAGGTTACAACACCACTATCAGTGTGATGGACTTGGACCAACTGCGAATCATGAAGGCAGAGATTGCAACAAACAATATGTCAAAAGAAGCCAGATCCAAGAGAAGGAGGGCAGCACTGGGTGAGGAAGACGAAGGAGGAGATGAGTACTACCATCCAGGAGAATTCTAACATATTTTTTATGTATCAGTCGGCTGTATATTAAAAAAAATTTTTTTCTTTAAACGCAATTTTCTCAACATGGCATTTTTCAGTATAAAAGCCCCTTTTTCTCAGAAACTTCTGAATCTACATCAATGAATTATTTACCACATAACATAGATAGTACAATAATGTTGTAGCTCTACTTTAGTAGTACTTACTGTAATAGTTAAAATTCAAGAAATTAAAACTGTGAAAATTTACACCAAAAAATTATATTAGGGAAAAAATCGTAACTATTTTCCAGTTGTTATTTTAAAGTGATTGTAGAGCAATACAGTCACAAAACATGGGAGAACATGTGATAAGAACACCACATTTATATACTCAAAAGTTCCTGAGAAAACGGGGCATTTATATAGCCAATTTAACATTGTCGTGGGCGGTACGACTCCCCTTCATAAGTACATTCAAAATTGTATTAGTGTACTTTGTTATTAGTATCAAATCCATAATTATGATGCAACCAAATATCTTTCGATCATAATTATTATCGTCAATGACTCGAATATTACTTGAAACTATGAACAACGATTTATATTTTCAAACAGAACAAATTTTCATTGCATATTAGCGTACATATACCTTTCTGTCGACCGCCCCCGGTAGCTGAGTGGATGCCGGCGCGGTAGCTCAGCGTGTTCGGTCAGAGCGCTGCGTGCTCTCTGTAATAAAAAAACTGAGTCAAGGAATCAACAATAAACTTGAACGGATATCTTTTGGCGGCACGGTAACTCAGCGTGTTCGGTCAGAGAGTTAGCTGCCCTCTGTAATAAAAAAAACTGAGTTAATGGATCAACAACGAACTGAAACGGGTGTCTTGCGACGTCCGCACCGAGCAGATGAAACGAACGAAAATGAACAAAATGAGAAAAAAAAGTGGTCAGGGAGACAGAATGTCAATCCTAAGGGCCCGGGTTCGATCCCCAGCTGGGTCGGAGATTTTCTCCGCTCAGGGACTGGGTGTTGTGTTGTCCTAATAATCATCATTTCATCGCCATCGACGCGCAGGTCTCCGAAGTGACGTCAGACCGAAAGACTTGCACCCGGCGAACGGTCTACCTGACGGAAGGCCCTAGTCACACGACATTTACATTTACCTTTCTGTCTATCATGAGCCAAGGAAAAGAATCGTATGAGGATTAAAACTAACCGTAATGGCTTTTTGCAATTCCTTGCAGTGCAACGAGGAAAGGAGAAGGATAGCGGAGAGTTTAAATTTCGTGTGCATAGCGCATGGCTTAGCGCCCCTGGATTCTTACGCGATTGATGGCTATGATCAGAAACATCGCAGATTACGAACTCGGCACAGTATACTACACAGCAGTGGTAGTCAATGTGGTCTCCACCACCCGGTAGTGGGCGTTTCAGCTTCCACCGTGGGCGATAGGCAGTAGTGGTTTTAAAATAATTTTCTTTATGTTTTCGTAAAATTTTGACAAATTATTAAGTAAGTAATTACTATTATGTGCTTTAACTTAGTGTAACTGTAATTTATAAATTTTATGACGTAAATATTACATCCCTGTGATACATATCACGATTACTGTGGAATCGGTGGGCGGTTAGAGTATTTTATTACTAACAGAGATAAAAAAGGAGCGGTAGGTATAGGAGGTTGACTATCCCTGTACTACGGGGGTTGCATTACCGGCCACTGGTGTCATCTGCAACTGAATGTGGCACCTGACGTAGGAGAGTGATATGACAACAGCGAATAGAACAGAAGGCGTGTCCAAGCGCGTTCTCTGATTGGCTGTCGCTCTGGTAGCTGTCCTACCAACGACTACTTGTCAATCACTGCGTTTTTCTGATTTCGGTATAGCTGTCAGACAGCGTCACGGCAACTACCACTCGCCAACACTCTGCGACACAAGAAAACCCTCTCGCCTAATCCAGCCTTAGAAAAAATGAACAATACAAACGCTCTCGCGTGAGTGCGTGTTCCCGCGGCCGCTCCGAGCCGGTGGCTGGCCTGTGTCGGCAGCGGCCTGTTTGTGAGGTGTCGGGGGGCGCGGCGTGTCGGTAATTAAAACGAGGCGAAGCTGCCGCGTCACGCGGACACAAAAAGGCCGACACCGCGGGCGACCGGCCGGTCTGGAGCTGGAGCCCGGCGGGACGCGTGCGCCGTGTCCAGCGGGCCGGGGCGGAGGGAGGGGTTCCATCCCGGGCGCGTTACCCGCCTCGCAACCCTGCCTGCCTCTGCGCGCATGAAGCGACGCTCATCCGCAGTTACTTATTAGCCTCATGTAATGAGACGTAAGTCAGGCAGTCACTCGCCAAAGCTTTGTAGACAGGTACCTCACCCCCCCCCCCCCCCCCCGTGTTTCCCAACCACGTCAGACAGCTACGCGGTGGAGCAAACACATCCACAAGATATGGTGTACACTCATCTCTTGCAACCAAAACAGCCTACCGGGTGATCAAGAAGTCGGTATAAATTTGAAAACTTAATAAACCACGGAATAATGCAGATCAGCGGTCTCCAAACTTTTTAGTCCGCGGGCCACATTGACTCCTCCACGAAGTCATAAGGGCCATGATCTACCTAGTGGGATTAAAGCACCCTAGCACTGCATGATCACCGTAATGTAAGGCTAAAGGAAAGATGAAATCGCAAAAATCTAAGTTTCTGGGAATAGCTAATACTGAAACGAACTACGATTTTTATTTAATTACATATTTTTTATTGGTGGACGTACCTGACCGAAATTCTGGCGTATTTTATTCTGGCGAATTTCACCGACAAAAAAGTACGTCACTGCACATTCTTCACGAAAGCGTCCTGCAAAGTTCACGAAATCTCAAAATCATTGTTAGCAACACTATTACTGCAATACGAAGAGGTAGAGAATGTCAACGCATTGTTATTTCAACCCGCGCAACAAGAAGTTTAGTTATGTAGTCTTGTAGCGAGTAGCAGAGCCAGAGCATATATTTGATAGTTCTGTTGCGTGATTGTGTCCGACAATGTCGCGGTGTATTGGTCGCGATAGACCTCGAAACTCAATTGTTGGTAGTATAGTTACCACCTCAAATATTTGGCGGGCCGGACACCGGGGATGTCCAGCCAGCTAACGCGGGCCGGTTTGCCGGCCCTCGCGGGCCGGTTTCGGCCCGCGGGCCGTAATTTGGAAACCCCTGATGTAGATAAAGAGGTAAAAATTGACACACATGCTTGGAATGACATGGGGTTTTATTAGAACAAAAAAAATAGTTCACAAAATGTCCGACAGATGGCGCTGGACAGCAAAACGTCAGTGACTGCGCATGACAATCGTGCATAAAAGGAGCTGTAATGAGAGAGAGAATCAGATGCGCCAGCAGTCCCAACGTGTTGACGTTACCTGAAAAGGCGCTTTTAGTGAAGCTGCATTATGAGAATGGGGAATGTGCTACTTCAGCGTTACGATCCTGTCGCCATAGGAAGGGGATTCGAACGGGTAGTGGTCCCGTTGACAAATGCAGCTGTGGCGAGAATGATTTCGATGTTCGAAACCACGGGTTGTTTAGACGATAGACCCCGTAGTGGCCGACCGAGCACAAGGCGTAATGCTGCTGAGACAGTTCAGGAAGAAATGGAGACTGCAGCGGGTTCGTCTATGCACGGGGAATTCAGCGCTCGTGCAGTCGCACGTCGCACCGGCATTCCAGACACTACTGTTTGGTTGCCACTGAGGCGTTCCCTCCGACGCTATCCGTACAAAATCCATAGGCTTCATGAACCGTTACCTGGCGATTTAGTGAAGCGGAGGGCATTTGCGGTGTGGGCGTTCCAAAAGATGGCGGAAGATGACGATTGGTTGAGTAACGTGTTGTGGACCGACAAAGCTCATTTCACGCTCCGAGGGTCTCTCAACACCCACAACTGCAGAATTTGGGCTACCGAAAATCCTAGAACCGTCGTGGAAACTCCATTGCACGACGAGAAAGTCACGGTATGGGTTTGATTTACCACATCTACCGTTATCGGGCCTTTTTTCTCCGAGGGAATGCGTGATTCTGGTTTTGTAACTGCTACCGTGACGAGTCAGAGGTACGCCGATATGTTACAGAATCGCATCATTCCCAGCCTGGCTGATGAACACCTGCTCGAACGTACGATGTTCATGCAGGATGGCGCTCCGCCCCGTATTGTTAGACGCGTGAAAGATCTCTTGCGCGCGTCGTTTGGTGATGATCGTGTGCTCAGTCACCACTTGCGTCATGCTTGGCCTCCCAGGTCCCCAGACCTAAGTCCGTGCGATTATTGGCTTTGGGGTTACCTGAAGTAGCAAGTGTATCGTGATCGACCGACATCTCTAGGGATGCTGAAAGACAACATCCGACGCCAATGCCTCACCATAACTCCGGACATACTTTACAGTGCTGTTCACATTATTCCTCGACTACAGCTATTGTTGAGGAATGACGGTGGACATATTGAGCATTTCCTGTAAAGAACATCATCTTTGCTTTGTCTTACTTTGTTATGCTAATTATTGATATTCTGATCAGATGAAGCGCCATCTGTCGGACTTTTTTGAACTTTTGTATTTTTTTGGTTCTAATAAAACCCCGTGTCATTCCAAGCATGTGTGTCAATTTGTACATCTCTATCTACATTATTCCGTGATTTATTCAGTTTTCAAATTTATACTGACTTTTTGATCACCCAGTATATCTTCTTCGTGACAAATGGACACAAGCCCTAAACCAGGGCTTACCAGCACGCTGATTTGAGCGTGAGCACTCGCGGCTGGTCAGGCCGTTACTCGCGAGCAGAGCAGTAGCGTCGTCTTTGTGATTGAGGGCAATGCGCGCGCCCCATCTGGTCGCGGCAACACGGAAGAGCGCCAACTGTGAAACAGGGGAGGGTCAATTCTGGGAGCGGAGCTGCCTAATAGCAGCAACGGCGAGTCGAAATTGTTTAAGACCGACAATGTCTTTGCATTCCAATCCGCAGTGCGAGGAATTTACACAAAAGATGGTTGTGCCAAATGTTTAAGGGGCTCCGGAACGCCCTATACTTGCAATGTTAAAATAACGCTTATAAATTACATCTTTCCTCACAAAGTATTTGAGGTAGGAAGTTGAACTTTTTACAGATTATTTATTGGGATATGGGCTACAACTTAACACAGGGATTTTACAAAATTTTAGTTCAGTTATTAAAGATGATTTTTTTTCAATTGTAATGAAAATTCACAACATTTTTTGCAATTTTTTATTTATATATTCAAAAATATACAGTTTTTTGGAAAAAGGCTGTGTTAAATTATGCAGAAGGTACTGTGTAACATTTACTGAAAGTTTGAAACAAATATGTTTGGAAGATCCTTAGAAAACATGTAATTAGTATGAGAAAATAAAAGTTTTGGGAATCGAGCGACAAAGATTGGATTAACTTTTTAGTGCATTCCAGGTCCATAGGATGGATTATCGCCGGCCGCGGTGGTCTCGCGGTTAAGGCGCTCAGTCCGGAACGGCGCGACTGCTACGGTCGCAGGTTCGAATCCTGCTTCGGGCATGGATGTGTGTGATGTCCTTAGGTTAATTAGGTTTAAGTAGTTCTAAGTTCTAGGGGACTGATGACCACAGATGTTAAGTCCCATAGTGCTCAGAGCCATTTTTTTGATGGATTATCTTCATCCTCTGCAAACTCCTCCTCCAGCTTCCTCTTGTTCCTCCTCCTGTTTACTCTTGCTTGTATTTCTAGACTCTTTACAGCCCTGTCTGCAGCCCGAAGGCGTTCCTTGTCTAAAGCAAGCATCGCTCCTACCATGTTAGAACCTATCTTCATTCCCATATTTCTAAATACCTTGCACCTTACAATGTTGCCATCATTGAAAGTCGCAACAGCATCATACACACCAAAGTGAAGTGTTTCTATTCCAACAAATACAGTCTTGGGGATTCTCGACCATATAACACTATTTACACTTTCATTGGGGTTTTGAGTTTTTCCGTGAATACACTTTTTCAACAGTTCAGGTGCTGCTAAGTCTCTGAAAATAGGTTTTATCACCTCCATTATTGCATGAGGTAGACTATGCTTATGAGTGTACACTTCACCAGTTAGCAATCCTTTGTTATATTTACACCAACTGTCTTCTTCTTTGGGACACAAGCTATGTTGGGGATTTTCATCGTCTTTATTGTTTACAGTAATAACACATACCTTTGGCTTTCCAACATTTCTCCTTTTCTTAAAAGCCTTTAGAGGATTTCTAATAACTTTACTTTTACTCATTATTATACTTCAACAAAACAGAGACTCAAGAAACAGAATTAATTACGAATATTTTTGAGATAACGACAGAGTAAATAAACATGAAACAATCGACAATCACACCAGCGATATATATTGAACCATCACAGGTTAGCCACAACACATACTTTATCTCACATCACTAAAATGTACCTGATGAACACGGACGTTAATAATAACACCATTTGACAGCAGTTTAACAGCGCCACAGTGGGTCACGCCCATGTAGAACACATTTCAAAAAAAATTTAGAAATAGTTGTAGTCTTCTCAATTGAATAAATTATATATTTATTAAAAGGTAATAGTCTGCAGATTCAGAAAACGCAAAAAAGTAAAAATTGAACTTTTCATGATTTTGAGCCTTTCCGGAGCCCCTTAAGGGGAGTACGTACGTACTATACCTACAGTGTTAAATTGCAACATTGATGACCCATCATCTCAGAACCTTTGACAGATAGAGATCTGAAATTTTTGCTAAGTATATTTTCACTCCTTTGCTGATTACTGAACCAGAATCATAGAATACAGACAAATGATTAGTTAGTTAAGATTTTTTAAAATTTATGTTCAGCTTTTTTTAATTCGCTTTTGCTTCTGTAAGTAAAAAACCATTATTGGTAGAAATTTTTTGGCGGTTCAGCAGCAGCAGTATACGAAGAGGTAACACAGTGCAAAATTATAATTACTTATCTGTAATAGTTCCTGAGCCAATGGGTCAAATATTAAAAAAAAAGTCATGTTCAGGAAATCAAGTTTAAACGTTTCATTTGATATTAACTCACATATGGAGTCATGTCTGCTTCTGGAAACAGCCAGACCCATACTCAGCATTATCTGGATTCTGTTCTTGGTCATCCTGCAAACCTAAAAGCCTCTTTCTTGTCCCGCCTCTTGCTTCTTTAATCATTTCCTCTGCTGCACACTGGACTTTCATGATCCTAAATCGATCCATTCGCTGGAAGGCTTGCAGTGTGTTGGTTCCTGGAGTGATACCAAGTTGCTCTAGTACTCTAATTCTTCTCTTATTAACTACACTAAACGTTATCACAGCTCCACAAACACCCATGCATAGAGTTTTCATTCCTAAAAAGTCATTTTTTGGTACGCGGGTCCAAATGACATTATAGAAAGACACATTCGGGTTTTGTGTTCGACCACGGAGACATTTGGAAAGAAAGTCAGTGTGAGCTAACTATGTATTGGTTTAATAGTTTCCATTGCTGCAGATGGTATACTATTTTTGTACCTAAATCATTCCTCTGTACCCGCTGCTTGAGCTTTGCGGTACTTGCACCACGAATCAGCACCAGGTGGGCAAAGACCATGTATAGGTGTATCATCAGTGGATAATTTGCCGAAGAATGTAGCCCACACTGCTTTTTTTTGGTCCCTTGTTGGACATGTGTGTTGTTTATTATAGCCATTCCATAATATTGCTGGAGTTCATCAATGTTTTTGTCTGTAAGCTTCCTTTACCATTTAGAGTCTCCACAAAATGCATGTGGAATACCACTATTTCTGTTTACACGCTACATCGAACCTCTTAACACAAACATTAACGTGAATTCAAGGAATAAGTAGCTCAAAACCACAGCCTTCTAGATTGAGCAGTTTCGGATATAGAGAGACTTAAGGAAATCAGTCCAGAGTGACTGGATTTTTTTTTTACACTTGCACTATTAACTTTAAAGTAATAAAAACTACACTTACAATTGAAATTAATCGACAAATTATGCATCAAATTATTCGGGAGAGATCAAATATTATTAAGGGATAATAATCGGAAAGTGTCACTTTTTGGCCAATTTCACCATGCTGTGCTCCCGTGTATCTATCATTAGACATCGAATACTTTCAGGAAGTTCAAATTACAAATGCACTACATGCCTTACCACGTCAAAGAAACCACAAACGAAAAACGTGAAGGACCTAAACGTGTACAAGAGGTTTTAATATCTAAAGTGGGAGCTGTCTGAAGAGGAGAAAAAAGAAGAAGAAAAATCAATGCGCCGTTCGGGTGGTCAAAATTACACTATTTTCAGCAAAGTCTTTGTGCCCTTTCACGGATGGTGGTTTAATAAAAGAATGCTTGGTGCTTGAGACTGGGAAGTTTCTGTCCGCAAATCACCATGGTTTTACAAAAATCGCAAGTGTGAAACTCATCTTGCCCTTTTCTCACTTGGATGAAGGGCAACAGGCGGCTCCATATTGGTAGATTTCCGGAAATCATTAGACCCAGTGCCCCACCGCAGGCTGTTAATGTAGATACGAGCGTATGAAATAAGTTCACAGATATTTGAGTGGCTCGAAGACTTCTTAAGTAATAGAATCCAGTATGTTGTCCTCGACGGCTAGAGTTCATCAGAGACAAGGGTATCATCAGGAATGCTCCAGGGAAGTGTGATGGACTGCTATTGATCTCTACATTCGTAAATGATTTGGTGGACAAGGTGGGTAGGAACCTGTGGTTGTTTGCTGATGAAGCTGTGGTATACGGTAATGTGTCGAAGCTGAGTGACTGTAGAAAGATACAAGACGATTAGACAAAATTTCCAATTGCTGTGATGAATGGTGGGTAGCTCTACACGTAGAAAAACTTAAGATAATGCGGAAGAACAAACCTGTAATGTTCAGATACTGTATTACTAGTGTCCTGTTTGACACAGTCAAAGCCGTTTATGTACCTTGCCGTAACGTTGGAAAACGATATGATATGAAACGAGCATGTGAGAACTATAATAGGGAAGGCGAATGGTCGAATTCGGTGTACTGGGGGAATTTTCGGAAAGAGTGGTTCACCTGTAAAGGAGACCGCATATGATGGTGCTACCTTTTCTTGAGTACTGCTCGAACGTTTGGGATCTGTACAAGTCCGATTGAAGGAAGACATTGAGGCAATTCAGAGGCGGGCTGCTAGATTTGTTACGAAGATGCTTCGCGAACTCAAATGGGAATCCCAGGAGGGAAAACGACGCTCTTTTCGAGAAACGCTATTGAGAAAATTTAGAGGTGTTTGAAGCTGACTGTCAAACGATTCATACATTGCGCGTAAGAACCACCCCTGGGGATTCATAGCTGGAGGGTCCTGCGAAAAACCATATGAGCCCATTCTTGTGACAAATTCGTTTTAGCCAAGAGATCTTTGAGATTATCTGGCTGCCTCTGCTTCTCGTCTTTAGCTATCTGCCTTGAAATGGCTGTTTTTTAGCACCACCGGGAGAACACGTGTGACGTAAGGAATGACAGTTGTGACAACCAAACTTAAATAAAACAGAAGTTGGAGTTTTTGATTTGTCAATAGAATGTCTATTTTTAGGATGACGAACTTCATCATAACATGCATCCAAAACACCTTGGGATCACATTAAATAGGAAACTTTCATTTAAGAAACATCTGAAACGAATATCTGCTAAGCCCAAAAGCAGAAACAACACTCCCCAGAAATTCTGCGCCACTCGTTGAGGTTCGATAGCAGACACTCTTCGAGTATCGACACTCGGTTCAAATGGTTGAAAATGGCTCTAAGCACTGTGGGACTTAACATCTGAGGTCATCAGTCCCCTAGAACTCAGAACTACTTAAACCTAACCAACCTAAGGACATGACACACATCCATACCCGAGGCAGGATTCGAACCTGCGACCGTAGCGGTCGCGCGGTTCCAGACTGAAGCGCCTAGAACAGCTCGGCCACACCGTCGGCACTCGGATTGGCATACTCAGCAGCAGAGTACTGTGCGCCTGTCTGGCTTAATAGTCCACACGTAAAAAAAGATTGACGTACAGCTTAACGAAGCCGTGCGCACTGTTAGTGGGTCAATACGATGTACTCCCACATTCACGTTATCTATCTTGAACCACATTCCACATCCTGATATCAGACGGGAGAGCGCACTACTATGCAAATACCGTAATATCGCCGATAACTCCGATCTTAAGTACTGAACGATGTATTCCCAGTGGAGCGAAAAAGATTAAGATAAGAGCCGTCACACTCTTATCACTACCAGGACTCTTATGGAAACTTAATTCAATGCCATCAACGAATGGAAAAGCTGATGGCAACAAAACTATCCTCCACCATATCTGTAGCTGTCCTGTATCCAGAAGAGAGCACCTGGATTTTACCAGCCTCGGGCAGTTTATGCTGCCCTGAACCGAATCTGCACGGGCCATGGAAGATGTGCAGACACTCTCCAAAAGTGGGGCAAATCTTCACCAACGGAAAAATGATCTTATCAGAACACAGAAAAGGCGAATATACTCCTGTTTATAAAACTCTGACTGAAAAGTGAGGTTCCGGATGCCTCATTCTACCTTGCTCAGCACCTTTAAAAACTTTCCCAAAAATTTTGGCATGCGAACATATTAAAAACATCTACATCTACATCCATACTCCGCAAGCCACCTGACGGTGTGTGGCGGAGGGTACCTTGACTACCTCTATCGGTTCTCCCTTCTACTCCAGTCTCGTATTGCTCTTGGAAAGAAGGATTGTCGGTATGCCTCTGTGTGGGCTCTAATCTCTCTGATTTTATCCTCATGGTCTCTTCGCGAGATATACGTAAGAGGGAGCAATATACTGCTTGACTCCTCGGTGAAGGTATGTTCTAGAAACTTCAACAAAAGCCCGTACCGAGCTACTGAGCGTCTCAACTGCAGTCCTCCACTGGAGTTTATCAATCATCTCCGTAACGCTTTCGCGATTACTAAATGATCCTGTAACGAAGCGCGCTGATCTCCGTTGGATCTTCTCTATCTCTTCTATGAACCCTATCTGGAAAAATGTAGCAGTGAATGTACTCATACTCGCGACGTCTTATCTACAGTCCACGACGCTTACCATTACGCTACTAGCTGACACGTAACATGCAAACCACCTAGCACTCTCACAAGTTCCCCTGACTAACTCGCTCACGCACCCTAGTCCATCGCTCTAAGTCTCTCATGGCCATCCACATCGAAACGCCCATTCTCACTTACTCATTCAATCCTACTTATTGTAATTATCTCTTCCTGTCTCTATAAGTGTTACTGTCTCCTTTCTCAGAGCCACAGTCTCCTTCTTTCTCCCCTACTGCTACTGTCTCGTGTCACAGTCACTGTCTACCTCTTGCTCTCTCTTACTGCTACCTTCTCATTCATTGCTTCCCATCGCTGCTGTCTCTTCTCACTGTCACAATCTCTCACTTCCTCGTTGTCACTGTCATGGGATCTCTCATTATCACTGGTTCTCACACACTTCCATTTTCCCTTTATATCTGCCCTTCCCCCCTCCCCTCTCCCCTCCTCCCTGGCACCGTCTCTTTCACTCTTTCCTCAGCACTGTTGTGTCACTGTTAACTATGTTCCACTGCCCCTGTGTCCCCCTGTTGTTCTCATACCACCAATCTCTTCTTCGGTCTTTCTCTACCACAACCACTGTCCACTATCTTCCAGTATTTATTATTTTTCCGTCTTTTTCCCACTACCACTGCCTACTTCTCTCGCAGAATAAAAAATCGCGAATATGTTCGCACACAAAAATTTTTGGGAACATTTCTAAAGATAGGAAGGTAGAATGAGGCAGCTGGCACTCCACTTTGCAGTCAGAGCGTTTTAAACAGGAGCATATTTGCCTTTTTTGTGTTCTGATAGGAGCATTTTTTCGATGGTTCCCTTGGTTTGCCTGCTATAGCAGGGCATGTCACTCATATGAAAAGAAATTTATGGGTCAGTAAAATTTTGAAAGTTTACTTAAGTAAAATTGAAATAACGCAAAACTAATTTCACACCTCAGTCTGGATGTTACGTAAAAAAGTTGTTGATTTTGTTTCAGTACTTTCTCCACGCTATGACACTTTATTAACCACTTTTTGCCTCACACCGGATTTTACGTGCGTGTTTTACGTGTACAAATAGGGTAACTTTGAACTCCTGTATCTCGGAGACGGACATCTTAGGAATATATCGTAAAAATTATACCCATTTGTTGTGCATAGTCGTCTTGGAACCCGCAGTTCGCTTTTGGTAACCCAAAACCAAGTTTTTTCGTGTGTTTCTGGGTAACGTATAAAGATGTATGAAAACGGGAAGACGGAACTTCTAGATAAATGTCTAGATAATATACGTTTCAATTTGAGCAATTTACTGCGATTAGTTATTTACATATCCGCTGCCTTCGGCGAAAAGAGGCTTTTTTCGGGTTTTCTCAGGGAACGCTCATGAACTAAATTGTGCCTCCATAAGCCACTTAAGCGGCACGGTAGACCACATCTGATGCAAAAAAACCAACCGATTTGCTCCATTTGCTAAAGCTGGAGGACGTGTGTAATATCCGAAAATTGACCTACGCTGTAGGATAGTTGTACTAAGATGATCATTCTCTTGGGTATACAAATGATCCCTAGCACAAGGGCAATCCATAAACCTGACCCGACCTTTCTATCGTCAACAGAACCCGAGGTATGAGTCCCGGAAAAAAACAGTTTCCATGCGCTGCGTTTTGGGGCGTATTGGTAGTGTATGCTATACCATGCGTGACGATGTTGCGGGGAAGGTGAACCAAAGGTTGCGTTTTATTGGCAGAACAGAAGATGCAACAGATCTACTAAAAATATTGTCACTACTATGCCTGTCCGTCCATTCCTGTAGTATTGCTGTTCGGTGTGGGATCTGCATCAGGTGGGATTAACAGAGGATACTGAAAAAGTTCAAAGACAGGCAGCTCGTTTTGTATTATTGTGAAATAAGGGAGAGAGATTATCACGGGTATGATACGCGAGCTGGGGTGTCACTCATTAAAACAAAGGCGTGTTTTGCTGCGGCAGGACCTTCTCGTAAAATGTCAAAGTTTCTCGTCAGAGTCTGTAAATATTTTGTGGTGTCCAACTTCATAGAGAGAAAACATCATTATGATAAAATACGAGAACTCGGATCTCGCACGGAAAGGTTTAAGTATTTATTTTTTCTGCATGTCGTTCGAGAGTGGAATGCTAAGGGAATAGTCTGAAGGTGGTTCGATGAATCATCTGCCAGGCACTTAATTATGAATTTAGGGTGGCCATGTAAATGTAGGTGAGCTGGAACGTTTCCTGAATAGCCAAAATGTAGGCTCATACAACGCAGATCTCTGCCATATTATGCACCGTTCGGTAAAATGTATCGCACTGAGGGGTAAATATGTTGAGAGTGAGTGAGTTAGTTAGTTAGTTAGTTAGTTAGTTAGCTAAATGTCCTATCATGCCGAACGAATTAGTTTGCGGGATATGTGTACACAATTAGTGTTAAAATCAAGGAACACATTATTTTTTAGTCCTAATAATGCATCTACCCTAAAAAATTAGTTTTTTTTCATTTTTTAAAAAGGCTACCAGCTTTTAAATAGAAATTCATATATGGAATAGGAGGAGTTATCCGGGAGAAAAGATTTCAAAATAGACGTAAAGCTTGTTTTGGTACACAGCAGACATTTTATGTTGTTGGGCAAATGATCAAAAAAATCGTTGCCGCCTATTGAACTCCTTTTTTAGCTGCTGACAGCTTCAATAATGGGTAGCCCGTGGTGTAAGGCGTCTTGCCACGGTTCGCGCGGCTACCCTCGTCAGAGGTTCGAGTCCCCCCTCGGGCATGGGTGTGTGTATTATCGTTAGCGTAAGTTAGTTTAACTTAGATTAAGTAGTATGTATGCCTAGTGACCGATGACCTCAGCAGTTTGGTCCCATAGGAACTAAAAAAAGAAAAAAATGGGTAATAAAGGTCTTCTTCTAGCGTTGTAGTTGTGGATATCGCTATTGTTCTCAAATTGTGCTGGATAATTTATGACGAATTTCATTAGGTCTAATATCGAGTTTCATGACCGCACCCTTACTTTTTCGAGATAATATTATACTATCTCGTCGCTTTTAGTGCCAAGCACGGTATACGAGGCGCACCCAAAGAGTAAGTTCTAATGACCGACAAAGAAAACAAAAACGACACCAAGTAAGAAATATTTATTGGAATATTTACATAGATGCACTGGCAACTTCTCAACATAATGACCACTATTGTCAAGAAATTTATCGTAATTGCGCAGCATCAAGTGTATACCCATGTCATGGGAATTTGACGCCAATGTCCACAGCCACAAAGTCACTTCAGTCTGCTGCGTGGAGTCGTTGTAAAAAAAAAAAAAAGTGTTCATGAGACGGAAGAGATGAAAGTGACTGGGGCGAGATTGAGGCTGTAGGGAAGATGGTCGAGAATCTCCCATCCAAACGGCTCCAACCTGTTTCGTGTGGCGTTGGCTGTATGGGTCTTGTATTATCCTGCACAAGCGCAACGCCTCTTGTCAACATCCCACTCCCTTGTTCTGGTTCGCCCTAGTCAGATTTTTCAATGTTTGACAATAACGGTCCCCATTCCCGGCAAAAACTCGCGCAGGAGGACGCCACGTCGATCCCAGAAATCAATGCACAGGATTTGCGATTAACAGAGACTGTCTGCTTGAATTTGGTCTTCACGCGTGAATCACTATGCCCGCCAATGCGTAGACTGTTGTTTCGTTTCTGGTGCACCATACGACACGCAAGTTTCAGCCCCAATGTTCGAGAAACTCGTTGCCTTTCTCTGTATACGGCCGCAGGAATATCATTGCTGCGGCGAGGCGTTTGCTTTTGTGTTCATCTGTCACTTGCCTTCACACCCATCTTACACACTGTTCATGAAAACCAAGCGCCGGCCGCGGTGGTCTCGCGGTTCTGGCGCTGCAGTCCGGAACCGCGGGACTGCTACGGTCGCAGGTTCGAATCCTGCCTCGGGCATGGGTGTGTGTGATGTCCTTAGGTTAGTTAGGTTTAAGTAGTTCTAAGTTCTAGGGGACTTATGACCTAAGATGTTGAGTCCCATAGTGCTCAGAGCCATTTGAACCATTTGAAAACCAAGCTATTGGGAGACAATTTCGTGCAACAGTGAGCGAGACGTCTGGGGAAATGGATGAGATAGTTTTGAAATTGTGAAGCGCCGGTTCTGCAAAACTGGTTGGCGTACACTTTCCATCAGTCCTGATGTCACCAGGGATAGTCGCCTACTATGGCCTTCGTCGTGAATATTGGTTCGTTTTCCAGTGAATTGCTTGCACTCTCGTCTGACTGTATTGTCGCTCATAATGTAGTTTCCATACACGTGGCATAACTGGCGATGGATCTCTACTCAGAAGCGTCTGAGAGTGCAAAAATCGACCAACTGAGCGAACATCGCATTTTGCAGGGGACAGCGACAGAGTAACCATTTATCCTAGCACTGTGCAGTAACTACTGCCGTCTAAAGACTGCAACTGCGCTGAATTATTCCCACATACCTTTTCTCTACTCTTGCACATGCGCATTCCTGTCCAACTACTCTTGCCATCTCTAAACGTGATCGGAACTTCCTTTCTGGCTGTACCTCGTTGTCTAACTATGGCAGCACACGAATAATCTGCCGACTTAGCCATTATGGAAATGCTTCCAACCTCGGACCGAAAGCCAATGATCATCCCCTTTTGGACGTTAGGTATATCGCATTACGACAACGACTGCAATGTTGTCCGCATCCCTCCCCCCTTCCATCCCCGCCACGCTTTATGCAGGTTGATTTTATCCACCCTGTACAAATTCTAGGTATTGATGGATGAGAGGATACGGAACAAGAAAAGTCTAATGAACTTTGTCCAGAAATGCTTGGTTTCCATGCTAGAGACGATTTATTCAATCACACTTCGTTACAGAGACTCCGGTCTAATACGCGCTGTACCATGCAACCACAGTTAAAGTATGCGTGTTTTCCTCTTAGAGTTCTCTCCTGCCATAGTAATCGGTAATGTTGCGTCCGATTCACTTTTCTTGCTGTCTCACCTTGTAATGGATGTGATACAGCATTGTACACAATGGTTCCGTATTCGAATGGAGAGCTTTCCGACATGGTGTTTACTTACGGAAAGGCAAATGACAACAGGCGGCGGGCAGCAAGGTTGTATCAGGAGACCTGTCCCCGCCGAAAACAGCCACAGCATTTAATGTTTGTAACAGTGTTTCGCCGTTTGTCTGAGACAGCGTCGTTTCAGGAAGCAGGAAATCGTGAAGGACGTACCCAAACTGTTCGGACACCGGACTTGGAGGAAAATGTAATTAACACTGTGGAAGGCAACCGCCGTGTCAGTACCAGGCAGTTGGTCCGCGAGTACAGCGTAAGCCTGACGAAAGTGTGGATCTTTTTCCATGACAATTGTTACTACCCTTATGACTTACAGCGTGTGCAGGGCTTACTAGCGACAGACTTTCCACATCGGGAGCAATTTTGTCACTGGTTTATTCACCACGCAACAACGATTCAGGGATTCGTGTCATCCATCCTATTCAAAAATGAGGCTACCTTTACGCGAAGTGATATCTTCAACTTTCATAACAGTATTCTGTGGGATAGTATGCAGATACCCCATGGTACGGTGACAGAGAATCATCAGTGTCGAGGCAGCCGGAGTGTGTGGACCACAATAATTGGTGACCGTGGTTTGGGTCCAGTCTTCCTTTCTCGTCGCCTAAGAAGCCGGAACATCGGCGTTTCTTGCTGGCGACTTTGCTTCCCCTGCTAGAAGAAGTGTCATTCATAATTCGAAGAGCTATGTGGCTGCTACATGTTGGTGCTCCAGCTCACTTCGCCTTTAACATACTGACGCAACTCAATCGTGTCTGCCCGGGTCGATGGATCGGACGAGGGGGCCCAGTTGCATTGCCTGCTCGTTTAACGGATCTCATTCCGTGCGATTTCTGGCTATGGGACCATCTCAGACGTATAGTGTGTGCAGAGCCCTTTTCAGATGCGGAGACAGTGGAGCAGCGTATTTATGCTGACTTTGACACTGTTCGGATGCAGCCTTGCTGATATGAACGTGTGAGACAGAACATGCTACGGAGTGTACACTCATGCGTCGAGGCACGAGGAAGCCATTTTCAGCACATACGGCAACTGCGGTTGCATGATACAGCTCGTATTGAGGCCGCAGTCTCTGTAACTGTATGATTGAATAAATGATCTCTAGCGTGGAAACCATGCATTTTCGGACATAGGTTCGTTAGATCATTTTTGTTCCGTATCCTCGCGTTGATCGATCCGTAGAGTTTGTACACGGTGGAAAAAATCACCATGTATACCCTCTACTGCTGGTGCTGCCACCTTCCTTCTGTGAGTGGTTATTGTACGTTCACGTCGAACATATGCCGTGGTCATATTAACGTGACTGGACCGTGTAGAACAGTGGTTCCCAACATATGGTCCGCGGACCACCAGGGGTCCGCGAGCTATGCCAGAGGGGTCTGCAAGATGCAATTAGAATAAAAAATATATATTAATTATATTTCGTATGATAACAGATTTTTTGTTTTGGCCGCTTTAGCGAAAGCTAACTTCTGCGTCTAGCGTCTTCCTAGATCCAACTGACACTAGCATGCTCTAGCCGCTTGAATGTGTTAAACTTGAGTTTACAAGGAAAAAATGTACACATGTACGAAGTTGAGGATAATATTAGTGCTATGGTCCAAAAGTGTCAGATACGGGCGTCAAGAATATAAACGAGTCACTAGCTAACATTCCACTTTAAAACAATTCTTGGAGTCATCAGAGGAGAGTTTGCCTGACCAGATCAAGATCAATGTAGCCGAGCACCTACGCAGCCTAGCCACCACTTTTAGAGAGTATTTCCCTGAATCTGACCCTGACGACAGATTGACTCGAAATCCCTTCAGCTGTGAAGAAATAGACAATATCCAAGGCCTCACTGAAGAAGAGCAAGATCAACTTGTGGATCCGTCCAGCTGTGGTACGATGAAAACATTTTCATCGGTGATAAAATTACAGACTTATGGGCATCAGCATGCAAGGACTTCAAGAAACTTGGAGATAAGGCAATGAAAAAGATCCTTCCATTTGCACCACATATCGGTGTGAGCAAGCATTTTCTTCCATGTGTTTCATGAAAAACAAATATAGGAATCAGCTCGACATGCGGTCGGATTTCAGAGTGAAAGTTTCAAGTTTAGAGCCGGCCGGTGTCGCCGTGCGGTTCTAGGCGCTTCAGTCTGGAACCGCGTGACCGCTACGGTCGCAGGTTCGAATCCTGCCTCGGGCATGGGTGTGTGTGATGTCCTTAGGTTAGTTAGGTTTAAGTAGTTCTAAGTTCTAGGGGACTCACGACCCCAGATGTTAAGTCCCATAGTGCTCAGAGCCATTTGAACCATTTTTCAAGTTTGGAACCTAATATTTCAGAAATAATGCACTCAAAGCTCAGATTGAACTCATCTCATTAAGAACTGAAAATTAAAACTAACTGTATACTGATGGAGTAGTCTGTTGTAACTGTATTTTTTCAAATAAATAATACCTTGTATGAAATTAGTGTTTTCTTATTTTTCACATATATCTAGTCAATGCAATCTCAAGTGCAGCATACTTGAAAGACCAATACACTCAGTTTTAATTTTTTCCTGCAAAAAAGAATGGCTCTGAGCAGTATGGGACTTAACATCTGAGGTCATCAGTCCCCTAGAACTTAGAACTAGTTAACCCTAACTAACCTAAATACATCACACACATCCATGCCCGAGGCAGGATTCGAATCTGCGACCGTAGCAGTCGCGGGGTTCCGGACTGAAGCGCCTAGAACCGCACGGCCACCGCGGCCGGCATTTTCCTGTAATTTTTCCAGTCATTTTCACTTCATACTCAATTTTTATTTTTTTAAGGAGTTTGTTATACTAAACACCCAGATCTGAAGACAAAGATTTTGAGCAATAATAACAAATTTAACAATAACAATGATGGCTAAATTGAAAAAGTTTTAAGCTCAAAATTTTCTCAATAGTGAGTATGTCAATGTTTTTTCTAAGTACCAAAAAAAAAAATTTTTTTTTGGTCATCAGTCTACTGACTGGTTTGATGCGGCCCGCCACGAATTCCTTTCCTGTGCTAACCTCTTCATCTCAGAGCAGCACTTGCAACCTACGTCCTCAATTATTTGCTTGACGTATTCCAATCTCTGTCTTCCTCTACAGTTTTTGCCCTCTACAGCTCCCTCTAGTACCATAGAAGTCATTCCCTCATGTCTTAGCAGATGTCCTATCATCCTGTCCCTTCTCCTTATCAGTGTTTTCCACATATTCCTTTCCTCTCCGATTCTGCGTAGAACCTCCTCATTCCTTACCTTATCAGTCCACCTAATTTTCAACATTCGTCTATAACACCACATCTCAAATGCTTCGATTCTCTTCTGTTCCGGTTTTCCCACAGTCCATGTTTCACTACCATACAATGCTGCACTCCAGACGTACATCCTCAGAAATTTCTTCCTCAAATTAAAGCCGGTATTTGATATTAGTAGACTTCTCTTGGCCAGAAATGCCTTTTTTGCCATAGCGAGTCTGCTTTTGATGTCCTCCTTGCTCCGTCCGTCATTGGCTATTTTACTGCCTAGGTAGCAGAATTCCTTAACTTCATTGACTTCGTGACCATCAATCCTGATGTTAAGTTTCTCGCTGTTCTCATTTCTACTACTTCTCATTACCTTCGTCTTTCTCCGATTTACTCTCAAACCATACTGTGTACTCATTAGACTGTTCATTCCGTTCAGCAGATCATTTAATTCTTCTTCACTTTCACTCAGGATAGCAATGTCATCAGCGAATCGTATCATTGATATCATTTCACCTTGTATTTTAATTCCACTCCTGAACCTTTCTTTTATTTCCATCATTGCTTCCTCGATGTACAGATTGAAGAGTAGGGGCGAAAGGCTACAGCCTTGTCTTACACCCTTCGTAATACGAGCACTTCGTTCTTGATCTTCCACTCTTATTATTCCCTCTTGATTGTTGTACATATTGTATATGACCCGTCTCTCCCTATAGCTTACCCCTACTTTTTTCAGAATCTCGAACAGCTTGCACCATTTTATATTGTCGAACGCTTTTTCCAGGTCGACAAATCCTATGAAAGTGTCTTGATTTTTCTTTAGCCTTGCTTCCATTATTAACCGTAACGTCAGAATTGCCTCTCTCGTCCCTTTACTTTTCCTAAAGCCAAACTGATCGTCACCTAGCGCATTCTCAATTTTCTTTTCCATTCTTCTGTATATTATTCTTGTAAGCAGCTTCGATGCATGATCTGTAAAGCTGATTGTGCGATAATTCTCGCACTTGTCAGCTCTTGCCGTCTTCGGAATTGTGTGGATGATGCTTTTCCGAAAGTCAGATGGTATATAGCCAGACTCATATATTCTACACACCAACGTGAATAGTCGTTTTGTTGCCACTTCCCCCAATGATTTTAGAAATTCTGATGGAATGTTATCCATCCCTTCTGCCTTATTTGACCGTAAGTCCTCCAAAGCTCTTTTAAATTCCGATTCTAACACTGGATCCCCTATCTCTTCTAAGTCGACTCCTGTTTCTTCTTCTATCACATCAGACAAATCTTCACCCTCATAGAGGCTTTCATTGTATCCTTTCCACCTATCTGCTCTCTCCTCTGCATTTAACAGTGGAATTCCCGTTGCACTCTTAATGTTACCACCGTTGCTTTTAATGTCACCAAGGGTTGTTTTGACTTTCCTGTATGCTGAGTCTGTCCTTCCGACAATCGTATCTTTTTCGATGTCTTCACATTTTTCCTGCAGCCATTTCGTCTTAGCTTCCCTGCATTTCCTATTTATTTCATTCCTCAGCGACTTGTATTTCTGTATTCCTGATTTTCCCGGAACATGTTTGTACTTCCTCCTTTCATCAATCAACTGAAGTATTTCTTCTGTTACCCATGGTTTCTTCGCAGCTACCTTCTTTGTACCAATGTTTTCCTTCCCAACTTCTGTTATGGCCCTTTTTAGAGATGTCCATTCCTCTTCAACTGTACTGCCTACTGCGCTATTCCTTATTGCTGTATCTATAACGTTAGAGAACTTCAAACGTATCTCGTCATTCCTTAGTACTTCCGTATCCCACTTCTTTGCGTATTGATTCTTCCTGACTAATGTCTTGAACTTCAGCCTATTCTTCATCACTACTATATTGTGATCTGAGTCTATATCTGCTCCTGGGTACGCCTTACAATCCAGTATCTGATTTCGGAATCTCTGTCTGACCATGATGTAATCTAATTGAAATCTTCCCGTATCTCCCGGCCTTTTCCAAGTATACCTCCTCCTCTTGTGATTCTTGAACAGGGTATTCGCTATTACTAGCTGAAACTTGTTACAGAACTCAATTAGTCTTTCTCCTCTTTCATTCCTTGCCCCAAGCCCATATTCTCCTGTAACCTTTTCTTCTACTCTTTCCCCTACAACTGCATTCCAGTCGCCCATGACTATTAGATTTTCGTCCCCCTTTACATACTGCATTACCCTTTCAATATCCTCATACACTTTCACTATCTGTTCATCTTCTGCTTGCGACGTCGGCATGTATACCTGAACTATCGTTGTCGGTGTTGGTCTGCTGTCGATTCTGATTAGAACAACCCGGTCACTGAACTGTTCACAGTAACACACCCTCTGCCCTACCTTCCTATTGATAGCGAATCCTACACCTGTTATACCATTTTCTGCTGCCGTTGATAGTACCCGATACTCATCTGACCAGAAATCCTTGTCTTTCTTTCACTTCATTTCACTGACCCCTACTATATTTAGATTGAGCCTTTGCATTTCCCTTTTCAGATTTTCTAGTTTCCCTGCCACGTTCAAGCTTCTGACATTCCACGCCCCGACTCGTAGAACGTTATCCTTTCTTAGACTATTCAATCTTTTTCTCATGGTAACCTCCCCCTTGGCAGTCCCCTCCCGGAGATCCGAATGGGGGACTATTCCGGAGTCTTTTGCCAATGGAGAAATCATCATGACACTTCTTCAATTACAGGCCACATGTCCTATGGATACACGTTACGTGTCTTTAATGCAGTGGTTTCCATTGCCTTCTGCATCCTCATGTCGTTGATCATTGCCGATTCTTCCGCCTTTAGGGGCAGTTTCCCACCCCTAGGACAAGAGAGTGCCCTGAACCTCTATCCGCTCCTCCGCCCCCTTTGACAAGGCCGTTGGCAGAATGTGGCTGATTTCTTATGCCGGAAGTCTTCGGCCATCAATGCTGATCATTTATCAAAATTTAGGCAGTGGAGGGGATCGAACCCGGGACCGAAGGCGTTTTGATTATGAATCAAAGACGCTACCCCTAGACCACGGGTACCAAAAAATAAAAAACGTATAAAAAGACTCTTCATTTATTAGGTACTTTATACTGTGATATGACAAGGTAACAATCATGCTCGACGAGGGCGTCCTCGAGAAAATTTTGTTGGGAACCCCTGGTGTAGAACTTTATAACTGCTTCTGGTACGGTTTGCTGTTACAAGGTCGCGCCCCTCGTGTGAACAATAAAGAGTGCCATCTGGCCACTGAGTGTATAATGTGAGTTACTTGCCTCAGACGTCACAGCCAGCAGCAGGTGGTCGCAATGGTCCGACTGGACGGTGCAGTGGACGTGACGCCTGCAGTGGCCTCCCACGGCGAGGTACCTTGGCGGGCGGCTCAAGACGTTACTCGGGCCAGCCAAGCTGCACGGTCATCTATTCAATTTGTCCACGGCGTGCCTCTCTGGCCGCCCTTTGTTTACCGTAGCAGGTGCTGGAGCCGCCTCCGGCCCGGCTGCCGCTCTCCTGGCTCTCTGCGAACGCCGCCAGCGGCCAGGTGGGCGCAGCTAATGGTTTGCGACAACGCCGCCACGGCCGGATACGTCTGCAAAAGAGTTGACACTTCCACTGAATGCAGGAGGATGACAATACTGCTCGCTCACTTTGTCTACTCTCAGCTTCTCAGGCTCTTTGGGCTTTTCCACTGCAGAGGACTTGGATATTTCTGCCCTGCGAGCCACTGTGCAGTGCATCGCATCTACTACCTACACTCTCTGATCAAACGTCTTATGTCACGCGGAAATGACCGCTTGAGTTCAAGTGGGGCGGACTCACCAGTATAAAAGGAAAGGGGGGGGGGTATTGTTTTGTCAGGAGAGAAGCAGGAACAGTAGAATGGGTCGGTCAGGACAGAGGAGTGACTTCGAACGACGACTACTCATTCATTATCACCTGAGTGTCTAATGATCAATTAAGGACATTTGAATTCCTTTAAAGCTGCCAAAGTCGGTTGTTGATGATACGACAGTAAAGTCTTCTGACGTGGTCGGATTACTAAAGACATTTTTACCAAAACTTTACATTTATTACACATTTACATCCACATACAGATTATATTTTTAGTCAATACTTTGTATGCATGTTTTTGTTGCCGGCCGCGGTGGCCGAGCGGTTCTAGGTGCTTGAGGCAGGAACAGCGCGACTGCTATGGTCGCAGGTTCGAGTCCTGCCTCGGGCATGGATGTATGTAATGCCCTTAGGTTAGTTAGGTTTAAGTAGTTCTAAGTTGTAGGGGACTGATGACCTGAAATGTTAAGTCCCACAGTGCTCAGAGCCATTTGAACCATGCTTTTGTTGTTAATCAACATTTTTATCCTGTTTGGCATAGTTTTATGAACTTTTCACATGACATTTTAATATCATTGTTATGGTACCAGATTCCCTCTAGTTTCTCCATGAGATCTCATTTGGCAGTTATTGTAAATTTCCTTATCCTCTGTTTCACAATAGCCCATAAATTTTCGGTTCAGTTCATATCAGGTCTATTCCCTGGCCAGGTCAACATTTTCAATTGCTTTTCTTCCAAGTACTTGGAAACACTTTTGACTTTGTGGCAACGTGTCCCATCATGCATAAAAATGGCATCTTTGTTAGGAAACCACTCATTTATTTAGGGGAAAACTTCCTTTTCTAGGATTTCTTTATATTATCCTTGCCTCATTGTCCCTTCAGCAATGTGTAATCTGCCAGGACCTTTCACAGACATCACACTCCAGATCATAAAGGAAGTTGGATGCTTCACATGTTGCTGCACACACTCAGCTTTGCAGTGTTCTCCAGGTCTCCGGCGAACATACTGGCTGCTTTCTTCCATCACAGTGAATACAGATTCATCATTGAAGCATACCTGAAGCATGTTTACAAAATTGTCAGTTAGAAAAGTTTGGGATAGTGGTTTGGAGACCTCAACAGTCCCAAAATTCAAACGTGCATTTCTTCAGTATCAATAAAACATCACAATTTCAAGGCAGAAACTCCTAACTTTGGAGATAAGACCCACTTAATTGACCCTATTATTGCATATACCTTAGCCCAGTCCTCAGTTGTCCACTACTGTAGTAGTTTGGCCCACTGAAATCTTTTTGCTTTCATGGCAGGTGTGATTTTCTGTTTTTTCCTTGGTCGGCATGTCTTTGGACCACATTTTGGAAATTTGTGGTAACGACTGTGGGACCAAACTGCTGAGGTCATCGGTCCCTAGGCTTACGCACTACTTAAACTAAAACTATCTTACCCCAAGGACAACACACACACTAATGCCCGAGGGAGGACTCGAACCTCCTTACGAGGGGAATTAAACCACATTCAAACAGCCTCCTCCTCACTGTCACAGGTGAAACTTCAGCACCCGAACCTTTCAGATGATGCCTAATGTCTACAGATGAAAGTTTATAGTTCATTTTTGCCATGTTTGTAGGTCTTCACATTTTTTCTAGGAGTGATTTTTCTTATACATCCACATTTTCCTTTCCTGTTTTGCTTTTATTCACCACCTTCCTGCACTGAAAGTTTGATTCTGCTGACAGTTTTCTGCGATATTCTCATTCTGTCAGCAATTTCTTGCTGTGTGTAACGATTCTCAGCAAGATGTGTTACCACAGCCGATACTTCCCGAGGTGAAACAACTTTTGTCTTCCCCACAACCTCACTTTCTTTGGAAACTCCGCGATTTAATCCTACAGCTAAAAACATGGCAGTTCACAAGCTATATAATGTCTTGTTAACGTAGCAAGAAGTTGACAGAATAAATAACATGCTGAGGTACACCACAGAAACATAAAAGATTACTGTAAACACAGTTTCAAAGCATGCAAACAGACAACTAGGGAGGGAAAATGACAAATGTTACCAACCGTGAAAACTTCAGTGTTCTGTGAGTTACTTGGTAGAGAAATTTTGTGGAATGAATCAAAATATTAAAAAAAATCAATTATTACACTTTTCTCTCCTATTTTTACACCAGAAAAGCATTATCAAAAATAATACACTACTGTCCATTAAAATTGCTACACCACGAATAAGACGTGCTACAGACGCGAAATTTGACAGACAGGAAGAAGACGCTGTGATATGCAAATGATTAGCTTTTCAGAGCATTCACACAAGGTGGCGCCGGTGGCGACACCTACAACGTGCTGACATGAGGAAAGTTTCCAACTGATCTCTCATACACAAACAGCAGTTCACCGGCGTTGCCTAGTGAAACGTTGTTGTGTTGCCTCGTGTAAGGAGAAGAAATGCGTACCATCACGTTTCCGACCTTGATAATGGTCGGATTGTAGCCTATCGCGATTGCGGTTTATTGTATCGCGACATTGCTGCTCGCTTTGGTCGAGATCCAATGACTGTTAGCAGAATATGGAATCGGTGGGTTCAGGAGGGTAATACGGAACGCCGTGTGGATCCCAATGACCTCGTATCACTAGCAATCGAGATGACAGGCACCTTATCCGCATGGCTGTAACGGATCGTGCAGCCACGTCTCGATCCCTGAGTCAACAGATGGGGACGTTTGCAAGACAACAACCTTCTGCACGAACAGTTCGACGAAGTTTGCAGCAGCATGGACTATCAGCTCGGAGACCATGGCTGCGGTTACCCTTGACGCTGCATCACAGACCGGAGGGTCTGCGATGGTGTACTCAACGACGAAACTGGGTGCACGAATGGCAAAACGTCATTTTTTCGGATGGATCCAGGTTCTGTTTACAGCATCATGATGGTCGCGTCCGTGTTTGGCGACATCGCGGTTAACGCACATTGGAAGCGTGTATTCGTCATCGCCATACTGGCGTATCACCCGGCGTGATGGTATGGGGTGCCATTGGTTACACATCTCGGTCACCTCTTGTTCGCATTTACGACACTTTGAACAGTGGACGTTACATTTCAGATGTTTTACGACCAGTGACTCTACCCTTCATTCGATCCCTGCGAAACCCTACATTTTAGCAGGATAACGCACGACCGCATGTTGCAGATCCTGTACGGACCTTTCTGGATACAGAAAATGTTCGATTGCTGCCCTGGCGAGGACATTCTCCAGTTCTCTCACCAACTGAATACGTCTGGTCAATCGTGGCCGAGCAATTGGCTCGCCACAATACGCCAGTCACTACTCTTGATGAACTGTGGTATCGTGTTGAAGCTGCATGGGCAGCTGTACCTGTACACACCATCGAAGCTCTGATTTGACTCAATGCCCAGGCGTATCACGCCCGTTATTACGGCCAGAGTTGGTTGTTCTGGGTACTGATGTCTCAGGATCTATGCACCCAAATTGCTTGAAAATGTAATCACATGTCAGTCCTGGTATAATATATTTGTCCAATGAATACCCGTTTATCATCTGCATTTCTTCTTCGGGTAGCAATTTTAATGGCCAGGAGTGTAGTTTGGTCTAATAATTTGAACACCGCTGTAGACGTGAAGGCACTACTATAGCTAAACGTAAACCAGGAAGACCTCATGTACTGACGGGCAGGGATTGTCGAACACCGCGGGAGGCGGTTGTAAAAAATCGCATGTAATCAGCGGAAGGAATCACTCGTGGTTTCCATGATTGCTCCAGCAGTCCAGTTAGCGCAGTGACTGTGAGTAGGGAGTTCAAAAAAATGGGATACAGTGATAGAGCAACTCCTCATAAACTACCCATCTCTGTAGTCAGCGCTAAGCGACGCTTGATGTGGTGTAAAGAGCGATGTCTCTGGATAGTGGATGGTTAGAAACGAGTGATTTGTAGTGATAAACTGTCACTATACCCTGTGGCAATCCGATGATGGAAGATTTAGGTTTGGTGAATGCCTGGAGAACGTTACCTGCCACCATATGTGGTGTCAGTAGTGAAGTATGGAGGAGGTGGTGTTATAATATGAGAGCGTTTTTCGTGTTTAGGTTATGGTCAACATATTGCGCTAAAGAAAATGTTAATTGAGGAAAGATGTGAGCACGTTTTACAGCACTGTGCACTGCGTGCAGTGGAAGAACAGTTCGAAGGCGATGACTGTTCGTACTAACATGACGTTGCACCCTTTCATACCGCAGGATCTGTGGGGCAATAGTTTGTCAACAATAACGTTCTTGAAATAGACTTGCCTGGCCAAAGACCTGATGAGTTAGAATGTCTACATCGCTCCAGACCCCAGCATTCGACATCAATACCTTTCATATTTTCGGCTCTACCATTCCTCCACAGACATTCAGACACCTCACTGAAAGTGTCCCCGGCGGCGGAGTCAAACAGCTATAAAGGTGAAGGTTGAACACATCCTACATTAATGTCACTTAATACTTTTCACCGGACAGTGAACGTATGCATTATTATTTAGTAGTTCATATTTAGGTTCTTTAAAAATTGTCATCTAGCTTTCAGCAAGATGACAACTCTAAAAAAATTGTAGAAGCTCTGTACCAATAGAGGGTGTTTCAGAAAGGACTTAAGATCTTTGAAAATTCCTATAAATTAATTCAAAGTACTTACAGAGGTGATTGTAGTGTCAATTTGTAGCGAAATACATCAAATTTTGTCCCGCATAATTCGCTAGTGCCGAGTCGCATCGTAAGTAGCGCCAGCGGCAGTTGCGTTAAAGATGGCTGCCTTCACGGGACCCGAACGTGCTAGCTGTTTTTTTTTTTTTTTTTTTTTTTTTTTTTTTTTTTTTTTTAAGAATCAAATTCAGCGACAATAGTTCAGGGCAATTTCCGTACCAAGTATGCTAAAGATCCTCCTAGTAGGCCTACAGTTTATGAGTGGCACATATGTTTTGTAAAACAGGCTGCTCCGTAAGGCGTGGGAAATCATCAGGTCGGCCGGCCGCGGTGGTCTTGCGGTTCTAGGCGCGCAGTCCGGAACCGCGCGACTGCTACGGTCGCAGGTTCGAATCTTGCCTCGGGCATGGATGTGTGTGATGTCCTTAGGTTACTTAGGTTTAAGTAGTTCTAAGTTCTAGGGGACTGATGACCTAAGATGTTAAGTCCCATAGTGCTCAGAGCCATTTGAACCATCATCAGGTCGTCCAAGCACATCTGACGACGTCGTTGAGCGAGTGAGACAACGTTTATCGACCCGGCGTGCATCTCGCGAACTGCAAATCCCACATACGACTGTTTGGCGTGTGTTGAGAAACCATTTTCATTTGAAACCGCACAGACGATCGTACAAGCAATAAAAGACACTAATAAAATTGCTCGCAAGAACTTCTATGTGAATATGTTAAATCGATTACATGTGGATGAACATTTCTTGGACAAAATCATCTTTTCTGACGAGTCGACTTTTCACTTAAGTGGCAAAGTTAACACACATAACTGTAGGATTTGGGGCAGTGAAAATTCACATCAAATATTGCAACAAGCTCTTGATAGCCCTGAACTGAACTTTTTTTTTTTTTTTTGTGCATTGAGCAAGAACAAAGTGTGCGGCCTCTTCTTTTCTGTGAGAGAAACGTGCACCTGTGTATGTTATGTAATGGTTCTTTATTTTCGAAACCATTACCACCCGCCAACCCAATTTTTCGATACCGTAGATTAATAAATATTTTTCTACGTAATGTCTAATATTTTTCACGCTATTCAAATTTGGTTTCATTTTTATATGTAGGTATGTCGATATTTTGAGATGTTGAAATCGATATAATATCTACTGTGAATATCTTTGTACTTATTGTTATCATTGATGGCCGGCCGGAGTGGCCGAGCGGTTCTAGGCGCTTCAGTCTGGAACCGCGTGACCGCTACGGTCGCAGGTTCGAATCCTGCCTCGGGCATGGATGTGTGTGATGTCCTTAGGTTAGTTAGGTTTAAGTAGTTCTAAGCTCTAGGGGACTGATGACCACAGATGTTAAGTCCCACACTGCTCAGAGCCATGTGAACCATTGTCTTTGATGCTGGCTTGTGACTTTTGATTCGGAAGCGCACAGAGTAGTCAAGTTTTTGTGTTGAATATGAACAGTCTTGACTTTTTGTTGGAAATGAAAAGGTGAGTCTGAGTTGTGGACAATGAAAAATGTTGTAAGTTTTATTAACTATGATGAAGTAACTTTTTGAACATGCGAAAGTATAAAAAGTTTAATAAATGTGAATTTCTGTGAAAAGTGAGTGTGAAGAATTATTTTCAAGTGACCATTGTTTAAAAAAGTATGAAGCACATTGCAATGAAAAACATAAATCATCAAATTTATCCTGAAAGATTGTCTTCGTAAGTTCTTCAGGTCGGCATGGTTAACATCCGAGTGCCTTTCGCACCAACAGCGACAGTCATGCTACCTAGACAACAATTTTAATTACGAGTCAAAGCCAGAGCAAGATCGTCGTTGGATTGCAAATACAGGATAAGTGATATTATTGTTAATTTTCTTTAGTGACTGTAGTCCATTGATGTAGCAATACCTGCCACATTAAAGACCTTTAAGCTGCGCAATAAAAAGATCATACTTTGAGTGCGCGACGTGATGATTTTTGAACTAATTAACTGTTAGTGGAGGAATAGTTATAGTTACAACAATTTGTGATACCAAAGATCGATGAGGGTGACCAAGAACGAAATGTTTACTTCATACAAGATGGTGCACCACCCCACTACCTGGCTGACGTCCAGGATTTTCACAGTGACCGCATTCCAGGTCAATGGATTGGTCGTGATGCGCTAATTGCACGGCCCCATGTTCTCCAGACCTGACACCAATCGATTTTTTTATGGGGATTCGTCAAGGATATCGTGTTTTTCCCTGCTGTGCCGGCTTTTCTGCCTGAAATTAGAGCAAGAATTTACGCCGCCACTGAGCAAGTTACTTATACATCTGCAATGCTACAGCGAGTTACGAAAGAAATTAATTTCCGATGGCATGTGTGCAGGATAACCAACGGAAGCCACATACAACATCTTTAGTTTAAGATAAAAAAACTTGATGTGTTTCCCTACGAAACGACACTAAACCCAGCTCTATATCTTCTTTCAATAAATTTATATGAATTTTTAAAGTTGTAAAGTCATTTTTGAAACACACAGTATTACAAGAAAGTAATTCACATTTAGGTGTTTCATAGGAGGCCGTTAGAGTTGTTTGTTAACCGTTCAATTCTCGAAGAGGATGTGGGAAATTTGTCCATATGAGCTCTGATTTCCCTTATTTTATTACTATGGTCATTTCTTCCTAGGTCCGCCCCCGGTAGCTGAGTGGTCAGCGCGACAGAATGTCAATGCTAAGGGCCCGGATTCGATTCCCGGCTGGGTCGGAGATTTTCTCCGCTCAGGGACTGGGTGTTGTGTTGTCCTAATCGTCATCATTTCATCCCCATGGATGCGCAAGTCGCCAAAGTGCGTCAAATCGAAAAGAATTGCACCCGGCGAACGGTCTACCCGACGAGAGGCCCTAGTCACACGACATTTACATTTTATTTCTTCCTAGGTATGTTGGAAATCAATAACTATTTTGACATTCGAAGGAGTAATTCGGTGCTTTAAATTACGTGAAAAGATATCGCCACATCTGTTTTCACCCAGATTCGCTCATCTTGTCCGTGACACCCTTTCCGCAATTTCGCTGTAATACAAAACGAACTGTCTTCTTTGACTGAATAACCCCTTCATCCCGATCTACTAATGATGGACTCCTACAGACGACGGTGCACTAGCGTAACATACGCAGTCTCTGTGGTAGATATATTGCTCCGTCTAAGTGTTTTGTCAATAAAACGCAATTTTCGGTCCGCCTTCCCCACAACATTTACTATTTGGTGGTTCCAGTTTGAATTGTCCTTGACTATAATGGTGAATCGTCAACCTTCATATCTGTGTAACATATCGTGTAATCTAAAATAATGCAATTCATTATAGTAGTCGTATGGAGGATATCATAACTTTAATTGCTTGCCCGCATCTCGTGGTCGTGCGGTAGCGTTCTCGCTTCCCACGCCCGGGTTCCCGGGTTCGATTCCCGGCGGGGTCAGGGATTTTCTCTGCCTCGTGATGGCTGGGTGTTGTGTGCTGTCCTTAGGTTAGTTAGGTTTAAGTAGTTCTAAGTTCTAGGGGACTTATGACCACAGCAGTTGAGTCCCATAGTGCTCAGAGCCATTTGAACCATTTTTTAATTGCTTAGAGTCATTTGTCAATCTCCGCACCATCCAGATGTTGTTTATTCTGCATCGCCAACCTCCTTGCTGGTCTGACACAGCCCACCAGCAGTTCCCCTCCTGTGCCAACCTCTTTGTCTCAATGAGCACTTGCACCCAAAGCCCTGATTATTTGTTGCATATATACTCCCGTCTTTGCTTCCAGTACAGTTTTTATCGTCTGAAGCTCTGTTTAGTACCACAGAAGGTATTTTCTG
Organism: Schistocerca nitens; assembly: GCF_023898315.1. Classification (NCBI taxonomy): domain Eukaryota; kingdom Metazoa; phylum Arthropoda; class Insecta; order Orthoptera; family Acrididae; genus Schistocerca; species Schistocerca nitens. The sequence continues at coordinate 156,674,831 of NC_064622.1, forward strand.
ATATTTTAACTAATCTCCTATCATGCTGTACCTTCTTCTTGTCAGTGTTTTCCATATGTTCATATCCTCATCGATTCTCCGGAGGACATTCTCATCTCTTATCAGTCCACTTAATTTTCAACATCCTTCGAAGCCACCATATTTCAGACAACGATTCGATTCATTTCTTTTCTGATTTTCCAACAGTCTGTGATTCACCTCTACATAATACTGTACCCCAAACGCACCTCCTCGCAAAATTTCTTCCTCGAATTAAGGCCAATGCTTCTTTTCTTTGCCTGTGGTACTCATCCTTGATTCGTCCATCATGGGCTATTTTGTTTCCATGTTAGCAGAATTCCTTCATTTCGTCTAATTCCTGATCCAGTTTTGATGTCAAACCTGTCGCTACTCATTACTTTCGTCTTTCTTCGGTTTACTGCCAATCCGTAGCGAGAGCTGATTAGACTGTTCTTTCCGTTCATCAGCTCCTTCTGTTTTTCCTCTCTTCCACTGAGGATAGCAATGTTATTAGCGAATCTTATCGTTGATATTCTTTCGTCCTCCATTTTTACCGCACTCTTGAACCTTTTCTTTATTTCCGTCATTGCTTCTTCAGTGCACAGAATGAACAGTAGGGGTGAAAGACAACATCCCATTTTTAATCTAAGCATTCTTTGTCTTTCATTCTGATGTTTCCCTATCGGTTCTTGTATATATTGTATGTCGAAAGTAAAATTCTGTCTACTGAACTGACAGAAAATCCTTAGAAGTTTTGGTCTTACGTTAAATCAGTTAACGATCGAAGCCACCTGTCCAGACACCCTGACCATAATGGCATTGAAGCGGAGGACGACAGAGAAGACACAAAAATACTAAACGCCTTTTTCCCAAGCTGAAAGTTCGCAGTGTAGTGCTTCCTACAAATCGTCACACGAACGACAAAATGGCTGATACCGAAATAAGGGGCCACAGGATAGAAAAGCAACTGAAATCGCTCGACAACGGTAAAGCCACAGGACAGGAAGGGATACCAGTACGATTCTACATAGAGTATACAAAATAACTCGCCCCTCTTCTAGGAACAGTGTACCGTTGGTATTTGCATTATCGAGGTGTTCCTGATGATTGGAAAAGAGCGCAGGCCATTTCAAGAAGGGTCGCCGAACAGACGCAGAAAGCTGGAGGCCAGTATTCTGCGTCGGTCAGTTGAAGAAGTTTGGGACATAATCGCGTAGGCTTCCGCGGCCAGAGTCAGTCGACATAAAAGTTTTCTGGGTTTGGTACCGCGTCATAATGTAAAAAACTACTGCTGCTATAGAAAAACCAACCTGCCGAAACGTTGGTTTTTCTATAGCAGCAGTAGTTTTTTACATTATGACGCGGTACCAAACCCAGAAAACTTTTATGTCGAGTTTGGGACATGTTTTACGCCCAAGTATTACGACATTACTGGAGACAGAAAATCTTCTCTGTATGAATCAACGTGGGTTCCGAAAACAACGATCACGTGAAACCCTGCTCATTCCGTTCGCCCACGAAACCCAGGAATCAGTAGATATTGTCGTCCAGATAGATGTCGTCGTAAGTAATGTCAGACCAGTTGTGAAATTGCATTGAAGAGTTTCTAGCAAATAGAACACAGTATGTCATTTCCAGTGGAGAAAAGCCTTCGGAAGCAAAGATGATTTCTGGCGTATCCCAACGGAACGTTACATTGGGGTGACAAACCTCCTAATATTGCCTCGGACTTCCTTTGGCCTGGCATAGTATAGCAAATCGACGTGGCATGAACTTAACAAGGCGCTGGAAGCCCCTTGCAGAAATACTGTGCCAAGCTGCCTCTATAGCCGTCCATAATTGCGAAAGCGTTGCCTCTGCAGGATTTTGTGCACGAGCTCACCGCTCGATTACGTCCCACAAATGTCGAGCGATCTGGCTGGCCAAATCATTCGCTCCAATTGTCCAGAATGTTGTTCAAACCAATCGCCCACAACTGAAGCCCGGTGACATGGCGCATTGTCATCCATAAAAACTCGGTCGTTGTTTGGGAATATGAAGTCGATGAATAGCTGGAAATGATCTCCAAGTAGCAGACCGTAAGCATTTTCCAGTTAATGGTCGGCTGAGTTGGACCAGAGGAGCCAGTCCATTCCACGTAAACACAGCCACACGATTATGGAGCCACTACCATCTTGCACAGTGCCTTGTTGACAACTTGGGTCCATGGCTTCGTGGGGTCTGCGCCACACTCGAGCCCTACCATCAGCTTTTACCAACTGAAATCGGTACTCACCTAAGCAGGCCGTTGTTTTCCAGTCGTTCAATGGCGAACAGATATGGTCGTGAGCCCAGGAGAGGCGCTGCAGGCGATTTCGTGCTATTAGTAAAGGCACTCGCGTCAGTCGTCCACTTCCATAGCTCATTAACGCCAGATTTCGCCGCGCGGTCCTAACGAATACTTTCGTCGTGCGCCCAAGATCGATTTCTGCCGTTATTTCACGCAATGTTGCTTGTCTGTAAGCACTAACAACTATATGCAGAGGCAGCTGCTCTCGGTCGTTAAGTGGAGGTCGTCGGTCACTGCGGTTGTCCGTGCTGAGAGGTAATGCCTAAAATTTGGTATTATCGGCACACTCTTGACGCTGTGCATCTCGGAATATTTCCAAAATGGAATGTCACATGTGTCTAGCTATAACTATCATTCCCAGTTCAGTCAATCAATTTCCGTCACGAGGCCACAGTCATGTCGGTAACTTTTCACTTGAATAACGTGAGTACAAATGACGGCTCCACCAACGCGCTGCTCTTTTCTATCTTGTGTATCAGATACTATCGCCATCTGGATATGTGCATATTGCTATCTCATGTCTTTGTCACGTCAGTGTATAGGCCCATTACTTTTGTCAGTATATGTAAATCACACAGTAGACAAGTTAGGAAGTTCCGTGAGGCCTTTCGTGGATGATGCTGATGACTACAGAGAGGTCGCAACGCTAGAAAGCTTGTAGCAAATTGCAGGAACACCTGCAGATTATCGACCCTTAACGCAGGGAGTGGCAATTGAGCCTCAACATCAACAACCGTAACGTATTGAGTATACGTAAACAGAAAGTCCCCTTATTGTACACACATCAAAAAACGTTTTGCATCACCCCGGTTCCCAAAACTCCTAGATGGTGACTATGGATATTGTACCACAGACACAGTTCCTTTGACTGTGTAGAGATATCACTAAACCCGCCAAAAGATGTAAACAACCATACATGAGCAGCGCCTATTAGATGGGGTGGGGGAGCGGGGGAGGGGGGGGGCGGAGTCCGACAACCGATCCGTTCCAGTCATTCCACTAGGAAGGACGAACACGGCTCGTGTTGTCTGTAGTACAACCATGCCTAGACGGTCAATACCACGGTTCGATCGCGTCCGCTTTGTTACTTTGTTCCAGGGAGGGTCCTCAACAAGGGAAGTGTGCAGGAGTCTCGGAGTGAACCAAAGCGATGTTGTTCGGACATGCAGAAGATACAGAGAGAGAGGAACTGTCGATGACATGCCTCACTCAGACCGCCCAAGGGCTACTACTGCAGTGGATGACCGCTGCCCACTGATTATGGCTCGGAGGAGCCTTGACAGCAGAGCCACCATGTTGAATATTGCTTTTCGTGCAGCCATAGGACGTCGTGTTACGCTCAAATATTGCGCAATAGGGTGCATGATGCACAGCTTCACAACCGACGTCCATGGCGAGATCCATCTTTGCAACCACCACACCATGCTGCTACAAATGGGCCCAACAACATGCACAATGGACTGCTCAGGATTAGCATCACGTTCTCTACGCCGATGAGTGTCGCATTTGCCTTCAACCAGACAATCGCCGGAGACGTGTTTGCAGGCTACCCGGCCAAGCTGAACGCCGTAGACACACTGTCCAGCGAGTACAGCAAGGTGGAGTTTCCCTGCTGTTTTGGGGTGGCATTATGTGGGGCCGACGTACGCCGCTGGTGGTCATGGAAGGCGCCGTAACGGCTGTACGATACGTGAATGCCATCCTCCGACCGATAGATCCATAACTTGTGTTGATCCATTCTGCCTCCAAGGATAAATAAATAAACCAGGGAATGCCACGCAAACATTGACTACATCGTCAAGCTCCCTTCCAACGATTGTTTCAGAGTGTTTGCTTTCTATCCAATGAAGCATAAAACGTTATTCGTCTGTAAGGCTTGTTGCTGCTCAGTGGATATCCAGTTGCTGTGTACTGGCGTGCAAATTGCGACCTCCGTCGTGACGCACGGCAGTTAGTTTGGTTGCATGAACGAGGCGCCTGATGCGGTGACACACGTAGTACTGTTGGTAGCGCATTCCTTCATCTTGGCGGCCAGTTGTTGAACATTTTTTTTTCTTTTTTGTCATCAGTCTACTGCCTGGTTTCATGCGGCCCACCACGAATTCCTTTCCTGTGCTAACCTCTTCATCTCAGAGTAGCACTTGCAACCTACGTCCTCAATTATTTGCTTGACGTATTCCAATCTCTGTCTTCCTCTACAGTTTTTGCCCTCTACAGCTCCCTCTAGTACCATGGAAGTCATTCCCTTATGTCTTAGCAGATGTCCTATCATCCTGTCCCTTCTCCTTATCAGTGTTTTCCACATATTCCTTTCCTCTCCGATTCTGCATAGAACCTCCTCATTCCTTAACTTATCAGTCCACCTAATTTTCAACATTCGTCTATAGCACCACATCTCAAATGCTTCGATTATCTTCTGTTCCGGTTTTCCCACAGTCCATGTTTCACTGTACTCCAGACGTACATCCTCAGAAATTTCTTCCTCAAATTAAGGCCGGTATTTGATATTAGTAGACTTCTCTTGGCCAGAAATGCCTTTTTTGCTATAGCGAGTCTGCTTTTGATGTCCTCCTTGCTCCGTCCGTCATTGGTTATTTTACTGCCTAGGTAGCAGAATTCCTTAACATCATTGACTTCGTGACCATCAATCCTGATGTTAAGTTTCTCGCTGTTCTCATTTCTACTACTTCTCATTACCTTCGTCTTTCTCCGATTTACTCTCAAACCATACTGTGTACTCATTAGACTGTTCATTCCGTTCAGCAGATCATTTAATTCTTCTTCACTTTCACTCAGGATAGCAATGTCATCAGCGAATCGTATCACTGATATCCTTTCACCTTGTATTTTAATTCCACTCCTGAACCTTTCTTTTATTTCCATCATTGCTTCCTCGATGTACAGATTGAAGAGTAGGGGCGAAAGGCTACAGCCTTGTCTTACACCCTTCTTAATACGAGCACTTCGTTCTTGATTGTCCACTCTTATTATTCTCTCCCTATAGCTTACCCCTACTTTTTTCAGAATCTCGAACAGCTTGCACCATTTTATATTGTCGAACGCTTTTTTCAGGTCGACAAATCCTATGAAAGTGTCTTGATTTTTCTTTAGCCTTGCTTCCATTATTAACCGTAACGTCAGAATTGCCTCTCTCGTCCCTTTACTTTTCCTAAAGCCAAACTGATCGTCACCTAGCGCATTCTCAATTTTCTTTTCCATTCTTCTGTATATTATTCTTGTAAGCAGCTTCGATGCATGATCTGTTAAGCTGATTGTGCGATAATTCTCGCACTTTTCAGCTCTTGCCGTCTTCGCAATTGTGTGGATGATGCTTTTCCGAAAGTGAGATGGTGTGTCGCCAGACTCATATATTCTACACACCAACGTGAATAGTCGTTTTGTTGCCACTTCCCCCAATGATTTTAGAAATTCTGATGGAATGTTATCTATCCCTTCTGCCTTATTTGACCGTAAGTCCTCCAAAGCTCTTTTAAATTCCGATTCTAACACTGGATCCCCTATCTCTTCTAAATCGACTCCTGTTTCTTCTTCTATCACATCAGACAAATCTTCACCCTCATAGAGGCTTTCAATGTATCCTTTCCACCTATCTGCTCTCTCCTCTGCATTTAACAGTGGAATTTCTCGTTGCACTCTTAATGTTACCACCGTTGCTTTTAATGTCACCAAAGGTTGTTTTGACTTTCCTGTATGCTGAGTCTGTCCTTGAACATTATCACGTCTATTCCCCCGTACGCAAGTCGGTAGCAGTCGTGCACCTCTGTTATCTATCGCCCGTGGGGCAAGACAGTAGCCTCGACACCGATGTTGGGTAGCGCCATTTTGCAACGCTCTCCTGCTGGAATTTCGACCAGATACCTCTTCCCAAAAATGTACTCCATCACGAAATACACCGTTCTTTCCAACGATCCACCTCACAACGTCTTTCCATTTATCTCTCTTCCTCTTCCTTCACTTTTCTGACTTTCTACAGGGCTCCATAATCATTGTATTGTATTCTATTGTATGTTAACCGGGGAACAAGAAACGACGGAGAGGCTCCGTCCCCGCCGCAGCCGGAGTGGTCCACAACCCCACGACGACTAGCGCAGTCCACTCCGTCGCCCCACACCGAACCCAGGGTTATTGTGCGGTTCGGCCCCCGGTGGACACCCCCCCCCACCCCCCCCCCCACCCCCCGAGGGAACGTCTCACACGAGACGAGTGTAAGCCCTTATGTTTGCGTGGTAGAGTAATGGTGGTGTACGCGTACGTGGAGAACTTGTTTGCGCAGCAATCGCCGACATAGTGCAACTGAGGCGGAATGAGGAGAACCAGCCCGCATTTGCCAAGGCAGATGTAAAACCGCCTAAAAACCATCCACAGACTGGCCGATCCACCGGACCTCGACACAAATCAGCCGTGCGGATTCGTGCCGGGGACCAGGCGCTCCTTCCCGCCCGGAAAGCCGTGCGTTACACCGCACGGCCAACCGGGCCAGCTTCCTTAATCATGCTCATCATTCGACCATCGTCATGACCATAATCGTTTTCATGAATCACCAGCACCTCGGTTACACCAGGGCATCAGTCACAGTGATACTATCTTAACTGTATTATAAAATCATCTAAAAGTTTTAAACAGTCATCAAGATTGCTCATTAATGTTTTTTAAACCCTTGACTTGCCATTTGTTTTCATGTAAATATCGTGAAGTATTGTGCACCAATGTATTTTTTCAATCTTCATTTTTTATTTCTGGTTTTCCGTGCGAAGGTTATTCGGAAAGTAAGGTCTGATTCGTTGCGAAATGGAAATGTCAGTGAAAATATAAAACGTTTTATTTCCAACAATTAGCTACACCCTCCAGCATTTCTCCAAGTATTCGCCGCTCCAACTTACTTATTTTTCGTAGCGTTGTACCGACTTTATAATATGCTTGTCGTAGAAGGCAGCCACCTGTGCTTTCCGCATATTCTCTACGTCGGCCTACAGCTCGTTGTCTGTGCCAAAATGTTGTCTTCATAGCCAGCGGTTCATGTGAGCAGAGCTGAAAATCAGAAGAAGGCATGTCCGAGCTGTACGGTGGATGATCAAACACTTTCAAGTGTGTAGCCGAGAACTGTCGTGAATCAGGAAATGCACAACAGTTGCGTTATGTGGCCTGCATGAAATGAGGCGAAATCTCTCAGGAGGTACTCTTACTTGGAAGAAGACATTATTTTTTAGGCATCTTTACGTGCTCACTGTGTGCTCAGAACGACATGACGCGATAGACGGCAATACTAGGAACACTGCCCAAGACATCTGTGCAAAGCTTTATCAGATTACCGAATAACCGACGCATTGTACGACATCTTTCCAGTTTGGTATCCTTTGGCTAAAGAGCGACTTTGTCCTCTTCCAGTCCGTCCCTTCGTGGGGAACTGAAATATCAATAAAAAATAAAATAAAAAAAAGTCGCTGTCGACTCACTCGGAAGATGGCCGAAAGGTAATCGGCCCAAACGTCTGGTGGATTATGTCCAGTGTCGGTGGTCCTGCGGCGCAGCTTACACAGTATCTCTGTTTGTACTGCCCCAGCACAATTTGTCAACTGCGCCGTTGGACACGACTAACGAGCTGTTTCGTTACCAAAGAAGGAGACGACGTGTCCAAAGACTACTCAGTTACGCCACAGAAAAAGCGAACCGTGTATAAAGAGAGATCGGAAATACCGAAGGTAGTCTCATGCGAATTTAAGAGGCGAAGAAACAGAGACGTGTGCGCGAGGGAACGGTAGACAATGCAGCCGTATCGCTGACGAAGTGACGAGCGGAATTTAAGCGCTTCCTTTGCACGAGCTGCCGCCACCTGCTGTTTTAATCACTTCTTACGGACCTAGGAAGGCACGGCGGATAGCGCGACAGGGTCGGCGAAAAAAGACGCAGCCGCTACTACTTCATTACGGCGCCAGCGGACAGGGCGTCAAGCGTCTGGTTAGTGCGGCCGGCGCGAGCGAAGCAAACGCGGCGGCTGGGAGCGTACAAGAAGAGGGCCCACTGGAATTCCTGCATGCTGCCGCGAGCTCTGCGTTTGGCGGCCCAACTGAGAAATGACAGGAAACACTGCGTTTTGCAGCATCATTATTATCACAGCAACCAACGTTCATGACGTCTTAGCAACCGAGAAGTTAATAAGCTTACCGGACAAAGAGTTAGTCACTCCAGTGTTCACGCACAGACGTAAGCCTCTACGTGAGAGTAAGGCAGTAGCGATCAGATAGACATTTACACTGAAGCGCCAAAGAAACTGGTATAGGCATGCGTATTCAAATACAGAGATATGTAAACAGGTAGAATACGGCGCAGCAATCGGCAACGCCTATGTATAAGACAACAAGTATCTGACGCAGTTGTTAGGTCGGTTGCTGCTGCTGCAATACCAGGTCATCAAGATTTAAGTGACTTTGATCGTGGTGTCATATCGGCGCACGAGCGATGGGGCACAGCATCTCTGAGGTAGCAATGAGGTGGGGATTTTTCCGGGCGAACATTGTACGAGTGTACCGTGAATATCAGGAGCACAAGGCCCACTCGTGTACCCTTGATGACTACACGACACTTTACGCTTCGCCTGGACCCGTCAACACCGAAATTGGACTGTTGATGACTCTAAAATGTTGCCTGGTCGGACGAATCTCGTTTGAAATTGTGTCGGGAGGGGACAGGTATGAATATGGAGATAACCTCATGAATCCATGGATCCTGCATATCAGAAGGGGACTGTTCAAGCTCGTGGAGGCTCTGTAATGGTGTGGGGCGTGTGCAGTTCGAGTGATACGGGACCATGATACGACTAGATACTACTCCGACAGGTCACATTTACGTAATCATCTTGTCTGGTCACCTGCATCCATTCATGTCCATTGTGATTTGAGACGGACTTGCTCAGCTCCAGTAGGACAATGCGACACCTCACACGTCCAGAATTGCTACAAAGTGGCTCCAGGAACACTTTTCTGAGTTTAAACATTTCCGCTGGCCATCAAACTCACCAGACATGAACGTTATCGAGCATATCTGGGATGCGTTGCAACTTGCTGTTCAGAAGAGATCTCCACACCCTCGTACTCTTACACACTTCTGGACAGCCCTGCAGCACTACTTTAGACGTTAGTCGAGTCCATTCCACGTCATGTTGCGGCACTTTCGCGTGCTCGCGAGGGTCCTACACGATATTTGGCAGGTGTACCTGTTTCTTTGCCCCTTCATTGTATGTTCCATGCGGACGTTGTACCTAAACATGGATACATACGGGGACGTGACAGTGCGGCAAAAGGGAAATCGAGTTTGTTCTTGCCCATGGACACACTGTGTGTGTGAAATTGCTGAATTTGTTGGTTTTTCGCGGCAGACTGTTCAGTGTGTCTACTTAAGCTATGCTGTAACAGACGTTGCCACGAAACATGACGTCAGAGTTGTGGTCGGATAAGAACTTAACTGAGAGGGACCGGAGTCGCGTTTCACAGCTTGTGAATCAAAATTGCTTCCTAACCCGACAGGAATTGCTGCAGGCAGTGATTGAAAGTCCGTCCCAACCTGTTAGCGAAAGAACATTGCGACGGGAACTGCATGTAATGAACATCTGGTGTCGGTCACCTCGCACAGGCACATAAAGACAACTGCAACGTTCACGTGGGTGAAAGAACATGTGACTGTCCCCCATCCCATTACATCTCGACTGGCTTGCAAAAATCACCTGACTTGAATCCCGTGGAAAATGTTGGAATGTTTTGTGGTCTCACTTCCCAAACGAATCCAGGAACGTATCAAGCACAGAGCGGAATTACACGGTGTAACATTATACTCGTAATGAATTCTCTAGGAATGAGTAAGTTTCTGTCCGATGAGCTTATCTGATGTGGTACAATATTTCTGCGAATGAGTTTTTTCATTGTAATTATTTTGTTGGTTTTGATTTTTACAATCATATATTCATTAAAATAGGGGAAAAATTGTTTAGTTACACACAGGTGTCACAAACTGATATCGCGAGCACCATTCCATTCATAAATTCGCAATGCGAGTTTGCCACAACTAATGGAAAAAAACTGTATACCTTCATGATATCCAGGTACATCCTTTGGCACAAGACCACCAGGTTCGACTATAAGATGTGTAATTTGTTGATATCTCTTCTAGGAACTAGCTATAAGGTGTACCATGTGAGCAATGGGGTGACGATTGAGTGTCAAAAGGCAGACCAACATTTTTAAATGTTTATTAAAAGTAAATATTAATCACATTTTCCTTAATTTTTACGTCCAGGAGGACGAATTAAAAAACAAAAAAAGGAATTAAAATATTTTACAAGAACCCTCACTTCCAATTAGTCGAATTTAAAAACGTAAAATTAAAATCATTCACAAGAACCATACATTTACACGAAAATACTCCTTGTAAAATTTCTAAATTCTTACGACGCTCTGGTAAGGGTATCTTTTTCCTGAATCATAGACTAATCATTGAAACAAACTCCATGAGTAATCCAAAAATATGAAACAATAAGATTTTAAGAGACCATTTACTCACCTTGAAAGCAAGTAAATATTCAAAACTGATGATACATTCAAATTCAGTGGCAATGGTTTAAAGTTGTAAAATAAAAGCTTCCTACCACAGAATCTCCGTGAACACAATCAAGCGGCCCCTATCCGCTAGGGGCATGGTATTGCTAATAGCCTTCGGTGCCAGTTGACATCGGATCATTTCAAAGCTATACATTTACTTGACCTCCAATGCCCATTAAACACCCCTTAAGTCAGGCATTTATTTACAAAATGTGAAAACAACAATAATTAGATACAATATGGTGTTTCAGCCTTCGATCGCTATTCTTTCTTTTCAATTACCGGTTTCGGGCTAGCTACCCATCTTCAGATCATATATTGTAGTTACAGAGTAACTCGTCCGTACAGAACACTCGGTTCGCTGTCATGACATTTTTTTCCGTCAGTGCAATTTTTCAGAACCACTCAATGGCGGTACGTGGGTATTGTCTGCAAAATGTGTTGCAAATAGAGTTAGTAGTAAAGAAGTAGCAAATTAAAACGTCGTGCCGGATTCTGAAGTTTTACTGCTTGAACAACGAAAACTTAGTAAGTGATAAATTTTTCCTTTCGTTATTTTATGTGGGGTGCCACAGAGAAAAAGTTCCAAGAAGGTTGAAATTATGTATAAATTTTGTTGGAAGTCGCTATGTGCTCTCGTACTGATATACTGTATGAATAAAGTCTGGGTGATTCGCGCGTCGTGAATTACAGTCTCTAGACGTATACAGAGTTTCTAAAGCATTCTAAATTTTTAAATTCGGGGAGTAATTATAGGTTGTGTATTTTACACATACATGAAAAAACCTTTCCATATCGGAAAAAATTTCTTGTAAGGCGGGTAGTATCTTGGATAGGCAGCTGTCCTAATCTCTTGCTCTGCCTCATTTTCAGTTGCGCACTTTCAGTCGGAAGTAAATCTATGAAGCATATATCTCTCATAGCTTTCAGGGTCCAAATCTACATCTACACCTATGTTTACACTCTGAAAGGCACTGTACAATACATACTGGAGGGTACTTCGTACCAATATCATCGATTTTCTACCCTATTACATTCAAATATCGAGTGAAAAGAAATTATTGACTGTGTGCGTCTGCAACGTGACCTAATCTCTATTACGAGGATTTTTTTTTTCAATCCTCCGATCAATTGCGAAAAGGAAACCGTAGTAAAAATCAAAAATGTTTTCTTGGAAACATTTAGGTACATCTTCCAGCTACTTCACCTCGTAGTCGCCGCTCCGACTTGATATTTTTCGTAGCGTGGTACCAACTTACCAATACCCCCATCGTAGAAAACAGCCGCCTGTGTTTTCCGCCAATTCCCTGCAATGGTCTGCAGCTCGTCGTCTATGGCAAAATGCTGTTTTCACAGCCAGCGGTTCATGGGAGTGGAAATGAAATTCAGAGGAAGCGAAGCCTGGGGTGTATAGTGGTGACCAAACATTTCCCATCAAAAACGCGGCAGGAGCGCCTTAGCTACACCTGCAGTGTGTGGCCGAGAATCATCATCGAGAAGGGAATGCGTGGCAGTTACGTTATGTAGGCTGCATAAAATCAGGCGAATTCTCTAGGCAACACTTCACAGATGTCACAAAACAATATTTTCTTGGCATGTTTACATTTTCAGTGTGTACTAAGAAATGAGAAGTGCGACATGGCATGATAAGACAGGCATAGTAGAGACACTGCGCAACATATCTGCGCAATGCTCCGCCGCATTTTCGCTATGGTTTTAAAAGTGCAACCAATCAGAAGTTAAGAAAAACAGCTCTCGCATCTTATACTCATTACAGTCTTCTTCTTATACGGAATTCCTAAATCTACCAAGCAGTATTTCATGAGAAATACATTTTATTTTCTAGGATTACCATTTAATCTCTCCGAGCATCTCTGTTGCACTTTCATGTGGGCTATGCCATCCTGTTTCGGTCCTAGTAGCGTATTTCTGAATTCGTTCGATGTCTGTTGTAATGCTAACGTGACGAAGACCAATAGATACTTCTACGATGTTATGTGCTCGAGATGCTCACCACTATCCTTGTAATCGGGTACTATCGCCTTCTTACTGTTTGCTAAGGGCATTGTCTTGCATGTACCTGATTTGAACAGACCTGTCATTCTTTACACCGAGTGGAAACTTTGTCCAAGTATTTCTACAGTTAGCTACAATCATCCAGTGGAGATACTTCCCTGTAGACAACAACATCGTCAGCGAAAGGTATTGCAGTACGGATACATCTGGTGTCACTTTCGTGTCTGTAATTCACTTATTTGTAGTGAACTTGTCCGCAGCTCGTGGTCTCGCGGTAGCGTTCTCGCTTCCCGAGCACGGGGTCCCGGGTTCGATTCCCAGCGGGGTCAGGGATTCTCACCTGCCTCGAGATGTCTGGGTGTTGTTGTGTCGTCTTCATCATCATCATCATTCATCCCCATTACGGTCGGAGGAAGGCAATGGCAAACCACCTCCACTAGGACCTTGCCTAGTACGGCAGTGCGGGTCTCCCTCATCGTTCCTCTATGCTCTGTCAAGGAGTATGGGACTTCATCATCACCATCATCATCATAGTGAGCGTAAGTTCAAATGGTTCAAATGGCTCTGAGCACTATGGGACTCAACTGCTGAGGTCATTAGTCCCCTAGAACTGAGAACTAGTTAAACCTAACTAACCTAAGGACATCACAAATATCCATGCCCGAGGCAGGATTCGAACCTGCGACCGTAGCGGTCTCGCGGTTCCAGACTGCAGCGCCTTTAACCGCACGGCCACTTCGGCCGGCGAACGTAAGTCTATTAGCCAAATATTCATTGAACTAATCACGTATCTGCGAAGATGTTCCATGCCATCGTATCTTAGCTAATGTTTAGTCAATGCGGTGCAGAGTCGAACATCTGTAGCAAGATAGAATCGATGTGACGATCTGCATCTACTGTCTGTAAGATGTCATGTATGAATATAGCAATCTTTGGTTTTTCCGGAATCCGTGCTGATTCCTTCAGGGAAGTTGATTTTCCTCGGGAATCGCGATAATACGAGTGCATTCAACAATAATGCGTCACTGGTTTTTCTGAAAGCAGGCTGGTTTTATTCAGGACTGCAACACACCGTATTATTTCGCACTTTTTTGGTTACAATACTCTACTTTTCAATATTATCTCCGTTCAATGCGACGGCCTTACTCCATCTTACTGGGACGGCTTGTTCGCCCACATGGTGCCATTCTCCTGGTCGACCGTCATCACCTACTGCTTCCCGTAAAGTGCAACCTTCATGGCGCCATACAGATGTATGTTGGAAGGTGCGAGGTGGGTGGAGGCGGAAGAATACGCCTTTGAGTACCCCAACTGTTGTGTCAGCACTACCAACAGAGACGTCCAGTTGAGCAGCGAGGTATTTGATAGTTATCTGTGGATCACCTCGAATGAGAGTGTCCACACGTTCCAGCATTGCAAGAGTCACAGCTGTGTGCGGCCGCCCAGCACGCGGGAGATGGGACAGGTTTGCGCGACCTTGCGATGATGACAGAAGCCTCGCCCAACCACTCGCTGTGCTTTTGTTCACTGCCAGATCTCCGCAGGCACTCTGCAAGCGCCTATGAATATCTGAGATGCCCTGTTCTTCCGCCAAAAGGAACTGAATAACAGTTCTCTGCTTGGAGCGCACCTTTGTTACAGATGCCATTCTGAAGGCTACATATAGCGCCGACACCTATGGGAACTTCATGAAACTATAGGAGCTGAAGAGAGAATATTCCACGATGTCGCACAACATATTCTGCGTCTTTTTAACCGAAACTGACTACTAAAACCCGCTGAACTGCCGGCCGCGGTAGCCGAGCGGTTCTAGGCGCTACAGTCCGGAACCGCGAGACTGCTACGGTCACAGGTTCGAATCCTGCCTCGGGCATGGATGTGTGTGATATCCTTAGGTCACTTACGTGTAAGTACACTACTACCCATTAAAATTGCTTCAATACTAAGATGACGTGCTACAGACGCGAAATTTAACCGACAGGAAGAAGATGCTGTGATATGCAAATGATTAGCTTTTCAGAGCATTCACACAAGGTTGGCGCCGATGGCGACACCTACAACCTGCTGACATGAGGAAAGTTTCCAACCGATTTCTCATACACAAACAGCAGTTGACCGGCGTTGCCTGGTAAAACGTTGTTGTGATGCCTCTTGTAAGGAGGAGAAATGCGTACCATCACGTTTCCGACTTTGATAAAGGTTGGATTGTAGCCTATCGCGATTGCGGTTTATCGTATCGCGACATTGCTGCTCGCGTTGATCGAGATCCAATGACTGTTAGCAGAATATGGAATCGGTGGGTTCAGGAGGGTAATACGGAACGCCGTGCTGGATCCCAACGGCCTCGTATCACTGGCAGTCGAGATGACAGGTATCTTATCCGCATGGCTGTAACGGATCTTGCAGCCACGTCTCGATCCCTGAGTCAACAGATGGGGACGTTTGCAAGACAACAGCCACTGCACGAACAGTTCGACGACGTTTGTAGCGGCATGGACTATCAGCTCAGAGACCATAGCTGCGGTTACCCTTGACGCTGCATCACAGACAGGAGCGCCTGCGATGGTGCACTCAACGACTAATCGCAAAACGTTATTTTTTCGGATGAATCCAGGTTCTGTTTACAGCATCATGATGTTCGCATCCGTGTTTGGCGACATCGCGGTGAACTCACATTGGAAGCGTGTATTCGTCATCGCCATACTGGCGTATCACCCGGCGTGATGGTATGGGGTGCCACTAGTTACACGTCTCGGTCACCTCTCGTTCGTATTGACGGCACTTTGAACAGTGGACGTTACATTTCAGATGTGTTACGACCTGTGGCTCTACCTTCATTCGCCAGCCGGGGTGGCCGAGCGATTCTAGGCGCTACAGTCAGGAACCGCGCGACCGCTACGGTCGCAGGTTCGAATCCTGCCTCGGGCATTGATGTGTGTGATGCCCTTAGGTTAGTTAGGTTTAAGTAGTTCTAAGTTCTAGGGGACTGATGACCTCAGCAGTTAAGTCCCATAGTGGTCAGAGCCATTTGAACCATTTGATTTGCTTATTGACCACCCCTCGTATTTGAGACCAGAATATGTAGGATCCTACAACAGATGAATGGCAGCGATATTGGTCTGTAATTCTGTGCATCCCATCTTATATTCATTTTGTAAACGTGAGTGACGAGCAGTCTTTGCCCGTCACAAGGAAATACTCGCTGCGCCAGAGATTCTCGATGAATATGAGTGAGAAGTACAACTCTACAAGGTATTCGCCGTAAAACCTAACTGGTACCCCGTCAGCGTCTAGTTTATTGTTCACTTTGAGTAGTCGTCGCTGGTCATCGGAGCTCAATTCGAAGGCGGAACTCATCACTGAAGACAATCCTACTCCAGTCGGTAAAATTCCACACAGAAGACACGTCTGCAGACGCCCCAGACAGCAATGGGGTACAAACCTGACTGTCACCCGCAGACGGCCCAACAATCAGGAGCGATGGTCTGGGGTGCCACTACTTATCATAGCGGGAACTCTTTGGCTATAGTTCGGGGCACACTTATAGCACATTGGTACGTCAACGATACTCAACAGTCCGTTTTGTTGCCCTTCATGGCAAGCCATGTTGGGCTTACATTTCACGGCGAGAGTTCCGACTGCTTGTATTGGTACTTGCCAAACCCTACCATGGCCAGCAAGGTTGCCGGATCTCTCCCCAGTTGAGAACGTTTGGAGCATCACGGGCAGGGCCCTCCAACCAGTTCGGGATTATGACGATCTAAATAGCCAATTGGACAGAATAGGTGGCACGATATCCCTCAGCAGGACGTCCAACTCTGTCAGTCAGTTCCAAGTTGAATAACTGCGAGCTTAAGGGCCAGAGGTGCCTCAATTTGAGAAACTCTTTCTTTTGGATGTTGTTTGTTGTTGTGGTCTTCAGTCCAGAGACTGGTTTGATGCAGCTCTCCATGCTACTCTATCCTGTGCAAGCTTCTTCATCCCCCAGTACCCACTGCAACCTACATCCATCTGAATCTGCTTAGTGTATTCATCTCTTGGTCACCCTCTATGATTTTTCCCCTCCACGCTGCCCTACAATACTAAATGGTGATCCCTTGATGTCTCAGAACATATCCTACCAACTGATCCCTTCTTCTAGTCAAATTGTGCCACAAAATTTTCTTCTGCCCAATTCTATTCAGTCACTCCTCATTAGTTATGTGATCTACCCATCTTCAGCTTTCTTCTGTAGCACCACATTTCAAAAGCTTCTATTCTCTTCTTGTCCGAACTATTTATCGTCCATGTTTCACTTCCATATATGGTTACACTCCATACAAATACTTTCAGAAAAGACTTCCTGACACTTAAATCTGTACTCGATGTTAACAAATTTTTCTTCTTCAAAAACGCTTTCCTTGTCGTTGCTAGTCTACATTTTATATCCTCTCTACTTCGACCATCAGTTATTTTGCTCCCTAAATAGCAAAACTCATTTACTACTTTAAGTATCTCATTTCCTAATCTAATCCCCTCAGCATCACCCGACTTAATTCGATTACATTACATTATCCTCGTTTTCCTTTTGTTGATGTTCATCTTATATCCTCCTTTCAAGACACTGTCCATTCCGTTCAACTGCTCTTCCAAGTCCTTTGCTGTCTCTAATAGAATTAGAATGTCATTCTCTTGAATATATCGTCTAATTTTTCTGAAACTCTAATCATTTGTTTGTCTGTACATGTACATCACATCAAAGATTTCTGTCCCATTCGGATAATCCCTTTGTGGTACGTCTTTATTTTGTTCAAATGTTCGTGAACTCCAATGGGACCAAACTGGTGAGGTCATCGGTCCCTACTCTTACACACTACTTAAAATAACTTAAACTAACTTATCCTAAGAACAACACACACACACACACACACACACACACACACACACACCCATGCCCGAGGGAGGACTCGAACCTCCGTCTTTATTTTCTTAGGGTGTGTAGAAAAAAGTAAAATTTAGCCATAAACTCCTTTCAGGGTACCGTTCGATAACAGGACAGGCATGAAATACCGGGTGACTTTGTGATGATGTTACAAACTTTCAGGGAAGATGGAGAAGAACAAACATAATTTTATGTGCGGGGCTCTGGTCCGGAAACGAACGAGTCGAAAGTTACAAGTGAATATCGTTCTGATACCTCTGGAAGTGGAAGACATGTACCGGTACTGTCGTTACTGTGATTGTAGGGTAGGCAACTTTTAGAGGTGGTAGTATGGACCAAAACAAGGAAAATATGTTTGGTAAACATGCATCCTAAAATGCACACTGAAAAGCTATGAGCACTTCTTCAGTGTTTCACAGTAGAGAAAAAGAACAAGTGCACATAGCTCTTTGGGAATGAATTTCAGAAACCATATTTACTCCATATTATTTTCGTGTTTTGGTCCATGTTATCTCCTCTGAAAGTTGCCCGTGCTATATAATCTTCAGGGCGATTTCCGCTTACAACTTTCGACTCGGTCGTTCCCGGGCCAACTTCCCTAACCTCAAACGGATAAATTTACTTTCTTCACTATCCCTCAAAGCCTGTAACATCATCACGCAATCACCCTGTATAATACACGGTAGAATGAAAGCACTTCACCACGCGTGTTAGGGTGCTTTCGAGCTTAAAATTTAGTTGTAAATAAGCTAGAGCAAAGAGACGTGTTCGGAAGCAAAGAAAATAATTAATAACAGAAATGGATAACAGCGTGTGGGACGAAAAAATTAGGAAGAAACATGCAGCACATGAGTGCTAAAAGTAATCCATTAAACTTCGGATACACAACAAATCAGTCAAATCTAAAGGCTGTAATTGCAACTAATTACCTAGGAATTACAATTACAAACAATTTAAGTTGGGAAGAACACATAGAACATATTTTGGGGTAGGTGAATCATAGACTACGTTTTATTGGCAGAACACTTAGAAGATGCAACAGACCTACTAAAGAGACAGCCTACACTACACTTGTCCGTCATCATTTGGAATGCTGTTGCATGACGTGGGATCTTACCAGATAGAGTTAACGGAGTACATCAAGAAAGTTCAAAGGAGAGTAGCACGTTTTGTATTATCGAGAAATAGGTGAGAGATTGTCACTGACGTGATACAGGATTTGGGGTGGACATCATTAAAACAAAGGTCTCCTCCGAATACAAAAATATTTTGTTGATGCTGATGTATATAGGAAGAAATGATCATTATAATAAAATAAGGGAAATAAGAGCTAGGTGATCATTTTTTCCGCCCACTGTTCAAGATTGGAATAATAGAGAATTATTGTGAAGATGGTTCGATGAACTCTCTGCCAGGCACTTAAATTTGTACAATATCTATGTAGATGTAGAAAATCAACCAGCCTTATGTGATAAGTGTGAATGTTTCTCTGTAATAAGTGTGGATATTGCTGCATATTAGTTGGAAAGGGTGTACTCTGCAAAAATTTAGGCTTATGGTTTCATTGGGTTGCTGCTATGGGGAAGAGAATGGGGTGACTGGTGGGGCTTTGCCATGAGATTTCAGGTTATGGCATAAAGTCCGGAAAGTTAAGGAACAGGCGGCAAATATTTGTACATACAGCTTACATACAGTTGTTATCCATTTGTCGCCTGGTACGAGCGACAGGAACTAAGCGGGCCGAATCTTTTATTCTAGGAGAACGTAGTCACAGTTCTTCGAACTGCGGAAACGTCTGTTGAGAGACTGATTTTTCTATGCCAACCGCGGTTTTCGGACATGTTACAGTCTCACGTTGCCAAAGAAAGAAAGAAAGCTCGCCCAGATCAGTGCAGCGCTGCCTTTTGTGTGGGGGAGTTGCAGAATTTGAGTGTCTCGCCTGCTGGTGACACTTGGGCGCTGCAAAGCCGCAGCTGTTCGTGCCTCTCTGTCAACTCTGCAGAACGCCCGCTGCGATGTCTCCGCTGGCTTTTGTCGCACTCCGGGCAAGAAACGCCATGTGGCGCGCCAGCGGAGAAGTCGTGCCAGGGGACAGCTTTAAGGCTCCTTCACAGAAATGAGCGCTTTGTTTCAATGATTGTCCGTCAGCAGACCGAAAACTATTTCGAAATAGCACCAGAATGCCCCCAGACACCCTGGCCGTATACAGCGCTGTCCTTAAGTACGTTTGCGCGACAACAATAAGAGAAATGGAAAAAACGTACATAGCTAGAAGCATTTGGCTTCACTAGCCGCACGTGCCCTTACAGTCTATCCGTCGAATCGTGACCAGTTGTATAGGAATAAAAAAATTACGGGTACTGTTAACTCCACTTTCCCTTCTATTCTCTCAGTCCACGGACGTATGCGCTGTTGTCAGAATCTATGCTCATGATACTCAATTAGACGACTTCACAATTTCTGTCTCCGTCATTGCTTTCCTTCTTCACGTAATTCTGCTTCAAATTTTAGAATTTAGCGTCGATAGAGACAAGTTCTCAAATCAGTTAATTTCCATATTTCACTAAACGGTTGTTATTCAAGATTTTTTTTTTTTAATTCAGAACTTGATTGCAGTATGTTCTGTCATTAGGAAATGTTCTCGATGTGCACTTCCTGCTACTTGCATAAAAAACACGGCAGGCAGCACGTGGCTTCCTTAACTCCTTCTTATCATGCCTAAACAGACAACCGAAAGTGAAAGAATTATTTCTGTTTTCGGTTGAAAATAGGGAGCTCGTGATAGACTTGGTCAGGAAGTGTGACAGCGTATGCAAATTTACTTAAAAGAAACATGATATGATCTGTTTGCATTTGCAAACCTGATATGATCTGTTTGTATTTGTAAATCGTCATTTACCTTTAGGAAAGGTAAAGACTTGCGCTTGACCTAAGAAAAGTAGGGACTCCACCGCAGAAATTGTCGACCTAGAAAAAAGCGTTACACAACCTAAAATGGTGCAACATATTCAAAAATCTTAGAAAAATTGGACAAGGTGTAGGAAAAGACCGTAATACATAACATGCCGAAAAATCAAGAGGAAGAAATAAGAAGACCATGAACAAAGTGCTCGGAATAAAAAGAGTCTAAGACAGGGATATAGTATTTCGCCTCTACACCTACATCATTACTCTGCAATTCACAATTAAGTGCCTGACAGAAGGTTCATCGAACCACTTTCAAGTTATTGCTCTACCATTTCACTCTCGAACAGTGCGGGAGAAAAACGAACACTTGGATTTTTCCTCTAATTTATCTTATTTTATTATAACAATCACATCTCTCTATGTAGATTGGCACCAAAAACAATATTTTGCACTCTGAGGAGAAAGTTGGTGACTGAAATTTCATGACAAGTCCTGCTGTAGCGAAAAAGACTTTATTTTAATGGTTCAAATGGTTCAAAAGGCTCTGAGCACTATGGGACTCAACTGCTGAGGTCATTAGTCCCCTAGAACTTAGAACTAGTTAAACCTAACTAACCTAAGGACATCACAAACATCCATGCCCGAGGCAGGATTCGAACCTGCGACCGTAGCGGTCTCGCGGTTCCAGACTGCAGCGCCTTTAACCGCACGGCCACTTCGGCCGGCTTTATTTTAATGATTGCCACCCCAATTACCGTATCATATCCTCGGCACTGTCTCCCCTATTTCACGAGAATACAAACGAGCTGCCCTTAGAACTCTTTCGCTGTCCCCGTCAATACTATCTGAAGCGGATCTCACACCGCACAGTAATGCTCCAGAAGAGGGCGGACAAGAGTAGTGTAAGCGGTCTCTTTAGCAGAGAATGCTACATTTTCTAAGTTTTCTGCCAATAAATGGCATTCTTTGGTTTGCTTTCCCTCCAACATTAGCTATGGGATCGTTCCACTTTAACTTTTTTGTAGTTGTAAATCTTCAGTTTTTACTTGAATTTACGGCCAGTAGATCTGCTCGATTCAACGTGTAACCGAAATCTACTGGATTCCTTTTAAGCACTCATGTGAATGACCACAGTTTTCATTATTTAGAGTCAAAAGCCACTTTTCACACCTTACACATACCTTGTCTAAGTCATTTTTCAATTGGTTTTGAACATATGATGACTTCACAAGATGGTAAATGATAGCAAACAATCTAAGAGGTTTTCTCAGATTGTCTTCCAAGTTGTTTATGTAGATCAAAAACAGTAGAGGGAGATATTAGTGATTTACTCGATGACATTCCAGCGATTGCTACGAATTGTGATCTTTCTGACAGGAAATCACGAATCCAATCCAACAAATGAGACGATGCGCCATAGGCAAGCTATTTGATTAGAAGCCGCTTGTGAGAAATGATGTCAAACTCTTTCTGGGAATCTCAAACTATGAAATCAATTTGACATCCCCAGTCGATAGCACTCATTACTTCAACAGAATAAAGAACTAGTTATATTTCAGAAGAAAGACATTTTCTGAACCTTCGTGGTATCTCATGTCTTCGAACACAATGTATGTTCCAGAATCCAACTGGAAATCGACGTTAGTGAAATGGTTCTGTAAGTCAGCAAATTACTCCTATTCTCCAGAATGAGATTTTCACTCTGCAGCGGAGTGTGCGCTGATATGAAACTTCCTGGCAGATTAAAACTGTGTGCCCGACCGAGACTCGAACTCGGGACCTTTGCCTTTCGCGGGCAAGTGCTCTACCAACTGAGCTACCGAAGCACGACTCACGCCCGGTACTCACAGCTTTACTTCTGCCAGTACCTCGTCTCCTACCTTCTGTAAAGTTTGGAAGGTAGGAGACGAGGTACTGGCAGAAGTAAAGCTGTGAGTACCGGGCGTGAGTCGTGCTTCGGTAGCTCAGTTGGTAGAGCACTTGCCCGCGAAAGGCATAGGTCCCGAGTTCGAGTCTCGGTCGGGCACACAGTTTTACTCCTATTCTCTTTTTGGGTATTGGTGTGACTTGTGCAACTTTACAGTATTTAGGTACCGATCTTTCGACGAGTGAGCGGTCGTATATGCCTGCTAAGTGTGGAGCTATTGTATCGGCATACTCTGAAAGGAACCTGGCTGGTATAGAATCTGGACTGTACCCCTTCCCTTTATTAACTAATTTAAACTGCTTCACCTAGGATGTACACTGCTGGCCACCGTAAATGCAACACCAAGAAAGACAAGAGGTAGCACAACAAGATTTATTTTGTAGATAACATGTTGACCAAGTATCAAATGATTACGTTTACAGACGTCTGTGACAGGTGGTTCCTGCCAGAATCAGTAGCCAGAGTAGCCGCCATAGTAGGAAATCACTGCTGCCACACGTCTCGGCATTGAGTCAATGAGACGTTGGATGTGTTCCTGGGGTACAGCAGCCCAAGCAGCTTCCACACGTTGCCAAAGATCATCTGGTGTGGCAGCTGGGGATGTAATCTGGGTCACACGTTGAGCAGCCATGGACCAAATGTTTTCTTTCGGCGAGAGATCCGGAGAGCGAGCCGGCCAGGGAAGCAATTCAATCTGGTTATTGACGAAGAACCTTTGGACAATGCGTGCCACGTGTGGTCGCGCATTATCCTGTTGAAATATGGCTGTGGCCGAGCCCTGAAGGTAAGGAAGGACAACTGGCTCCAGCACCTCGGGTATGTAGCGCCGGCTACTTAAAGTACCGGCAATGCATACTAGAGGCGTGCGAGAGTAATATCCAATACCGCCCCATACCATAATACCCGGTGCAAGACCAGTGTGGCGGTGCATAATGCAGCTGTCCAGCATCCTCTCTCCACGGTGTCTCCACACTCGAATCCGACCATCGTGGTGCTGCAGACAGAAGCGTGCCTCGTCAGTAAAGACAACGTCATTCCATTCTGCCGTCCACATCCGTCTGTCATCACACCATTGGCGACGGAGACGTCTGTGGTTCTGCGTCAATGGTAGACGAAGCAATGGACGTCTTGCGGACAGACCACTCTGCTGTAAACGGCGTCGAATGGTACACGCAGACACTGGATGATGCGTTACAGACGCAATGTGCTGTGCTATGGTTCGGGATGTCACTGAGCGATCCGTCACTGCCATGCGCACAATTTGCCTATCAGCACGTGTAGTGGTGCACCGAGGTGAATGCGATCGACCACGTCGGTCTGTCGTACCATCCTGCATCCAACGGTCACATATCCGCATTACAGTTGTTTGGTTTCGTCCAACACGACTAGCGATTTCTCTGTATGATAATCCACAATCTCGGTAAGCCACTATCCTTCCTCTGTCGAGCTCGGATACTTGATCAAAAGATGTTCGCTGTTGTCTACGAGGCATAACTGATCGTCTTGTGAAACAACCACAAGGTAAACACACGTGCCGAACGTACACTCGTCGAAATCGCCAAGCCTTAAATGGCGCTATGAGGTGGCGCCACAGGCGCGCGTGATGTGCGTCTGCGCTGAAATTCTAATCAGTTGCATATCTCATCGCTGCAAACTCATGGTGAAAATTTCACTTGATTCGGATGCTTCTTTCAGGGTGTTGCATTTACGGTGGCCAGCAGTGTATAATTCTAAGCTACTCATGTTGGCAGTTGTTCTTGGTTCGAATTCTGGAATATTTCCTTCGTCTTCATTGGTGAAGGAATTTGGGAAAACCGTGTTTAGCAACTGCTTTAGTGACCCCGTCATCAGTAACATCACCATTGTTATCGCGCAGGTACTGATTGCGTATTGTGACTAGCGTACTTTACGTACGAATATACTCTCTTAGTTTTCGGCCAGATTTCAAGACAGAGTTTTTAATCTATGCATCTAAGAATCAATGACGGAAATAAAAGGAAAGGTTCAGGACTGGGATTAAAACTCGCGATGGAAGGTTATCAGTAATAATATTCGTTGATCACATTTGCTATCCTCAGTGAAAGTAACGAAGTGTTTAAGTGCCTACTGAATGAAATAGACAAATGAGCACGCAATATTGACAGAGGAAACAGCGGAAAGACGAAAGTAATGGAGAGTATCAGAAATGAGATAAGGGATAGACTTGACATTGGTAACCACGAAGAAGACAATGTTAAGGAATTTTGCTTCCTTGGAAGCAAAATTACATATAATGGAAAGACGACATGGAAATCAGACTAGCATAAGTAAAGAGACAACTCCTGACCAAAAGAGATCTTCTAGTATCATAGGCCTTAATATGAGGAAGAAATTTCTGAGAATGTACGTCTGGAGCGCAGCACACCAGTGTATCATGGACTGCGGGGAAGCCGGAAAAGAAGAGATTCGAGGCGTCTGAGGTGCGGCGCTATAGAAGGATGCTGAAAACTAGATGGACTGGTCAGATAAGAAATGAGGAGGTTCTCCGCAGAACCAAAGGGGGGATGAACAAGGCACAGGATGACAGGGCATGTGTTAAGACATCAGGCAGTAACTTCAGTGGTAGTAAAACGGGCTGGAGAGGGTAAAAACTGTAGAGGAAGATACTGATTTGAATGTATGCAACAAATTATTGTATGCGCTATTCTGAAACGAAGCCTTGGCAGAAAAAGAATGGATTCGTATGTCGTAAGTGTTTATTTGCTTTGAAATATAATTGTAGAATCAAAACCAAGACAAGTTCGACCTGCTTTAGATTACGACGCTGTATTTTAAAACATTGACATTAAGTGAGCACCCAGAAAAGTGGATTACGGAGAGGTCAACACTGACCGATGTTCTGCTCTTGGAAGCACCCGAAATTCCGCTTCATATTCGCAGGCAGTACCTAGCAGGTAAATTTATGTTGCAAGGAGTCTAATTTCTGGAACTCTCACTAGCGAGATTTACAGGAGCTTCTTCGTACAGATTGTCATGTTTCTATCGAAACAGAAAGCTCCCTACTGCACAGTATCTGCTACTTAAGAATAATGGTTCGTCAGTAGCCAGTTCCTTTCTCTCAGCTGCTCATTCCAGCAAATTCGAAATTTTACCAAAACATGAAATATCAAACATATTCACACCAACCGTGCAAGTGCACTGACCAGGTACGATAAAATAATCGCTGACTGATCGAAAATAGCTGATCTACCACACCAAAAAGAGCCCATACCTTATGAGCACTTGCTTAATAGAGTGTCTTTGCCACTTTGTAACGTAACACGGCAGAGATTCTGCGTGACATCTAATTCGAGAAGTTGTTGGTAGATTTCTAGAGGTACCTGCCACAAGATGTCTGCGCACAGCTCACGCAGTTCCCGTAAATTACGGCCCGGTGGTTTGTGAACAAGGATCTGGCGCCCGACAGCATCACAGTGTGTTCCATCGGGTTCAGATCAGGTGTATTCAGTAGCCAAGATATCAAAGTGATACTTGAAAAAAGAGACAGCATTGGTCGTATATTTTTTACTATTGCAAAATCGATTTTCTGTCACTGAGTGACCATCTTCAGTGCTAGAAGTTAAAAATTTTTTTTCACATTACGATCAGAGAGTACAACATAGAAAATCACAATTACATCTGCATATGAACATAACACTTGTTAGAAACAAACGTATATTGTATAACTTAAATTGGGATGCACTGTTGTCACTAAGCTTACGGCGATCACATAGACTGAGGTCGCTGTTTACCTGCACTTGTTCAGCAGACCTCGGTGTGACGGGGCTTGACACGCCCTCTATGTGACATGTGTCACGTGAAGACATAGTGTTATTGGTTTTGCGAATTATTAACACTAAATAACTCTTTTTACTTTTGTGAATGGTGTAGTAATTCAAATTTAAAATGTACGTACAACACATAGCAGACGCAGGAGAATATCTAAAATACATTGGCATATTGTTTTTTATAAACTATAAAACATAAAATAGATCGATGATAAGTTGTTAGTGTGCAGAACATGTGAAAAGCAAAAGATAATGCCAAAGAATAATAAATGAACAACATAAAAAGAGGCGCAACACAGGTCTTTCTTAAAAAACGTAACACCCACCATCTGGCGTGGGAAGTCAAAAGTACAACGTTCGTAATTTATGTAACAAACGTTAATACCAAGGAGTCAATATATAAAAAATAATAACGTTAATACCAAGGAGTCAAATATATAAAAAATAATCACAGTACGAAACTGCCGTTACTTAATAATTAAAATGCCGTGCAAATGTAAGGTGCGAACAAGTAGTATACATCAATCATCGAGAAACCAACATGAGGAAGGACAAGTAACAGTGTCACTTATACCAAAATGTACATCGTACTTTAGAGAAATTAAACAGACTATGCACGATATCCAGCACTTATTCAAATAAAAAAAGAATTGTTAACCTACATTAAAAATAATTACGTAAAGTGATAACCTGTTTGTATTACTTTGTGTCAACGCCTACGAGATGTCGACTGTCGTAAAATTATGTTCAGTAGGCGTCCATAAGTTCTGTAAATTACAGATCAAAAAAGAAAGAAGCATCTTTTAAAAAACCGAAATTAGTAATGTTATTAAAACAAACTGAAAACATGTGTGTCAATGTGTTGAGATAGTTGAAATAGCGTAATGTGAAAAAAAAAATTTTTAACTTCTAGCACTGAAGATGGTCACTCAGTGACAGAAAATCGATTTTGCAATAGTAAAAAATATACGACCAATGCTGTCTCTTTTTTCAAGTATACCTGTTATCTGGTCGTAGTGCACAAGACAACATGGAGTCGCCAATCAATATCAAAGTGAGTTCAGTATCATGTCACTCAAACTACTGCAGCTCGATTTGGGCCTTGTGACACCACACTAATCCTGTTGGACGATGCCATCACCTTCAGCGTAGATATCAAGCACGAAGCGATGCCGGTGCTCCGCAATAATGTTCGTGTAGTTCAGAGCTGCAGTGGTGTCTTCAGTTAATACCAGAGGTCCCATGGAAGCACAGGTGCACGTCCCTCGTGCCATAACACTGCCCTCTCCGATCTGAGTCCGTGTCACTGAGCTAGTTCTGAGCTGCAGTTCACTTGAATGAAGGCGTTTCTGGACACGACCTTGTGTAACAATAAATGTGATTCATCCGACCAGCCCACAGGTTTCCATTGATCCACTGCTCTGTCTCACTCCACACACGATGCAGTCTTAACTGAAGATGTCTGTGGGCAACATGTGAGCCTTATATTCAGCAATGTGCATTGGACGGTGTTGTGTCAGACGAAAATACACTTGCTGGTTCTATTATCGGTTCTTTGAATTGCTGGGGGACGAGTGGAACTATAACACGTAAAATACTGGTTGACTTTATTACAATATAGGTATGAAGATTTACTTTACTTGGTACAGTCCATTTCCACAGGAAATGTTCGAGTATAATGACTTTTCTGAAGAACAGAAATCTACTCTGTAGGAATCAGCATGGGTTTCGAAAAAGACGATCGTGTGAAACCCAGCTCGCGCCATTCGTCCACGAGATCCAGAGGGCCATAGACACGGGTTCCCAGGTAGATGCCGTGTTTCTTGACTTCCGCAAGGCGTTCGATACAGTTCCCCACAGTCGTTTAATGAACAAAGTAACAACATATGGACTATCAGACCAATTGTGTGATTGGATTGAAGAGTTCCTAGATAACAGAACGCAGCATGTCATTCTCAATGGAGAGAAGTCTTCCGAAGTAAGAGTGATTTCAGGTGTGCCGCAGTGGAGTGTCGTAGGACCGTTGCTATTCGCAATATACATAAATGACCATGAGGATAACATCGGAAGTTCACTGAGGCTTTTTGCGGATGATGCTGTGGTATATCGAGAGGTTGTAACAATGGAAAATTGTACTGAAATGCAGGAGGATCTGCAGCGAATTGACGCATGGTGCAGGGAATGGCAATTGAATCTCAATGTAGACAAGTGTAATGTGCTGCGAATACATAGAAAGAAAGATCCTTTATCATTTAGCTACAATATAGCAGGTCAGTAACTGGAAGGAGTTAATTCCATAAATTATCTTGGAGTAGGCATCAGAAGTGATTTAAAATGGAATGATCATATAAAGTAGATCGTCGGTAAAGCAGATGCCAGACTAAGATTCATTGGAAGAATCCTAAGGAAATGCAATCCGAAAACATAAGAAGTAGGTTACAGTACACTTGTTCGCCCACTGCTTGAATATTGCTCACCAGTGTGGGATCCGTAACAGACAGGGTTGATAGAAGAGATAGAGAAGATCCAACGGAGAGCAGCGCGCTTCGTTACAGGATCATTTAGTAATCGCGAAAGCGTTACGGAGATGATAGATAAACTCCAGTGGAAGACTCTGCAGGAGAGATGCTCAGTAGCTCGGTACGGGCTTTTGTTGAAGTTTCGAGAACATATCTTCACCGAAGAGTCAAGCAGTATATTGCTGCCTCCTACGTATATCTCGCGAAGAGACCATGAGGATAAAACGAACAATACGAAACTGGAATAGAAGGGAGAACCGATAGAGGTACTCAAAGTACCCTCCGCCACACACCGTCAGGTGGCTTGCGGAGTATGGACGTAGATGTAGATGATGTAGAATGTTCTGAGTATGTGGCGAAAAGTACCAACATGGCTTTATCCTGAGAATGTCATTATCACACGACTAGTTCGGACGGCACATTACCGCCATCCTCAAGCCCCACTACTGCCGAAAGAGTATCTGATTTATATGAAATGTAATAGTCAGCCAAAAGTTTGCACGCAATTTTTTACCACATTAACAGATTTCGATAGTTCAAAGACTATCTTCATTTGAATGGTAAAAGTTACATGAAATCACATGACACCTTCGAAATTTCAGCAACAGTGCTCTCGTCAAATGACGTGTTTTTGTTCGAATGCATGGTTTCGCGGCGATATGAATTAATAAAATTTTATCGGGCTTCCAGCCGCGTCAGGTGGTTAAAATCCCACGAGCTTTCGGCCGAGGTCTCCTTAGTCAGCCCGCATCTCGTGGTCGTGCGGTAGCGTTCTCGCTTCCCACGCCCGGGTTCCCGGGTTCGATTCCCGGCAGGGTCAGGGATTTTCTCTGCCTCGTGATGGCTGGGTGTTGTGTGATGTCCTTAGGTTAGTTAGGTTTAAGTAGTTCTAAGTTCTAGGGGACTGATGACCATAGATGTTAAGTCCCATAGTGCTCAGAGCCATTTTTCTCCTCAGTCATTGTCAAGTGTTACGCCTGACTGCTGCGTCGCCGTGTCCGCGTCGTTACATAGCCGCACTGCTGGCTGTGACGTCACTAGTGCTCTCTTCCTCGCCATACATGGTAATGGTTTCATCCCGCGGCAGTTGCGCCCGTTTTAACCTCGCGATGGCCGGGTCCCAGGCTGTGCCGAGCTGCAAACCGCCGTCCTTGTTGATGGTGTTTTCACTCCGTCTTCAGGACACGAGTGGCCTAACGGGATCATCCGACCGCCCTGTCATCCTCGGAGCAGGATGCGGATAGGAGGGGCGTGGGGTCAGCACAGCGATTTCCCGGTCGTAAGATGGTATTCTTGACCGAAGCCGCTACTATTAGGTCGAATAGTTCCTCAATTGCCATGACGGGGCTGAGTGCACCCCGAAAAATGGCAACAGCGCATGGCGGCCTGGATGGTCACCCATCCAAGAGCCGACCACGCCCGACAGAGCTTAACTTCGGTGATCTCAAGGGAACCGGTGTATCCACTGCGGTAAGGCCGTTGCCATTGATGGTGTTTTCAGAGGTTTTTATTTCAATAGCTTCTTTTATGACGCTATCCCAAAATCCCTTCGTCCTCATAACGACAGATGTTTCGTCGAATACAATTCGGTGTCCATTTTCTAAGGCGTGTTCTGCCACGGCTGGTTTTTCTGGATAGCGTAGGCGTAAGTACCTCTCGTGTTCGATGGAAAACCAATGGGCACCTCAGCCACAGTGTCTACAGGAAAGCGACACACACAGATCGGTATCTGCACGCTCTCAGCCACCACCATCCGGCACAAAAACGTGGCGTTCTGAATCCCTCGTCCATCGTGCTAAAGTCGTCTCAGACGCTGAAAATCTGCCACTAGAACTGAACCACCTCCGAAAAGTCTTCCGGGAAAACAGGTACAGCCACGGACAGGTGTCACAGGCTATATCTGGTGTGACACGCAAGAAACACACCAACAGAGAAGAGAACACCACCGAAGAAGAAAGCAAGAAGCTCGTATTACAGTGTCGGGAAAGATTAGCCGGCTCTTGAAGAGATACAACATTTCATCGGTGTTCAGGCCCTCAGCAAAAATTCAACAGCTCAAGAGGCATGTCAAAGATGATCTAGGGCCAAACAGTACGCACTGTGGAGCATCGCCAGAAGGAACAAGAGAGGTGATTACGCCTACGCTATCCAGAAAAATCAGCCGTGGCAGAACACACCTAAGAACACGGGTACCGAATTGCATTCGACGAAACATCTGGCGTTATGAGGACGAAGAGATTTTGGGATAGCGTCATAAAAGAAGCTATTGAAATAATAACGTCTGAAAACACCATCAACAAGGACGGCGGTTTGCAGCTCAGCACAGCCTGGGACCCGGCCATCGCGAGGTTAAAACTGGCGCGACGGACGCAGGATGAAAACATTACCATATATGGCGAGGAAGAGAGCACCAGTGACGTCACAGCCAGCAGTGCAGCTATATAACGACGCGGCCACGGTGACACAGCAGTCAGGCGTAACACTTGACAATGACTGAGGAGAGCTCGGTCGAAAGCTCGTGGGATTCTAACCACCTGACGCGGCTGGAAGCCCGAGAAAATTTTATTAATGTTTTTGTTCCGTAAGTGAAGAATAAAAATCATAATAAAAAAGACATAAAGTTAACATAGAATGATAAACAATGGTTGCAAGTACCGGCACAAGTTAACTGTTGCATACATGGTTGCTGAGGTCACAGTCACAAAGTGTTTAAAATATCAGCATCTGACTTCCATGGCGCATATACTGTGGGATCCTTGTTACTAGCACACGTGGGCTAGCTTTCATCAGGAACATATACGCGACACCGTGTTGTCTCCAGCGTTGGCGTTGGAGACAACATGGTGTCGAGTATAAACTCCTGATGAAAGCAGGTGTGCCAGTAACAAGGATCTCACAGTAAATGCGCTAAGGAAATCAGATACTCTTTTGGCTGTGGTGGGGCTTGAGTATGGCGGTAATGTGCCGCCGAAATTAATCTTGTGTTAAAGGCATACTCAAGATACAGCTGTGGTGATACTTTTTATCGTATATACGAGGGCTGTTCAGAAAGTAAGTTCCGATCGGTTGCGAAACAGAAACCACTGTGAAAACCACAATCATTTTGTTTCAAATGGCTCTGAGCACCATGGGACTTAACATCTGTGGTCATCAGTCCCCAACTTAGAACTACTTAAACCTAACTAACCTAAGGACACCACACACACCCATGCCCGAGGCAGGATTCGAACCTGCGACCGTAGCAGTCGCGCGGTTCCGGACTGAGCGCCTAGAACCGCTAGACCACCGCGGCCGGCAATCATTTTGTTTGCAACAGTTAAGAACAGCTTCCACCTACTTCTCTACATAGTCGCCGCTCCAACTTCGAGTGTTGTCGTAATGTTGTATCAACTTTCCAATATCCTCATTACAGAAAGCAGCCGCCTGTGCTTTCGGACAGTTATCGGCATTGGTCTGCAGCTCGTTGTCTGTGGAAAAATTTTGTCTTCATAGCCAGCGGTTCTTGTGAGCAGAAATGAGATTCAGGGGGAGCCAACTACGGACTGTATTGTGGGTGATCACACACTTCTCATCGGAAACGCTGCAGCAGCGTCTTCATTAACCCTGCAGTGTGCGGCCGAGAATTCTCATGAAGAAGGAACTGCTCGACAATTGTGTTATGTGGGCTGCATGACACAGGCGAAATCTCTAACCAGGACCCCATACTTGGCGGGAGACGCTATTCCCTACGCATCTTAACGTGCTCACTGTTCACTCAGAGCCGTACGGGGTGACCGAGCGGTTCTAGGCGCTTCAGTCTGGAACCGCGCGACCGCTACGGTCGCAGGTTCGAATCCTGCCTCGGGAATTGATGTGTGTGATGTCCTTAGGTTAGTTAGGATTAATTAATTCTAAGTTCTCGGGGACTGATGACCTTAGAAGTTAAGTCCCATAGTGCTCAGAGGCATTTTTTTGTTCACTCAGAACTGAAAAGAGCGACGTGACACGATCGATGGGCATACTAGAGACACTGCCCAACACATCTGTGCAAAACTTTACCGGATTTTTCCCAGTGGTCTCCATTTAGCGACCGCTCGGAACTTTCTTTCTGGACAACCCTCGTATCATCAGCTAAAGTTCCTTGTCCATGCAATAAGATGGACATACATAAAATGTTCTATTTACAGCTGTCTCTGAATATTAGTGTCATTTGATACAAATTCACAAGGCTCTTCACTTGAAGTATAATTGACACAACGTTCACATTAGATTTCTGCCAAAGATATAACATACACTGGCAGCCTATCTAAGACGGTGCTGTCGTGACTATGAACTGCTTCGATTGCGGTGGCGTAGTGAAGCTCTAGGGGGCGTGGCTACGCCAGCGTTTCTCATTCGTCAGTTTGGCATCCAGCGACTATCGTTTCCTGTGGTTTCGTTGCGAAGTGCAAACCTTGATTTGGCATCCCATTCTTCGCACTACACCACAGACAGTGTGCTTAGAGACACACCTGCACTAGAATATTGCATTCTGTCAACAGATCTGACACAGACCACCGCCTATCCTGTTTTAAGGAGTGAGCCAGCATCCGACCACCGCATTCTGTCATGAGGCATGTGCGTGCGTCACCCAGTCACCTGCTCGTGGCTTCACCGTCCTGCAACCACTTTCCACAGATGCTCAAGACAGTAGCACATGAACAGTCGGGTAGTCTGCCCGTTTCCACGACCATAACAAACTGTCATTTGTCAATGTTGCTCACATCAACGGATTTCCCTATTTGCGGGCCTTGTCCTTGCTACAATGGTCCACCATTTGTCTCTCCTCCTCTTAAATACACTCATGCTCATACATTAAGGATAATGATCATACATGGTGAAACAACGCTCTGGTGGGCGGTTTGCGGGTTTAATCACCTCGGGGAATGACCATAAGGTGCATTTGACCTGCGGTCGTCTCGCAGTGACGCTGGCAGCAGTCCACATATGCAGAGGTGTGTTGGTGTACATCAGAGTACGGTGCAGCCAGTAAGCGTGCAGACGTTTTCAGGCGTGCTAATGATGACTGTGTGTTGAAAATAGCTCAAAGAACACGTATTGATGACGTTATGAGGGGTAGAATACTAGGGCGACTGGAGGCTGGTCAAACGCAGCAGGTCGTAGCACGGGCCCTCAGTGTGCCACAAAGTGTGATCTCAAGATTATGGCAACGATTTCAGCAGGTAGGAAACGTTTCCAGGAGCTACAGAATGGGTTGTCCACGGTGTATGGCACCATAAGAAGACCGATATTTCACCATCAGTGCGCACAGACGGCCACGGAGTACTGCAGGTAGCCTTACTCGGGACCTTACTGCAGCCACTGGAACAGTTGTCTCCAGACACACAGTCTACAGATGACTGAACAGGCATGGTTTATTCAACCAGAGAGTCCGTAAAGCCTGGTGTCAAGAACACAGTACATGGTCATTGGAACAGTGGTCTCAGGTTATGTTCACGGGCGAGTCCAGGTATAGTCTGAACAGTGATTCTCGCCGGGTTTTCATCTGGCGTGAACCGGGAACCAGATACCAACCCCTTAATGTCCCTGAAAGGGAGCTGTATGGAGGTCGTGGTTTGATGGTGTGGGCTGGGATTATGATTGGTGCACGTACACCGCTGCATGTCTTTGGCAGAGGAACTGTAACAGATCAGGTGTATCGGGACGTCATTTTGCACCAATATGTCCGCCTTTTCAGGGATGCAGTGGGTCCCACCTTCCTCGTGATGTATGATAACGCAAGGCCCCATCGAGTTGCCATCGTGGAGGAGTACCCTGAAACAGAAGCTATCAGGCGAGTGGAGTGGCCTGCCTGTTCTGCAGACCATCGAGCACGTCTGGGATTCTCTTGGTCGACGTATCACTGCGCGTCTTCACACCCCTAGGACACTTCAGGAGCTCCGACATGCACTGGTGCAAAAATGGGAGGCTATACCCCAGCAGCTGCTCGACCACCTCATCCAGAGTATGCCAACCCGTTGTGCGGCGTGTGTACGTGTGCATGGTGATCATATCCCATATTTATGTCGGGGTACAAGCGCAGGAAACAGTGGCGTTTTGTAGCACATTTCTTTCGGGACGGTTTTCTCAACTTATCACCAATACCGTGGACTTACAGATCTGTGTCGTGTGTGTTCCCTATGTGCCTATGCTATTAACGCCAGCTTTGTGTAGTACCACGTTGTGTGGCACCACATTCTGCAGTTATCTATAATTTATGAGCATGAGTGTACAATCCTTACCGCGAGCTCACAAGGCCACCAGGCGGTATTCACTCATAACACCCTGCATCACATATCCTCATACGGAAGTTCAGATGATTCCTAAAGGACCAAACTGCTGAGGTCATCGGTCCCTAGACTTACGAGTACACACTGCTTAAACTGACTTATGGTAAGAACAACACACACACCCATTCCCGAGTGAGGACTCGAAGCTCAGGTGGAAGGGGCGGCGCAATCCGTGACATGGTGCTTCAAACCGCTCTCATACGGCTAGAGGTCACTGTCGAGCATGATCGTTTTGGAGGTCCAGGTGTTAGTGTCTGGAGGCTTAATATTGCAGTGGTGTAGCGACATCCAAATCTTTGAACACGATATATTCACCGGTCAAAGTAAATTAGAAGCCGGCCGTGGTGGCCAAGCGGTTAAAGGCGCTACAGTCTGGAACCGCGCGACCGCTACGGTCGCAGGTTCGAATCCTGCCTCGGGCATGGATGTGTGTGATGTCCTTAGGTTAGTTAGGTTTAAGTAGTTCTAAGTTCTAGGGGACTGATGACCTTAGAAGTTAAATCCCATAGTGCTCAGAGCCATTTTTTTGAAATTAGACACTGTACTCCTTTCCCCACGTGCGTCTTCTCAGGGATATATTTGTCCTGACTTCCTTCTTATGGATGATAATGCGAGGACACATCAAACTGCGCAAGTGGAAGACTTCTTCAGACGCGAGGGTATTCTGCGAATGGACTGGCCTGCCGGGTCGCCGACTTAAATCCCATCGACCACGTGTGCGATGGGTCGGGAGGACGTATTGCAATGTGTCCACGTGAACCTACGACCATCCAACAGCTGTCAACAGCCCTGGTAAAAGAATGAAACGCCCTACAACAAGAACTCCTTTACCAACTTCGTGGCCAACATGGAAACACGTTGAAGATCATTCGTTACCGTACGCGGTGATCACACACTTCATTAAGAACCATGTTCCGGCTTTTGTAATTTACAGGGGACAACCGAAAATTATCGAGCCATCAGTGTAACTATTGTCTTTGAATAAAAGCGTCATTCCTGTTTCTCCCGTTGTGTATCTCTTTAACCTTCTCTACTGTTGTTGTTGTTGTTGTGGAAAAACTGGTAGAAGCCGACCTCGGGGAGGATCAGTTTGGATTCCATAGAAATAGTGGGTCACGTGAGGCAATACTGACCCTACGACTTATCTTAGAAGATAGACTAAGAAAAGGCAAACCTACGTTTCTAGCATTTGTAGACTTAGACAAAGCTTTTGACAATGTTGACTGGATTACTCTCTTTCAAATTCTGAAGGTGGCAGGGGGATAAAATACAGGGAGCGAAAGGGTATTTACAATTTGTACAGAAACCAGATGGCATTTATAAGAGTCGAGATGCATGAAAGGGAAGCAGTGGTTGGGAAGGGACTGAGACGAGATTGTAGCCCATTCCCGATGTTATTCAATCTGTATATTGAGCAAGCAGAAAAGGAAACAAAAGAAAAGTTCGGAGAAGGAATCAAAATCCATGGAGAACAAATAAAAACTTTGAGGTTCGCCGATGACATTGTAATTCTGTCAGACAGCAAAGGACTTGGAAGAGCAGTTGAACGGAATGGACAGTGTCTTGAAAGGAGGATGTAAGATGAACATCAACAAAAGCAAAACGAGGATAATGGAATGTAGTCGAATTAAATCGGTTGATGCTGAGGGAATTAGATTAGGAAATGAGACACCTAAAGTAGTAAATGAGTTCTGCTATTTGGGGAGCAAAATAACTGATGATGGTCGAAGTAGGGAGGATATAAAATGTAGACTAGCAATGACAATGAAAGCGTTTCTGAAGAAGAGAAATTCGTTAACATCGAGTATAGGTTTAAGTGTCAGGAAGTCGTTTCTCAAAGTATTTGTATGGAGTGTAGCCATGAATGGAAGTGAAACGTGGACGATAAATAGTTTAGACATGAAGAGAATAGAAGCTTTCGAAATGTGGTGCTACAGAAGAATGTTGAAGATTAGGTGGGTAGATACATAACTAATGAGTAGGTACTGAATAGAATTGGGGAGAAGAGAAATTTGTGGCACAACTCTACTAGAACGAGGGAACGGTTGGTAGGACATTTTCTGAGGCATCAAGGGATCACCAATTTAGTATTGGAGAGCAGCGTGGAGGGTAAAAATCGTAGAGGGAGACCAAGAGATGAATATACTTAACAGATTCAGAAGAATGTAGGTTGCAGTAGGGACTGGGAGATGAAGAAGCTTACACAGGATAGAGTAGCATGGAGAGCTCTGGACTGAAGACCACAACAACAACATGTTACTTGGGAGTGATATATCATGCAGAAGCTAATTTGCTCCTTACGTTTTGCGCACCAGTGTATTTGGTTTTTCAGAGCACGTGGGCAGTCCCTTGTCTTCAAGCGGACTAGCTACACTCTCTCCATCTGGACACTTATCTATTTTTAGCAGAAGCAGTGGCCGTCACGTAATCTCTTTAATTCGTCAGTTCGTTAGCACTGGACGAAATCCTGATCATATCGGGTTCGTTTATTGCGCTATCGTCTCTTAAAATCCTACCAATGCAGACAGAGAATAATGCTCATCCTATGACCAGATGCAAAAGATGGTTAGCTATTGTTGTATGAAAATTCGGTTAACTTTCCCTAGATATCATTGTACCAAGACAATAAACAGAATGGGTACGTGGATCTCCTCGCAAAGGACGCAACCACAGTGGGAAGTTACTTAACAGATACATTGCTACTTGTATCTTTCCTTCCAATGTCAAGTTTTTGTTTGGGGCATCCTCATTCAGTTCATCAAATAGACTTTGTGGCTCTTTGTTTAATAACGTTTTGATGGGCACATAGCTAGTGTGTGGCACAGTATTGAGCTCACCTTACAAGAACGCTATACTGTTTTCCTTCCGTAGACTATGCTTGTAACGACAATATGTCATACACATGCGATTAATTTCCTTCGGGACTTCCTGTGGGATTTGAAGCAAGCTCATACTTGGCCAAGAAATTTTGTGTGTATGAATATGCATGGTATATGACCGATGAATGTATGGTCTGTGTGTGGCATGTGAAGGGTGCAAATGTGGTGTATTTCTGGCGTAATTGAGGTGATTGTGTGGCGTGATTGTGTGTTAATTATGGCGTGATTGTGGCGTATGTGGCGTAACTTAGCAAATGTATGCCATCTCAACGCCGGTTTATCAATTATAGAGCCAGTTTCCCAATTTACGGAATTGATTTCCTACCAGACTGCTAATTTCCTGACAGTTTCCTGATCTGGTGTCCTACTAATGCGTCTAATGTGCAACCAATAAGCGTGATGCAGCTGACAGTAACAGGGACTCTGCTGCTGCTGCTGCAAGTTTAAGTCCTACTACTTCTACACTGTAACCGTGCGTGTGTGTTGTTATTGGTGCGTATGGATAAAAAATAAGAACTATATACACTGCTGGCCACCGTAAATGCAACATCAAGAAAGACAAGAGGTAGCACAACAAAATTTATTTTGCAGATAACATGTTGACCAAGTATCAAATGATTACGTTTAGAGACGTCTGTGACATGTGGTTCCTGCCAGAACCAGTAGCCAGAGTAGCCGCCATTGTTGGAGATCACCGCTGCCACACGTCTCGGCATTGAGTCAAAGAGACGTTGGATGTGTTCCTGGGGTACAGCAGCCCAAGCAGCTTCCACACGTCGCCAAAGATCATCTGGTGTGGCAGCTGGGGATGTAATCTGGGTCACTCGTTGAGCAACCATGGACCACATGTTTTCTATCGGCGAAAGATCCGGAGAGCGAGCCGGCCAGGGAAGCAATTCAATCTGGTTATTGACGAAGAACCTTTGGATAATGCGTGCCACGTGTGGTCGCGCATTATCCTGTTGAAATATGGCTGTGGCCGAGCCCTGAAGGTAAGGAAGGACAACTGGCTCCAGCACCTCGGGTATGTAGCGCCGGCTATTTAAAGTACCGGCAATGCGTACTAGAGGCGTGCGAGAGTAATATCCAATACCGCCCCATACCATAATACCCGGTGCAAGACCAGTGTGGCGGTGCATAATGCAGCTGTCCAGCATCCTCTCTCCACGGTGTCTCCACACTCGAATCCGACCATCGTCGTGCTGCAGACAGAAGCGTGCCTCGTCAGTAAAGACAACGTCATTCCATTCTGCCGTCCACATCCGTCTGTCATCACACCATTGGTGACGGAGACGTCTGTGGTTCTGCGTCAATGGTAGACGAAGCAATGGACGTCTTGCGGACAGACCAATCTGCTGTAAACGGCGTCGAATGGTACGCGCAGACACTGGATGATGCGTTACAAACGCAATGTGCTGTGCTATGGTTCGGGATGTCACTGAGCGATCCGTCACTGCCATGCGCACAATTTGCCTATCAGCACGTGTAGTGGTGCACCGAGGTGAATGCGATCGACCACGTCGGTCCGTCGTACCATCCTGCATCCAACGGTCACATATCCGCATTACAGTTTGTTCGTCCAACACGACTAGCGATTTCTCTGTATGATAATCCACAATCTCGGTAAGCCACTATCCTTCCTCTGTCGAACTCGGATACTTTATCAAAAGATGTTCGCTGTTGTCTACGAGGCATAACTGATCGTCTTGTGAAACAACCACAAGGTAAACACACGTGCCGAACGTACACTCGTCGAAATCGCCAAGCCTTAAGTGGCGCTATGAGGTGGCGCCACAGGCGCGCGTGATGTGTGTCTGCGCTGAAATTCTAATCAGTTGCATATCTCATCGCTGCAAACCCATGGTGTAAATTTCACTTGATTCGGATGCTTCCTTCAGGGTGTTGCATTTACGGTGGCCAGCAGTATATATATATATATATATATATATATATATATATATATATATATATATATATATATATATATATATATATATATATATATATATATAAAGTTCTACGGGCACATCAGCAGGCTACCACTAACAAGACTCACCAACGGAATTCAGCTTTAGACAGAAGGGGTCAAAAAATGTGTGTGAAATCTTATGGAACTTAACTGCTAAGGTCATCAGTCCCTAAGCTTACACACTACTTAACCTAAATTATCCTAAGGACAAATACACACACCCATGCCCGAGGGAGGACTCGAACCTCCGCCGGGACCAGAGGGGGTCAAGTCAACAAACAGTACCATACAAGTCAAACTTGACCTAGGGAAAGCACAAATCGATCCAATATAAACTTAAGACAGAAACATAGACAGAGACAAGATATACAAGTAGAAAGTTAAGCCAGAGAATTAAGTCTCCAGGAAACCAGGGACAAAGTAGCCTGAGGATAGATAGACTCCACGGAGAAAATTTGAGAAAATCAAGATCACAAAGAATGTGCAAAAGGCGCCGAATGCTTTGCTTGATCCTACAGGGCCTTGACGCAATAAAAATAATAGTAATCATTAGTCAATTTTTACTATCATAAGACAGTGGGGGAAAAGGAAAAACGCTATTTGGAAAAAACGTTATTTCATCCCAGATTATAAAACGCCTTTCCATATCTATAGCGGAACAATAAGGTCCGAAAAACGACCTCCTTTGCATTTTGAATGCGCTTCTCCACCCCGTATGCACAGCATAAAATCGTTACGCAGTGTTTATGCATGCCAGCCGTACAGTAAACACAAGACAATCGCTTTCTTTGATCAGATATAAGGCGAGACGCTAGATTTGATCAAATAAATTTGATGAAAGGCAATATTTGACAAGAGTTTTCTATTACACTACATCAAATATACGCCCTACGACAAGGGAAAGAAAACACCCCGATGCGCCACGAAGGGATTAACCGAATGGGACAGAAATCGGTAAATATGCGGTGCATGTACAAATTAATGATAAGAGTTTCTGAAAAATTGGATGATATATTCAAGAGAAAGAGCTTCACAAATTGAGCAAATCAATAACGCGCTGGTTCACCTCCGGCCTTGCAGAAAGCTGTTATTCATCGTGGAAATGATTTATAGAGTTGTTGGATATCCTCCTGAGGGATATAGAGACAATTTATGTCCAACTGGCGCGTTAGACCGCCAAAATCCAGGATTAGTGCGAGTCCCCTCCCCATAATCCTCAAATTGGAGAGATCCGGCGACCTTGCTGGCCAAGGTGGGGTTTGTCAAGCACTTAGACAAGCAGTAGAAAATCTCGCCGTTTGCGGGCGGGTGTTATCTTGCTGAAAAATAAGCCCAGGATGGCTGGCCATGAAGAGCAAGAAAACGGAGCATACAATATCATCGACGTGCCGCTGTGCTGTAAGGGTGCCGCGAATGATGACCAAAGGGGTCCTGCTGTGAAGAGAAACGGCACGCCAGACTACCACTCCTAGTTATCGGACCATATGGCGGGCGACAGTCAACTCTGTATTCTACCGCTGTCTACAGATACGCCTTCGACGTGGAATCCCATTGACTGAAGTGGAGCTGTCTTCAGTGATGAGTTCCGCTTCAGACTGAGGCCCGCTGACCAGTTAAGACGTGTCTGAAGGCGCCCCAGACAGCGGTAGACACCACCCTGATTGTTGGCCGCCATACGGTCAAACAACGAGGGGTGATCGTCCGGAGTGCCATTTCTTTTTATAGAAGGACCGCTTTGCTTGTCATTTGCGGCACACTTACAGCACAGTGAGACATCGATGATATTCCACAGCCCGTTTTGTAGTTATTCATGGCAAGCCATGCTGGGCTAACGTTTCAGCAAGGTAATTCCCTCCCGTACATCACGAGAGATCCTAGTGCTTGTCTAAGAGCTTGCCAGATCTCTGCCGAATTGAGAATGTTTGGAGCATCATGGGCGGGGCGCTCCAACTATCTCGAGATTTTGACGATCTAAGGCGTCAAGGGGACAGAATTTGACACGGAATCTCTCAGGAGCACATCTAACATCACTCTAAATCAGTGCAAAGCCGAATAAGTGCTTGCATAAGGGACAGAACTGGACCACCGCGTTATTGTCTCGCTCAAGTTGTGAATAAATCATTCAATTTTTCTTGAACTGTAATCATTTGTATGTCTGTAGATGCACAGCATGACTACGGATTTCCATACCATTTAGATAATTCCTTCACGGTGCGTCTATTTCATTTTTATTATTATTACTATTGTCTCAGAGTGTATTTGACAAATCAACCTTGTTAAAGAAATTTGTTAGTGAAATGATAATTAAATCGACAGCCTAGCTGCAAACTGGTGTTGATATACATCATTGGGGGACATGTTGAAAATGTGTGACCCGACCGGGACTCAAACCTGAGATCGCCTGCTTACATGGCAGACGCTATATCCGTCTGAGCCACCGAAGGCACAGAGAATAGCGCGCCTGCAGGGACTTATCCCTTGAACGCTCCCCGTGAGACCCACTTTCCAAACATGTCCGCACCATTACATTCGTAGTGCGCCTAATAGATGTCTGCCCATCACACTCATTACTCGTAGCAGATTAATCTACCAAGTCCCGTACGTTGGGGAATAGCGTGTGCGTTCGCGCAAGAAGGTCCATGGCCGGGTAGCCATATTTTAACTATATATGAAGGTAGTATCTGTTCCCGAAAGAACAGATATCATTGATGACCATTAAGCTTCTCTAGAATGAAATGATAATTAAATCGACACCCTAGCTGCAACAGCAGAGTGTGATGGGCAAACGTCTATTAGGCGCACTACGAATGTAGTAGTGTGGACATGCTGGGAATATGGGTCTCACTGTGAGCGTGCATGGGATAAGTCCCAGCAGGAGCACTATCCTCTGTGCCCTCTGTGGCTCTGGTGGTTAGAGCGTCTGCCATGTAAGTAAGAGATCTCTGGTTCAAGTCCCAGTAGGGACACACATTTTCAGCATGTCCCCAATGATGTATATCAACGCCTGTTTGCAGCTAGGGTGTCCATTTAATAGAAGCTGCCCGGTCATCAGTGGTGTCTGTTCTTTCGGGAACAGATACTACCTTCATACACTCCTGGAAATGAAAAAAAAAAAACACATTGACACCGGTGTGTCACACCCACCATACTTGCTCCGGACACTGCGAGAGGGCTGTACAAGCAATGATCACACGCACGGCACAGCGGACACACCAGGAACCGCGGTGTTGGCCGTCGAATGGCGCTAGCTGCGCAGCATTTGTGCACCGCCTCCGTCAGTGTCAGCCAGTTTGCCGTGGCATACGGAGCTCCATCGCAGTCTTTAACACTGGTAGCATGCCGCGACAGCGTGGACGTGAACCGTATGTGCAGTTGACTGACTTTGAGCGAGGGCGTATAGTGGGCATGCGGGAGGCCGGGTGGACGTACCGCCGAATTGCTCAACACGTGGGGCGTGAGGTCTCCACAGTACATCGATGTTGTCGCCAGTGGTCGGCGGAAGGTGCACGTGCCCGTCGACCTGGGACCGGACCGCAGCGACGCACGGATGCACGCCAAGACCGTAGGATCCTACGCAGTGCCGTAGGGGACCGCACCGCCACTTCCCAGCAAATTAGGGACACTGTTGCTCCTGGGGTATCGGCGAGGACCATTCGCAACCGTCTCCATGAAGCTGGGCTATGGTCCCGCACACCGTTAGGCCGTCTTCCGCTCACGCCCCAACATCGTGCAGCCCGCCTCCAGTGGTGTCGCGACAGGCGTGAATGGAGGGACGAATGGAGACGTGTCGTCTTCAGCGATGAGAGTCGCTTCTGCCTTGGTGCCAATGATGGTCGTATGCGTGTTTGGCGCCGTGCAGGTGAGCGCCACAATCAGGACTGCATACGACCGAGGCACACAGGGCCAACACCCGGC
Organism: Schistocerca nitens; assembly: GCF_023898315.1. Taxonomy (NCBI): domain Eukaryota; kingdom Metazoa; phylum Arthropoda; class Insecta; order Orthoptera; family Acrididae; genus Schistocerca; species Schistocerca nitens. Next base: position 156,718,936 of record NC_064622.1, read on the forward strand.
ATCATGGTGTGGGGAGCGATCTCCTACACTGGCCGTACACCACTGGTGATCGTCGAGGGGACACTGAATAGTGCACGGTACATCCAAACCGTCATCGAACCCATCGTTCTACCATTCCTAGACCGGCAAGGGAACTTGCTGTTCCAACAGGACAATGCACGTCCGCATGTATCCCGTGCCACCCAACGTGCTCTAGAAGGTGTAAGTCAACTACCCTGGCCAGCAAGATCTCCGGATCTGTCCCCCATTGAGCATGTTTGGGACTGGATGAAGCGTCGTCTCACGCGGTCTGCACGTCCAGCACGAACGCTGGTCCAACTGAGGCGCCAGGTGGAAATGGCATGGCAAGCCGTTCCACAGGACTACATCCAGCATCTCTACGATCGTCTCCATGGGAGAATAGCAGCCTGCATTGCTGCGAAAGGTGGATATACACTGTACTAGTGCCGACATTGTGCATGCTCTGTTGCCTGTGTCTATGTGCCTGTGGTTCTGTCAGTGTGATCATGTGATGTATCTGACCCCAGGAATGTGTCAATAAAGTTTCCCCTTCCTGGGACAATGAATTCACGGTGTTCTTATTTCAATTTCCAGGAGTGTATATAGTTAAAGTTTGTTAGTCTAATATCGGCCAAAGCAGAAATCCTTCACGGATTTTTGTACTTTCAACACTGCAGCACAGTCATCAATCGTGATAATCTAATATATAAGAACTGTCAATCTCGATTGCGGTAATGAAACCAACCTTAACCTAGGTTTCAGCCCAAATAATTGAGCCTTCTTCAGAATATATACCTGAATCTATAATTTGTTTAAGAGGGGCATGGTCTATTTTAGTTTTATTTCTAGACCATGCCCTTTTAGACATTTTATAGATTCAGGTATATCTTCTGAAGAAGACTCAATTATTTGGGCTGAAACTTAGGTAAAGGTTGGTTTCATTACCGCAGTCGAGGCTGATAGTTTCTTATACAGCGTGTTACAAAAAGGTACGGCCAAACTTTCAGGAAACATTCCCCACACACAAAGAAAGAAAATATGTTATGTGGACATGTGTCCGGAAACACTTACTTTCCACGTTAGAGCTCATTTTATTACTTCTCTTCAAATCACATTAATCATGGAATCGAAACACACAGCAACAGAACGTACCAGCGTGACTTCAAACACTTTGTTACAGGAAATGTTCAAAATGTCCTCCGTTAGCGAGGATACATGCATCCACCCTCCCTCGCATGGAATCCCTGATGCGCTGATGCAGCCCTGAAGAATGGGGTATTGTATCACAGCCGTCCACAATACGAGTACGAAGAGTCTCTACATTTGGTACTTGGGTTGCGTAGACAAGAGCTTTCAAATGCCCCCATAAATGAAAGTCGAGGGTTGAGGTCAGGAGAGCGTGGAGGCCATGGAATTGGTCCGCCTCTACCAATCCATCGGTCACCGAATCTGTTGTTGAGAAGCGTACGAACACTTCGACTGAAATGTACAGGAGCTCCATCGTGCATGAACCACATGTTGTGTAGCACTTGTAAAGGCACATGTTCTAGCAGCACAGGTAGAGTATCCCGTATGAAATCATGGCGGTGAATCGAGGAAGTACAGTACATACTGACGAAACTAAAATGAGCTCTAACATGGAAATACAGCGTTTCCGGACACATGTCCACATAACATCTTTTCTTTATTTTGTGTGTGAGGAATGTTTCCTGAAAGTTTGGCCGTAACTTTTTGTAACACCTTGTATATTGCTTCACCGATGCTCGGGAAAAATCAACGTTGTCGCCGTGCTGTACTTCCCGCGTATCAGCCAGAAGAGTAGGTGAGCGGCTCTGGACGCGACGGCAGCGCCGGGATCCGTGGGCGGTGCCCCGCGGGGGGGCGTCGCCGGCTGGCGGGGTATCGCACGCACAAAAGGGTGGTCACGCCGCGTGGGGCTACCGGCAGCCGAGTCGGAACAGCCTAATAAACGCAGTGTCACTCCCAACAAATCTCCCTCACAAAAATTGGATGTTTCCTGGCGCATTTCTGCCGCGTCATTAGAGATGCTTTTATATCGCCTGGCTGGCCCTCCTGCGGTAATTAATGTGGATAGCACCTTTGTGGTCGCCGCTGCTATAGGCCGCGTCCGCAGCCGCTGGCTGGGGGGTGATAGGTCCTTCAGCGGAGGGCGATACCGATGCCGGAGACTTCGACTGTCTGCGCCCCGTTGCTGCGAATGTTCGAGTTAAGTCGTTCTTAATTTCGATTCCCACCGGAAGCCAAAGCAACCGAACGCAAAGGAAGGCAGCACCGTCAAATGGAAGTGTGTTCAGTCTAGACGGAATGACGACACACCGTCTGTTCGTTTAGCCTAGTACTGTACGGTGGAAGCGAGGCTATGAGATTGCACTCGTGAGGCAGCCGGGCTACACTATTAGAACTCACCCTTTCGTGTTTGATGGGACACAATTGTCCCTCTGAATTTACACCCAGTTTTGAGCCTTAGAACGTCTGTATCCCACATTTGTCTAGTTAGTTCAGTGATTGCCAACCATTCTGGGACCAGTACCCCTGAGAGCAGTAAGAGGTTAGTTGATAGCCTGCAATTCTCGCAATAATATACGACTGTTGTTGCGGTACTATAGTGCCCTAAAATCGGAGACAGTTATCTTGTTTATACAGAGAGTGCTTATTTGCCGATTGTATTCCCCGTATATACAACACGATATTTTGGCGTCCTCGTACACTTTTTTCTATTCAAGTAACGTACTAACAACTATACATGCAATCGTATCTAACCATCGGAAGTTTCTTAGGTAATGTACTAACTTGCTAGTACATAATGGGCAGTAATACGTAAGCAATGTTTAACTTTCGATTGACTTATCTCTAATTGAGTGATAATCTGTTAAAATGTACTAAATCACCCAACAAAATAATCCAGTAATTAATTCCTTGTTCTTCCTCTTAACGTCTTAATCCTATATGTAGTGTTAGCTTTCCCGTAAGCTCGGTAATTCTAGCCTTTTATGCACACAAAATGGTTCAAATGGCTCTGAGTACTATGGGACTTAACATCTGAGGACATCAGTCCCCTAGAACTTAGAACTACTTAAACCTAACTAACGTAAGGACATCACACACATCCATGCCCGAGGCAGGATTCGAACCTGCAACCGTAGCGGTCACGCGGTTCCAGACTGAAGCGCCTAGAACCACATGGCCACACCGGCCGGCTGCACACAAAATCTTAAGGAATTCATCACTATATCTAAATTGTTGGATAATTAAATCGTAAGTGTCCTTTGCTACCGCGCTTCGACGTCAACAGAGACTATGTACACATCGCTGACTAAGCAAAACACTTCTGTCAATAACCGAGTAATTGTTTATTTGTGTATTACCGTTTCTTAAGCGTGCACAAGCCACTGATCTGTAAATAACAGTCGGCCAAGTATTTATTTATTGATACTCACGACACTCATACTGCAGAAGCTCTCCAGTTCCTCAACCACCGATCCTTTTAATGTTCAGGGATATAATTTACTGCTAAGCCAGCGATCATTCGTAGCCTCTGACTTGACTTCTGTCTTGTTTCTTGTTAGTTTACGTAAATTCTTATTCTCTTTCATTTATAAAGAAGTGGTTCAAATGCCTCTGAGCACTATGGGACTTCACATCTGAGGTCATCAGTCCCCTAGAACTTAGAACTACTTAAACCTAACTAACCTAAGGACATCACACACATCCATGCCCGAGGCAGGATTCGAACCTGCGACCGTAGCGGTCACGCGGTTCCAGACTGTAGCGCCTAGAACCGCTCGGCCACCCCGCCCGGTTTCATTTATAAGACAAAGCTGTTATGAAGACTATTATTATCATACGCTGTACCTGGACTGATAATATAATAACCTCTTTTCGTTAGCTGCAGATGTAAATATCTATTAAAATTATCTCATCGTAACTGACGTTTCTCAAACAAAGAGTATCTATGATATCTTTTGCCAAAATCCAACATTAGATAACTATCAGTACTATTACCTTTGCCTTAATAAAATATCATTTCTTTAGTTTTATTATTTTTCAGATTCCGTTATTCTTTCTTTTCCTTTATATCTGTTTCTTTCAAATCACAAGCTGTATCTTTTCTTCTATTGGGGCCTTTAGTTAATTTCAAGAGAAAGTTACATTTATTTTCAAGCAAAAAGAATGGACTATAAATTTATTTTTTGTACTTAGGCTTTATTTAGCTCTTTATTTCAGCAGCACAGTGACGATGTGAATGAACGAGAGCCGTCAAAAGTGTAATCCACATGCAACGATAGTAAATTTTTTCAGAAAGAAAGAGAAACAGAAAGTCAAGATGCCACCACCGTTTTGAGCCTGAACTTAAACAATACAAACAAATTTTAGCCTCTTCAGTGGCTGGCTCTATGCGGAACCACTATCATACCCTAATTTATTTGGCAACTCGTCAGTTAAAGATGGAAGTAATAGTAGATTTGTCGCGTGTTTATTGGAATGGTTCCAGTTGAGTACTTTTCGTCTAATACTGCGCATACGCATGGAGAGCTTCATCAAACCAGTCTCAGGACTGAAGACCACAACAACAACAACTGCGCATACCTAAACGATTAATGGGCAACTTCCGCTGTACGACCACAATTTCAGAATCGCACTATCGCAGATACTAGTGCCTATTCGTAAATTAAATCAATAAATTTGAGCACCCTGCTCAATAACTGTCCTAAATCCACATACCCACAATTATAGCAATCACACTATTACCTCAGTGTATGACAATACAGACATAATCGCAATCACTCACCTGTGTGAACCAGTGAATTACACATATACACACATACCACGAATACTCGAATTCGTTGGAGTGCACAGACAGGATCAGTAGTTAATATGCTCAGAACAAATCAGTACGACGACTGACTGTATTACAACCTAAAATGAGAATCATCAATGTCGCTTCTAGGTACAGCACTTACTACACACCGTAGCAAAGTACCAATCAAATTTTAACACCAGTGAAATTCGCAATCGCCTACAGAGATCTGTTGATTGCGAGTTAATAACAACGATCAGAGTTCAACGAACTGTAGAATAACGAATGGTAGTCAATATTAACCTTCAACATATCAAAACCCTCCAAATACCTACTGAAACTTATTGAGACACTAGACCCAATCGAACAGTTAAACTGTGGCCATCGCTACTATAGCTCACCAGTTAGTCTTCTGCCGTCTGCCATGTATAAAATCTGGTATTCAGTTAACCTGTTCGAGGTCCGGTACTCCGCTGATCTTTAGCTACTCGTTAAAACCACCTAGGAACCACGCAGCAAACAAATGTACAACGCTACCGTTACTTTTAACAGTTAGTTAATTATATTCCACAGCTGTCGGCTGGCGCTTCTGTTGCCAGCTCCTGTTGTATGTAGGCTGTACGGCTGGTAATGAGCGCAACTCATACTATCTTTGCCCTCTCGCTCTGCTAATGTTGAAGGCGAATGGCACAGCACAAATATTAATCCAGGTTTTTAAAACTAATACGTATAAGGCAAACGTTATACTAACATACATTTCAGTTTTCCAACTTATCTCTTTGGACTAACCTTGTTGCTAGTACAACAAATTAAGACGACTCAACTCATGTGAAGGCAATTTAAACTTGATTACACTTTGACCCGTCGCATCCCGCCCCAGTTCCTCCGCCAATGTTAGTTTTGGCGCGTAACTTAACTTCCTAACGGACAAATACGTATTTTCACTGACCAATTTTATTTTTAAAGTGACGAAAGAAAAATGATGTTTACTTACTGCAAGTGTTTAATAGAACCACGAACTAATGAGTCAATGAGACAACTGGTACCTCTTATTTCTAACAACCGTTCCTTATAGAAGATGAAAGAGTTATCAGTGCATCCGAGTGCTACGTACAACTCCTGAGAAAAGAAAGCTAACTTTTCACACCGAGGGGAAACAATTGTTTCAAAACATGAATCCCCTGCCGCACCGATCTTCCTAGCGACATTTGTTCACCAGCATTCCCATTTAAAAGCAACAACATTCAAATGTGTCACTATACTTACAGAAGGTAGAATCTTCTAAAATTTGGAAATTTGTGGCAAGGACTATGGGACCAAACTGCTGAGGTCATCGGTCCCTAGGCTTACGCACTACTTAATCTAAGTTAAACTAACTTATGCTAAAGACAACACACACACCCATGCCCGAGGGAGGACTCGAACCTTCGACGGAGAGAGCCGCGTGAACCGTGACAAGACGCCCAAGACCGCTCGGCTACACGGTGCGGCTAAAATCTTCTATATAATTACACCGCATCCTATTACTTCTATCTGGTCGAAGTTTCGACTCATCTGCTGGGATCTTCTCCAAGGAATTGTGGTGTCCACAGATAACCGTGGACCCAGCAGAGAGCTCGAATCGTTGATAATATAGAAGAAATACACTGACGCGGCAAAGAAAAAGGTATAGGCACGCGTATTCAAATACAGAGCTAGGTTAACAGGCAGAGTACGGCGCTGCGGTTGGCAACGCTTATACAAGGCGACAACTGTTTGGCGCAGTTGTTAGATCGGTTACTGCTGATACAATGGTAGGTTATCAAAATTTCATTCAGTTTGAACGTGGTGTCATATCGGCGCACGAGCGATGGGACACAGCATCTCCGACATAGCGATGAAGTGGGGGTTTTCCCCTTACGACCATTTCACGAGTGTACCGTGAATATCAGAAATCCGGTAAACCATCAGATCTCCGACATCTGAGGCCGAAAAAAGATCCTGCAAGCACAGGACCAACGCTGCCTGAAGAGAATCGTACAACGTGACAGAACTGCGACCCTTCCGCAAATTGGTGCAGATTTCAATGTTGGGCCGTCAACAAGTGTCAACGTGCGAACCGTTCAACGAAACATCATCGATATGGGCATTCGGAGCCGAAAGCCTTTTCGTGTACCCTTGATAACTGCATTGACACAAAGCTTTACGCCTCGCCTGGGCCCGTCAACACCGACATTGGACTGTTGATGACTGGAATCATGTTGCCTGGTCGGACGAGTCTCGTTTCAAATTGTATCCAGCGGATGAACGTGTACGGATATGGAGACAACCTCATGAATCCATGGACCCTGCGCATTAGCAGGGGACTGTTCAAGCTGGTGGAGACTCTGTAATCGGTGTGGGGCATGTGCAATTGGAGTGATACGGGACCGCTGATACACCTAGATACGACTCTGACAGGTGACGCGTATGTAAGCATCCTGTCTGATCCATTCATGTTAGTTGTGACTTGGGCAATTGCAGCATGACAATGCGAGACCCCACACGTCCAGAATTGCTACAGAGTGGCGCCAGGAACATTCTTCTGAGTTTAAACACTTCCGCTGGCCACCAGACTCTCCAGACACGAACACTACCGGGCATATCTGGGATGCCTTGCACGCTACGGTCGCAGGTTCGACTCCTGCCTCGGGCATGGATGTGTGTGATGTCTTCAGGTTAGTTGGGTTTAAGTAGTTCTAAGTTCTAGGGGACTGATGACCACAGCAGTTAAGTCCCATAGTGCTCAGAGCCATTCGAACCATTTGATGCCTTGCAACATGCTGCTCAGAATAGGTCTCGACCCCCCGGTACTCTTACGGATTTATAAACAGCTCTGCACTACTTCAGACATTAGTCGAGTCGATTCCACGTCGTGTTGCGGCACTTCTGTGTGTTCACGGGGGCCCTGCACAATATTAGGCAGGTGAATCAGTTTTTTGACTCTTCAGTTCACCACGCGGCCTAACTATGTAGAACGTAATACCTTCAGTGACAATGGAAACAAAAGCCTGCAAACATACATACTATACTTATGGTTCGTAAATCACTTGATTGCTGGCGTCCTTCTGTACTGGCAAAAACTGGATGACTACAGGCGGTCAATGCTTTGTGTTGACAGTTACAGCTGATGATAATAGTAATCATTCATAGCTGCTGTTCTATTGTGATCTCGACTAGTTTACAAAATGAAATTTTCGTTGTGCAGTGGAGTGTGAAATGAAATGAAATTGTCTGGCAGATGAAAACTGTGTGCCGAACCGAGACTCGAAATGAAGACCTTTGCCTTAAGCAGGCAATGGCTCTACTGACTGAGCCAACCAAACACGAATCGCCACGCGTCCTCACACCTGATTTTCCGCCAGTACTCATGTTCTACCTTCCAAATTTCACAGATGCTCTCCTGAGAAACTTACAGGACTAGCACTGACGGGAGAAAGAATACTGCGGAGACATGGCTACTCGACAGGCTGGGGGATGTTTCCTGAATGAAATTTTCACTCTGCAGCTGGTCCTGACAGCCATCTCCAGGTTCCGAAATGTGTTCCGGATTGGAGCCACGTATCTTAGGGGCAGGGAGTAGCCTTTTGTTTTGCTGCTTCGTTTGTAAAGACTAATGTAACTATTGCAAATGTACATACTCAGATGGTATCTGTTCTTTCGGACATGTCCGAAAGAACAGATACCATCTTAGTATATACATAGTTAAGGCTCACCGGCCACTTGACCATCTTCTTCTTGTGTGCGAATGCACAAACAGTGCCCGAACTCTTACAGGAATTGGCAACGCGCCGCGAGTAATGAGTATAATGGGCGGGGGCACTACGAATTTAGTGCGGGACAATACGTTGAGAATGTGGGTTTCGCGAGAGGCGTGCCAGAGATAAACCCCTGCAGTCGCGGTATCCTGTGTGTCCGCGGTGGCTCAGATGGATAGTCAGCCTCCGTAGCGTAGCGGTAGCGTTACTGCTTACCACACAGGGGGTTCGGGTTCGATTTCCGGCAGGGGACTGGGTGTTGTGTGTCCTTCATAATCATTTTCATCATGCCGGCACGGTAGCTCAGCGTGTTCGGTCAGAGGGTTAGCTGCCCAAAAAAAAAAAAAAAAAAAAAAAAAGGATGGATAGAGCGTCTGCTATGTAAGCAGGATCTACCGGCTTCGAGTCCTGGTCGAGACACACAGTTTTTCATCTGTCCCCGTTGACGTATGTCAACGCCTGTAAGCAGCTAAGGGTGTTCATTTCATTGTAATTTCGTTATTACAAATTTACCAAAAGTTATTGCCGTAATGTAAATGTAAGGCTCTAAGTAAATTATATTCTTAAAAAAAGAAAAAAAAGTTGGTAGGTTACTTTCTAGCGAAAGACAAAGGTTCCGAGTTCGAGACTAGGTCCGATACATAGTCCTAATCTGCCAGGAAGTTTCATTTAGTTTGTTCATCTGTTGCGAAATGAGAATGAAGCAATTCCTGGTACATTAAGGGAAGTACTACCCGGAGCATTCATTTTCATGAGATATTTAAGTATATGTGACAACTATATCTACATCATACTCCACAAGCCACCTAATGGTGTTTGGCGGAGGCTACTTTCGGTACCACTATCTGATCCCTCCAACCCTGTACCACTCGCGAATAGTGCGTGGGAAGAATGATTGTCGGTAAGCCTCAGTATTGTTTCTAATTTCTCGAATTTTCTCCTCATGGTCAATACGCGACATGTATATGGGGGAAGCAATATGTTGGCTGACTCCTCCTGAAAAGTGCTGTCCCGAAACTTCAGTAGTAAATCTCTCCGTGATGCACAACGCCTCTCTTGTAATGTCAGCCCGTGGAGTTTGTTTAGCACCTCCGTAACGCTCTCTCACCAGCTAAACGATCCCGTGACGAAAGGCGTCGCTCTTCGTTGGATCTTCGCTATCTCCTCTATCAGCTCTACTTGATAGGGATCCCGGATATATGAACAATACTCAAGACGCCTTATAAGCCACTTCTTTCACAGATGAGTTACATTTCCTTAAGATTCTTTCGATGAAACTGAGTCTGGTGTCTGCTTTCCCCACTATCTATTTTATATGATCATTCCATTTAAGATCGCTCTGGATTGTTACCCCCAGATATTTTACGGCAGACGCTGTCTCCAGCTGTTTGTCATTAATACTGTAGCTGTACAGCAGTGGATTTCTTTTCCTATGTATGCGCAACATGTTACATTTATTTACGCTCAGGGTCAACTGCCAGAGTCTGCACCATTCATCAGTTCTCTGCAGGTCGTTCTGCATATTCTTACTATCTTCTGGCGTTGCTACTTTGGTATAGACAACTGCATCATCTGCGAATAGCCTTAAAGAGCATCCGACGCTTTCTACTAGATCATTTATATATATTGTAAACAGCAACGGTCCTA